>NC_142351.1:19740481-20394052 GCF_059441175.1 Urocampus carinirostris | reverse complement strand
TCATCTTTTGGTAATTAAACACATGATAATGATATTTTTTCTCTTCTTCGCTCCTATTTTAAAGATAAGGAATTTAAAACACATGACGGTGGTTTACTGGCAAAGAAGCAGACTAGTGATGAGCCCCGTAGGTATGTGTCCAATGCATGCGTGGTGATAGACTTTCATGATAGGTTTTGTTTAAGACTTATATCAGAATTAGAGCTTCTAACTCTCAACAACTGACTGTATTTTCTTAAGAGTTTCTAAGCGTAAGAGGAATGTTGGTGTTCCGGACGACAGCTCCAAAAGGTCTAAAATGTAAGTATTGTTGCATGAGAAACTTTAAAGCGCTATCTTGACATTAGTGGTACAACGGATCATCACCGATCCGTTCGGAACACGATATTCTTGAGTCGCTTTAAGGAATACAATCATTTTTATTAGGGTGCAAGTGCATTCTTCACGAAGGTTGATCATGGCGAATGCGAGCCCTTCAGAAGACTTGCCTTTTGAAGTCCCTGTCAAATATGAAAGAAGGGTGGTTAAAACTGTTAACTGTCTTGTCACCTTCGCACATCAAAGCAGCATTACTTTGTTGCTATGCCCCAGCACCTGAGTCAACATCACTGAAGTTTCGCTGGTTGTTTGGATCGCTTAACCACTAGGGTGGTATGGGCACCGTGTCCTGTGGTTTGTCTTGGGCAAGTAGAGCCGTGTGGTGGCCATCTGTCTCCAGGCCAACATTTGTTTCCACCCGGTTTCGAACCTGTGACCTTTCGCGTGTCATGCAAATGTGCTAACTACTGCACTATGAAGTCAAGAGTTAAAAGTTCAGGAGCAGGAAAACATGAAATATGTGGCTGAATTCTCCTGAGCCCGATCTGTTCACAAGAACAGGTGGATGTCAAGTCAAGCGCAGGGCTATGTAACTATAACCGCTCCTCTGATCATGGCCAACTGAGGCATTATTAACTCTGCGGCACTTAAAGTTGGTTAAAGTTTGTTTTTTTATTAACCATGTTCAAATGAAGAAATTTTGCCTTCTTGATTTTCATAGACCATTATTTTAAAGCAGCTGTGTTGTGCTGAAGTGAGCCACCTGGCCTTTTCTTGTATGAAATGGAACAATTCCCTCATCACTCGATGTGCTCTGTGAGGTCTAAATACTCTTTGCGGCGCACACTTTATATCTGGTTAAGTGTTTTGATTCTACCATGTTAGATTAGACTTCTATTCTGAATGATTATCTGGTTGGCCATTTAATTAGGAACCAGCTTTAACAGTGTTTACATGTTTCTTTGGTACCTATTTCATGGCATCACTATTGTTAGCAATCATGAAACTGATCTACATGATCCCAGTTTGAGTCATTTTTGTTTTCATTAAGTGTTTTACAAAATGAATAGAATACTTTTTGATCCAATCCTTGCATTGATCTCAACTGAGTTTTCTGATCCGTTGCACTCCTACTTTGACATACAAGTTTCTTGACATGTTATCATTTACAATTTGTTGGAACAAGTTTCTTTGAGTTCTAATAATTAAAGGAAACCTATTATCAGCGTTTACATTTAACCTATTGGTGGGGTTTATCTGATAAATTAATCTGGTAGCCACTAGAATAGCTTTACAGTCTTGAGCCTTAATCCAGCACAAATTAAAGACTTGGAGCCAATCACTAGTGACCCAATGTGGTCGTTAAGATGCTTTTAATTATATGTATATAATGTAATGTATATAATATGTATATTGTAATGATGTATGATAATAATAATGTATATAATAATATAAATATATGTCTATGATATGTGTATACATGTTTTATGGATCAAATGTATTGCTTTTTTCACTGTTATCTTTCTCATTTAGTACTGCGAAACTTCCCAATGGTAACAACAAGGCAGAGCACTTATGTGATGGTGAGCCGGAATTGACTGCGCCTACTCATGAAGATACCTCTGCATCAGTAAGTATCACTTTATAAGTATCTTAATGATATCGTGCGTCAATGTTGTCAGAGAAATTCACGTGGAAGATGTTTTTAGACATGCCTGCTGCAGAAGTTTGCGAAGACCGCTTTTGTCAACTTTTGTTTTTTTTATTTTTTATTTTTTTTATTTATTTTTTTTTGTAAAATTTACCCGCTTTCTGGCAAAATGATCCTCTTGTCAATCATTAACTATTTGGAGTAGTTATCCCTTGTTTTTTGTGAGGGTTGTGTTCCCCAAAAACGTCCCGCAATAGTCAAACGCACAAAGAAGAAACCTTTATCTATTGGATATAATTATTAAATCATGAATACGATTGTGACAAAATAACAATAGATCTACAAACAAAAAATGCAAGTTGAATGAATGGTCCTTATTGTCATTAATACTCATTATACAATAGTGCAACAAAATTGGAAGGCTCCTCCTTTCGCTGTAAAAAGGCGAAAAAAAGAGCAGCCGGCTAGTTCCACGCTAGCATTGGGAATTGAGCCAAGTCTCCGTAGAGATGAAAATGGTCCCAGATTTAGCAGTGTCCCATGAGTTGTAGCACCAAGTAATGTTTTATGGGTAATGGATCTGGCGTTTGTGAGATACAGGCTCAGCAGGGGTGGCTTTTGTGATAGTTGTTTTGTAGCCTGAAGTAGACAGGACCTGCAGCACAGATATTGTATTCACTCCCGATGCAGCCTCAGTCTCTTTCTGGACCCGATAACAATCAGAATTTCTTTGCCCTCTTCTGACTTTCCTCAGAGTCCGATTTAAATAACTTTCTATTTAATAACGATCCGCTAAAATACTAGCATTCACCGTGCTAGGCAGTCTGTTTTGTACGACAAAAATTAATTCTTTATATATCATGATTTTAGTAATGGCAATTTTCACAATCAAGTTTTCTCCCCCAGAATCTATTTTTGTGATTCCATACACGATACTTTAAAATGTGGGAAAGCCAAAGCTATTGGAAAATGGAGGAAGAAAGCGAGCAAAAACTGATATTCATGGTTTATTGTCCCAGAAGTGATGAAGTTTTTTTTTTTAATTAAAAAAAAATCACAATCTTATCAAATCGCAAGTTATATTATCACAGTCATCCAGAATCGTGATGTATATCGAATCGGCACTTTATTATCGGGATACAATACAATCGTGTCCAACGCATATTGTCCTACCTTTAGTGTTTAGTGTGGACAGTCACGCCAACTAAACAGCACTCGACCACCTGGCCTGTGATGGCGTTTGCTGCAGAACCCAATGCACAATAAAAATCTTATCAACATTGCATCAAAATTGGGTAAACCTCGATACAGCGAGCGTTTACTGTATTGCTAAATTGGAGCTGAATGTCAAAAATGTTGATTTCCTCAATTGATTTAAAGCTCAAGTGTGTGTTGCATCTGACACAGCGGTGTAAAAATACTTCATAAATTTATCTTAATTATAAACAACTTTTAAGGACTCACCAGTTTAGAAATTTGCAATTGCACATTTTGAAACCTCATTTGAAGAAGTTAACATGTGTGGCTGGTATTTTATCACTACGGAAACCTGAATTATGGTTTTGTGTAGTTTGCTTGTCCTCTTGTTGCTTGTAGCTCTTAACAACTGAGCCCTGCATATCATGTATTCTGTTTCCTGTGATTCAGGAATTTGGTGCTTGTCATTTTCATTTTTCTCCCCTCCACGTTTTTTTTTTTCACAAGACACTTGGCTGCTCCAATCCGAGTTGATAGTTTCCTACGTCAGTGTCACTCACCTTCCACAGCTGGATATGCTAGCAAACATCTATTGTACACAATTAAAAAGTTGATTACATCTTACACTGAATCGTTCAGCCTCTCATTTTATGTTCTTGCCTTTTTTAGACAGACAAGCAGAGTGGTAGCAGTGGCACCAGACCTATAAAGACCAAAGCAAACAGCATCAAAAAGGTGACTAAAGGACCGTATGTGCCAGTGGCTGAGCATATAATGCAGCTACAGAGGCGAACCCCTGACCGCTTCCGTCAGCTGAGTCGACAGGAAAAAGCTAAAGGTGGGACATTGTCATAGGTTGTTTCCCTGAGTGGCTGTATTAGAAAAATTCACACAGATATTTGAACGCTTTTAACAGGGCCGCCCAAAGCGACGGGCCAGCGATTGCGGCTTACCAGGCCTCAGTCCCCAAAGTTCTCCACCAGGCTGCGGTGCCGACCCAACACGGTCAAGAGTAGTGCTCAGTTGGAAGCGGAAAAAGCGGAAGAATTTCGAAAGTAAGTGTAATCCACTTCAAAACTCCTTCTGTTTTTCAGTATTAAGTACTTAACCTTTTACTGTACCAAATTGAGCAGAAATATTTAATTCCTATTTTGCATATGGGATCACATTTACATGTGGGCAATGATCAGATTGTGAAACGAAATATTGGATTTCTGAAGCAATCCGACTAGCTCGTTAACATTCCCGGGAAAAAAAAAGAATAAACCTGTATACATGCTTTTTGGCATAATCCAAATCTAAAGTGGGGGAAGCACGAGTAGTATCACTACACAAATGAATTAAATTTCCGCTTTCAACTTTTGACATTTAAAAAGAAGGGATGGATGGTTTTATTCATGTCACCAAAATCAGTAAAGTACCATGCTTGTTTTGCCAGTACTCCAAAACTGAGCTCTATTGTTGCGTCCTGTGAGTTTACGAAATGGCAGTTTTCCAAAACCATAGACTTGCACGATATTTGGATGAATAAAACTGTGGTATCTACTTTATAGAGCTGAAAACACCTGTGGGGGCAGAAAAATAAATGGAGAGTAACAAGTGCACAAAAAGCTTTTTTAGCGAGTAAACCGGAGTTGGTTTGTATCATCTGTATCTGTACTAAAAGGCCACAGTTCGTAGCGGGAACAAACTATTCTAGATAAGGGTAAACTGCCCTTAGCGCAATCAGATTAATTGAATGTGTATACATGCACGAGCAATCGGAAAATAAAGGGACTAGTTCAACCATTGCAGTCAGAAACCTGTCAGACTAAGACGTTTGTCGGGATGTGCTCGTTTACATAATGAAAATACTGGCAATATTGCTTTTCCCATTCTTATTTATTTTATTTAAATCGAATTTTTATTCACCAGGGATAATACAAATATGACACTCTTGTTCGTGCAATATTGTTACAACATGAAAGGTGACAGTATAACAGTATTCCCTTTCAATTGTATTGTTGCCTGTGTTTATACAAATACAGTGACTGATTACAACTTGCTGTACCTATGTTTCTCCAAAAAGAGGTTTGAATTTGTTTCCATGCCTCTGATATAGTAAATCCAGCATAGGTAGTTTAGCGCGCGCCACTCACCTTGTCACGGAAAGTCTGACTGTGAATTACTGTAGTTGGCTGTTTACATTGATATACAGTAGTGGTAGCGTTGCTCTACAATGTTGAGTCAACATAGTAGCTGTGATTGCTATCGGGATACAATTGAGCAGAAAATGCATGTTCATTCCACAAGCCTGCTATGTTGACTGTCTTCACACCCCAAACACATTTTTTTAAACAAGATGGCAATCCTAACTTGATGCCAAAGGATGAACACGAAGCGGTGTTAATGCAATTAAAGACCCGAAGTGGTTTCAGCGGGTATTGTTTACTATCTTTGTTTGGATTGGTGCCATACTGGTAGTACTTCAAACAGGCCTTTATAACACTTTCACATTTTTCATGCTACACTAACATGTATGAACCGGAGAAGCTGCAGTGGCGAGTATGACCTCACTCTCCAGCACACCGTCCAGGCCTTTTTCTCAAACTTTGTGTTCCTCCCTGAACTGCTCTGCTAAAAATAAGATAAGAGCCGATGGACGCAGTGGAAAATAAAGTATAGGGGTACTTTGACTTCGACTGAGCATTGTTTATGGAGAAAGAAATTACCATTAACTTTTAAAGGACACCTCAAACAAAGCATTCCACCTTTAAACCAGCCAGTTCGATTTTCAAGGTCTTGAAACGTGTTCCACTTAAATCGTAAAAATCTTAATTCTTGTTCCCACGAGATGGATAAATTCCGGGTGATAGGTGTGTCTTAACTGAAAGGTAAATAAGCTCTTGATTAGGTCCCGAGAGGGAGAGATTAAACAGGGTTCCCGCAGATCCTTAGTCTTAAAAGGCATTGAATTCATTATTCTAAAAACAAGGCCTTTTTGGCATTAAATGTCTTGAGTCTAATTGTCTTCAAAATGAACACATTAGGGTTTTATATTTGTTTGAACTAAAAAGATTTAGTAACTTTTTTTTTTTTAAATCACCGATTTACATTCCTGGCGATATCGTGTGACCACTATTATGGAACTATCAAAATGGTGATGTGATTTCAGTCGAGCTTTTCAGAGCGGTCCTCGGTCTACCCTCAATACACTCAGCAACTTTGACCATGGCAAAGTGTACTTATATTGAAAAGCGGCTGTCCGACCAACGTTTTTCGGCACGGCTTAAAGCTGTGCCATGTAATGTTTACGAGGCACGATGTATTGTGTGCAAGAAACATTTGCGTTTTTTGTTTTGTTTCGATTGTTTTTATTTTATTACTTTTATTATTTTTTTTGTTGGTGATGTCAATTTTAAATTTGACATCCAAAGGCATTTCAATCTTAATTTCTTGAATTGAACTTGCTTTAAACTGTAGGAACCCTGATTAAAACACCATAGGAGGGACACTATTTGTGTTCTAATCTATTGCTGCTTTTAAACAGGTCAAATTTCAAGGCCCAAGAACTGAACAAAAAAATTCTTGAGTGTAAGGAAAGTATGAAGAAGCCCGAGGCGAAGGAACCCACTGTCCAAGAGGCCTTCACTATGTTCATTGAAAAGCGACTCCAAGAGAGGCAGGCTGCCAAACCTCAAGAAGAGCCACACTCCACTTTCAAAGCACAAGAACTGCCCAAGAAGATTCTGGATGGAGTCGTGGTGAGTTCAGTTCCTTGAGACCAACATTAACGGACCAAGTGAAATCAGAAGGAATTTTGTGTAATTGTGGTCAAATCGGATCGGATATAGACCGGCTGTGTGTGATGAAAAGCAAAACAAATTTACTTGTTCACAGGGCGTGCCAGATAAGAGAGTGAAGAAGTTGACGGTCGCACATTCACCAGCCTTCATCCTTCCAAAAAGATCACGTATTGATGTGAACGCAGAAGAGGTGGGAGCCCACGTCTACCTTTCTTTACAACAGACTGGCTAATTGTCCTTTTTTGAGGTTTGGATCTAAGACCGGCATTAAACATGATTGTACTTTTTCTAAAATTATAATGATAATAACAACAGTTATACCGTTCAATTAAACAAAAAGTTTAACAAAAATAATGACAGTAAATCCACCATGTGGAACATCCGAATGTCCTCGTAACATCACACCAAAATCATTTTCTGAACCGCTTACCCTAACGAGGGGTGCTCTGCACATCCCAGCCTGGATTTTGAATGTGGGGAGAAAGTGGAATGCCCTAGGGCACAGGGAGAACATGCAAACTTCACACAAGGAGATCGTTCGCTGGAATTAAACCCAGGTCCTCTGATCTGTGAGGGGGGGTGTCTACATTGGTCACTATCGTAGCGTTTTATGTCCGCGTGCCAAGTATAAAACAAAATTCTATGTAGTGTTTTTCACTTGGGGATCCAGGCATCTTCCAAATCGTTGCCAAATTTTTTCCCATATCGTCAAATTATTTAACATTTTCCTGGCTGATAAGCTCAAACGTTTAGTTTGATTAATCACTTACTCCAACTTTGGTGGGCAGAAATACTTGTTTTCAATGTGTTAAACAACTCGACGTGCAACCTGTGCGGACCACACTCAATTCGATTTAAACTTGCCACATCAAAGCCTCGGTTCAGGTTCAGTCTGAAACGAAGCAACGTTAGCAAATAGGTAAAATCAATGGAACTTATTTTTCTTTTTGTGCGGCCTGGTAACAAACTACCCACGGTCCGTGGCCCGATGGGTGTTGACCACTGGTCTACAGTCTTTGAGTGGATTTATCTTTGTGCATGGAATGACTCAAAACCCTCTTTTCAGGCGAAACCACTCCCTTCCATCAAGCATATCCCCGTTCCTCAATTTGGCATGCCGTTCCAGCCTGTGCTGCAGGAGAAGCAGCACACAGAGGTGTGTCCTTTCTCTTTCGAACAAAGGGAGCAAGAAAGGAAGAAACTCAAGGAAATCAGGGAGCAAACGGAGGATGAGGTAAGCTGGATTAGTCTTTTTGTCCGCAGGTTACACGTGTGAACCTGAGTAACTCGGTTCGAAAAGGTCATCATGCCTTCTACCTCAGGTTCCAGTGTTCAAGGCTCAGCCACTGCCAAACTTTGAAAAGGTGGTTCTACCCGAAAAGAAGAAGCTGGAGCCTACGAAGCCTGAGCCATTCAGGCTTCTGTTGGATGAACGCGGCGGTCACAAAGGTGACCGCTTGGAGCAGATGGTACGTGACAATTGTTTGAAACATGTACTGTGTTTTCCACACTATAAGACACTTCCCATAAACCCTCAGTTGCCCAGGAATTTTATTGTGCACCTTATATGCGGATAAAATTGGAAATCTTTGCAATTATTGATCGAGAGGAAAAGGCGGATCAGATTGCAGTTGTAAGAGCACTGAATCCTAACCACAAGGCTTTGTTATGGATGGACAATTTAATGCAGCAGGAATCAAATCCTGATGGCTGGATCTTATCCACTTGACCACTAGGGATACACAAACACACTAAATCCCATTCTTATTTGATTATCACACTATTTATTAGTCCGGGTACCAGATGTGTTGGTGAAATGAGAACAGGGTGATTAAAAATCAGTATAAAATATTGTTTCACTTTCAGTTCAAATTGAGCATTGTAAGTGACAAATGTTTTGTGGCCATGTGTTTATCTTTCAGGCTGACAGAAATATTAAAAATTCATTCTGTTTAGAAAGACTTTACGAATCGGCAATACAATACTGTATGTGAGTGGTCCCCTACCTTTTCTGTACCACGGACCGGTTTAATATCTGACAATATTATCCTGGCCCAACGATAATCTAAATAATTTGGTAACGAGATCAAATGTATGCCTTTTCATGGGTCATCTGTATCCTAGTGGTCTGGATAGGATCTAGCTTGCTCGCTTCCACGATCCGGGTTTGTCCACGTTGCATTATATTTGATACAATTGTGGTACAGATGCTGCCCTACTTACAAACGACATAGGTTAGGGACAATCGTTTGGAAGTTGCTTCAGTGCTATATTTTGTATGTTTAACACTTGTAAAAGTAACCTGTATTGTTTTGTACTAAAAAAATAAACATCTCATAAAATAATCTGCCCTATAAAGTTAAGTTTAACTTAATTTTTAGAAGATCTATTTTGTATGTTTAAGGTTTATTTACGGCCCCTGTATTGTTTTGTACTAAAAAAAATCATAAAATAATATGCTGTATAAAGATGAAGTTAAGTTTAACTTACTTGTGGAAGATGTGCTTCAAAAGGTCCTCCTGAGGTAAAAGGTGGCTGGAAAACAAAAGCGTTCCGACCATTTTCTCAACCGCATCAAGCTTTCTTATTCCGCTTTCATTTCAAAAGAAATGGCTTGCCTCTTTACACTCTTCACCAACCCTATTGAATAAATGCACGAGATATTAAACAATAAAATACTGTATCGAATGTTTACACACAAACTAGGAAGAGGAAGCGGCTTTCTTCTTCGGGGTAGTGGCCAAAAGAAGCACTACAGTGTACTGTCCTGTACTCGGAAAAAGGTGCACACAATACAATGTCCGGATATTTTTAGACATCCCGAAAAAAAATGTTCGTATCTACCGTTTTACGTTGGTCGATTGGTCGCAAGTCGGGGAGCGTCTGTATTCTGACCACTCAATGGTGGGCGCCCCATAATCTGGTGAGGTAAATATCATGCTTTAGTTTTCAAAATTTCCTTTTTCCTTCAAACTTGCATTTTGCGTGTTTCATTGGTCCCATGATTAAGACCTATTAATTATCAATGGGATTTCGGCCTATATTTTAAGATTCATTTTAACACCGGGTTTTTTCCTTGTATTAGATGAAAGAGGAGCAGAAAAAAATCAAAGAGGCGGCAACATTTAAAGCCAGGCCAAACAATGTCGCACACATAGAACCTTTCCAGCCGAAAAAGGAAGATCGTCCTGCAGTGGGTAAGAAAATTGGCTTGTGGGTCTTCATTGCCCTAAGGTTACTGGAAGAAGACAATGGATCTAGCAATGCTCTCTTTGTGAACTCTTATTTCTTGAATAGTTCCCGAGTGCTTTGAACTGGCAACAGAACGACGTGCCCGGAGTCGCGAGGAGTTTCAAAGTCGACGTTCCGAGAAGGAAGCCGACATGGCCCTGTTGGCGGAGCAACAGCGCCAGGCGGAGGAGGAGAAGCAGAAACAAGCCATCGCTGAACTTCGGCAGCAACAAGTGTGTACAAAATTCACTCACTCTTCGCTTATGCGGATCAAAAATAGATTCGTTTGGGTGCACAGCAGAACAATTGTGGCAATTATTGTGAATGGGTGAATTTATTAACTGGGATGTGGGGTCTCCCGGCAGGTCCATAAGGCACAACCCATTCGCCACTACAAGACCGTGGAAGTTAAGAAGAGTGACGTTCCGCTCACGATTCCTCAGTCTCCAAAGCTTTCCGACCGCTTCCGTTTATAATCATCTGTGCTTTTGTTTTTATGTACTTGTTCTGTGTGTTTGCTGTTGCAATAAAGCTCATGCATTTTAAAAACCGTCACCCAACTTAAAATTTGTACACGTTGAATGAATATTAATGAATTGGTGTACGGTTTTATTCGTAAAATGTAATCTAGTTTGACCTAAAAGAAAAGCTTAAAGGGCAAACTTGACCAAATACATCAAGAATTTAAAATAAGTTTGTGGTAATGGACATTTGTATGTAAGAGTATGACTCAAATGGATGTAAACTTTTGAGAAATTCTATAAATATCAGCAGCCATGAAAGTCTCTCCTGTGAGCGAAATTTGCCGTTTAAAGTTTCATTGATCCTTATGAAAGAAGAAACTTCTCTGACAAAGAGCAGATAAATGAAAATGTCACCGTATGTGCTTGTGAGTGAACGTG
The DNA here is from genome assembly GCF_059441175.1 of Urocampus carinirostris. Lineage (NCBI taxonomy): Eukaryota > Metazoa > Chordata > Actinopteri > Syngnathiformes > Syngnathidae > Urocampus > Urocampus carinirostris. The sequence goes on along the minus strand of NC_142351.1, from coordinate 20,382,968 downwards.
AGCACGTTTGTATTCTCCTTTGACATGTTGCGTAACTCATTTCGAAGTTTTCTGAAGCTCAATACGCGGGGGCTTCACTGGTACAATCCTGGCAACAGCCTCATCGTTAAGCCCTCGGGAATTGTCAGGTTTAAATTGGGATGTGATGGCCACCATTTTGACTTTTCTCTATCACTCTCAGGGTTGCTTCCAGTGCTCAATGGTCTGAATTTTTATATACCGTAAATTCCGGACTATAGAGTGCACCTGATTATAAGCCGCACCCACCACATTTTAAGAGGAAAACCGATTTTGTACATACACAAGCCGCACCTGTATATACGCCGCATGTGCCCACATTTAAACATGTAACACAAACACAAAATTAACCCAAACCCGACTTCAAGTCCCGCAATTGAAACTAAGTGTCCTTCATTAAAGTCCAATGGGCAAAATGAACGGAAAATGATACCGGTACTTAAGGTTTGATGCAGACCTGCAGAGTCCGGGTCCCGTTTAAAGTAATCCAAGGAAGGAAGTGTATATTTCCAAAGGTAAGGGTGGGAAAAATATATCAGATGAACACATTTACTCACGCAACTCCAACTTTTTACCCCCTCTTCTTTCCTTATCTGTCCCTCACCTTTAGCGGTCCCCACTTAAACCCGGACCACCGCGTTTGTTCCGCCCCTCATTTTTCTTTCACCCATGCAAAACATCAGAATAAGTGTCTAAAATAAATACATTACAAATATATACAGGTTCCAATACATATTATACATGGGTTACACATATATACAAAGAAAGACTGTACACCGAGTTTTTAAAGCTGTAATAATACATTCGAGCGCCACTGGCGGCTGTAAGAGAGATGACAAATTGGCCGCATCACTGAATAAGCCGCAGGGTTGAAAGTTAGGGAAAATAGTAGCGGCTTATAGTCCGGAATTTACGGTAGCGCTTTTCAAGTCAATGAAGACCTCCCTAAGTGCTTTACACTTTTTACACACTAACTAATAGAAAAGCGTGTGGGTGATTGATAGATTGCGTGAAAAGTGACTTTAAAGGGAGCATCTTCGGGTGGAGGCTGATATGGTAGCTCCCATCAGTTGCAGGAGTGCCTGTTGTTAGGTATGTTTTAACATGTCCCTTGTCTGTTTTGTGTGACAGTAAACTACTCAGCTTTGACAGCAGATATTTTATTGTGCTCGTTTTGTGCAGTTAAGGTAAATTACGTGAAACATTTTCCATCGTACAAGTTAAAATGACGTACACAATGTCTGGTTTACAGATCTGGCAACATTATTACTTGTAATTCAAAAATAAATATGTTCCTGATTTGACAGTACAGTTCACGAATGCTCATATATATATACAATCTGGTATTCACTGGCCCAAGTCCCCCTGCTGTGAGTTTTTAAACGGACTCGGCGTAAAAAGAAATCACGCTGTACACAATGTCATGCTGCCGGGAACAAAAGAATGTAAGGTGAATAAACTGATGTAGCCGTCAACTCTTGCCATAGTGTTAAATTCATCGCATCTGTCGTCGTGTGGGCGTCGGCCCCCCGTATGCGATGCTTCATGGATCCACGAACGACACCGCGATGTAGCGAACGCCAGATGTGGTTGGTAGACCTTCGTGGTAGTGGGTGAGGCGGCCGGGATGCATAATGGCCCAGCCTTTACGCGGAGCCTCCACGGAGCAATCGTAACGCAGGAACCTGCACCCGCCGCCCTGGAATCAGCAGCACGTGCAATCAATTACAATGGTAATAGTGCCAATCTGTTGGAGGTGAGGTATCCTCCCCTCCTACACTGAGAAAAACGTTTGGTAATTGATTAAAATAGCAACTGCTATATGAGAAAAATGAAATTTACAATTTAAAAATCACTAGTGATCAATGTTCCCTCTAATTTTCCACAATTCTGAGCATTCACACAAAGTCGGTGAGCAACGCTTGAAACAACAGGGAGCAACCATAATCCCAATGATCAAACATGTCCAAAACTTGACATCAAGTTACATTTTGCTGAGTTTCCGGCAATGCAAAATTATTTTTCACTTTTGAATGAATTGACTCATGTATTATTGCAAAGGTTGTACGGCCCACAAACGTCATTTGTTTTTACAATTCTTTCACAAGATTTTCATTTCTTTTTTTTCCCCCCTGGTATCTTTTGTCGCATAATATTAACATTTTTGGAGGCTTATTTAGTCGGTTGCACGATACAGAACGGTATTTATTAACATTTTTTTTGTGGAAGTACAATGTTGGGAACAGGATTGACTTGGTATAATTGGAAATTATTTGAATGCAACACAAACGTTTTCTTCTTCCGTTTTTTTTTAAATATTTTTTTAAATTCCTTTAAAAAAAATCTCATTCTGTTTATTTTTTCCTAGCTGTTACTTTTTTCGTTTCTCTATTTACTTTTTTCCCTTGTTTCTTTTCTTTTGTTCTGGATTTTTTCCTTCTTTTTTCTCTTCTTTTTGTTTCGTTTTTCTCAGCTTTTCACTACTTTTTCATTTTGGTATTTTTTTCTTTTTTGTTCATTTTGTGCACAATTTTACATAACATTTGGTCGTGTAGGGATTAAAGAAGCAAAAACAACCTGAAGAGCCGTTTGGGACCTGAAAGAACCAGTTCTCTTTAGTGAGCCGAGCCGAAGAAAACGGTTTCTGAAAATCTACTGACTTTACTCAACTTCGTTCTACTTCGACATTTACTTCGAAATACCGCATTTAGAAAACTGTGTCAGGGGAACCCGTGTATTTTTTACCTTCATGCACAGTAGCTTTGACTTAAGTCGCTTCTTAATTAGCAATTTCTAGCCCTGATTTTTCCTGAGCTGGCTAGATTTTCTTGTGCGCTCAGAGTGTGCAGGCAGTGCGCGATTGCGCACGCACGCAGCTTTAGAGGGAACATTGCTTGTGATACATTACCATCTTGAACCTATACAGTACACCATATGCAGTACATAACTCCTTACTAAAAAGGAAAACAATTTTTGATAGAGCACAGTACATTGAAAATGCAGGGAAATGAGATGGATGCGCTGATAACATTTGATTCATGCAAAAGGGAACAAACTCATGAATGCCAGGATTAAAAAAAAATAAAAATGGAAACGTGTGAAACACCAAGATTGTAGATTGACATGCCAGCCAAAGAATATACATCCTATTTTCAGGAAAAAAATGTTATCTTACTCTCTGTGAACCTCTTGACAGCAAGCACTCCCATAGTTTGCGCTGCAGGCTCACGGTCAGCAGTAGTTTGATTTAATGATGGGGTCACTTGAGGGTCCGCCATACCTATCTGTCTATACTTCATATTCGATGCTCATACTGCATGGAGGCTAAATGTAAACGAAACACTCTGCCACTAAGAACGCCACTGCCCCAAGTGTAGTGGAGGTGCAATTGCACTTTATTCTGGGAAAGTTAAAAAAATAAAAAGTTCCTCGAACATTCTTGCACTCGTTTGACGTGTTTGATTTTGCGAAAAGAAAGTTACTTAAAGCGTTGACAGTTTCTAAAATTCAACTTTAAAACATCCTGTTATATTGGATACTGTGGACAACTGTCTAGCTTCATTCACAGGGCCATAAACATGTTTAATGTCTAAATTTCATTTATTATATATATTTGATAGAAGTTGAACTGGAAAATGATAATAAAACGGATTTGTAATTTTGAGTTAAGTATTTTCTATAGATCAAATTCCAATAGTGCATGTAGTATGTGTTTTCTTGGTTTTGCAGTTTTTTTATCTCTTCATTATTAAGGGATGCCAAACTCAGTTTGGCTCTGGGGCCAGATCCAGGATTTGTGTTTTCAGGCGGGCCGATTAAGTAAAAAAATGTCAATACCAAATATTTAGCTTTGTTTTTTCCAGTACAATCATTGATCATTCAGCCTACATTAGTAGCCTACCTTACATATTATAATCACAGATAATAAAGGATTGTTTCTAGTCACAACATATAAATTCATAAACAATGAACAGAAATTATTCTCATGTTTGGTAATGACTGTGTTAGCATTTTCTTTATTTTAGCAGTTAAATACAGTCTTACACCTGACTCACTACTAACATAAACTCAAGTGGGAACTATGGATAAATAAACGCTTGCCCCAATCCTCATATTGCTTTGTAATATTCCTAAGACTTAAAAAGTGGTCGGCGGCGCCCTCTGTTGGCTGCAGCTGCATCGGCTCGCTACAACGGGTCAGGTGTAATCGACATTTCGTTCTGTGTACATTGTTACACAGAATGACAATACAAGGAAATTATTATTATTATTATTAATGAATAAAAAAATAAATAGTTTTAGCAGTGAATGAGCAATAATATCCTATATAACTACGACTATACGTAATTTGGTCATACTAAAGTTGGGAAAATACTCCACAATATTGGCTTTAACATGAAACAAGACTGGACATCAGCTTTTTTACACCTTTACTGCCCTCTGGCGATGGGGAGGGGCATTTGATTTTGTTCATTAAAAAAAAATATCTAATAGAAATTAGCTAGACTTTTTTTTAAATACTCAGAAATGTACGACAGGCCTTATTAAATCATGTATGTTTGACGTGCCTGCTGCATATCCATTTAGATCCCCATTCATCCCACTTTCTGCCCAATTTCAACCCTTTGACTGATACCAAACTCCAACGCCACTTACCTGGTAATCAGTGCCCCTCTGATTGAGTGCTATGTTTATAGTGAATGTGGAAGCGTCATGATGTGGCCTCAAAAAGGGCTGCTCATCGGGCTTATACCTAACTACAAAGGCCAAGTCAAAATGAGCCTGCAAACACACACAAGAAAGTAGGAAAGTCATGCAAGCATTCACGTAGAAACTGCTCGGGTGGCCACAGAGAGCTTGTGTGTGTGTGGCCGTGCGGACACTGGTGCAACTCTCGCTGGATAAAGACAAGCTTGAAGCCGGCTCGCTGCCGCATCCAACAATCAGGCCCACAGATGGAGGAGAACAAGCAGAGAGTGGTGCGATGCCACCCGCGTCATCAGTTCCTGCAGCTTCTACAGCTGGCGAGTCTTCCCCCATTTACCTGGTAGTCAACCTCTTTGCTGTTGAGAGCAATGTTTATAGTGAATGTAGAGGCGTCATGGTGAGGCTCGAGCAAAGGTTGCTCGTCGGGTTTGTACCTCACCACAAAGTTCAAAGGGGAAGTGCACTAGAAGAAGACATGTTTTGTTAGAAAAACATTGAAATCAAGGGGAGCTATTTGGTTTGAAACATTACCCGAAGTTGAAATGTTTACCCGCGATTAAGGAGAATAAACCAGGATAAGCCAAAAATATAAGGTAACCTGATGCACACAAACGTGACAGCTAAGCTACAGATGTTGGACAACACATTCAATTTTACCTCTAAATAGATCAGGACTCTCGAACTGAATTCCCTCAGGGGCCGACGCTTTAAGGTACCAGGCAAAGTGCATCAAACATTTAACTATACTCAAGGAATACAATTCTACACAAATTTTCATCTAGAGATAGGAAATAATAAGGAATTACATAAATCATCCATCCATCCGTTATCTGCAACGCTTATCCTCAGTAGGGTCGCGGGGGGTGCTGGGGCCCATCCCAGCTATCTTTAGGCAGTAGGCAGTGGACACCCTGAACTGGTTGCCATCTAGTGGCAGGGCACACAGGGACAGACAATTGGCTCGCTCATTCACACCTAGGGACAATTTGGACGGGCCAATTAACCTGACATGCATGTTTTTGGAATGTGGGAGGAAACCGGAGTGCCCGGAGGAAACCCACGCAAGCACGGGGAGATCATGCAAACTCCACAAAGGAGGTTCGATCTCATGACCTCAGTTGGGTTGAGCGAGGGGGCTGGGAATCCTCTCCTCTGTATCAATCTCCCAGAAAGAGTCAGAAATATGAATGTGTTCCTGACTCTAGCCACCTCCCACTAGGTGGATATAGCTCTGGTATGTAATATACATATACACACACATTCATACATACATACGTACATACACACACACATATATACATATATATATACATATATATCTCATCTCATCTCATCAGCTGCACCGCTTATCCTCAGTAGGGTCGCGGGGGTGCTGGAGCCCATCCCAGCAATCATCGGGCAGTAAGCAGGGGACACCCTGAACTGGTTGCCAGCCAATCGCAAGGCACACGGGGACAGACAACTCACTTGCTCATTCACATTTAGGGACAATTTGGACCGGCCAATTAACCTGACATGCATGTTTTTGGAATGTAGGAGGAAACCGGAGTGCCCGGAGGAAACCTACGCAAGCACGGGGAGAACATACAAACTCCGCACAGGTATAAATATATATATATATATATATATATATATATATATATATATATATATATATATATATATATATATATATATATATATATTTATATATATATATATATATATATATATATATATATATATATATATATATATATATATATATATATATATATATATATATATAAATACACATACATACTATGTGATGACCGTCTAATAAAATCCATGCAATTAGAATATCATGTTCTTTACTTCAGACTGTGGTCTTACCAAAAACATCGAACACTTCAGTGGAAATGTTTAAATCTCAGCTTAAAACTCACTTCTACTCCATAGCATATGAATAACCTACTCTTCTTGTCGTCTGAAAAATAGTCTGTGTAATATAGTGTAATAATCTGTGAAGCCCTTTGAGACTCTTCGTGATCTAGGGCTATACAAATAAAAATGACTTGACTTCTTGAATCCCACATAAGATTGGAGGTCATACCTGAGTGTGGTAACCAGGATACATTTGCTCTGTTATGGGCGCAATGTACTCCAAGAGAAACTGGCGCCACTCTTTATCATAGTTGACTTGATTCATGTGAATGTCGATGGTGGGGACATTCTCATAGCCTCCCTGGATTCGGGTGTCCTGTCAGTCCACAAATATGCAGAGGGAAAGGTTATTATTTACATACACGATGAGTTCAGATGAATTTTTAAATCCTTTGAAACTGAGAACAAAATTAATTTTAACCGCTTACAGGATGGGTGCTGACAAAAAATGAACCAAACAGATAAGGAATGGTGACAATACCACATTATCGCCTCCTGACCACTTCCCAAAGTTTTCCATTTCTTCAACTATGTGGTCGCAAGCAACATCGCTGAAAATTGGAAACCAGTATACATCTGGGCAAGGCTGCAGAATAGAATAGACAAAGCAAAATCAATCCAAGTAGGGACTTGAGAGTGACCCCCCCAAAAAAAATCAATCGATTGTAGGGGAACTCAGAATACAGCCCCACAAGAAATGTGAGAATCGTCTATTAGGAGAGCACAATAATCAACATTTTAGAATATTAACTCGTTCGAATGGTAGAGGATGTGAAGCATTTGAGCATGAACACAGTTGACATTTACTGCATATAAAATCATTTCTCTTTTCTGCCTTTGTTCTATACAGTTGAGCACAAATATGCTTCCTATATTTAGCGCCTTCTAATGTTAAAAAAACATACAGATTAAAAAAACAATATTGATTTAAACATAAAATAAAATATTCTTGTATATAAACTAGCGTTTTTTAAGTACTCATGGATCCAGAAATTTGCATTTATTTGATGTGAGCCTCACCCAAGAGGCTGATATAATTTTTTGCTATGATGATGCTACCAGTAGCTGAAAAACAGACAACCTCTGTCATGATCAGTGTTCCCTCTAAGCTGCGCGCGTGCGCAATTGCGCACTGCTTGCACATTCTCAGCGCACAAGAAAATCGAGCCAGCGCACAAAAATGAGGGATCAAAATGACTAATTAAGAAGCGACTCAAGTCAAAGTATCAGTGCATGAAGGTAAAAATACACGGGTTCCCCTGACGTTGTATCCTAAATGCGTTATTTTGAAGTCGAGTCGAAGTAGAACGAAGTTGAGTAAAGTTAGTAGAGTTTGTCGAGAACCGGCTTCTTCGGCTCAGCTCACTAAAAGGAACCGGCTCTTTTGGGTCCTAAACGGCTCTTCGGGGGTTTTTTTGCTTCTTTAATCCCAACATGACCAAATATCATGTAAAATTATGCCCAAAATGACTTAAAGGAAGGGGGGAATAGAACAAAAAAGAAAAAAATACCAAAATGAAAAAGTAGTGAAAAGCTGAGAAAAAAAGAAACAAAAGGAAGAGAAAAAAAAGAAGGAAAAATTTAGAAAAAAGCCAGAAAAAAAGAAAAGAAAGACATGTAGGAAAAAAATAAATAGCGAACAAAATGAAAAAAGTAACAGCTCGGAAAAAATAAACACAATGAGATTTTTTTAAAGAATTTTTTTTTAAAAGTAAAAAAAAAACACAGAACAAAGAATGAAAAGTTTGTGTTGCATTCAAATAATTTCCAATTATATCAAGTGAATCTTGTTGCCAACATTGTACTTCCACTAAAAAATGTGATTAAGTACAGTTCTGTATCTTGCAACCGACTAAATAAGCCCCCAAAAATGTTAATATTATGCGACAAAATATATCAGGAAATAAAAAGAAATGGATATCTTGTGAAAGAATCGCAAGAACAAACGACGTTTGAAGGCCGTACAACCTTTGCAATAGTACATGAGTCAATTCATTCAAAAGAGAAAAATAATTTTGCATTGCCGGAAACTCAGCAAAATGTAACTTGATGTCTAGTTTTGGACATGTTTGATAATTAATTATCTTGCCACACTTGGGATTATGGTTGCTCACTGTTGTTTCAAGCGCTGTTCACCGACTTTGTGTGAACGCTCAGACCCGTGGAAAATTACAGGGAACATTGGTCATGATTACTGATGTGAACAACCTGTGCCTGCTCCTTTGGCGCCAACTGCCTCGGACTCCAATTGTCTCCTGGTCACTATTTAAACCCTTGTCCGTCCATCTGCGAACCTCAGTTTACTCTAGGCAAGCTTTTCGACCCTGACTCACTCCTGTTTTGGCTCCCGTCTGTTTCCCGGCTTCGACCCGTTTTTCGATCTTGACCGCGTCTACTCTCCTCTCCTGGCTTTTTCCGCTCCCAACACCGCCATCGCTCGCCACGGAAGTGCCACTTCCGCGTTGGAACGACCTGCTCCCCGCGACCAGCGATCCCCGGATCGTGTGTGCAATCCTTTCCCTTCTTCCTAATAAAACCGTGAAAAACGTACGCAAGTGGGTCCTGTCTCTGTTCTGGTTTTGACGACCTCGCGCAAGGATGAAAAAACAAATAAGAAGGAAAATGGTGCGGGTTGGTCACTTTCAGTCTCCGTAGTTTGTATAATTCCTCGTGCTTTTCAGCACAGGGTTATTGTAGCGGCAAGATGGCAGACATTCATCTTGGCTCCCTCTAGGTGGGGCCTGTGATGAAAAATAAATATAAAATGCCACACGCTTATCCATCGATATATGGTGGATGGTCCCTTCTCAAGGTTTCTTCATTTTCCTCATTTCGAGGTTTTTGAGTTTTTCTTGCCCTTGTTTAGGTTTTAGATCTACATGAGGGCAAGTTTGTGCAGCCCTTTCAGACTCCTTGTGATTGAGGTATTTTCAAATAAACATGACTTGACTTCACAGTGGTAAAAAACGTAGACGTTTTATGATAGTTCATGTATTTAGCCTATTACTTTTATCAACATTTTTTAAATGCAGTTTTTTTAACCACTAGGAGGCACTAAATACGGCACTGTCCTTTTGAAATACAATATTTTCAGCAATATTTATTTTCAAGCAGAAAAATAATGCTTTGAATGAAAATGTGGAGGTTTTATAGTGAAAAAGTTTAAAAACAGGAAACTCCTTTGCCACAAAAAGATTTAATCAGCGGGATAGTTTGTTTCTCCCCTGGTATCCTTATAGTTAAGGATAATAGTTGGTAATGGTAAAAGTTCAATAGTAATAGTAAAACAAAATAAAATAAAATAAAATAAAATAAAACAAAACAAAATAATAATAAAATAGTAAAACCTTGGTAATAGTTTGAGGAAACAACCTTTATTTAATAGTTAAAAAAACACAAGTTGCAGGTCCTGATTTTTCAGCATTGCAAAAACATGACATCACCAAGACATCAAAATGTTTTTCTGACTTCAAAAATGAAGCTCTATTAAAGGAGAACTGAGAAACAACTTACAGTTTCAATGAGTTTATCCTGCGCGATGTGTGTGTAGTTCTCGTGAATGTAGCGCTCCTGCCAGTCCTGAATTGGAAATAAAAACAATGTTTTCACGCCATTTACACAACTCAATTGTATCTTTGTAAAAAGTGCCATGCATCATTAGAGTTGTCAAAGAGTGTCTTGTTAGTGTGAAATTGGTCTAAGGATGTTTTCTTTTGTATTTCATTCATGAAAAACGCAGCCAAAATTTTTACTGCATAAAGCCAACTGTTCTTAACTTGGGTTTTAAGATGGACCCTATTTTGAACTAGATCAACAAATAAATGAAGTAGTGAAGTCAAGCTTCCTCCGTCTAAGTCAATTCATAAAAGTAAAGCCTTTTCTCAAACAGGAGCATTTTGAGATTGTGATTCATGCCTTCGTCACATCTCTGCTCGACTACTGCAATGCATTGTACTATGGAATCCTCCAGTCTTCCATCTCACGCCTACAGCGGGTCTGAAATGCTGCTGCTCGACTTGTAACTGGCACACGAAAGGAGCACATTAAACCGGTTCTGGCTTCGCTTCACTGGCTGCCCGCGCAATTCACGGTTCATTAAAGATTTTTTTATTTGTTTTTAAATCTTCTAATGGGTTTGCTTCTCCTTACCTCCGTGAGCTGCTTCACTTTAAGCTCCTGCTCGGTGCCTCGGGTCAGCCAATCAGCTGCTGCTGGAGGTACCGAGATCGGAGAAGAAGCTCAGGAGATAGAGCCTTTTCTGCTGCTTCTCCCAAACTTTGAAACAATTGCACTTGCACATCTGACAGGCTCTCTCACTGTGTATTTTTAAAAGGAGTCTTAAAACCCATTTTTATTCCTTAGCTTTTGACCCATTATTATAACTTTCCCTGCTGTTTAAATTTTATTTATAAATGGAGGACTTGATTTGTGAGTGAAAAAGTTAAAATATCGTGAGTGCGTAGTAAATATTGAATAAAGTACTGTCAGACCTCCCATTTGTCTCTTTTTGCGTGTAATATAAGGTATGTTTGCAAAAACATTGACTAATTTCTCCTCTTAAAGGGCGTCATAAATGTTTTCAGACATCGCCATAGTGTTTTGTAATTAGAGCACATGCATTGTGGAAAAGGCCAGCTCGACATTTTCATTTTTTCCCCGCACGCTTGACAAAATTGGCAACCGGGCACCAAAATTGTCATTTTTGATACTCGATGTCATTGGCGTTGCATGGTTTTCCTCCAATAAGTGCTGCCGGATACCTGACACCGAGAGCAAAATGCAGATCCCCAGTGCATACAGAAGGCGCCAGGTTTTGACGAGGCTTAAGAAAATACTGTGATATACACTACTATGAAGACCTGCCATTTCATTCTCACCTCTGGATTTTCAAAGATCTGCCACAGGTCATTATGCAAATGACTGGTCTGGTAGTTTTCCGTTGATAGGATGCGTCCGAAAGTGTCAATGTTTGTAACATACATGAAGACTCCCTGAGAAGAAAGGCAAAGAGGTTTATGTTGCAATACATTTCAGTTATATGCAACGTCAGGACAGCGTTCGGGAACCAGAAAAGCGATATATTTTCAGTTTTTTTTGAGAGCCACGTTATACATTTTAATACAGAATTTAACAAAATGGCCAAATCCACACTCCAGGCAAATGCTAATTCTTCAGCACAATTAATTTCGTTGTGTGACATGTGATAATTTGATCAAATCTATTAACTAATGACTATGCCGAGGATCCAACAATATGCCACTTAAAATGTTTCTCCCTCCCGTAGTTACTTAAGATAGTTAAGGCTCATTTTGACCACCATTTGTGTTGTAAATAATGATTTCAAAACAAAGTGTGAGCAGCGTTCTTTTGTAAAAATGTCCCAAAAAACTGCAAAATAGAAGGATCTGCCCACCCCTACCCCCTCAGATTGCTCTGGGTGCTTGGCTGGCGTTTTTGGGTGTTAACAGTTTGTTCCGTGGGTTTTCATCGTAAAGTGTCTCGACAGTGAACCTAGATTGTTTAACGTGCGTCCATATACAAAATTCCAGAGTCTTACAACCAAAATGGCGTCTGTTGGTGTCGCACCGTGACAGTAAACTGTAGTTTTGAACCTGCCCATTATATTCTGGACCGAACCATATATGATCTGAGGTGCTAAGGCTTCCAAATATACTGGATAACAAGCGTTATAGAGAAGTTTCGCATGTCTTTAATATTATTTCTGAGCTAAATGTACACATGAAAACAGCCACATCTGTTTTGTGAGCCATACGGTGAGCCATGGGTTGGCAGATTTGAGCTTCAAATAAAATCTTTCATCTATTGATAAAAACACCTGCACATACAAACAATTGCCTATACATTTGCTGTACCTTGTTTCGAACATTTTGGCAGAAGGCCATGTCAGGGTCCAGGGTATGCGGATGAAACAGATCGTCGCCTGAGAGCTCCGAGCGAAGCAGGCTGGCCTTTATCAAGTACACGCTGGTTATATAAGGCACGTTCCATATTCCCCTGTAAATACGAGGGCATTAGAGCATGTATCAACCGTGTCATCTGAAAAATTAAATTCATCAGCATTGAAGCATCTTACATTCTGCGTCCTTGGACAAGTTCCACATAATCCTCCGACCTGGCATAGTAGCCATCTGCGCTCATGGCTCCCCAGAAGTTGCTCCAAAGTCTGCCAGTCCGCGTCAGCATTGGCGCCACAATGGGCCTAATAAGAAAAAGAAAGTGTTTCAATTCTTCAGTCTTCCAAATTCATATTCGATTTGACTGGATAAAAGTCACTTGAAGGGGTGAGCAATTTTAGATATACTAATAATATACTTGCAGGTTTTGTTCTATGAGGATTTTGAGTGTGTTTTCGTTCTTCAAAGCAACTTCTATGTCCAAGTTGAAGAAATAGTCACAGTCTTTTTGCTTCCTGCACATATCCCTGAAGTATACAAAAAACGTTCAATGTATAGACACAAGTATTAATCAATGATATTTGGTGACCTACCAGGCCAGGTTGCGTGCAGTTGTGCCATTCATCTCCTCTTGGGGCCCGATTAATTTAACATCCAGATAAAGACTTTTGTGGGTCTGAAGGAACGAGCTGACTTCACGCTCGTGATGAGGTTCCTTAAGCAGAAAAAACAAGGGTTGGAAGCATGAGGCAGAATTTTCTGAACTACACTTTGGAAACAAGAAAGAATTCACAGGCTAGCTGAATAGATGGTTTTCCTGTACTGAAAAACTCAAGGGAAAAAAGATGGGAACAATTCAAAATGTTCTTGTTCTGATGGCAATAATGTTTTTTTCTTTTAAGTATTTGTCATGATTACCGATTGGAATCACCTGTGCCCGCTCATTTGGCGCCAACCGCCGCGGGTTCTGATTGGCTCCCTGTTACTACTTGGTGCCACTCCTGTCAGTCCCCTGCTGTCAGTCCGTCTGCGAACCTCTGTGTATACAAGGCTAGCCTTTTTCGACCCTGACTCCTACCTGTCCCGTTTTTTGCTCCCGTTTGTCTCGGGCTACAACCTATTTTGATCCCGACCACGTCTGCTCTCCCGTCCCGGCTTACGGCCCATTTTTGATCCCGACTACGTCTACTCTCCCGTCCTGGCTTATGACTTGTTTCTGATCCCGACCACATTTTTGCTCTCCTGTCCTGCCTTTCGACCTGTTTTTCCGTCCATCCACTTCCGTATTCGGATCCCAATCCGATTGCGAGAGCAACTTGCTTCCCGTGTCTAGCGAGCACCGGATCGCAGGCGCTGACCTTCCTCTCTCTATCTCAAAAAACTTGTGAGAAACGTTACGCTATTGGGTCCTGTTTCTGTTCTGGCCCTGACAGTATTATTTCTCATTTGACTCTATACTGTATCTTTACTATTTTTTCAATTTTACTATAATTTTCATTCAGCTTAAAAAAAAATTGAAATATATAGTAAAATAAATTAACTAATTAGAAAAAATATAAAACTAATAATTACAATTTGCAAAACTATCTTGCCACTTGTTCTGTGAAACTTCCAATAGAGTAAAATATTTCAGAAAGGTTTACTTTAAAACATAGGGTTGATAGATTTATGCTGCTCTGTTTTTAATATTTGACACTTGCAAAGGAGATTGCATAGGATGCCCTGGTTGTTTGTTATTTTGACGATTATGCACTGTTCACATCATTGTCAATATTGGCCAATAAAAAGTGCTGTTCTTTGATAATCACACCCTTCATAGCTGATCTGATTTTGTAACCAAGGAGAGTTAATAAAAAGAAAGGGTATTCAAATTAAAATCTTGCATCTTGAGGATTTTTTACAGTCCTCTCCTGTTCTCCTTGTCAGTTCAAAGTTCATTGGTGTCTTCTTATTTTGAGTGTCATTCATCATTATTTAATGAAACGAATAGGCTCGGGAGAGGGCCTTTTAGGACAGGTTGGAATTTTCTTATCTGAGGGTTGTTTCACATTATTCTCCTGTTTTCCTTGCAAGTTCAAAATCCATTCATGTATGTCTCTCCTTATTTTGAGTGCATATACAACTCCAGCTTTACTTTCATAGAACATTTGTAAAAGATCTCAGCGATGTTTGAAGTCATTAAGCTGTAACCGTTGTTCATTGGCAGTAAAGTAACTCATTTATAAAAACATCAGTTACCAAGAGTACAATAATTACCTTGTTGAAGATTAAGAGTTTGAGTCGATTCTTTGGATACTGAAGATTGAGCAGGCGTTCAAAAAACACGGTAACAAAGGGGGTGGGCTGCTGAATGAAAACACCGATCACAACTAAGGGGTATTTGCTTTCCTGGTGGGAAGAAAAAGCACAAATGAGTTTCAATCTGTTTGCTCATTTAACTCACCGAACTTCCTAGGTTTGAAGTTTTTGATACTATGGCCAAAGCTCAGCGACCCACCTTGAGACCCTTGAGTGGGTGTAGGCCATCATCACACATGGTGCAACCCGTCTCAAATGTCCACATGTTTGGTATGTAGTTGCCAAGGTAGTTGAGTTGAAGCTGGAAAGTCAAGTCTTTGTTTAGGTTCAAAAATACATTTTGTATTCATTGGTATCTGTCAAAGTTGATCGTCTTTCGCAAATTATCCTGTGTGTATCTCGTATTTGCAATTTCATTGATCTGAAATATCATATTTTCACGACCATAGGGCGCACCGTGTTAAAAGCTGCAGTCTCCATAGCTACACTACAAAGGGCGTACCGTACGATAGGGTGCCCTCTGCTACAGCCGCTTTACAACAACACAGACAAGCATTCAAGTGTGCACCCTTAAAAATACAACAGAAGCAAAATAAAAAAACTACTGGTGCAAAACAGAGTGCTCCCATTTTTTTATCTTTTGGCCAATAATCTCTATCAAACAAAACCGTCAAAATCCATTAAAGGTTCAATTTCTTCACTTTCAAAGTCCCTATCCGAAATCTCGAACGTCCTGGTAGACACTATAGCCAAAAGCATTGACATTCAATTATTTTTAATTAAGGTTTCTGCGCCAGCGTAGTCCTGTCCGGGTAGAAAAATGACATCGTTTCATGAAATGAAAGCAGCAAGACGATAATAACTATAAAATTCACTGAGCATCCATGTGTGATTCTGCAATCAATACATTTCGTGTGATGTCATGTGTCTTCTTCTGCTTGTGGGAAACTTGTGGCATAAAAGTCACAGGAGATCACACACAAGTCGAAATGTGAACAATCTAAAGAAAACATTGGATTTCACCCAAAAATATTGCAAATTCAGCCAAGGCTTGAACCTTTGACCACCCAGTCTTGGGAGCAGGCACCCAACCCTAAGGCCACCAAGCTTGTCTTTGTACACGGCTATACATGACACACAGGGTGCAGCGCACTCTAGGGAGTGCCGCGCAATTTAAAGAAAATCAGAGACCTCTATGTGCACCTTATGGTTTAGATAGATAGATAGACAGATAGATAGATACTTTATTCATCCCCGCACATGTATATAACTTCTTGTATCTGGTACCTTGGTAGGTCCATTCCCATGGATGATCACAGGTAGCGTATCATACAGCAAATTTCTGGCTCGAACGCGTCGATCCTCAAATTTTAGCACTACTTCGTCTGGAAACACAAGAGACACATACTTGATTCTGGTTCTTTTTTATAACATGTTTTTGATTTTGACAACCTCTGGTATGCCCCAAATGTCGAATGTCTTTTTTGCCTGTGGGAGACTCTACAGCAGGTGCGAAAAATTGTAATAAATGGAGAGCCAAAAAAGGTTTCGCTTCAAGCCGATGGCCGGACTGAGGGAATGTTGGATTTTTTTTTTTTTAAATGATGCATATACAGAAGTCTCGCAAACCTAAATGAACCTACCGAAAACATAACAATTACATTTAAATAGGATCCGATAAATATAGCAGTATTTTCTTTTGGCTGTCAGTAACTTTGAATTTTCTATAAGGAACAAATTATACATTTCAATATAAAAATCCACACAACATAAAAGTAATATTCTTTGTTAGTCGCAAGGCAAATCTGTCAGAACCCGAACAGACGGTGGACCCAGACGCGTAACGTTTTCACACAAGCTTTATTTTATGGAAATAGGGCAAACATGCGCGGGAACACAAACGCCGGTGATTCAGCGATTGCTGGGCGGAAAATGTGAGACAGAGAAGTCAGGCGCAGGAAAACAGGAAGCCAGGGGCGGACGAGATTGAAACAAGACAGGACAGACAGGATTGATACCTGATACAGGATGCACGAGCAGGATAGCGGACAGACGGAATCGATACCAGATCCACGAGAAAGATACCGGACGAGACGGGACAGACAGGATCGATGCCAAATACTGGATACAACAGCAAGATACCGGACAGGACGGGACAGACGGGATCGATACCGAATACTGGAGCAAGATACCGGACAGGACGGGACAGACAGGATTGATACTAGATACACAAGCAGGATACCGGACAGAGTCAAAATGCAAGTCTTGCAAGTGCAGAGGTTTGTTTACGGACTGACAAGGAGTGAATGGGAGCACTGAGTTTAAACAGGAGGGGAGCCAATCAGGCAACGAGCCGCAGCTGGCGCCAAACGAGCGGGCCCAGGTGAGGGTAATGGGCAATCTTGACAAAATCAAGATTTAGAAGTAAAAATGGATGTTACTGCAATAGACACTGTATCGGAAATAAAGTTTTTAGGGGTCATAATAGACAATAAATTAAGCTGGAAAAAACACATTAGACACATACAAACTAAGGTATCGAAAAGCATTTCAATAAATTAATAAAGCCAAATTCCTTTTAAACTATAATGCATTGTATTTACTATATTGTTATTGAGTTCTGCCTTACTTAACTTATTGTGCAGAAGTATGAGGCAATAATAGCGAAAGCTCACTATAGCCCCTTTTTATCCTCCAAAAACGTGCAATTAGAACCATACACAGGCTAGGATATCGTGATCATACTAATATTTTATTCCTGTAGTCCAAATTATTGAAATTGGATGATTAAGTCAAATTTTTCACTTCACAGCTGCTATTTAAGGTCAACAAAAACAGTGCCAGAAAACATCCAAATATTATTCCCTCGGAAAGAGGGAAATTATAACTTAAGGGGCTGTAGTAAATTCAAAATCCCACTGGTGAGAACCACCTGGAAAAGTATGTGTGTGTCTGTGTGTGGATTTAAACTTTGGAACAATTTTCAAGACGAGATCAAACAATGTCCAAATATTCACGTGTTCAAGTTTAAATACAAAAAAAAAAAATACTGGCAGAATACAGAGATTAAGAAAACGGGGTATGAGTAATATTAGAGATTGGAAATATTGCGAAGCAAATGGATGGTTTACAACTATAGTTAACCTTGTTGTTTTTGATACTATTATTATTATATCACAACTGTTTTATTGTATTTATTATAACGTTAATAGATGGGTACTACGATTATTAGTACATAACATTTACATATGTAAATTTGCCATCATCAGTAGCCAAAAGTTTCTATTATAGCTTAAGTGGGCTAAATGTCTAATAAAAAAAATAATAAATGCAATTTTCTATCATTCAGTCAATTTGAAATATTTAAAAATTTCATTGGATGAAAATGCAATGAAGACAAAAAAACATGAACCAAAAACAATAATTTCACCAAGAAGAAGTCATTCCTGGTGCATTATATAACAAGGAATCAATATCATCTACGTGGCCTTAAGCAAACCTTGCGGGCCACATCCGGCCCACGGGCCTTGATTTTGAAACAGTGTGCTCTACAGTGTGTTTAAGCTAAATTGGGAGCTCTATTATCACAGTCTTGCGTAGCACTGACAAATTCCTTCCTTGGGGAAAAATGCGGATCAGGAATCATGTTTAAACATGCAGTCCTTGACTGATTAACCTTGAAATGGAGAATACTCCAATTGGGATAAGTGACAATGTAAACTTTCAAGTCAAAAAACACGCTTTGAAATGATAGTCGCTTCCATAATTTATCCTAGTTGGAAATATGCCATCGAGTTGATAAAATATAAAAAAGATGCTTCCTTTTAAACATACAATCACTGACATCATTAGTACACAAAGGGAACAATTATGAAAGTTTATGGCTTTTCTTGTTTTTTTCAGTATAGGGAGTAATAATGCTGGTATTTCATTTTTTTAGGCAATGTTTGTTTATTATTATGATCATATAGCGACTCGTAGTTGGATAGACTTAACTCGATTAACACACATTATGCTGAATCCTATTTAGCGCGAGATGTTAGATGTGAATGCAGGGTTCTTACAGCTTATGGCAGGTTAAATTCAAGACTGTTTAAGACCTTTCTAATGCCTTTTGAAATCAAGACCAAGTCGACAAAAAAAGCCACAAATGAAACACACAAAACAAAACAAAAACACAAATATTTCTTCGTGCCTCATACACATCACATGGCACAGCTATTCGCCATGGCAAAAATCGTCTCATTTAAATTACACATTCCCATGTTCCAAACTAAACGCCTTTGTTCGAAGTTGCTATGTGTATTGTGGGTAGACCTAAGACATATGTCCTACTGAAACCACATCATCGTTTTGATAGTTCCAACATTATGGTCTCGCCATGTTGCCACCAAAGTAAATCTGTGAATTATTAAAAAAGACAATTGATAAAAATGATTAAATCCTTTTAGTTCAAAAAAATGTCAATCTTATTTACAGGGTTGGGTAGGGTTACTTTAACTGGATTACTTTCAATTACTTTTGGATTACTCCAATACCAAATATGCTAATAAAAGACAAAATAAACTAAATATGAATAAAATGATGACTCACAACACGTGGTAAGCTTTCTCTCCGGGCTTTGATCTCCGGCAAAACTAACATAAAATGCGACAGAAACAAAATGAAAATAAATCCCAAAAGCTTGCCAACATCATTTTTGCCGTTCCATGTGTTACGTTACTCCCCAAGGATGCACAAAATTTAGTCATTTTATTCATATTTAGTTTCTTTTGTCTTTTATTAGCATATTTGGTATTGGAGTTATCCAAAAGTAATTGAAAGTAATCTAGTCAAAGTAACCCTACCCAACCCTGCTTATCTATGTGTTTACATTTTTAAGGCTTTCGACAATTGGATTTGCATCATTTTAATCAAGGCTTTATTTTTAGGATAATGAGTTCAGTGTGCGGCATGGCGACAGAGAGGTAAGCATGTCCGTGGCCCAGTTCTCAGGTTATAGGATCATATCTAGCTACCAGCCTCCCTGTGTGGAATTTGCATGTTGTCCCCGTACTTGCATGGGTTTCCTCTGAGCACTCCGGTTTTCCTCCCACATTCCAAAAACATGCATGTCAGCTTAATTGGCCCTTCCAAATTGTCCCTAGTTGTGAATGAGCGAGTGAGTTGTCTGTGTGCCCTGCCCAGTTCAGGGTGTCCCCTGCCTAATGCCCAAAGATGGCTGGGATGGGGTCCAGCACCTCCGCGACCCTACTGAGGATAAGCGGTGCGGATAATGGATGGATGAATTTAATGTGTTAAGACTTTTCAAGGCTCCACGGGAACCCTAAAATGAGTGGCACCACTTCGACTAGTACTCAGTGAGTTGAGTGGGTTCACAGTCGCAACAGCGCAATGTATTTTTGTATACATTTGCAACTCAACAACACAGATGGTTGCCATATGTGCAATTGCCCAAAAATGGGGGTTTCCTGAGAGCTTTATAGGCCCAGAGTACCACCAGGAACCTGTTGTCAGCAGGGTTGGGTAGGGTTACTTTAACTGGATTACTTTCAATTACTTTTGGATTACTTTTGGATCCAATACCAAATATGCTAATAAAAGACAAAAGAAACTAAATATGAATAAAATTACTAAATTTTGTGCAGGCTTGGAACAAGGCTCTTGATAACTAGTCATGGATGATAATTGTGTGAACTCCGTTTAATGGAACACAATCTCCTCTCACATCCCATGCATTATACGCTTTACCAAATTAGTGATTGTTGTAATCCAGTGTTGTTAAAGATAGGGCACGCGGACCAAATCAAGGAGGACCACAGATAAAATCTGGCCCGCGAGACAACTTTGGGAGCAACACAAGAAAACATGTCCAATATGTTTTGCAAAGGTTTTCACACCCTAAAATCCTCATCTTTCTCGTAATTTTCAGTACTGTCTTTCTCAGTACTTTTTAATAAATCATAGTACATATTCATACATTTCTGTACTTTTAAATACGTTTTACTACTTTTCATAATATTTAAGACTTTTTTTATACATTTCTGTTCTTTTTTTCACTTTTCAGTAGTTTTCAATAGGTTTCGATGCTTTTAGAACTTCAATAATTTTCAGTACATTTTTTTTACTTTTCGGAACTTGTCCATGCTTTTCACAATTTTGTAAAATTTGTTCATGATTTACAGTACCTTTTAGTACCTTTTCATAGTTTTCAGTGCTTTTTGTATTTTATGTTTACCTTTCCATACTTTTCAAAACATTTTCATTCTTTCTACTGCGTATTATAACGTTTTCATGAAATGTAGAATTTTTCATACATTTCTGTTATTTTTTGCATTTTTAAGTACTTTCCAAAATGTTTCAATACTTTAGAATTCATAATTTTTAGTACTTTTCCATACTTTTCAGTACCTTTCTCAATTATTTTTATCTTTTTCATGCTTTTTAGTACGCTTTAGTACCTTTTTCAAACCTTTTGTAACTCTTTTTACTTCTCCATACTTTTCAAAACCCTCATACTTTTTACTACTTATCAGTACTTTTCTTTTTTTAATTATACTTTTAGAACTCTTCAGTACATTTTCCATTTTTTTCATTTCAGTCTTTATAACTTTTCAGTACTTTTTATACTTTTCAGTACTTTTGATAGTTCTCAGTACTTTTTTATACTTTTCGCTTCTTTTGTCTTTTTAACGTCTCATCCTTTTCAGTACCTTTAGTAGTTTTCACTAGTACTTTTTGCATTATTTACTTTTCTGTACTTTAAGAAACTTTCATGTTTTTTTACTGAGTATTTATTTTTTTGTTTTTTTACTATGTGGACCCTGAGCAAAATATGAGTTTGACACACCTGTTGTAATCCATCATTCTAGATTCTACTTTCCAATGACCAATATTTGCCTGCGTGAAACTATGTTCCAGGTCTGTCTGCAGAACAACATGCTTACAAAACTTTCTTAGAGAAACACAGTCAGAAAACATAATGTACAGACACATTGAAAAGGGGGCAACTGAAAGCAGTAAAAAGAAGGTGTTATTGGAAGGAAGCCCTAAACAGTTTAAACACAGCAGCTGTATTTAGTAAACACCAGCACACAGTAACCTAAATTCAGTTTGGTTTGACCACATATTGACAATACTCACCAAGTGCCCCGTGAAGGTTTTGAAACAATCTGCATTTGCTGTCAATGGTGATGTTGATCGATGTCTACGACACACAAACAGGCTTTATTAATTTGTTGAATCAATTTGAAACAATATTATAAAAAAAAGATAAAAAGCGAGGTTAGGGGAGGATAAACAGGAAAAAAAAACCTCACTCTTTTCTCAGGGTTGATGTAAATCTTGGTGAAAAATAGCTGATCGCTGTCGCCGTCTTCACCCATCCACTCAGAAACCATTTCCTTAATGTTGGGAAGGTAGCCAATAAAGCCTGCGAATAACAGTAAACCAGTGTGACAAGGCACCCCACCTTGTAAATTTCCACACAAACAGCTTTGAAGCTGCTCCTGTTCATTACCACTACAAGCTTTGATTTTTTTTCTGCTTATGAAGCAGTTTTAGGTCTACAAAGGGCAACCTATTCTGTTAAAACAACTTCACTGGAATCAAGAACACATGGTCAACAATCAATCTTCCCTCCATTAAATAAAAAAATATGCTGAACTTGAAGAATATACACAAGGGAAAATAAAGAACACACCCCCAGAGCCAAGGAACCTGTTGCCCTCCCGGACAGGCGGGTGTTTGTCCTCCAAGTGTCTGTCGGGCCAGATCAAGGTCTCGGAGGAAAATACCACCTTGTGTTTGGCTTGCACAAACTTCTTTAGCAGCTCTTTGGGACTTGATGCAAATATCACATCATAGCTATGGCAAACAAAAAGAAAAGTCACAGCATTGGCATAAGCTGGTGACCAACCAGTGTTAAAAAGGACTTTTTTTCTTATTCACTGCGGTTACCATGGCAATAAAACAAGCACAATGCAGTTAAGGAATTCAGGCCAAGTTTCTATTCACGTCCGAAAAAAGAACCGGACTTTGCGCTAGGACCATTAGTTTTACATGATGTAAGGATTCCTAAAATAAAAATGCATTACCTGTCAATAAAAAGAATGATTTTATTTTCATCCTTCATTGTCTCAAGGGCTGCTTTGAGAAGTCGCACTTTCTGACCTCCCCCAGGCAATAAATAGTCACCTCCTTTCCATTTTTCGCCCCGACCAAGAACCTGTGAGCATGCAAAAGACGATTTGTTTTGCCTCCTGTTGTGCATTGCATGAAAAAAATAACATTTCGTTTTAACCTTACAAAAATAATTGTATTCATCCATTAAGGTTTCATTTAGACACTTGGAGCATTGCACTTCACACAGCAGTATTATTAAATCACACATTTTGACTCAGCAAATACTTCAAATTTGAATCAATGCTTATGAAGACCACAGGGGAAAAAAACATAAGATATAATGAATACAATTTAAAAAAACATCAATCCTTCCTACCTTCACAGTGTAATTAAAATGTTTTGCAGATCTCAAGAAACGTTTGAAGCCATCAGTCTCCTTAGTTGCGACGGTCACCACTAAAATGTTATCTGGAAGACACATTTCAAAGGAATTCAGTCCAGAATTCACCAAGGAATCTTAACAGGGCACACACATTGTGTTGTTTCATATCCAATGTAATGTACAGACTCATAAATAATGCATTTCATTAACTGCCATTGAGGGCTAAAGACGTCAAAACCAAATGTCCACTTCTGACAGTGTTTGTGTCAGAACCCAAACAGACAGAGGACCCAGACGCGTAACATCACAAGCTTTATTTTATGGAAATGGGGAAGTCATGCGCGTGCACAAACGCCAGTGATTCGGCGATCGCTGGGCGGAAGAAGTGAGACAGAGAAGTCAGGCGCGGGAAAACAGAAAGTCAGAGGCAGACGAGATCAAAACCGGACAGGACAGACGGGATCGATACCAGATACTGAATACACGAGCAAGATACCGGACAGGACGGGACAGATACCGGATACTGGAGCAAGATACGGGACAGGATGGGACAGACGAGATCGATACCGGAGCAAGACATTGGTCAGGACGGGACAGATGGGATCGATACCGGATACTGGAGCAAGATAACGGACAGGACGGGACAGAGGGGATTGATACCGGATACTGGCGCAAGATAACGGACAGGATGGGACAGACGGGATCTATACTGGATACTGGAGCAAGATGCCGGACAGGACGGGACAGACGGGGTTGATACCGGAGCAAGACATTGGACAGGACGGGACAGATAGGATCGATACCGGATACTGGAGCAAGATAATGGACAGGACGGGACAAAGGGGATTGATACCGGATACTGGCGCAAGATAACGGACAGGATGGGACAGACGGGATCTATACCGGATACTGGAGCAAGATACCGGACAGGACGGGACAGACGGGGTCAATACCGGATACCAGATACACAAGCACGATACAGGACACTGTCAAAATACACGTCTTGCAAGTGCAGAGGTTGGTTGACGGACAGACAAGTAGTGAATGAGAGCGCTCAGTTTAAATAGGAGGAAAGCCTATCAGGCAACGAGCAGCAGCTGGCGCCAAACGAGCGGGCCCAAGTGAGTACTCTCAAAGCCCTATGAAAAGGTCTGAGACAACAGTAACTACAGTATGTCAATTTACTGTGTAATCAGCATGCTTCTTCCGTTCTGTAGCTTTGAAAGCATCACACCAGGATCATTGAATCATCAACAAGCTTAGATAGCAGGGGCGAAGGGGGTTTATATCTCATATTTATTGTATTCCAAGTATTAGTTCCAGTTTTGTTTTTTCCCACACTTAAGTACTGTAGGTTAGCAATGTATAAAAGCCTCAGAACTTGATTGTGGAGCATTGAGTTCTTTAGCTCAGTACATATCGGATAACCCGAAGCCTCACTGTCTGCTGTCAGCAAACAATCACAAACATTTTTGAAACCAAGTGCCAATTCAAGCTTATGCATCATTTACTTGCTTGTTGACTATTGCAAAAGGGACACCAGTTCTGAAATAAGAAATCATCACAAACGATCAGGCTTCAGCTTTCTGAACCAGAGCCCCAATTAGCTGAAAGCCTGAGCATTTGTGGAGAAATCTTCACTTGACAGAAATCTCAAAAGGTGGATCTTGAGTCCTGACTTATATTCTACAAACTTTTGATCATAAAAGCACTATAAATCTTGAGTCCTGACTTATATTCTACAAACTTTTGATCATAAAAGCACTATAAAAGCACTATATTGTTGTTAAGAATTTCTTTAGATCAGGAGTGAGAAACTCACGTCTTCAAGAGTCGCATTTTCTACATTTTTGGAGGTTTCCCTTTTCCAGAACAAGTAATATATGTTAGAAACATGTTATCAGGCTCTTCAAGAGCGCGAATAATCCTAGCCATTTGTTTCACCTGTTTTACAGCAAAGAAAAACAAAAAAATATGCAAGACTGTTGCCCTCAAAGAACAAAAAAGCCCACCGGTGCTTTATTTTGACTTACACTTTATATTATCGTATTAATCGTTATATGCATGAACAATGGGCACAACGACAGAAATACAAATAAAAAGTCGTATTCACATTTTTAGGATTAAAGGGACATTGTAATATCTGACCTCGAGATGTTGCTGTATTGTGTAGTGCAACCGAAAACAAGTGTTAAAAAGCACAAAGAAAAATACAAACTGCCCATTTTGACTTCCCATCTTGACTGACTTCTCCAGCAAACAAACATTTGGTTTTTTGGTCTTTGGGTACCAATAGAAACAAGATGGCGGAAAATTGTGTCTGCTTCCTCTAAGAGAAGCTCATAATAGAAAAATTAAATAAATGAATAAATAAATAAAGACAAATTTCTCGACTTATGAGGTCATGTATTTCTTTCTTATTGTTCATATCAGTTTTTTATGAATGAAGGAGTTTTGTACCACAAGAAAGCACCAAATAATACACAATGTCCAAAAAGTAAACAATATCAGAGTGAGATTTTCAAAAGTAGAAATGGAGCTGTTTACATATACTTAAGTAACTTTGGACTGCAGTTTTTCGAAGTGAAGGTGACATTTGCATTCCTAGAATATTCTGGAAGTGGAAGGAAACAACATCAAGATTTCTACTTTCCACCGGTTGTTCGGATCCATGCTGTGTTCCATGGACTTCCATTCCCCTAGAACACAGGTGTCAAACGGGCGGCCAGCGGGCCAAATCAGGCCCACCAATGGTTTAAATCCGGCCCGCAAGCCAACAGTGAGAGAAGCGCAAGAGGAAAATGAGCTGTATTTTTAAATATTTCCACCGCATGTCACCAAAGCCAGTAAACACTTGAAAAACAATTGTGGTAGTATTTCTCCATTTCTCTCTGACTCACTTCTTTTTTATTAATATCTCCCTCTTTTTCTTTCTCCTGTTCACCCTCTCTTTTTCTCCTTTCTCTATTTCTCTCTCACTATTTCTTTTTCTCTGTCTTGCGCTATTTCTATTTTCTCTCTCTAATTTACACTTTAATTCTCTTTCTTTCTATTTTTCTCTTTCTTTCTCACCCTCTTTATTTCCCTCTCCTGCGTGGGATCAAATCCAGCTACCGGCCTTACTGTGCGGAGTTTGTATGTTCTCCCTGTGCTTGCGTGGGTTTCCTCCGGGCACTCCGGTTTCCTCCCACATTCCAAAGACATGCATTTCAGGTGAATTGGCCGGTTCAAATTGTCCCTAGGTGTGACTGAGCGAGTGAGTTGTCTGTCCCCGTGTGCCCTGCAATTGGCTGGCAACCAGTTCAGGGTGTCCCCTGCCCACTGCCCGGAGATGGCTGGGATGGGATAAGGATAAGCGGTACAGCTGATGAGATGAGACCTCTCACTCTCTCTCTCTCTTTCTCACCTCACATTGTCTCTTTTTCTCCTGCTGACTCTTTTTCTTTCTGTCGTTTCACTTCTCTTTTTCTTTTTATCTTTTTTTTCAGTTTCTTTTTCTCTCTATTCATTTCCCCCTTCTTCTCCATTCATATCTCTATTCTGCTCTCTCTTTTTCTCTCACTGTTACTCTATCTCCCTTGTTCTCCCTATCTGTTTATCGCTCTCTCTTTCCCTCCCTCTCTTTCTCTGTCTTTTTCTCCCTCTCTCTTTCTCTTAAATTTACTAGTCCGGCCCCCGTGAGATTTTTTATAGCATTTGTGGCCCCCAGCTACAACGAGTTTGACACCCCTGCCCTAGAAAGTGAAACGGAACCAACAAGAAGAGCCTTGTCCACGTCAGCGGCATGTTAGTAACCCCTGGGACTATTTGCGAGGGTCCCCCACAATTGTAAACATCTTTCTCATTTCCTGTCGACGCTTTTCTTCCACCTGAAGCAAAAAAACGCCTTCTAAGTCTTTCGAACAAGACAACACGTGTTGCTAACACACTGTTAGGAATGTCGCCCGCCGGTAGAGTCTTGACGTGAGTCGTTATAAGAGTGTAGCTAAATACGACTAACACAACTGCAAAAAACACCATCTTACCTTCTCGAAGTTGCTGCTCTTCAGAGTTACGCAGAGGAAGGAGTGTGAATAAAAGAAGGACGGGGAACAACACTGGCCACGGTTTCATGGTGAAATTTGATGGTTGTTCTTGCGGATGGAGTGTAGAATGAGTGGGAAATCGGTTTCCCTGCAGAACTGTAATAAGAGTACTGTATCTCTCTCTCCCCCTCTCTCTCTTTTCCTCTCTCTACCCCCTCTCTCTCTTACGGTATCCCCCCGCCCCCTCAAATATCCAAGAACAAATAAAAGTGTTAATGCATTCTTGCTCCGTGGATCCCCGAGGCCGAAATTCTACACAGGAACGTTATATAAACAGGCTGGTTGTGATTTGGTTACAGTTTGAGTCCAGCTGTTTGGTGAACGTGACTTGCCGCACGGAGAGTCTGATTGTGGGTGGGACCGTTATAGTGCGCTCCCTTATTCCCTTCAGTCGGTTTGGGACAGCGGGGAATCGTACTGACTGCTGGGGTCAGATGCCTTGTAAATTGTCTGCATTTATATAGCGCTTTTCAAGTCAATGAAGACCTCCCAAAGCGCTTTACAATATGCTTCACACCCATTCACACACACACTCACACACCAATATAGGGTCAGCCATGCAAGGCACCTACCAGCTTATTGGGGGCATTAAGGATTCAGTGTCAAGTCAAAGTCTCATCTCATTAGCTGCACCGCTTATCCTCAGTAGGGTCGCGGGGGTGCTGGAGCCCATCCCAGCTATTATCGGGCAGTGGGCAGGGAACACCCTGAACTGGTTGCCAGCCAATCGCATGGCACACAGGGACAGACAACTCGCGCGATCATTCACACGTAGGGACAATTTGGACCGGCCAATCCACCTGAAATGCATGTCTTTGGAATGTGGGAGGAAACCGGAGTGCCCGGAGGAAACCGGAGTGCCCGGAGGAAACCTACGCAAGCACGGGGAGAACATACAAACTCCGCACAGGAAGTCCGGTAGCTGGATTTGAACCCACACAGGAGGTTCCCAAGACCTTAGAACTGTGCCGCACACGCACTAACCACTGCGCTGCCGTGCTGCCCATCAAGTCAAAGTCAAAACTCAAATTTATTTATATAGCCCTTAATCACTAAAATGTCTCGAAGGACTGCACAGGATTACAATGACACAATTACCTGATCTTAAACCAACATGCGGGCAAGGAACAACTCAAAAACCTCAGCGTGAGGAAAAAGAGAAACCTTGTCTTGCCCAAGGACACTTCGACATATAACACGGAGGAGCCTGCGACCTCTTGATCCCAAGACGAGCGCTCTACCTTCTGAGCTAATGCCGCCCTGTGTGTCAGATTTTGTGTGTCAGGAATTTTAAAAAAATCAATTTCAGTACATCCGTATGTACAGCTAACTGTGTCATTTGAAACAGGTCAAATGAAGGTGCGGTTGATCAATTGGTCAATGTAAACTGAAAAGAAATAATTTTCAAATAGCAATTCTAATTGAACCGTAATTACTTAATTCAAAGCATATTTGCCAAACATAAGGAACCTGTTGGATATCCACACTCAAAGACTGGTTTAAATTTAGTGTAGTTTCAAGGTTGCACGGGTAAGTCATGGTAAAAATGCGTGGTCATACAGATTTACAATCAGAGATCTAGTCACCATTCAAGAAAGAGATTCTCTTTTTAAACGTAGTCCCTGCCTTTTTCCCTTAGAGTAGGAAGGGTAGTTTGTGTTTTTCATGTGCAACCGTTTTTAAGTTGTAGCCTACACATGGCTTTCATGCTGAGTGTGACTTTTTTGGCTCAAAGATTATAGGTGTGGAATGGAGTAGTGGCCACTCTAATCCTTTTTTGTATCACAAGTGTGGAAATGGTTGGAGGGTGTAGCTTGCTTTTTAACCAAAGTCAAATGGAATAGTCTCCATTTTTTCTTGTGTCATAAATATTGCTCTAAAATGAATGCATTTACATTTGTTTAATTCGAATGTATTTTCTACAGTGCACATGTGTATAAGAGGAGAGATGTGAGACTGTCATGAACCGGAACAGGGTCAGGACCCAAATGCGTGACGTTTCTCACAAAAGCCTTTTATTTTACGGGAAATGGGGAGTCATGCACGTTAGGCAGCAGTCTGACGTGAAATGATAGGAAGCCAGAGGTCGACGAGATCAATATGAATTGCCCGAGCAGATATCGGACAGATGGGTCGATACCAGACAGGACGGTACAGACTGGATTGATATCAAAACAGGGTATCGAAAATAAACAGGACAGACTAGGCGGGTATGAAACTGGAAACTGATATTAAACAGTACAATATAAATGGGAACAATACCGGACAGGAAATACCAACAGGAAACAGGACCGAGTCAAAACCCACGTTTTGTGGGGCAGAGGTTCATTGACAGACTGACAAAGGAAGAGTGAGAGCACTGTGCTAAAACAGACCGAAAGCCAATCTGTCAACTAGCCGCAGCTGGCGCCACATGGGCGGGGCCAATTGGGCGCCATGGCAACTGTGACAGAGACTCCTGGAATCATAGGGGAATTTGGTACTTGGCTCTCGCAAATGCCCATAGTAAGATGCAAGCTATAAACACACAGACTAGGGAACACTTTTTTCATCGTGTAAGAGAAGGGTATAGCTGTTGAATGTTACTGTTTCTTTTAATTTAAGGCTTAGTTATATCTAAAAGTGATCTTTAAATGTGATCTCTAGTCTTCTGCACTATAAAGGGGCATCCTGAACAATTACCTAATTCAGGCATGTCCAAGGTCCGGCCCGAGAGCCAGTTACGGCCCGTGATCAATTTCTTACTTCCCCGCGGCCTCTTTAATAAAATTATCAATATGTGGCCCGCCAGTAATGTTGACCGCAGTATAAAATAAATGTCACCAGATGACTGCAGTAGGGGCAGCACTGCGACACAGTGGTTAGCGCGTGTGCGGCACAGTTCTGAGGTCATGAGATCGAACCTTCCTGTGTGGAATTTGCATGTTCTCCCCATGCTTGCGTGGGGTTTCTCCAGGCACCCTGGTTTCCTCCCACATTAAAAAACGTGCATGTCAGGGAAATTGGCCCCTCCAAATTGTCCCTAGGTGTGAATGAGCAAGTGAGTTGTCTGTCTCTGTGGGCCCTGCGACTGGCTGGAAACCAGTTCAGGGTGTCCCCTGCCCACTGCCCGAAGACAGCTTAGGTGGGCTCAAGCCCCCCCGCGACCCTACTGAGGATAAGCGGTGCAGATAATGGATGGATGGACTGCAGTACCGTATTAAGTGACTATAAACCTTACAAACACAACCCAGCACCTACTCACAGCAAGATGCTAGAATAAGAGCAATGGTAAAATTTGAAAAAATGTTTATTTTATTAAACAAATAAAC
This sequence comes from Urocampus carinirostris, assembly GCF_059441175.1. Lineage (NCBI taxonomy): Eukaryota > Metazoa > Chordata > Actinopteri > Syngnathiformes > Syngnathidae > Urocampus > Urocampus carinirostris. Next base: position 20,352,223 of record NC_142351.1, on the reverse strand, counting down.
AGCACACACAATTATTTAGCCATTTGCAGATACGTACAGAAATTGTTGAACACAGTTTGAAATAATAAAAAAAAAAAAAACATAAATACGGGCAAACGTATAAGATGAGAGGTATGCAAAAGGTAGATTTATCATCACTACAGCACTTTATCCACAGATATGCACAGAACAGTAGATACGACACTTCCCTTTGACCGGCGTGCCTACTGCAGGCTTAAGCTAGTCAGGTCGAACTATCCGACTCTTCCAGTGCATGAAGACAGAGCTAAAAACAAAGAGAAAAATAGAATGCCAGCTTATCGTGCTCCCTATGTATGAACTCAACGCCATACCATAGAATCCCGGATAGCTGGAATAAACTTTCATTGGTAAAAATGTTTTTGGCTCACTTTTTTCAAGATTTAATTTTGTTGAGAGCTTAAGTAGCTGAAAACCTCTTGGTGCCTTACATTGTTTCAATGTTGTTTTTTTTAAAGGAGGCTGTACGGTACAGGGTTGGGTAGGGTTACTTTAACTGGATTACTTTCAATTACTTTTGGATTACTCCAATACCTAATATGCTAATAAAGGACAAAATAAACTAAATATGAATACAATTATGACTCACAACACGTGGTAAACTTTCTCTCCTGGCTTTGATCTCCGGAAAACATAAAATGCGACAGAAACAAAATGAAATTAAATCCAAACAGCTTGCCAACATCATTTTTGCCGTTCCATGTATTCCCTTACTCCCCAAGCCTGCACAGAATTTAGTAATTGTATTCATATTTAGATTATTTTGTCTTTTATTAGCATATTTGGTATTGGAGTAATCCAAAAGTAATTGAAAGTAATCCAGTTAAAGTAACCCTACCCAACCCTGGCTGTACCACATGGTCAGACTAACTTCCCTTGAACCACAAGGTGGAAGTACAAGGCAAGTCAAGTCATGTTTATTTGTATAGCCCTTAATCACAAGGAGTCTCAAAGGGCTTTAGAGACCACAGATGATTGCAAACTACAAGAAAAAAAGTCTTGTAAAACCATTCATGTGGCAAGCGACCATACTGCATATTGTCACTTTTAAATAATGAAACAAGTAGAGCCCAAAACCTTTTACCTATGAAAGGTTATTCCAGATTTACATGACTCTATGGTACGGTGTTGAGTGCATCCATTGCCAGCACAATGATCCATCCGGCAATCTCTTTTTGATTTGTTGCCTCCATGTTTTGGAAGATCCTGATAGTTTGACCCGACTAGCTTAGGCTCGCAGTAGGCACGTCGCTCTAAGGGCGTGATTTTATTAACCAATACGCTAGATGGCAATGTTTACTATTTGCGGCGTCGCGCTGGTTCAACGACAGGAGGAAGTTACGACTTTTCTGTACGCTTTACGATGAGTTGGCTTTCGTGACAGTTGTTGTACAAGCCGGAAGTGTAGCATCTACTGACTGTGGGTTCTCGAGTATTTCTTTTTCTTCATATTTTTACACATCAAATTAAAATTAACACAATGTAACCCGATATTGCTAAACTGTTGATTGCCAGTCCAAATTTGTGACGAATATGAAAGCCAGCACAGCGACGCGTTCTTTGCAGCTTTGTTTCAAACTCCTGGGTGCGTAGCCATGGCACTTGGGATCATGCTAATAGTCAATGACTTTTTTTAAAACTGGAAGATTTAGGTACTTTAATTGTTTAGACTCTTGGACCGTTTAAAGCAAACAATGTGGCTCCAGCAACGACTGAAGGGACTACCCGGCTTGTTATCAAGTAGCTGGGGGAGAAGGCTTGTCATCGTATTGCTTATCTTCCTCATATTCTACTGGTATCTTGGAGCAGAGCGCAAGTGGAGGATATTTAGTGGCTCGGATATGCCAGGTGGCATAGCTGGGCAGTGTCTTCAGGCGGAGATACATAGATGGAAGTCTCTGATGGACCGTGGAGAGGGTTTATACAGCACATCTCAGGAACAAGTAGACACGCCCTTTGTATCAGGTAACGGCCATATCCTCATTGACACTGACTCTAACAAACTATGGGTGGCATCATCTTCGCAACCTGGATCGGCACCGGTCCATCAGACGGAATATCCTCCCATTGTGGGCATTCACCATGAGCAGAAGCAAACCGAAGTGCGGGCGTCCATGATGTGGTTCCGAAAAGGTTCTGTGCTGTCGGTCCGATGCTCCTGTTTCGCGGCTGCAAAGTCAACCCGAGACTGCGTGACCATCAGAGCGGAGTTTCTCGCGCACAGGAGTCGACAAAACGTTTACATTCAGAGAGTCCACATCAACAACCCTTCCGATAAAACGACTTTCTTCGAGATCTCCTACAACAAAGTCAACTCCGGTGGCAGGTTCTCAACTAGTGTGGACAAAGTGGAGGACAAAGACATTGTTCTTTCATCAGGAAGAGTGCCTTTGGATAAAAACCGAATTATGCTGGTGGTGGTAGTCACCAAAAAGCTCAGCAACCGGATCCACGTTTTACAGAAATCTGAACACACCGAAAACATCCTGTCTGTTGTGAGGACTTCGGAGCCAATTGAGTCTTCTAAGCTGGAGGAGAGTTTTGCCAGGCTTCGGGATGGAGCCAAAAAAGAACTTGCAGAGCTGTTAAAGTCTTCTGTTGATGATCTGGTCATAGATCACCAGCAGGCCTGGATGGACCTCTTCCTCTCAGGTAGCCACCTTGCAACACTCGCTTCATTGATAGATAGATAGATGTCACAAATAAACATGACTTGACTACTTGCAACACCTAAACAGGGCGCTATTAAATGATGGAATGTGTATTAGTCCAAAGATTAACTATCATATACAAACAGTGGTATATTTCTTCTTTTAATGGGATACGAGTTGTTGGAAAACTAGCTTTAAAATTAAATTATGTTTAGAAAGGGATATGAATCCAGATACTTTATTCATCCCCGTAGGGAAATTCATACTTCCAGCAGTATCCTTGTGTTGAAAATAAAACAATAATAAGTAAAAGGAATATGATACATAAATACCCAATGTACCGTGTTGATACCGAGTATTTAAATAGTGCTACATAAAATACACACTGTAATAAAACTAGGGTAATATGCAAATGTGGGGCTGTGGTTTAATGTGGGCTTTTACTCCCCCGGGTGGAGTTAAAGAGCCTCATGGCATGAGGAAGAAATGATCTCCTCAGTCATCCGTGGAGCAAGACTGTGACAGCTGTCTGTCATTGCTCTGGTAAAAAAATATATAGTATGTACTTAGGAAAGCAAAGTAGTAAGGACTAACAGGTGCTTAGTCAGTTGAAAAGTGTATGAAAACAAAGAAGAGTAACAAAGAAGAGTAACGCTTTGCGACAGATACTTTCTAACAAATGTTTTGAACATAACTAATGTTCAAAGGAAAAAAGGTACTTTTATATTGATTAAGCCAAATATAATAAAAAGATTTCCTTAATGACCCTTTTTTAAAGCAGGGGATTGTTTTAAATTAATCCATAGGTGAAGGGGTGAGAGAAATGGCAAAATATAGCATGTTTTCACAATATTGATTTTATTATATTTCTTTAAAAAAAATAAAGAATTATTCGCTAATTTCTTACCACTTCCTTTCAAATTTTGACTGAAATAAGTAATTTTTAAGACAAACATTTTTTGGGTTAAATTCCTTAAACTATTGTCATAATTTCACCTACCTTTGCACTAGTGCTCCTAGTGGACACAGTAGTGTAAAATAAACATGGGCGTAGACTTGCCTTTTGCCCCCACCAATATCGAGCAATCATTGTTTTGTCCCCACCAATATTATGTGATCACTTAAAAAAAAGAGGGATAGATTAACGTCTTGGTTCACCTAGCCTTACAGAAAGGGTTAATAAACATTCGCTGCTGAAGCACTGACACATAGGACCAACGTGAATGGCTGTTCCTTTTCCCTGTTTCATATACTTCCTTGTGATTTTGTCCCCAATAATGCCAAAAACAAACCTATCCATCTACCTTGGTCATATCCCTTGAGAGGGTTGACCGACAGCAAGACCAACACATACACAAAAACAAAAGAAAAAAGTATCAAAAAACACAAAAAATGTGACCATTGCCAACCCAAATGCCCAAACACCCGAACAAGTTAAACACCTCAGCACCTAAGTTGGTCATGCTTTCGTCCCTCCAGATGAAACGGGACACAAGAAAGCAGCCATGTCACTCAGGTCAGGGTGACACAACACACTCTTCTGTTTAACAGCAGGGCCCGATCCTACAGCTTTCGCTTGTTTACCCCTGCCGCATCAGGCAGGTGCCCCGCCCATCCTTTAGAACACATCCAAAAATCCCACTGTCCTTTCACAGCACCTCTCCACTCATTCCTATCAGAAGAAACCTGCAACAATTAAAATAAATGTAATCAGTTTTATTACTCAATGGTTCAGATAAGAACACTCAGCCAATATGTAGTTAATGCCATCTTTTATAGTGTCCATATGGTTGGCCACCTGGTATATAAATTAATTAATTGTATTTATTGTCATTTATATCAACTTGGTGAAACATTGTATGCGACAAGATTAGACATGGAACTCCAGTGTAAACATGTAATAAAGGATCATAAGAGAAAAATAAGACAAAGGTCTGTCGGAATAAATAGGCCAACTATTCACATATAGTGCTTTGAGACTGGCCCAAGTTATAAAACTAATAAGAAGAATAGGGCATCGTAACAATAGTACAATGAAAAGCAGTAGAATGACATTTAGCAGCAACAAAAAAATCCCAAATGACTTGCAAGATACATCTTCACAGTTGTGCGCGGTTGTTTAGGGTGGTGATGGCCCTGGGGAAGAAACTTAGGCTGTTTGTCCTTGTTTTAAGTTGGAGCTTCTCCCGCGTTCAGATGCAAAACTATTTTTGGGGTGGCATTTCCCTTTTGGGCAGTGTCATTGACACATGACAAAACCTAAAGAGTAAGACTGAGTCCAAATGGAGACTAAAATCCTGAAATTAGGGTACAAACAGCTCAAATATTGGCATGTAATTGTCTACACACACACACGTATATATATATATATATATATATATTTATTGTTTGGAAAAGATTACCTCAAAGTGCAAATATTTCAAGGAGAAAACAAAAGATACCTGAAGACTGGAACTTAAAAAGTAGCTGTTCAGTCATCCTCTTGCTCATTTTTAATGAAAATTTTTTTGAGTCAGATGAACCTTATGAGGGGCAGCACGGCGGCGCAGTGGTTAGCGCATGTGCGGCACAGTTCATGTCATGGGAACCTCCTGCGTGGGTTCAAATCCAGCTCTAGACCTCCTGTGCGGAGTTTGTATGTTCTCCCCGTGCTTGCGTGGGTTTCCTCCGGGCACTCCGGTTTCCTCCCACATTCCAAAAACATGCATTTCAGGTGAATTGGTCGGTCCAAATTGTCCCTAGGTGTGAATGAGCGAATGAGTTGTCTGTCCCTGTGTGCCCTGCGATTGGCTGGCAACCAGTTCAGGGTGTCCCCTGCCCACTGCCCGGAGATGTGACCCTAATGACGATAAGCGGTACAGTTAATGAGATGAGATGAACCTTATGTGCCAAGTCAGCTTCTTGTGCATTTTTTACATCTAAGTTAACATAATTGGCTGCCTGTGAAAAATGGGGCTCATATCTAAACTCCTTCCCCCTTTTCTTGTGTGGACGGACTTAAACAGACTAACAAACAGATAATGTATTTTCCGGACTATAAGTCACAGTCTTTTTCATAGTTTGGCTGGGGGTGCGACTTCTACTCTGGTGAGACTTCTATGTGAAACTATTAACACATTATCATTTCATTGAGTTTTAAATTTTTATTACCGGTACTGTATATCACTTCACATGTTAATTTCACCCAAAATCTCAAGGGGGCGCTCTAGGCCTGTGTTGATAATTTCGACCGTGACGTAAATTGTCTATGTCTACCACCCGGAACCTATTGGGAGTTGTTTACTGGTAAAAGTGACACGAAAGAACAATATTTGATTGAGTAATTTGGAGTGAAGATGATAGTTTTGTTAGCTTGTTTTTTATGCTAGAGTTATCTCAATAACTCATTATATTACATCGTCACTGACGAGTGTGTTAAAGATATGCTCGTACCTATAACGTTAGCATAATTCTCTATTTTATTTTATATACGACAAATACCACTGGGATGGGCTCCGGCACACCCGCGACCCTACTGAGGATAAGTGGTGCAGATAATGGATGGATCCTACAATTTATTATTTTACCATTTTCTTTCCTGCTAGTCCTAAGTCGTCTCCAATTCTAATTGTGATTCAAAGCCATAAAGTTTGCGATTTACACAAAAATCAACATTCATAGAGTGGTGATTTCATAATATTTTGCCAGGGATTGTGAGAAACCCCACGAAAACATGACCTGTATGTTTTTAGTATTGGATTTTATCAAATACATTTCCCCCCAAAATACGACTTTCACTTCAGAGAAAGTGTAACATAATATAGAGACAATAAAATGTCCTTGAACTGTGAAACGGTGAGGATGGTATTATTTCATTATTTCAAAATGATTACAGTTTTTTATTAGTTGTTCTCTAATTTTCATCGTTAGTGTATGTATATATGTATATTATACATGAATTTATATATATATATATATATATATATATATATATATATATATATATATATATATATATATATTTGTGTGTGTGTATGTTTGTATGTATACACACACACACATGTATTTAGATCCCAGCCGCTTTGCTCAACGGTGATGGAAAAAAATGTCCCTATTGTGCTCATTTCCACAGGTGTGGAGATGCGAAAGATCACAGACTCACACACTCCGTCAAGCCGAACGGTGAACGCCACGCTCTACTATGTCCTGTCCTCCTCCATGGCCCCCTTGTTGGAGCGCAGGCTCAGCAGCGAGGAGCGCGCCCGCTTGGAATCAAGCCTCAACTATGCCGACCACTGCTTCAGCGGCCACGCCACCATGCACGCAGAGAACCTGTGGCCGGAGAGGGTGAGCAGCACGGCTCAGATCCTGCAGCTGGTCACCCTTTGGACCCTCACCCTCCAGAAGAGGGGCTGCAAAGCGCTCGTGGCAGCCGGCGCCCACGGCGCCATGCAGGGGATGGCGCTCAGCTTCGGCGGGCTACAGTTCACAGAGAATCACCTCCAGTTCCAGGCTGACCCCGACGTGCTGCACAACAGCTACGCTTTGAGGGGGGTCCACTACAATCAAGATCTCATCAACCTGGCCGTCCTACTAGACGGGGAGGGCAAACCTTTCCTCCACGTGTCAGTCAAGCAGCAGGAGAAACCGGTCAAGCTCTACGCGTGCGAAGCCGGCTGCCTTAACGAACCCGTGGAGTTGACCTCTGAGGTCAAAGGTCACACATTCCCTGTCATGGTGACCCAACCCATTACCCCGTTGCTTTACTTCTCTACGGACCTGCGCCACCTGCAGGACCTGCGCCACACGCTGCACCTCAAGGCCATCCTGGACCATGAGGAGCACATGGCCAACAGGTACCCGGGCCTGCCCTTCCTCTTCTGGTTCAGCGTGGCTTCGCTCATCACGCTGTTCCACCTTTTCCTGTTCAAGCTAATTTATAATGAGTACTGTGGCCCGGGGGCCAAGCCCCTCTTCAGGAGCAAGGTATAACAGCACAGAACTGATAGATCAATGTTTGCAAACTGATTGTTGTTTTTTATGTGTGTGTTGGCACAGATTTCCAGGTCTTGAGTTCTCTCGTGGCACAGTTGCATCGCCAATATGAAACACATTACATCTGTCCTTAACTTTTTGATGGAAACTCTTGAGTTCAGATTAAATGCACTTATGAAATCGTGCAAAGGGCCAGCCGTAAAAAATGCTAACCGGGAAGCTCACACGGCCACACAGCAGCTTCAGCCTTCGATTCGATAATCACATGATCTTGATTACCACAATGATGCATTTTTCCTGCATTCTTCAAAATGATTTGAAGAAGTTAATGCTTGGGTCAATTATTTTGTCTTCTGAAAAGCGGAATCAATGTCTTCTGCGTGTGCGTGTTGCGTCTTCATGTTGTTGTAAAGCATGTAAGTCTATAATTGAACACTAGTGCAAATTGCAGATTGAGCCCAAACTGATCAAAATAAACATGTTGGTTCACACAGCTTTAAAAGAATTCTTAACATCATTCTACAACAGGATGTGATTGGAGTATGCAGATTTAGTATTAGTTCAAGTGAAAGCCAATCGTTTTTTGTTGATTTAAGTTTCTGAACGGGCCGCTGGAGAGCATCAATGCAAGAAACCTTTGCAATCAGGCTTCTCAAAACATTCAAAAAGCAAATATTTTTAAGTTATTTTAACTACAGATACCAATTGACGTTCAAATGAAATGCTTTAAATATTCTTTAAACCTCGGATAGGGTCTATTAGTCTTCTTGTGTGCTAAAAAGGCCAGGAGCGAAATTTAACTGAGGTAACTGCACAGTGCAGGCGGTGTGTACGTACGTATGACGCATTCATGATCGTCATTGTCAAATGGTTTTATGTTAGCACATCACCTGATGACACCTTGCCACATGTTTGCATTTTCTTCTTTGCTGTGTGTTGATATTTTTCGAAGAATCATTCAAATAAATTGACAAAAATAATCTACTTGGCTTTGGTTCTCTCATTTGCTCAATCAAGCCACATACTTGAGTTACGTTTGTTTACTTATAAACAAGTGAAGCATTTGTTTATTCAAGTATGTGATGTGTTTTGTTTTTGCAGAAAATGCAAATAATGGTTTATGACTGCGACATTGCAGCCTGGACCTTTCTTAAGGTTTCTTCATTTTCCTCATGTTGAGGTTTTTGAGTTTTTCCTTGTCCTCATGTGGGTTTTAGATCAGGGGATGGTGTAATAATTGTCTTTAATTTGCCAAAATCTGTGTTCTGTGAGACTCTTTTTGATTAAGGGTTATACAAATAAACATGACTGATGTAGTTTTCTGATAAAGGGCTCTTATCGCTATATGTACGTTTAGTTACTTTGGTGGTTGGCTGTACATATATGGCATGATTAGTGAAAATCAACCTCTTTTGTGCAATAGATGAAAAAAGAAAGTATCAGTACCTTATTAACTGACTTCGGGTTATAGAGCAGGTGTGCTGATCCAGGGAACTGACACGAGTGCTCTGTTACATTTGACCACTATATATTGCTGTATAGTGCAACCGAAAACGAGTGTTACAAAGCGCAAGGAAGATTACAAACTGCGGAGACACAAAGTGACCAAACCGCAAAGTTGTTCCACGCCTTTCACAGGGTTTTTGGGGATACCTTTAGCAGCAACATGGGGGACAATCATGTCAGCTAACTAACTACCCAGATAGCTCAAATGGTAGGATGCGTGTGTCGCACACACAGTGTCATGAGTTCAATCCCCAGACAAGACAGTTCAAAAATACACAAGTTCAAATTGGGGCGGAGAGTTCAGAAGGTAGAGCGCTCGTCTTGGGATCAAGGGATCCCAGTTCGAATCCCGGCTCGTCCGTGTTACATGTCGAAGTGTCCTTGGGTAAGACACTGAACCCCAATAAGCAGGTTAGCGTCTTACATGGCTGCAATACAAGGCATTGGGAAATGTAATTGTAAAGCGCTTTGGGAAGTCAATGACTTGAAAAGCGCTATGTAAATGCAGATCATTTCATCATTTCATTTCAGCTTCCTTGGGGTGCGCCGCCTCATGTTATTTAAAACAAATACAAAATTATCTGACCTATAAGTATTAAAAAACAACTTGTATCAGTTCGTGTGTTTTTGATTATTATTCATATATTGGTTTTTTTTTTTCAGTATTAAAAGGGTGCAATTAAACAATGTCTATTTAATCCTAAAGCCCTAGTGAGTAATATTTGACCACTAGATGGCACTGTTGTCTAATGTGAACAAAAGACAGTGCCACAGAGCACAGCTTTGCGACAAGATCCCAGATAAACATGGTGGCGACCTGTAGGTAGGATTCCACTAGGTAAAAAAAAAAAAAGTTTTTTTTTTTGGTCTTCATAAAAATAACATTGGTATAATAATGTATTTTTGCCTCATATTCAATGTTTTTTATACCACTACGAGGAACTAAATATTCCACACTGTCCCTTTACTTTTAAGCAAATATTCTAATAAAATCCTTATGTGACTGAGATTAAGTCACTGCAATGAGTAGAAAGAAAAATCAGATTGCTTTATGATTTGTCACTATTTACTGTAGGTTTCTAGTCAAATTTGAGCCATTCGCCCTAGAAAACAGTTAAACCTTACAGCTGTATCTGAAAGTGTATAAAATCAAGTAAAGTTATCACATTCCATTGCTCTTGGCAGAATATAAAGTTGCAGGAGCTAAAACCTGGAATGGTGCATACAAAGAACTTTTTAATTGGGGCAATGATCCTACAATTGGGCAGCACGGCGGCATAGCGGTTAGAGCGTGTGCGGCACAGTTCTAAGGTCATGAGATAGAACCTCCTGTGTGGAGTTTGCATGTTCTCCCCGTGCTTGCGTGGATTTCCTCCGGGCACTCCAGTTTCCTCCCTCATTCCAAAAACATGCATGTTAGGTTAATTGGCTGTTCTAAATTGTCCCTAGGTGTGAATGAGCGAGTGACTTGTCTGTCCCTTTGTGCCCTGCGACTAGCTGGCAACCGGTCCGGGGTGTCCTCTGCCTACTGCCCAAATATGACTGGGATGGGCTCCAGCACACCCGCGACCCTACTGAGGATAAGCGGTGCAGATAATGGATGGATCCTACAATTTATTTTTTTACCATTTTCTTTCCTGCTAGTCCTAAGTCGTCTCCAATTCTGATTGTGATTCAAAGCCACAAAGTTTGTGATTTACACAGAAATCAACAATCATAGAGTGGTGATTTCATAATATTTGGCCAGGGATTGTGAGAAACCACACGAAAATATATGAAACCGATCGTGTTTTTTTTCCCCCTCGAAACCAAATCTATCAAGCTAATCTGCTCCAATTTTTGTGTGCAAATCACCAGGTTAAGAACAAAAAGGCAAGAAAAACAGTGACAGACTTCTTTCAATTTCCGTGACTCAAAAAGGACACTTGGATTACCAGCATCACGTGTAAAAATATAGATTAAATGTGTGCCTGAAAGATAAACTACAAGTCTTTGAGCATGGCAATTTGGGCAGCGATCTTGAGCGCTGGCCCCAGTTTGATGTTCATGGCTCCTACAAGGTGGTCCTCCTTCAGGAGGAGGAGAGCCTGGCCGTCGATCTCTTGCGAACGAAAGCCCTCCGCGATCTCCAGGCAACCTGCGGAAACAAACGGTCGACTGTCAGCATACAAGCCCAGCTTGCATTCCACTGATCAGGAGTGTGTCCTCAGTCAAATGATGTTGAAGATGACAACTGATGCCCACGCAAATATCCTGCTTTGTATAGATTGAAATGTATATTATATATTATTACACTGTTTTTGTCTGTCATATAGGTCAAGTCATGTTTATTTGTGACACCCTTAATCACAAGAAGTCTCAAAGGGCTGCACAGACCACGGACTATTACAGACTATAGACTATTATTACACCATCCCCTGATCTAAAACCTACATGAGGGCAAGGAAAAACTCCAAAACCTTAACATAAAGAAATTTTAAAAATTGTAGATTCCGACTCAGTCCTAAATGTATGAGTTCCTGACGACTGTGGGCAATATTGGCCAAGCATGTGTCTCATTTTTCTCTTAAGTCCTTAGTACGGGTATATCTTGTTTATCTTGGAGTTCCATATCTAAGATTGTTGAAAACTGATGTTTACTACGTTGCTTCTTCACCGGGTGAGTCTGTTTGCATTTCAAGGTAATTGTTTTACAATGTTGAATCGAGTCATGTCGCTTTTAATTTGTATCAAATGGATATCTATATACAAATTGCACTGATTTCACGATTATGTGAGCTCTGTGCATCATAGTCTTGCAAGGACGACGTAAATAAGGACAGAGGAGGGACTGCTGGGCATTGTACTGTTCCTGTGGAGACCAAATCCGTTTTGGGGAACTGCTCAGTTGGGTAGAGTGGAGTAAAGCGGGTTACACAGGTTTGATCTTGATGTGATTTTACATTTGTATTCCAAACATACAAATTTTTACATGGACTTTCATCTTTCGGATTTGATTGCGCCCCATGTTCCTGCTTGGAACCTCTGCTCGGAAAATTCCGTTCTAATATTGATTCCAAGAGCCAAGAAGAAATCTGAAGGCTTGAGAGCGTTCTCCATTTAGCCCCCGGTGCTGTGGATTGCTGAGCCATCTGAGATTAATCTAGATTTAAGACACACTTATATCTATCGTTTATTTGTAGGAGCAAAGAACTAGAGTCTCAGAGGTCGCATCTGTGACTTAATAATAATAGGGGTAAAAAAGCTGATCCCGAGTCAGTGTGCTCCGTTACTACCCACCTATGGTTGAGTGGAAGAGGTGCATTACACCAGCAAGTGGCTACCTTCTGCCCCAAATAACTGAATCCAATTTCTCGTCAGTGGGTCGGAGAGTATATAAGAATTTTGTGTTTTCCAGAAATGGCTGTATTGGAATTCCAATGGGCTAGAAGTGGATATTGAGCGACTGTTGGAAATTCAGGGCAGCTATCATTCTCCCAAACTATATGCTGCAGTGAAAAATATCTCACACGTGACGGACAATACAATACATGAAGAAAGCAAAAGCGACACAATGGAGAAAAAGTTGTTTTGCCCACCTGGTAAAGAGCAGATGAAAACATAAACGTCATCCACATTCCACTGGCCGGGGTCCCTCGGGATTTTGGTGTTTTGCACCTCAGGCCCCCATTGGTCTTGTTTATAGTTGGGCAAGTCTGAACATTGGCTGGATTCTCCATGTGCTGGGTGAGTCGCGTGATTCGAAGTCCTCCTCACACAGGAAGGTGTCTGAAAGAACAAGTGCTGCTATCAAAAAACAACTTTCATCGTCATTGAATACAGCTTATTTGATCCTTACCTTTTCTTTTAACTCCAAACTGGAATCGTTGTGATTCTCATTCACTCCTCTCAGTTTTTTTGCATCCTCTAGGGTCGATTTGCGGTTTGGAAAGAGCCCAATTCGTTTTGTGCATCCCACGTTGTATCTATGACAAAATAACACTTGGGTCAAGTGTAATATTTCCCATCTCACACCATCCCCAAATATTTGTAACAGAATCTAATTCAGGGGTCGGGAGACTTTCAGACTTAAGGAGCCATGAAAGCAAATATTTCGATTTTTTTAAGAGCTACACCATATATTAGACAAAATTCAACAAAACCGCAAAACCCGCTTTCCAGACAAAACCCAATTCGTCAGCGCTTTTTTTTTCACTGTGTGACGTTTGATGATTAAATCAAATCTATTAAATAATAATGATGCCAGAGCCTGTCTCCCATGTCAACAAATACACCAATTAAAATTTGTCTCCCCCACACTTATATAAGATTGATAAGGATCATTTTGACGGTCATTTTTTGTTATAAATAATGGTTTCAAAACAAGGTGCGAGCAGAGTTCTAGAGTAAAAATGTCACAAAATACTGCAAACAATAAGCATACGGATGTATTTACCCTTAGAACAGAGAGCGTGAGTGAGGGCGAAGGGAGTGTGCTTTGTGTGCAGAGATACACCCACCCAGACCGCTCAAGCAGTGATTTTCAACCACTGTGCCGCAGCACAATAGTGTGCCGTGAGAGATTGTCAAGTGTGACGTGAGAAATTATCCAATGTCACTTTTTAAAATTTTATAAAACATTTATGAATCATTTTCTCCAAATATTATCTCATTGTCAAGTGTCTGAGCTGTAAAAACTGGGGGTATTATAAATTATACTGTAAGTAAACATACTGTTCAATGTCATTTTATAACATTTTTAGTTAGTAGTGTGCCGCAAAATTTTTCCAATGTAATAAAACCTGCCCTGGCTCAAAAAAGGTTGAAAAACACTGGCTTAAAGAATCAAATTGCTATCGGTGCTTGTCTTGCCTTTTCGGGTGTTCACAGTTTGTTCTGCAGGTTTTCATGATAAAGTCAAATCATGTCACATTTAGTTTCCCAACAGTGGAATTTACATTGTATTATGATCTTCAATATATAGGATTCCATACAGACGTACAAGCAAAATGGGCTCTGTTGGTGAAACACTGTGACTGAAACTGTTGCTAGGACCTTGCCCTAGGGATCGACCGATATGGGGTTTTTAGGCTCGATAGCGATACCGATTATTAGTATTAAGAGAAGGCCGATATTTGGAGCTGATATTTGGAGCCGTTATTCATTTGCTGTAAAAGCTTAAAAAATGGCGTAAGAAATATTTGATTATCAAAAAGAAACAAAAAAATGTGTTTTAGAGTTAAATGAAACTTTAATAGCTCTCTGAACCCTTTTACAGTAAATACATTAGAATTTCAACACAACTAACATGACCAAATCTTTCACTAAAACCGAAAACTAACCGTGGGAATTAAAATTAGGCTCAGCGGACCTCACACAAATGTACATAAAACTGAAATAGCTCCCAGACATTTCAACGAAACTGGTATATGGAAAAGTTTGGGCAATCATGTTTTAGTCAAACTAATGTTATGGTGAGAGAACTAATCACTTCCACTTCGGCGTGATTTTTTTTCGCTTTTTCTCTCAATCACAAACATACACGCCTGGTTGACGAACTAATGTTATAATAAGAACTAATATATCAGTCTCCATATGAAAATTTGTCTTTAAAACAAGTAAACTACAGTTTTTCTGCTATGACTTAATCGCAAACATGCTTTAATATCACTGACACAGGAATGTCAGGGCGAGTTAGCAGAGCTATTTCTCTTATGTTCCTGCTTTAGTGGCTCCGCCCCAGGTCGCTTATCCAATCAGAAGGTGCACGGTGGGTAGCAGGGAGGGGAGGGAAGAGGGTTTGTAGGAGCAAATAAACTAGAGTCTCAGGGGTTGCATCTGTGACTTAATAATAATAATCCGAGGGGAAAAAAAGCCGATCCCGATATAAATTAAAATTCCCAAATATCGGTGCCGATAATCGGTCTGCTTGCTAATCGGTCAACCTCTGCTGTTCCCTATATGTTCTGGACTGAACCAAGCACCCAATGCGTCGCTTTAGGTTTGCATATTCTACAACTGGAAAGACACAGAAAAGATAGCCCTTACTCTTTCTCCGAACTAGATGTTCTCATGAAAAGACCTATAGCTGGCCCGCGAGCCATATGTTCCCGACCGCTGATCTGTTATTTCAATATGTGGATCAAGACTTGAATATTAATATGATGGCAAACAAAGTAGGTCACGCTTGATTACCTTTTGGCACATGACGTCGAACAGAACCTCTTGGACCGTTTGAAGATGTACGCAAAGTCCACCTTGCCACAAAGCTCGCAGGTAAGCATGGGCTCTTGTTGAGCCTTCGAATCTGATAGAATTTAGAATAGAATACAGAATATACCTTTATTATCATTGTTACAAAATGGGTTGAACATATTGTGACAACAAAATTGGACGTGGCACTCCAGTTACACATAGATGATTCTAGATGATTTTTCCTGAGCACTCTCAGGAAATGGAGTCGCTGCTGGGCCTTCCCTATCACCGCTTTGGTGTTTGCAGACCAGGAGAGGTCGTCGGAGATGTGCACACCCAGGAATTTGAAAGACTCTCTCTACACAGTCTCCATTTATAGTCAGTGGTGCTGGGTTCCTGCTTTTCCTCCTGAAGTCCAGTATGACTTCTTTTGTTTTTGTGGTGTTCAATAGAAGGTTGTTTTCCGAACACCACGTTGTCAGTGACTCATCCCTGTACGTCGCCTCGTCCCCTCCAGAGATGGGGCCGTCTATGGTAGTAGTATCGTGGGCGAACTTTACAAGAAATGACAGTCACGTGATTTCTATAGTCCTATCAGTTTTTGTAAAAAATAAAATAAAAATAGTGAGGGAGCCCTCACTGCAGCCTGCATCACTGACAAATGGCATAAATGACAATGTAGAGCAGGGGTGTCCAACTCTCACCACTCTCACAGGGGCCGGACTAGTAAAAATAATGGCACAAAAAGCGTGCCTTAGCTTCAGGAAGAGGGATCTTTTTTCTATTTAGGGTCTTATCCTGAGGTTGAAAAAAAAAACAATGCCACTTTCTTCCAAACAAAGTGAATCTTACCCTTTGGCGGAAGGCCGTTCATTTTTGAGTCTGACGTTTGTCTTCTGAGGCAATCAACTGAAAAGGAAGGACGCTCCAACTAAAAGCAGAAAAAGATGATAGTGATGGGAATGATAATGAGTTGTACTATTTGCAACTGCAAATAGTCAACAATGAAGAATGGATGCGCATCAAGATTTGTTTTGTCGTAGAAAAAAACTGACTATGCGAAAAACTTTTGAAATAATATAAACAATTATTCATTTTAATAATGATAACACATTTAAACTGTTTTACCAGTACACTAGCATTCCAAACTGTGCATTTTATAAGCGTGTATTGTGTGACCATAGCAAAACACTCACAGGAAACGGCTCAGCACCCTCCTGGATAACAAAGCCCTCTATTAAATGGGTCAGGATGTGGGATTTAACTACTGCCTGGGCTGGTTTGCTCTCTCCTCTGTGTCGACTACTGTTTGTATTGCCATTCCCAGCGGTCATGACTGGAGCGCGGGATACTCGTCACCTGACAACAACAAAATATAATATTCATGGGATTAAGTCATTAAAAAACAAATTCTCAGATCATTGGATGGGATATTAACAGTAGGGAGTGGGTTTGGACCATTAACATTCGTGCTTTCTGGCATTTGGTCTATGTGAGGCGAACACAGGGGTGGGCAAACTTTTTCAATCCTGGGTTGGACCGGGGTAACTAATTTGGCAGATGGGCAGGGTCAGTAGGAAAAAACGATTTATTTGATTTTTTGTAACTACCCAAAGTCTCACATCCGATACATTAGCTATACACGATTTGTATCTATGAATAAACATAAATGCAGATATCTACACATACATGGCAACCTTTTGACATTAAAAAGCAGTAGATATTATCGTACACACTAGTTCAGGGGTGTCCAAACTTTTCAGACAGCGGGCCGGATTTGGTAAGATGAAAATGTATGAGGGCCGACTATTCAGCCTGGAATTCCCTGACCAATCTTTAACAAATCCCCCCTCCGTGAAAGGTTTGTAGTGCTTGACGATCAGCGTTGCAACTTCTTAGCTCTCCTTTGTAGCATTTTCATTTGACTGGCAAGGTCTCATGAAAACAGTTAAAACAGCTTCCAGTTGCTTTACCTTTTCACAGCATTCGTTTCCAGTTAAATTTTTGTATGTTTCGCCTGGGAGTGCCTTTTGAGATTATATTCCTTGAAAACAGCTTCAGTCCATTGACAAACTAGGCAGACACTACTGTTTCGGATTTTGGTAAAAAAAATACTCCAATTTTCACTTCTCCTGGAAGCGGCAGCCCTCACAATCAACTTTCCTTTTTTCATTTACAGTCACCATGTGGGAAATGGGGTTGGATAAAATTCTCAGAGAAAGCCAATGGAAAGGTGGCCAAAGGGCTACAGCCAGAATCTGGTAAAAGATTTTTTATTTCATACTGTGGTCATTTTTCCAGGCGGGCCACATATTATATATTTTATGACAGAGGCAGCGGGCCAGTAAAATTTTCATCATGGGCCGTAATTGGCCCCCGGGCCGGACTTTGGATGTACCTGCTCTAGTTACACACAAAACACAATCCATCTCCAAAAATATTCGACTCTTGGGACCAGAGCTTCTTGTTTCATGTGCATTCCACGGATGTGGACGCCAGGTCTTTGGAGAATAAAAGAAAAACAACATGTGCTGTTCAAAACCGGAAGCGGCAAACTTTTACCAATGCAGAAATCTTAATCTCGCTTTAAAAAAAAGCAGCCGAAGACAAAAATACTATTTTTCGAGTACAGATTGTTGTCGTTTGAATTTAAAAAAAAAATTGTAGTCTTTTTCTTTCTTGTCAGGATCAGAACGGAGACAGGACCCACTTGCGTTGCGTTTCTCACAAGTCTTAATGGAAGAAAGGAAAAGGGTTGCGCCCACTATCCGGTGATTGCTGGACGCGGGAAGCAGGTCGCTCTGAACGCGGAACTTCAGTGGCGAGCGATGCCGGTGTCAGGAACGGAAAACGGGTCAGTAGCCGGGACAGGAGACGGGTTCGGAAGCGAGTCGTTAGCCAGGGAAGGAGAGTAGACGTGGTCGGGGAAAAAAAAAGAGGTCTAAAGCCGGGACGGGAGAGCAGACGTGGTCAGGATCAAAAACAGGGCGAAGCCGGAGGACAGACAGGAGCAAAAATCGGGACAGGTGGGAGTCAGGGTCGAAAAAGGCTTGCCTAGTGTTAACTGAGGTTCGCAGACGGACTGACAACAGGGAAAAGACAGGAGTGGGTACAAGTACTGATCGGGAGCCAATCAGAGTCCGAGCCAGTTGGCGCCAAAGGAGCGGGCACAAGTGATTCACATCAGTAATCATGACATTTCTGATCAGTAGGTGTTTTTTAAGGGGAGAAACACATAAAACGGCAGTCTCGTTGACTATGTTTCCATGTATATAGCGTATTTCATTTTTTCTTTAATAAATATGAAATGAAATTAAATGATCTGCATTTCTATAGCGCTTTTCAAGTCAATGACTTCCCAAAGCGCTTTACAATGTGCTTCACATTTCCCAATAGCGGCCTTGTATTGCAGCCATGTAAGACGCTAACCTGCTTATTGGGGGTATTAGGGGTTCAGTGTCTTACCCAAGGACACTTTGACATGTAACATGGACGAGCTGGGATTCGAACTGGGATCCCTTGATCCCAAGACGAGCGCTCTATCTCCTAAAGCAACTGCCGAAATAAACTCATCTCATCTCATTAGCTGCACCGCTTATCCTCAGTAGGGTCGCGGGGGTGCTGGAGCCCATCCCAGCAATCATCAGGCAGTGGGCAGGGGACACCCTCAACTGGTTGCCAGGCAATCGCAGGGCACACAGGGACAGACAACTCGCTCGCTCATTCACACCTAGGGACAATTTGGATTGGCCAATTTACCCAAAATGCATATCTTTGGAATGTGGGAGGAAACCGGAGTGCCCGGAGGAAAATCACGCAAGAACAGGGAGAACATACAAACTCCGCACAGGAAGTCTGGTAGCTGGATTTGAACCCACACAGGAGGTTCCCAAGACCTTAGAACTGTGCCACACACGCGCTAACCACTGCGCCGCCGTGCTGCCCCGAAATAAACTATTTCATCAAATTAGTTTTGAAACACTTACAATTAAAGCAAAGTAGTATATTGTGCCCGTTTTTAAGCACAACATTTGATCATATCCGTTAAATATTTCAAAATGCATCAGAAGTGTTTTTTTGGCATAATAATGTTCTAAATTTCTTAATATATAAGATGAATACATTATTAAAAAACATCAAGTACAGACTAGGTGGAAAATAAGCATAAGGGCTCTTTGAACTTTGCCTGGCATTCTTGACTTATACCTAATAGAGAAAATATTCAAAATTTCAACTTTTTTGAGAAACACCTCAAACGATGAACCCCAACCTTTATTTAGAAATAACAAAAAAACATAATAACGCTTTAAAGAATAAGCGAAATCGCATAAACTATCATTTTTTCGGAATATCTGTAGGTCGAGAAATTAGTAACCATTTAACATGAAGTGAGCTTTACCTAAAGGGAGCGCACATAATTGTCTACCATCCTGCTGCTAAGGGTACCCAAAAACCTCAAAAAGACTGAGCGAGAAATGAGAAGTCAAGTAGTGTTTTTTTGTTCACTTTGAGTCTCCTTAGTTTTAATTCTTGTGCATTTTAGACCTTGTTTGTGTGTATGTGTGGGAGCTGGGTGGTTAGCGCGCAGCCCCATGGTGCAGAGGTTCAGGGTTCAAGTCCACTACCGTGGCTTCCACACAGTGGAGTTTGCATGTTCTCCCTGTGCCTGTGTGGGTTTCCTCCCACATCCAAAAACATGCCTTTCAGGTTAATTGGCCGGTATCGCTGGCAAACAGTTCAAGGTGTCCCTGCCCACTACCCAAAGATAGCTTGGATGGGCTCCAGCATCCCTGTGACCCTACTGAGGATAAGCCATGCAGCTGATGGATGGATGGATGGATGGATGGATGGATGGATGGGTATCCATCCATTATTTTCACCGCCTATCCTCAGTAGGGTCGCCGGATATAGAGATAATATGTTACTACTTATGGACCAGTTATTTTTCTCTCATAAACGGTAGAGTTTTGATATTTTCATCAGCATGAATAACTTTAGTGTACCGTTTTGGTTAAAGTATATGCTTCTTAACTTAAGCAACTGATGTCGTTTTTATTGCTGTTCTACTAGGCAGGATATGGCAGTTTGTACTGATTCAGGTAAAAATAGTGGATAAACTGCAGCACAACGGAACTCTATCGTAACCGACAAAAAAAACCCTTCTTGTCGTCCATACGAAGCTAAACTTGAGTTTCCCTATAAGAAATGCAACAAATACTTAGAAACTCAGAAATTGAATTCCCATGAAAATAAGTAAATAATAGCAAATATTGACGTTGTTGGAGATAGGATATCTTTTTGCACGGGCTCTTTTCACAAAATGAAAAGCTACATTTTTTGAGTAATAATGAGGGAGAGCGTGAAAAAAACGCAGGTTTTGCATGAACTACACGCCTTTATTTGAGAGAAGCCAAATTCGGAACCCTTAAGGGAAAAAAGCGCCCTCCGGGTTAAACAATGGTGATTTCCAGGGAAGAGGACCCCTTTGTTCTGTTTTCGATGTTTCATTCACTCACCGTTCTTTTTCTCTCTCTGCTAACTCCTATTCGACCAAAGCCGAGCGAACTGCAGCCCAAATTACTTCATCGTTTCATTTTAGGGGCTTTGAAGGAGAAAAACAAATAAACGGCAACTTTTAGCACGGGACAGAAGCCGCACAACAACAATTGCATTGGTTTACACGCGCGTGTCGAACAATAACAAACCTCCGGCCACTACTTCTGGTGTCAACCTTCAAAATAAAAGACTCGACTAATTTGCGCCCCACGCGTGGGAGTTTGGCGTCATTGTGTTACACCAAATAAGGATGAAAAAAATATACCGAAAGGACATTGTACATCTGGTGTCTCGGCTTCAAGCGTCGAGCTACTTATTGTTACTAATGAGTGCTTAATTTGATACGCATTTCTCCCAAAAACAACTTCCCTTGTGCTACTTATTATATTGTTCGTATGTTATTACCAGGTTGATTATTGCAATAAGAAAGAGGAAGAGAGGAAAAAACACAAAGAAAAAGGGAGGAAGAAAGAGAAATAGTGAGAGTAAGAGTAGATTGAGAGAAAGAAAGAAAAGAAAGAGAGAGAGATAGGGTGAAAGAGAGAGGGAGAATAAAGGAAGAAAGAAGAAGAGAAAAAAAGAAAGAGAAAAAGAAAAAAAAGAAAGTGCAAACATAGAGACTAAGAAAGAGAGAAAGAAATAGAAATAAATAAACAAGAAAAACAAACAAAGAAACAAACAAACAAAGAAACACACAAAGAAAAAAGAAAGAAACAAACAAAGAAACAAACAAAGAAACTAAGACAGAAAAAGAGGTAGAAAATAGAGAAAGAGAGAGAAAAGAAAGAGAGAACAAAAGAGAGAAAGACAGAGAAGAAGAAAGAGAGAAAGAAAGACAGAAAAGACTAAGAATGAAAGAAAGAGAGAAAGAAAGAAACGAATAGACAAATAAACAAACAAAGACGGACAGAAACAAAAAAACAAAGAAAGAAAGACAGAAACAAACAAAGAAACAAACAAAGAAACAAACAAAAACAGAAAAAGAGGTAGAAAATAGAGAGAGAGAAAAGAAAGAGAGAAAGAAAGTAAGACAGTGAAAAAGAAAGAGAGAAGAAAAGACAGAAAAGACAAAGAATGAAAGAAATAAAGAAAAAAAGAAACATAGGCAAGTAGACAAACAAAAAAGACAGAAGCAAAGAATCAATTAAATAAAACAAAGAAAGACAGAAACAAAGAAAGAAACAAAGAAAGAAAAAGAGATAGAACATAGAGAGAGGGAGGGAGAAAAGAAAGAGAGAAAGGCAGAGAGAAAGGAAGAAAGACAGAGAAAAAGAAAGAGAGAAAGAAAGACAGAAAAGACAAAGAATAAAAATAATAATAATAATACATTGTATTTCGAAGCGCCTTTCAGGACACCCAAGGTCGCTGTACATATAATAGGACACTACAATAACGCAAGAGTAAAACAAGCAAATAATAAATAGCAAATAAAACATTTTAGAGTTTAAAAGGGGATGAATGTGAGGCAGATGGTCAAGAAAAGGGAAGTCTGAAGAAGTGAGTTTTGAGTCCGGATTTGAAGGTGGATAGGGTCGCAGAATTTCGGAGGTCAGGCAGCAATGAGTTCCAGAGCTGGGGGCAGAGCGGCTGAAAGCTGAGGCAGGCAGGGGTTATAGTGAGATGGAGGGAGGAGGATGATCTGAGGGTGCGGGATGGCGTGGCAGTGTGGAGGAGGTCAGAGAAGTAGGGAGGGGGCAAGGTTATGAATGGCCATGTAAATGTAGAGCAGGATTTTAAATGAAAGAAAGAAAGAACAAAAGAAAGAAAGAAAGAAGGAAAGAAAGAAAGAAAGAAAGAAAGAAAGAAAGAAAGAAAGAAAGAAAGAAAGAAAGAAAGAAAGAAAGAAAGAAAACTAAGAAAGAAAGAAAGAAAACAAACAAACAAACTAACAAAGTATTTTTTGTACTATCTCTGTTGTATTTTGGAGTAGTTCCATATAAGAATGTGTGTGGTATATCTGTAGTATTTCTGAAGTATTTTTGTAGCTCAGTGTTGCTGTAGTTTTATTTTTGTGGTATTTCCATAGGAGAATTTTTGTATTATCGCTATAAGTGTAATTTGCAGTATTTCCGTAGTAAACCTCTTGTAGTCGTATTTTTGTAGTATTTTTTCTCTAGTTGTTATTTTATGTTTTGGTATTATGTATTTTTTTAGCATTTCAGTAGAAGTATAAATACGCTGTATTTTAGTAGTCTTATTGTAGATTTTTTGTAGTATTTCTAGAGTAGTATATTTTGTCATTTTAGTATTTTTGTAATATTACTGTAGTTGTCTTTTTTGTAGTATTTTTGGAGTGAATAATTTTGTAGTAGTATGTTGTAATATAGTATTACTGTTGTATTTCTGTATTCATTCTGTTCTATTTTCTTATTTTCAGAATGAAAGCAAAATTATATTTGAGGTCTCTGTTTTTAGGCACTATATTTGATATTTAGTTTTGTTGTTAGTGCGTAGTATTTTTGTTGTGTTTATAGAAGTATTTTGGAGTGGAAACACAAAGTGACAATGGGGACCCAAAAAAGTTAATCACTCTTGGGGGCCCCCTAGTGGTTACGGGGCACTAAACAGCCGCTTCGCTCGCTTATGCCTTGGGCCGACTCTGGGTATAGCTCGGTAACATCGCTGAAAGCACTTCCGGTCTTTTTTTTAACACATACACAATGTGGTAATTACTGTTTCATGTATAATGTATATATGTTTCATACAAAATAAGATCCACTTTCTGAATGAAAGCAAGGTAACAAATTAATTGCTATACTGTTAAACTTATAATGTAATGCTTTTATTTGGAAGGGCTAAACGGAAAATAGAGCTGAATGTCTGAGCGTGCGATTCTCTCGCTTTACAGAATCGCTAGTGCGTGCACTGTTCTATCCGACCGCCTTGAGAAGACCCAAAGCAGTTTCATCCTGCGCGAAACTGCGAAACTTTGCAGCGCAAGTCTCATGTCAACGCTTGTATTGATGAAAAAGGAATGTTTTGCATCTGGGACGCTGTCCTCCGCTTCTTTAAAAAGACAATTTATCAAAAGGGGCAGAGTCGCTCCAAGTGACAATATCAAAGATGCGACCTCAGATTGTCATCTGTGCAGGTGAGCGCATGGATTTTAATGTCATTTTTCGGTTCTTTTAACAAACTCAACCGACCTCACTCCCCTCACCTTAAGTACAAAAATCTCGACATTTTAATGAAAGAAAACACTCAATAATTTGATGACCTCTTACTGAATGTCAGATTGAAACCCATTTTGAGTGTACTTTTAAAATAAATTCATTCTTACTTGAAATAAAATAAACCAATATTATTAATATGATTGAAAAAATAGGCTGAGGTCTGATGGAACTGAATTTTCAAAATGAATGTGAACGCTATACTATTCACTTAAACAGGGCCGTTGCTAGCCATTTGGGTGCTACACACACACAAGTCCTTTATGGTGGCCCCCCATCACCCCAGTACAAAAAAACTCAGTACAATTAGTTAATTTATGGATGTCAACAAACACGAGAATTAAATAAGTTATTTTATTTTGGATTAATAAGGTGACAACGGTTTTATCTGTTGTATTTGTAAAATATTGTTTGAACATGCTTTGTATGAGATTTTTGTTAGTAATTTAGTGCTGTTAAAATAATATTTTCCATAGAATACAAATGAATTCGTACTCAATTTATCAATCTAAAACTTCACTGTCACTGAGAGTGAAAGCACGCCTCCTAGTGATATTTTTCACTATCTGTCCAATACCATAATTCAAAATCTGAGTTTCAGGGCTTTGTTTAAAAAAGGTGATTACTAAACTGTTTGGTCTTTTTTTTTTCTTTTTTTCACAATTTTGTTGTATTCTGGTGTTTTGCTTTCATATGAATACTTGATTGTGGTTCAATCAAACTCGGTTTTGTTTCTGGTGCTTCTTTTTGTCTATACGCACACTTATTGTGGTATTAAAGGCGTGGGACTCGCATCTGATTGGCCAGTGCATCGGAGCGATCACATCCAATAGGCCAGTGCGCCATACGAGCCGACAAAAAAAATATTTGAACCAAGGAGAGTGCGCCCTTTAAAACAGTGCACTAGTATTACACACTGCCCCTTCAATCAAATAAGTTCATTTCTTACCACTAGGAGACGCTAAATGATACACACTACTACATCTGATCAATACCTACATTGCATTGAATTTCCAACATTTTTTCTCATTCTTTGATGGCTTCTTAGAACAACCCCTCAAAATATTTTGCTACTTTATCATAAAAATAGACCAATCCAAATGAGTTTGACCCATTTTCTTGAAGTTTTTCGCACTGATCATTCTCATCCTAGTTTTGTTTTGAACCCCCTAAAATTGGGTCATTTTCCTAAAACCGGCCCGCCGATATATATATTTGTGTTTGTTTCTAACATTCAGAAAAAAATGATTTTTGTGGGCTATCCATAGCAGCATGATCCTAGGCAATCGTGTCAGCTCCCTCTAGGTGAGCTTTGTATTATGTAAAATAAACACACATTTCTCTACCTATGAGTTTTTAAAAATGCATATTTCTATAATATTTTTGCATATTATTCAAATCAATATAGTATTGTTTTTTTCAATGAATAAAGTTTTTTTCACCAATAGAAGGCACTAAATAATACACAATGTCCTTTTAACATTGGCTAGTGTGTGCATTTTTACTTTTGTTGAGGTGAGCAGGTCTTTGCTATATTTCACTATCCTTATTTGAACATTTAAAGTTGATCTTTTAATGAGATGACCTCAAGTAAATTAATATTGTCCAAAACTTCTGTTCTTTGTCCCTCATTCAGGTGTTTGCTATTTTCAAACTGCGGGAGCGGCCGCACAGTTCGACGGGTTCTGACTGCGTGCCTTCTGTCATTTCTCGCCCTTCTCGGTTCTGTATCCATCGACCTCAACGCCAACTTTGATGTGCTTCGCTCTACTCGGGCTGCTTATGAAGCGCTGGCTTCGTGCAGGACAGCGGCCATTTTGAATCTGGTCCGTAAGCTCCAATCAGTGCGCCATCTTTTAAGCAAAGAAACTGCAATCGAGACGTTCGGTGCTTCTGCTCTTGTTTTGACCATACTGGATCCAGATGGAGATGTTGGTAATGGGCTCCAATGCCACCTCCAGTTGGCTAAATTTACTAAAGATATTGAAACAACTGTTCATGATCTAGTCAACGCTTCATTTGCCAATAGAACAAAAGAGAATTACATCTCTGCTCTAAACGTGTGCATCGGAAAACTTCTTGATCTGTGGATCTCGGAAGAGGATTCCGTACGAAAAGCAAGACTTGACACAAACTGGAGATATGTTCTAGCTTCAAGACTTTTGCTCACATTTATAGAACTCAACCACCAGTTACAAGACGTCCCCCATGTTGCAGCTCTCTCAACTTTTCAGGACAAGTGGAATTTTCTGCTCCATCACTTGAGCCTGGCTGCACTCCTGACAGAACAACTCTACGAGTGCTGGTTAGAAAACATCGATAGAAGATTCAACTCAAGTCAGAATTTCAAAAACACATTGGACACAAATTTCTGGGACCTGACCAATTTGAACGGCGAGCTGTCCAGGGCTCAGGATGGTCTTCAAGCGCTGAATGACACTCAGCGATGCCTGCTTGGCTATGCGGTGCCTGCGCTTCGAAAAGCGTCTCGTGCTATATCGTCGGGCCTCAGCATGAAGATCAGCCTCCTTGCCATCGCCTGCCTCATCTACCCGGTGGTCATGTTCTCATTCAAGCAAATGACTGAGTGGATTCAAAACTACGCACACAATTTAACAGAGAAGACAGAGGACCTGAAACGACAAAGGAAGCTGGCTGAAGACCTGTTGCATCAAATGCTGCCAAAGTCAGTGGCCAGGCAGCTGCGCCGGCAGAAACACGTTGAGGCAGAGAGCTATGAGAAGGTTGGTGTCAAAATCACGCTTGGGAATTACAGGTTTGCTTCAAAAACGAGAAGTAGACAGCTCAAAGTTTAATTATGATCACAATGGGTGAAGAAGCAACTGGTCTGAATACTAAAGGGATGGAAAAGACAAAACAACTTTCTCATGAGTATGTCTTTAGTGCTCTTAAGCAATCTTCTATCTTTTGTTTGTATAGTCACTGAAGTACTTTGATAATATACATTTTGCACTATTCCATTCCATGCATTCCCTTCATTTATCGAGCCCATTCTATATGTACCAGTCTTTCAACAATCGAGGAAAAACGACCTTGGTAAAGGGGCCGCTCAGTTGTTTGATGGAAGACTTAAGCTGACCTGCAAGGTTCCTGTGACTTGTCCTTGCGTTACAATTTCCTATCCATAAGCACTCGATAATTAGAATGGTCTTTATTGTCATTTATAACAACATAGTGAACATTGTTTACAATGAGATTGGACAAGTAACTCACAAAAAGATAAAAATAGGATAATGTTAGGATAAAAATGCAAAACGATTTATAGGGAGTGCTTTGAGACTGGCCTTAGTTGTAAGTACCTCAGAACAATGGTACCCTGAATAAGTACACCAATGACAGTAAACCAAAACATACAGTAATTCTAAATTAAGTTGAGGAATCAGATATAACTACTAAGTTTTCTATAGATAGGCAATTTATATGTTTTTTCACAGTCTCATGCGCACGTTTAGGGTGGTGATGGCCCTGGGTTGGAAACTACCTCTGAGCCTGTTAGTCCATGTTTTAAGGGACCTGTAGCAGTTAAACAGGTGGTGGCCATTTAAGATCAGCAGTTAAACAGGTGATGAACCAGTTAAGATCATTTGGCCACCCAGTAGCACATTGGGAAAGTTGAGTCGTTCTCCACGTGTGTTGGCGCCCAAAGAAAGTATAATAATAGGGACCATTTTAGATAAAATACATTTATTTTGCATCATGCTACAAAATAAATGTACAGCTGTCTATTGCATCTTTCTGGCATCCAGTAAGTAATTAAATTAGAATACACGTCTCCTGGTTCCTATTCCTAGTATAGCTCAAGCTGGACTTTACAATATGAACTGGTTTCCAGCCATTTGATAGTCACACAGAGACAGGCTAGCATACATCCTAGGTAGTGATGATTTTACAATTTTCAGGAAGCGGGAGAAGACCCACTCAGGCAGGAGGAAAAATGCAAACTCCACACATTGAGATCAGTTGGTGGAATTAGCCAAGGACCTCAGAACTGTGATGTGGTCGTGCTACCCGGCTGTCCACTGTTCTGCTATTCTACAACAATTCATCCATTCCCCTAACTTCTTTAGTATTAGGGGATGTTTGTGCCCAAGTCAGCTGGCCTTGGGCAGGGAAAACCAGTGACAGTTTGTCAACAAAGGGCAGGGCTCAAAGAGGCAGAAAACCATTCACTCACGCGCTCATTTGTAGTGAAATTTTAGATTTGACAATTGCCCTGCCATACATATTTTTCCGGACATCGGAGGAAATCAAAGTGTTTGGAGAAAGCCCCCTCAGGCAATAGGAGAACATGCAAACTCCACACAGGGAAGTCGGTAGCTGGAATTAAACACCGGACCTTTGAGCAGTGTGGCAGAAGTGCTAACCAGTCAACCAGTGTGGCATCATTTATTTCAATCAATTTAAAGGAATGAATTTAATATCAGAAATGCAAATGTTTTTAAAGAGGACATGGTAAATCACATATTTTTACAGAATATTATCGTTCCAGATTGTAAATACACCAGATTTTAAGAAAGATACCAATATTGATTTTCAACACTTGATAGTGATAGCATGGACCAATAGTACTGTAGCATCTCAATTCCTCAAGCACCCCCAAAGGACTGAAACAACACAATATTTGTATTTTAAATAGAAATTAATCACATTATATATCATTCCTGTAATTTATAATTGATTCGTTTTTTTAATTTAATTACATTTTGTTTACCTGTGTTTGTCATTCTTTCCTCAGTTAATCAGTTCCACTAGCCAACTGTGTGAGGTCTAGATTTCTCTCAATGTCTCGTTAGTCTGTGTGCATTCAATTCCCAGTTTTCCATCAGTCCTGGTGCCTACGTCCATTTACCGTTTTGAAAATAGTAAATGATAATTCTTTTTAATTTAAATCAAACACATTTTTCACCACCACACTGTCTCCTGATGCTGCTACCTTAGACTTGGGTCTGCGACCGTGTCCTCTCTTCTTGAACCGTGATAAGTTGCCGCACATATTCCCTGAAAAAAATGTACAAAAAATAGTCTTTCGTACCACTTATTATGTTTTTATTCAAACTATTTCTCTTTTTCGAAAACATGGACTGAGCTTGAGGTTGCCAAGAGCAGGCTACTGCTGCATCATCTGTATACATGCTAAATGGATGTCTTTGCCTCCTTTTGTAGCTATTGTTGACATAATTACCTATAATTGCTCTGTTCCATATTCATCAGGAGATAAAACAAGTTTGAGAGATTAAAATCGCGTTTAGCTTATTGAAGAGGTTTGAAACAGCTGTACTAAAAGCACTCGAGAAGGGGCTGGGGATGTTTTCAGACTGATATTGAGCTATGAGAAGATATTGATAAAATTGTGATTGTTCGTCTATCATAAAACATCAATATTTCATGACTGTTCTTTAGCGTTTCTATGAATTTCCCACCGTGAGTATTTTTTTCGTGTCTCATGAAGCTTGTGTTGAAAATAAAACAACAAATATTGCTTTTCTATTTTTCAGGTGACCATTTTTTTCTCTGACATTGTCGGTTTCACTTCCATCTCCGCCTCCTGTACGCCTTTACAAGTGGTGGAGATGCTTAACAACCTTTACGTTTGCTTTGACACGCGAATCGACTCCTATGATGTGTACAAGGTAAGAAGGGAGGCGGATGGACGTAAAATTTTTGATTCACTTAATGTTCAAACACAAAGATTTTAGTTTAATTGTATTTTACAACACATTTTAGCTCAGGGGGCACATGGTAGGAAAAGCACTCTGTCGGGGGCCGGATTCACTAAAATCTAATTGTGTCAAGAACCGGAACAGGATCAAGACCCAAATGAGTGATGTTTCTCACACAAGCCTTTTATTTTACGGGAAATGGAGAGTCATCCACGTTAGGCAGCAGTCTGGCGTGGAATGATAGGAAGCCAGAGGCCGACGAGATCGATACCAATTGCCCGAGCAGATATCGGACAGGACGTGACAGACAGGATTCATTTCAGAACAGGATATCAAAATTAAACAGGACAATTTAGACGAGAGCGAAACTGGAAACCGAAATTAAACAGGATAAAATAAACGGGAACAATACCAGACAGGAAATACCAACAGGAAACAGGATCGAGTCGAAGCCAACGCCTTCAGGGCAGAGGTTTCTTGACGGACTGACAAAGGAAGAGCGAGAGCACTGCGCTTAAATAGACGGAAAGCCAATCTGTCAACGAGCCGCAGCTGGTGCCACACGGGCGGGGCCAATTGGGCGCTATGGCAACTGTGACAAACTGTTGGAGTGTCTATCAACTGTGCATTTGGAAAAAGGAAAAAAAAAGAAAAACATCAATTTATTAATTTCCTCTACAGTTTATGTCACTCAGAGAAACTCATGGGAACTGGAAAGTGACAAAAAAGGACCCAACACAAATTTAAATGCAAATGATATAAATCACATATCAAAACCATGGCCCGCCGGCCAAATGTGGCCTACCACATCATTTTATGCGGCCTGCGAGAGCTTAAAACGTCTAGGCATCGAAAAAAATTAATGGGTCAAAAGAGTGATTTTACCAAAAACGACATTATCCACAAATACTGTTGACGACCCTAACTGCAATAACTACAATACCTATATAAATGCCAGGAAGTGATATTTTGAAATTATCCTAAAAATGTCCAAAAGTTTGTAGTTTTTGTTATGTTTACTGTATAACATATCATACGTGTAATGCAAGTGTGACATTTGTGACTTGAATAAGTAATTCATTTATTTTTAGATTCAGTACTTTTACATTTAAGGAGAAGTTACATGTATTTTACATACGATTTAATTACATTTCATTCAATTAATAAGTTTCCTCAGGCTATTTGAAGGCAGTTATTATGCTGATGTGGCGGTTGGTAAACAAAGGTTTGACACCCCTGATTTAAATGATTGATTTAATGATTTAAAAGTATTTTTATGCTTTTTATGTGATTATTATTTTTCAATGAAAATATTTAGCTTCTCTTTTTCAATGTCATATCTGTTATTGAAAGGAACGCTTCTTTAAAATTCTGCAGACACCAAGGAGATTTCTTCAATTTTTGCATTTTTCAATCAAGGTCCTTACTAATAATTTCCAATTTCCAATAAAAACTGTAGATTAGGACCAAATGTTGCAGTTAAGAGAGACATTCACGCTCTACTTTTAATTGCAATTGTATAGCCTCAAGCTGTCACGAAACTGACCAGGAAGCAGGAAGTTGGAACTCACATGCGTAGACGATCTGTCACTTTAATTAGGAAAGAAAAGTTGTCCAACACACAAACGGACCAAAAACAAAACAAAACAGGTTCAAAGGCAATCAAAATTACAAACTAGGCATTACTCAGATCAAACAGGCATGAACAGGTCTTCAACAAGGTAAAGCAATGGTCTGGCAACGGGCAGTCCCAAAAGGAGCGTTTAAGTACTCCAAAAGCAATCAGTTCAATGCGTCTCAGCGGTGTCAAGGGGCGGGGCCAGCTGGGCGCCATGATAACCGTGCAGGACATGACACAAGCGGCGGGTCTGTGACTTCTACTTTAAAGCCTTAATGTGTAATATTTGACGGCTAGATGGCACTGTGTTGTCTGGTACGAGCAAGGGCTAGTGGTACACGGCAGAGCGTGCCGACAGGATGCCGGAAGAACATGGAGCCGATACAAGTAGCGGTTCCATGGTGAAAAAGAAATAAACATTTCTCGACCTATGATTTTTTTTTAAATTTTTTAAAATAAAAATTAACATTGGTATGATGGTTCATAGGGCAGCACGGCGGCACAGTGGTTGGCGCGTGTACGGCACAGTTCTGAGGTCATGAGATCGAAGCTCCTGTGTGGAGTTTGCATTTTCTCTCTGTGCTTGCGTGAGTTTCCTCCCACAGTCCAAAAACATGCATGTAAGGTCAATTGGACGGTCCAAATTGTCCCTAGGTGTGAATGAGTGAGCGAATTGTCTGTCCCTCTGTTGGACTGGCTGGCAACCAGTTCAGAGTGTGCTCTGCCCACTGCCCGAAGATGACTGGGATGGGCTCCAGCACCCCCGCGACCCTACTGAGGATAAGCGGTGCAGATAATGGATGAATGGATGGATGGATGATGGTTCATGTATGTCTGCCCAGTATTCAAATCAATGTTTTGTTTTTTACCAGATGAAAGTTTTTTTGGACCACTAGGGGGTACTACATAGTATACACTGTCGCTTTGAGTAAAATAATAATGGGATGGGAGTTTCCTCAGTTGTTCTCTGGTTTATAAAAGGTAGACAGCAAATATACAGTAGCTACAGTGGACCGCTTTGGGAGTGGCGCCTGGCTTTATCGACCTCTAGTGGACATACTAAATACTGCAGGCCAATGTTTGACGTTTTACTCTTCCGCCTCTCTCAGCATTGTCTCATGGGATTAAATCCTTTGGAGGCCCTGATAGTCCATGGTGACTATGATATCTACATGCTTGATTTTCTTTCTCTGTCAAGTTCATGACTTAGTATTGTGATCCAAGGTTGAGACAATTGGAGACGCGTACATGGTGGTGAGTGGACTTCCTGAAAGGAATGGGGACAAACATGCTGATGAGATTGCCAAGATGGCACTGGATCTGGTAGCAGCTGTCCGTCAGGTTTCCATCCCTCATATGCCCAACCAGCGATTGCAGCTACGAGCTGGGATTCACACAGGTTGGATTATTTTGTACTGGTGTCTGTTGTTTACCACATGAGCCTTACTGTTGTAGTCTTATGTCCTTAACAGGTCCCTGCGTGGCTGGAATAGTGGGCTACAAGATGCCTCGGTACTGTTTGTTTGGGGATACGGTCAACACTGCATCCAGAATGGAGTCCACCAGTTTGCGTATGTTAGGTTAAAAGTGTGTAGATCTTAAGCTTATACTGTTGCTGTTCTCTCTCTCTTAAAGTCCTCCTCTATTCTTAATAATGTACAGAATCAATGGTTTCTGGCCCAATTTTCAACCCATGGAAATGACAGACAGCCTTAAAATTTTCCTGTCGGCCCTTTGATAAACAAATACGTGTCTGTGCGATTTCATCAGTCACTGAAATACATATTGCCACTTACAATTGGAAAGCCCAAACTAAAAATTGAAGATATGCTGACGTTCTTAAAACATACTCAATACAGTAACATCCCCATCAGTCTAAAACAAGATACCCGGAAACTATAAGGCCGGTGTAGCTCAGCATTTTCTTCCCCTTGCAGTCATCAAATGAGTTGAATGTTTCGCAAACATGGAGTCGTTACTTCCAGAACTGTCTAGTGATTCCAACCGTGTAAAATTTTTTCTCCAAAACACAGAATAATGCTGACGGATCCAAAAAATCCGCCTAAAAACATTTCTGCTTCATTGGATGTTCCTTGTTGTAATCCGTTCGTGTCGCTCCAAAACTCCCCTTTAAAAATAAACAGACATGTAAAATATGGTCGTTCGCCTCTGACCTTTTGATTGACACCACTCTCAGCCAATAGCAGGCTTTTTTTAATGGCCCACAGCCAACATTAGCCTATATTGACCTGTTTTATAAAATGGCGATCGCATCCTGTAGCTCTGAAAATCCAGCCAGTAGTAACTGAATGAAATTATGATTGACACATTGATAAGCCAACATAAATGTAGACAATTTTTCAATTTTATGCAAATTAGAGATGAAATTAAACGTGCGCAAATGCCACTCGGGATCCATTTTATGCGCCATTATCACTTGAAAGTATGCACAATTATTGATTGACTTCTGTAGAGGGAAGTCAAACATTTGCAACTCTTTCAAAATGTCTAAGAAATTTGGCCAAAGTAAAGTACACATTTGCAAAGGTTTGCGTGTTGTAAACTGGTCGTCTCCAAATGGCCACTTTTGGAATCACCTAAACCTACTCTTTAGAAAAATGTGTAAAATACAATGTTGAATTTTTCAGATTGTAATCAAATTTGACAAGGTTGCAGGTAATACTTGAAGCTATTGTCTCACCTGTTTCCCAGCTAAAATGCCCATGCTACACTCATCTGCAGTCATTTGATTGCAAAATTCAGGCGAGAATAAAAACCTTCTATTTCTGTGTGTTGCAATACAGATTACTCAATGTTAATAGCACTTGCAGTGATTATTTCTGTTTGGGACACAACTGCATAGTCTTACCTAAAACCGTCCTTTTGGTCCAACCGTTTTAAGAACAGCCTTCAATTTACACGTTAAGCAGCAGTCTGGCGTGAAATGATAGGAAGCCAGAGGCCGACAAGACCGATACCAATTGCCCGAGTAGACATTGGACAGATGGGGTCGATACCGGACAGGACGGGACAGACAGGATTGATAGTGAAACGGGATATCGAAAAAATAAACAGGACAAACTAGACGGGAACAAAAACGGGAGAGAGAAATAAACAGGACAAAAATAGACGGGAACGAAACTGGAAAACGATATTAGACAGGGAAAAAATAAACGGGAACAATATTGGACAGGGAATACCAACAGAAAACAAGACCGAGTCAAAACCCACGTCTTGCGGGGCAGAGGTTCGTTGACGGACTGACAAAGGAAGAATGAAAGCACGGAGCTTAAATAGACGGAAAGCCTATCTGTCAATGAGCCGCAGATGGCGCCACACGGGCGGGGCCAATTGGGCGCCATGGCAACCGTGACAGAAGTAACCCTCCCAAACACACACGCTGCTGAAAACCAAAAAAAACAAAACTTAATGAACAAAAAAAATCAGAAAACAAACCGAAATAAAGGTAAAGAAAAAATACTACTACTACTACTAATAATAATACTATTCATAATAATATTCCCTGCGACTGGCTGGCAATCAATTCAGGGTGTCCCCTGCCCACTACCCGAAGATGGCTGGGATGGGGTCCAGTACCCTAACCCTAACTCTACTGAGGATAAGCGGTGCAAATAATGGATGGATGGATAATAATTATTGAAAAAATATTAATAAAACATAAATAAAAATGATAATAATCTTACCATATTGTCATCTTTACTCAACATCAAGTGTGACTAATATTCAGAATGCTACTTTTAAACTAATTGTACTCCTTGAGTACAGGTCATCAAGTTTTTATGAGCTTTGTTATCAACACAACTTTTCTTCTTTCTTCTTTTTTTCTTTTCTGTTTTGTCTGAAGTGCCCATGCATATTCTCACAATGGCATCAATGATGTAATATCTATTATGTATCCAAAACAATATGTTAGAAGTTGTGGCTTTTCGAATAATATATCAAATTTGACAGCTCAAAAAATTCACACAAGTTCAGCAACTTACCTGGCCCTCATCAAAGATTTCGCTTACGACCTGCAACTTCGGGGAGAAATTGAAGTCAAGGTGAGTGCAAGAGTATTTTTTTGCAGTTACGAATAAATATTTTTTCTTCAAGTCCAAGTAAAGATTGCGTCTGAAATTCCTTCTTCCCGGCTGCTGGCAGGGCAAAGGCAAAATGAACACGTACTGGTTGATTGGTCATAAGAACTACAGCATCCAAAACGACAGCCTGGTTTGCCACTGGAATCCCAACAAGGCCAGGAAAAGGAGGACAGAGGGAAGCAGTGATGTTTCTTTTGGAAACGTGAGTGAAAATATGTTTATTTTCAAATAATCATTCAACATGAAGTGCTTTATCTCCTCATCCAAAGTCAAGTTAAGTAACATTTATTTGTACAAGGACTGCACAGGTTACAATGACGCCATCGCCTGATCTTAAACCAACATGCGGACAAGGAAAAACTTAATAGATTTAGCATTGGGACAGTACACAGAACATAGTGAACCTCAATAAAAACCAATAGGCAGTATGTTGAAATTTGTCCAGGCTGTGCATGACAGCAACGAAGCCCCAAGCCTGTAAAAGCTTCGCCTTCTGCGATCTTGCGTTTACTCTGTACAATTCAAAATACATGATAATGCATTCTTCATTCCGAATCACTGCAATACCTTAGACAGAAGCGTACACCTGCTGCACCAAGACACAAAAATAATCATGAAAAGACCCAGACATGATAGTTTATAGTCAAGTCATGTTCATTTGTGACGCCCTTAATCATAAGGAGCCCCAAAGGGCTGCACAGACCACAGGTTATTGCAAACTACACACTATTATTACAGCATCCCCTGATCTAAAACCTACATGAGGGCAAGGAAAAACTCAAAACCTTAACATAAGGTAAATGAAGAAACCTTATACTGTGATCATGTGAAAATGTGGAAAATTATGATATTAAACTATAAGGAGAATGTGAAATGTATTGTTTCCTAGCAAATCATTCAATTTTGACAAGATCAAGATCACAGTTTTAGATTATATTTAGTGATGTTGAATAATATGTTTTTCAGACAGATGCCCTAACCGATTTTCAACACTTGAGTTGTCATGGACCAATAAAACTAGTAAATCGAATTTACTTACCTCTTGAAAAGGGGCTGAGAATTGAACAAGAAATGCCCACGGACAAATCTCTAAACAATATTTATGCTTAAAAGTGAATTAAATTGGCACAAAATTATTAGTTTGTGTTGTGAAACTGCCACTAGAGGTCAGTCAATCATGCTTTTGGCTGCTTATTATGGCAAGCTGTTTCAAATAAGCCCACAGGACTAGAAAAACGTGACTTCCACATATAAAAATATAAATTATCTCATATTTGAAAATGAGGTGCAGATAAACCATAATAATCATGGGTATTGAACAGGATCTGAACCATAAGAGGACAGTTCCTGAGAGACCATTCCATTTTTCCAACCGTTCTGGTAAGATATGGTGCACAGAGTCAAAGGCAGCACTAAGGTCCAGCAGCAGCAAGAGTGATGAAGTACAGGAGTCCATTGCCAGTATAGGTTTCATGATTACATGATAATTTTATATTTTTGCCTGATAAGGTCCACATTTTACTTAACAAATTTCACAGTTTTGCATAATGAGTTGGCTTTCGCATATTTATGTGATCTAACTCATTGGTCCGCTACCTTCCTGTACCATGGACTGGTTTAATGCAGCGCGACCCAATGATAATGTTAGTAGTAATAATGATAACAATAATGATATCATCAAAAATGATAATAACAAGTCTAAATCCATTGTGTAACCACTACAAAACTAGGGATTCTAGGTGACTTAGTAAAAGGCATTAAATTTGATCAAATCATCACACTATTTTTACTCAGGGTACCATGTTTTTTTTTGGCTGAACTCAATACGGTGATGCTCCGTTACAATGTTGTATAACGTGGCACTGTGAGTAAAAAGTGCGATGTTGAGATAAATTTGAATGTGATTTCCTAAGTCATCTACAATCCTAGTGGTTTGTTGTTTAGAATTCTGTCACGAAACAGGTCGGGAATCAGGAAGTTGGAACTCATTTGCGTAGATGATCTGTCACTTTAATTAAGATAGAAAAGTTGTCCAACACACAAACGGACCAAACCACAAATTCGGCACTCTCGCCGACATGATCTGAGCTCGATTCCTGTTCCATCCAATGTTGAGCAAACTTGATCAGCGATACATGTGGACCGATTTATTCTTGCTCAAATACAATGAAGTGCTACCGTAAAACCTTGTGCATAGCGCACCCAAATTTTGAGGTTAAAAAAATGTTTGTATAAGTAAATGTAAATGTTCTGCAATTATATAAGGTTTTTCAAGTCACTGAAGACCCCCCCAAAGCGCTTTACAATGAGCTTGACACTTACCCATTCCCACACACTCACACACTGATGGAAATAGATACTTTTTATTTCCTTCTGTGCGGCCTGGTAGTAAACAACCTGTGGCCTGGTACCAATCCGCGGCCCTGTGGTTACCTACCACTGATTTAGCTCTTGTTTTTTTTCTTCTGGTGTATCAAATGTTCATTTCTGTAAAATTGTAACCACTTTTCATTTATATGAGTGTTCTTCTGTATGTGTATGTCTACCTGCCAGTCATCGACGACTATGCAGAGTCTCAGCGAAAACACCAGCACACCAGTCCAGAGTCACACCCCACCGCAGCCTCGACCCGATAAGGCCAATCCGAACCCCAGCGCGACGACTCAGATGGGGCCTTCTGGCAGCCTCGATCCTACTCCGGCCTCTGTGATTGGGGGCATGCAGGGTGGGGAACAGCCCTTGTCCCTCGATCAGTGCCAAGGCAGCAGTGGTGAAGATAAATGTGACGTTTTGCCCGGCTCCACAAACAACAATAACAATAACTTCATCTATCCTTACTGGACCTTCTATAACAAAGTTTTGGATTCATCGTAACAGCTCAATTTATAAGTTGGGTCCTTTTTTTTAAACTTCATTGCTGTTAATTTAAAGAGATACTGTGTAAATTTTGATTAGATAACGCTGTATTGTGTAGTTCTGTGCTACAAAGCAGAAGAAACATTACAGACTACAGAGACACAAGGTGACCGAACTGTACCGGTTTTCTTCTCATTGTTTTGCCCAGCCTCTCACAAGGTTTTTGGGTTTCTGGGGTACCTGTTGCAGCAAGATGGTGTAAAATCATGTCATCTCCTGAGTGATTAAGTTATAGTTTAGTAGACACTTAAAATAGTGAGAGAAGAAAACAATGAACTTTGAACATCCAATGAGAACAGGCGTGGACCATACAAAACACGTTCACAACGCCAAATACCAAATCTGTTCTAAAAGACCTCCCTTGAGCTTTTTATTTCCAATAAATCTCCTAGGTTACAAAAAGTAGGTCCTTCTAAAAGTGTGGGTATAAAAGAACATCAAAAATATTGGCCGATAGTGACAATGATGTTAACAGTGCATAATTGTCAAAATAACAAATTGGCCTCCTATGCATTCTCCTTTGCAGGTGTCCAATATTAAACACAGATTAAATTAGAAAGCCTCAAGTTATGACCTATGAGTACTTTAAAATAAGGCATGTTTGTATCATTGTTGTTTATTTGTTTTATTTTTATGAATATTTTCTTGTATTTTTCCTTATTTTTCAAATCAATATCGTTTCATTTACCACTAGGAGGCGATAAATAATACACAATGTTCCTAAACCATACACAAGTACATGCTTTTTATCCATTTTTCCTTCTATTCCGTGCCCACCGAAGAGATCCCAAAAATTGTTTCTCGGTAGAACATTTCAACAGCAGTTTGTTTGTTTTAATGACCTTTGCCACTATTTGGTACTTCGAAAGTCTTTAAAAAAAGGTCTATTTTCTGGTCTTAATGTAAATGAATACCTGAGAGCCATGGTGGACCTTTTTTTTTTGTGGATTGAAGTTTTTCCTTCGAGAGGACGTCAATTTATAGTCGCTTACACATCACAGAATTTCTAATTTTTTTTCGGTAGCTGTCCAGAGTTGTGTCCTCAGTGGTGCCTTAAGGGATCTATGAACCATGAGCCATAATGAAACAACATATGTGTAACCCGGTTCACCTTTCACAGTCTCGCTAGTTCAAGGATTTTCCTCTTGCATTGTGTTCTGCATTCTGATTGGCTAAACTTGTTAGAAGAGAGCAGGTATTGATAAAAATAATAATAAATGTTTACAGGTACAGTATATTGTACTTTCATTTGTTCAATACATATTCGGGCCTAAAATGGCTTGTTATTTGATTTCAATATATAATACAGTATCATTGTTGAAGAGGACTGAACTCCGGGACAGTATTGTTCTTTCAGGCAGAAAAAAAGCTACTGCTACCCCCCCATTCCCTTCACATCCACCTACCTCTCCCTCTCTCTCTCTTCCCCTCCTCCTCTGCAATGCAAACGTGATAACTTAAGCTGACTCCACAGACAAGCATTAGTTATGTAAATCTACCTGTTGTAATGTCTAAAAATGATCAAAAAATGTGCAAACATGTGAATTGAATACTGTGTTTTAATTCAACTACATTGATTTAATTATCTGGCAGATACTGAGTAAATGTGGGTTGGTAGGGCGTTATCTCACATGTGCACATCAAAGGTTGCCGTAACAACTCCCACCCAGGAGGCCGGTCGGACCGGAGACATGAGACAGGGTGCATGAGAAACTGCAAATCAGTTTTCAAGAAGCCAGCGAGAAAACAAGAGGTCTAACTTACAAGAGGCCAAAAGATTTCCTTTTGAGCCAATCAAGAGGCCCGGCCAGACGAGCAGCAGAGTACCAAATCCTGGCCCGCACTCAACCAAAAAGGTCCTGACCCAGACCCAGCTTAACAAGCAACCAGAGAACCTTGGTGGCCAATGCCCAAGCCTGGTGCAGACAGCGGCCAAATGAGGTTCTCATTCAAAAAGATTAAAGATAAAACGTTTTTTTTTAATATTTCAACATGCTTAATTGACACTCACACACAATAAACCTTAACCGATTTCAGATCATTTATACATTAAGTTTAAAACGTAATAGAAGAAAAAATGGGTTTTGTTGGTAAGATTTCGGTAGTGGTGAGGACTCGGGAAGGAACCAGAAACTGGCCCTCAACTGAACAAAGTTTAAAAATACACCTCTTATCACAAAACCAAAACAGTGACAATTTTAATATAGTTAAAATTTGACACAGGACTGAGAAAAATGAATTGTTTTTGAAAAATATCTTTATTCATCACAGTGTTATGAACAGTTTTGTGGTTACTGGTTGAATTGTAAGTTTGGTTCTACTTTTTCATATTTAGGAAATAATTACAGATTGGCAACCAAATGTACTAGTAGAATACGTCGTTTTGAGCTTTTACTGCGGGCAGTTTAACCATAAAAAATGGGCCACAGATTGGGCACCACTGTTTCAACCCATAAATTATTTTTTGTAAAAGTAATGTAATTTCAAAACTGAAGCTGTATAAAAAACATCTGGTACAATGATTTGTTTCTATGTAAAACAATATTTTGCTTTTGATTTACAGTAACATTGAGTCATATTTGACCACTTAATGAGTGCTAAAACGTGCAAGGAAGCTTACAAACTTTGGAGACTAAAAGTGAACAAACTGCACTATTTCCCCTATTTGTCCAGCCTTTTACAAGATTTTTTGGGGTACACCTAGCAGTAAGATGGCAGAGGGCAATGTCAGCTCCCTCTAAATAAGCCTAGTGTTGTATAAAATAAATACACATGTGTTGACCTACGCGAGCATTTAAAATAGTGAATGTTTGTATGATAGTAATGTATTTTTGCTCATTATTCGAATCAATATTGTTTTGTTGACGCTAGATAATACACAATGTCTTTTTGAAGTTGACAAATTGTTCTGAAACTACAGGAGTCTGTAAAAGAGGTTTTAATTTGAGTTTTGGGAGCAACTTACATGCAGACATGGTGTGTTTTGTTGTTATCTTCGCCGTTTGTCAAGAAAGACACTGAATTAAAATATACACGGATGCAAACAAATACAAACACCCACAAACATGTAACACATTTCAGAAATGAATAAAATTTAGCTAACAGTGACATACGATTGAAAACTGTATCCAAAAGAAGATTCAGCCTATCCTGAAAAAAAAGA
This sequence comes from Urocampus carinirostris, assembly GCF_059441175.1. Taxonomy (NCBI): domain Eukaryota; kingdom Metazoa; phylum Chordata; class Actinopteri; order Syngnathiformes; family Syngnathidae; genus Urocampus; species Urocampus carinirostris. The sequence goes on along the minus strand of NC_142351.1, from coordinate 20,310,693 downwards.
ACAGAGAGGATTTGATTAGCGAGAACAGTGCGGAAGTATAAGCACTCAATTTTTGTACTATTTCAAAAATGTTATTATTATCATTCTGGTATGGATTTTGCAAGCATGTGTCCTTTACTAGTGTTATGTCAACAACTATGTCTGCACATTGATTATTTTGGTATTGTTTTTTCCTGAAGATAAACAAACGTGGAGTTACTGTGTTCTTATAAAAATCCGCAGTCATTCTACTGGTCTAGCACAAAAAAATTAAAAGTTTAGGCAAAACAATCCTATTGTGTTACCTAACCGGTGATCTGTTTAGAAGGACAGTAGTCTAATTGTGTCATTTTAACTGCATAGGGTGTAGGGATTGGCAAACGCTGACCATTTCTATATTCAAGCCACATCCTCTAAATATTTTGGAGGTTCCTTTTCACCCGACATACACTACTGTTCAAAAGTTTGGGACCCCATAAAAAAGTCATAATTTAATCCAACAAGTTGTCCAATGTCCATGTTCTTTTCCTCAAATGAATGTCTTTCTTTTGTTGGCTTGTCTCAGATGTAGCTTTTTCTCTGCCACTTTGCCTTGAAGGCCAGCATCTTGGAGTCACCTCTTTACTATTAATGCTAAAACCAGTGTTTTGCAGCTACTATTGAGACAATCTGCTGGTTGGGGACATTTAAGGTTTCTAATTCTTAAACATGAGACTCTTTTGGCTCTTTCTTCTTGACACTTCTCTTTCAACACAGATTACAGCCCGTGTTTGCTGTCTTTGAGGGGAGTACTACACACCATTGTTGGAGATCTTTAGTTTCTTGGTAATTCGTAGCATGGAATAACCTTTCTTTCTTAGAGCAAGAATAGACAGCCAAGTTTCACACTAAATGTAAGTTTTTCTGGCCGTTCTGAAAGTTTAATCACACCCACAAATGTGATGCTCCAGATACTCGACTGGCTCAAAGGACAGTCAATTTTATAGTTTATTTAACCAGCTTAACTGGTTTCAATTGCGCTAACATTATTGCAACACGATTGTCTAATCATCTGTTAGCCTTCTAATTCAATTAGATACCACTATGTATTGTTAGAACACTGGAGTGATAGTTGCGTAAAATGGGCTTACATACACCTACTGTATGTAGATAATTAAAGAAAGAAAAATAAGAGCACTTGTATTAATTAACTACAACAAACGGTTCGTATATTTGCCTGGGTACACATTTTATAAGTGAATCCAAAAATCATAATCTTAAAAAATGTTTGACCAGTATCTCTCCTTGTGCACTCACCTCTAGCAGTGTTGCACCCCAAGCCGCTTGCGTTTCCTATCCGGTCCATCCTGGCACCAAAGCAACCCGATGCTCGCTTTCGGGCCGTTACCAGCAGGTCCAACAGGCGGTTCCTCTGAGCAGAGGCCCAGCTCTGGCCTTCAGTCGCCACTTGCGGTGGTTCCGCCAGCGCAGGTTCTTGCCCTCTTTCCTGCTGCTCCGCCTTCCATCCTCGGTTGGCCTGGCTGCGTTCCTGGTCTTGGTTCGTGGCCATATAGTCCAATTCAGGGTTTTCTCCCTGAGCCGCTTCTGCCAGACTCTCCTCGAAGCGCTCCAGCAAAGACTGTTGTGCATGTAACAACGGCGCAAGTGAGGTTTGCGATGAAACATAAATTGGCATGCGGCTTTTATCGCTTACCTTGAGCTCAGCCAAATCGTCAGAAGAAGACGTTCTTCCCAAAACGTGGCCACTAACCGATGTTTGTTGGCACAAAAGTGCCAGCAGGCCCAACAGGACCACAGCCTTCATGTTATTCCCTGAGTGCAAGTCACATAACAGTCACTTCCACGCTGCTAATATATGCGCGACTGCGTACATAATAAGTCAAAGGCATCAATGACTCCTCCCCTCTCCTCTATTACCTCAAGTGCATTCTAACACTTCGGCACGATAAGTCGGATGTACGTTGAAGTGGTGCTTGGAAGTGACTGCTGTGTCTGTGCGCCATCGCCATTCCCATCCAAGTGTGACCTCGGCAGTCATCTAAAACCTGTGAGCTCACCTATGGAGTTGAGTGGTAGGAATACCCTCTGCAAGCACACAAACACCATAGTAGGGTAAAACTGGGATCTTCTGCTGTAGGAGATTTATTGGACCTGAGAATTATGTATTCGATATCAGGGATGAGTTGTGGCCAATTTTACGATAAAGTAATATCACCGGTCCCGGCATGATGCGCCCAGCAACCAACTAATAATTGGATAAAAAAAAAAATCATCAGTCTTTGACTTTCTTCTACTCATTTAACAGCATTTCAATCGATTTGATCAAAACCACACTGTCAATGTTCCAAATGCCGCTTGGTAAATGAACCTTTCAAAATTTAAAGGTAAATTTCAATATTTTGTTAGCACCGGTATCCCCCTCAAGACATATGTGGGAAGACTTCTGCTAAACTACAAGGAGAGTTGCATTCACTTTCTCCAATACTGTAGGGATTTCTAAAATTTTGGAAACCTATAAGGTACCTCCAGATTTTAAATCACAATGGTCGAGGCCGCTTATATGTTGGCATTCATTCGCATGTGGCTTGTGAGCCAAATATTGAATAGTCCATATGGTAGATTATCTTCTGAATACAAGATTATTTGTGTTAAGTTTAGTTTCATTTCTTTTACATATACATAGTCATATTCTCTGTAACTCTGTAACTGTAATAGTTTCTTATACAAGACTAAGTTCTGTAAAAATAACAGAATATAAAATGAATCATATTTTAAATTACAGTTTAACGTCTTTATTATTTCTCTAATTTTTGTCTGAGAAAAATGATTTTACTTCTACTTAAACATGTAATATATGTTAGATATCTAGATAAAAATACCATTATTTGAAGAACCCTTTTCAAACTATGCTGGCCATGTTGGCCACAAGCCTTACTGATATTGGTCCTTTGTAATTATGAAAAGAAAAAAAATGCAAATAATCTTTGATAAACAAAGTCATCAATTGTCACAAATAGAAATTTAAAAAAGTATGCCAATATATTTTTCTTACACAATATTAAACATCTTCTGTGTGAGCTCTCCGTGGTCCTGATTTTTTTTTTTTTTATTGATGCTTAACTTAGATAAAACAATGTCTGAATTCACAATTATTTTCTGGAATGGCATATGTACATCTAAACCATTTTATAGTTTACGTGCCTGCATTTGGCACATAAATATTGAAAGAATAATAATAATCATGTTTAATACAAGTGAAAGGGGTCAAAAAATTGAGAATTGTATCAAGAATCATGTTTATTGGTGGAGAATGTGAAAACACAATCACAATTAGTGGTACATTTTCTTAGGAACACAAGATGATAAAACATGATAAAAGCAGACGGATCAAGAAAGTAACTAATAGTTGTCCTGAGTTTTATTTTTTAACTATAGAGGAAAAAAAAGAAAAGCAAACATGAGAAAGAACTTGAAGTTGCAATATCATTGTAATCTGTGTGGTAAACTGACTGCACATTTCTCATTTGTTTGTTTTGTTTTTTAATAAAAGAGAATCAAAAAGCATACTTTAAATGCAATGTTAACTGACATTATTTGTGTGTCCTATGTGAATGTGAAATAAGAAGTCAAACTTGAGTAATCTGCAGTTGTAAACGTTTATTGAGACATCCAGGGTTACAAACTCTTTTCGAAACATTTAAATAAATAAATAAATAAACATGTTGGGCACAAAGAACGTAAACTAGATTAAGGGTTTAATAAATATCAAGTGATTACTAAAGAATTCTGGCAGCAGTTCCAAAATGTTGTGGATGGTAAGACTTTATCCTCATTTGGGATCTAAAAAAGAACACATTGAAAGAAACATTAGAATGTTTTCCCTTTTTTTACAACTTCACAATAAAATCTTTTTTTTTTTTTTGAGTCATCAATTTACCTTGTTAACCAACGTTGTTGCAGCCTAGGGAAGTTCTGGATCCTATCCTGTCCATCCGGCGACCAAAGCAACCAGAGGTTTTCCTGTTGGAGTCGCTGCGGACGCTCTTCAGATTTTTGGCAGAGAGAAACTCTCTTACTGATGCGTCGTCCAAAGCGTCCCATTGCTGTTGTCCTTCGGCTTTTATGTTTACGTCCTCGGGTGTTTCGACAGTCTCCATCTTGGTCTGCTCTGGAAGCAACTCCTCTAGTCTGTGAAGGAACACCTGCAACATGCCGGGGGTCTCTTGAAATTTTATTTTAGGCAGGAAATGATTTTAAGTTCATGCGCAGAGCAGGATTGAAAATAAATGTAACTATTTAGAATTACAAAACATCATCATACCCTTAAGACATCCATGTCATTGGAAGTAAAGCTGGTGCTGACAGGATACGCGCAAAAAACCTGAAATTTCAAAACAAGGAGAAGGCTGCAGGCAACAAAGGAAGAGGAAGGCATTGTCCCTTTTCAAATATCTTCGGCACTGTTCAAGGCTTTTTGATTATTATTTCCTTTGTGGATTCTACATAGAGCCACAGGACCAACGTCTGCTCTTTTATACAGAGGCTCAATCCAGGAGGGTATGCCAGGAATTGGACTTGCATACCTGACACCCGGTCCTGATAACGCGAGCTGTCGGGAACGGATACGTTTAAGGGTTGTGTCTCAGAAGTGGGGCATTCAGACATTCTTATGACATATGCCTAAGCTTCCCGGAACAGATCATTGTCTTCAGACAAGCCCCCAACATGGGATATTGTTGTAGCACTGTCACATGAAGTAGTAAGAAGAGAGGAGAGAGAGCCAGAGATAGAGAGAGAGTTACTTTATTTATGTGACTCTTGGTGCTAGCCTGAACATGGACAGACTGGGTGCCAGGCCAATATAATCTAAAAATCCAGTGGGCTCATGGTGCACCAGAGGCAAGTATTTAGATTAGGTGGCGAGAAAATATAGAGTAAGAATTTGAATGCAAGGATTGTTTATGGTTGTGTAAGATTTATAATACTGGAAATCAAAAAAGAAAACCAAACAGCTAACGTCAATGGTTTCAGAATGTTTTGTCACAAACGATTTTAGAACTAAACTTAAGTTGGAGGGTGATGTTTATTCTGTTTTTAGCATTGGACAAATTCAACTGACATTTTATAGATGCCAGTTCCTTACTTTGACAATTAATGCGCACTGCTGTTCGTTGTTTTGGCGATTACACAATCTGCCATCGGCCAATCAAGTTGCTGTTCTGTGATTAGAACACCCCTTATCTGATTTTTGTAACCTTGAATATTTAACAAAAAAGAGGAGGTTCAGTGGGGCAAGGCAGAAATGGGAAATTGAATTGTCTTATTTGAAGGCATCGCTCCCTGTTTCTCCCTGCAAGTTCAAAATCCATTGATGTATTTTCACCTTATTTTGAGTCTATCAAAGTGAAGACTTACCAGAGGCTAAAATTCCTAAATGTTGTAATAACATTTTCTATAAAATTAAACCATGGAGTATTTATTGTTATCTCCCAGCAGCGTGAAAGGGAAAGCTATTGATTTTATTTATTTACTCTTTAATTTTGAGTAATATTCATAAAATGTGATTGAAGTTGCAAATAGGTCACCTGCTGAATCCCTCAAATAATTAGATTAATGTGGAGGGCATGTTTACTTCATTTCCTTGTAGTTTTTTTTTGTATGCTAGCTAATGCAGACTGAGAATAGCATTTCAAATTTCCGGAGCCTGAGGCCGTAACAAAGTATTGTTCAACTACAAAAAACAGCTGAAGTGGCATTGGTCATTCATTACCTGAGCCCTGAGCAACTATGATGTCATCTTCAGTCGACAGCAAAGTGGAAAATGGCCTCCTTATAAGGGTGAAATAAAAAGGTTGGAATAGTGCACTGATGCAAATGCAATATGAATAGGGATGTTATTTAGAGCTGTAGAAGACAGAATGTAAAGAATATTATTATGTCTACTTTCAAAATGTACACTTGCTTACCTGATTTCACTGAATATTATTGTTTTTTTCTTGAATTTAAAAACTAATCAACTATTATGAAACGATTTACCACTGCAAAAAATATATAATTTTTGACTAAAACACAGACAACCCCACTTGTATGCAAAATGTTTTTTACTCAGTCACAATATAATTAAAGCTTTTATACAATACAAATAAATAAATACATTTACAATCAGGCTGCTTCACAACAACTCTATCAAAATATACAGCAATTTGTCAAGCAGAGTGCCAGATATAGATTGTTTTCTGATGGACCGTCATTACACGCACCCCTGTTGACAGAAGAACAGAATATAGAAAAAAGAGCAAATATTAGAAGGTTTCCCATCTCCAGCACCTCCATTTTCATATGCAGGTCATACAAACAGAATGGATGGATGGATTTGTGAGAAACATCCAGAACATTAATTGCTTTACCAATTATTATCTGAAAATGAACAAATACTACAAGATTGTTTTATAACAATTTCAAAAATGTATATTTTGTTTATTTTAGATAAATATGTTAAAGAAGATTAATATTAAAAGTTTATTTGGTATTAATGTGTTATAGGATCACCAGAGATACTATATTGTTGCTGTTGGGCGAAAAAACATGTCTCCAAAATTATTTTTCAAGAGTATGAAAAATTATTATTATTATACGTACAAAAATATAATTTTGCAAATTTTCTTTTTCCATGAAAGCATCAATAAGTCTAATATTGACATATTTAGAAAATGATTACTCTTTATATAGGAGTTATTTAAAAAAAATATGTAACTAATGAACAAACCAAAAAGCATTTTGGGGATTCATTGCAATTCTGTATATTAATATATATTGCATAATGTAGATCTCAACATCGTGTGCTTCCTCACCCTTAACATCCCAACCCGCTGAAAGAGCCGATCCGATCCAGGCGGACTCCGAAGCAGCTCCTCAGCCCGCCTTTTCGAAATCTGCCCCAGTTCCGCTTGGAGGTCCGGAACAAGTCTTTGAAGAGAATGGCGAGGACGTTTCCTTTAGCCTCAAGTGCCGAGTTGCTGCGGTCGAGGGAGTCCCACAGTTGCCCCTCTAGAGCTCCATTCTTTGACTCCTCGGCATCGCCGTTTCCCTCTTGCATCTCGTCTGAAGAGTGGAGAGGAAGGTCGTTCATCTCTTCTAAAATCTGCTTTAAGCTCTGATGGAAAGGTAAAGAAGTGAAAGAAACAAAATGAGACAAATCTCTTCATCAAGTGAATAAGAAGAGAACGTACTTGTAAATCAGACATTGGTTTTCCTCGAACATAATCCAGCACTAAAAGTAGATGAAAACAGCAAAGTGACACTGTCAGGTTCATCTTCTCTTTTCTGATGGAGAGAGATTCGGGGTGTTCGGGTCTCGGTGTTCTTGTGGTACTCAGTGTGGCCAGGTGAAGCTTTTATAGCCGACCTTACTACGTCACCGGGCCTGGCAAATTAATGATGTGTGACTAATGTTTAGGAGAGTGGGAGTACATTCAAGGTTCAGTTTGAAAAGATGGACTTATTTAATGACATTCAAGTACAAGCCAGTGAGGATCTCGATGACGTTTTTAATCATGTTTCGCCTTTTGGACGGCAGCCAAAGGCCCACCCACTTAGCAAATGATCATGATGCCTGTCAACATGAAACAACTCAATCGAAAATACAGTGTACGTTGTTCCAAAATGTCCCACGTGCACACACACAAGAGAAGATCAAATAAACATATATTGAAAATAATGAAGTACGTCTGAAATTTGATGAAAATGAAATTACGAATTGATTCATGACAAAGTCTATGAAAGCTATGCTGCACCTTTCATTGTTGCATTTATTAAATGACGGATAGCACTGAACTTAAAATACAAAACCAATCAAACCAAGTAATAACAATGAACAATTCTTATCAATAAGAAAAGGATAAGATTATGATTCTGGAGGAACCGCCATAGAGTATACTGAATTTTAGATGTTTCTTTATAAAAATCTCTCTACGTTGGTAGCCTGCATCAAAAAAACAGAGGGGAGGCTAGAATGGAGTTGGCTCGGTTCATAACCACAGTGGTGCAAGCTTCCTTTTTTCAACTAAATTGTGTGCATGATTGTACCGTCTAGACAACTTTTCTCCAGTGTTAAGTATAAACTTATTAGACATTTAAAATGAGGCGCAAAGACATGAATGGATTTAAAACTTGCAAAGAGGTATGGAGTTGGATCCGTTCACGACCACAGTGACTCAAATTCCCTCTTATCCAACTTGTGCGCATAATTTAATTGATAGAGAACTTTTTGACAGTGTTAAATAGAAAACTTTAGTAGACACTCAAAATAAGGCGAGAAGACAACAATGGATTTTGAACATTAAATGAAATGAGCCGGTATCATATAGGCACCATCAGTAGCCTATATTTTATCTTTTGGAATTGGCAAGCGGGCCTTGACGTTAACATGGGTCGGGGGTCACATATGGCTCTTAAGCACTGGGGAGCAGCTCTCTGGCGCTTTTCCAAAAATGTTTTCAATTTGAGAAAACACATCCATCCATCCATAAGCTTATCCTCCCTAGAGTCACGGGGGTGCTTGAGCCCATCACAGCTGTCCTCTGGCAGTGGGCAGGGGACACCCTGAACTGGTTGTCAGCCAGTCGCAGGGCACACAGAGAGAGAAAACTCACTCGCTCATTCACACCTAGGGACAATTTGGTCCGGCCCATTAACCTGCAAATTATGTTTTAGGAATGTAGGAGGAAACCGAAGTGCCCAGAAGACAAACTCCGCACAGGAAGGCTGGTAGCTGGATTTGATCCCATGAAAACCCATCAAAAATGTGCCGCAGACACCCTAACCACTGCTGGGGGGAAATTAATATATTTTTTAATATGGTTTCTGTAGAAAGATAGATGTTTATGTTTGTTTATTTTTATTTGTATAGCCCTTAATCACAGTGTCTCAAAGGGCTGCACAGATCAAAGACTATTGCAAACTATTATTACAGACTATTATGACACAATCCCCTCATCTAAAACCTATATGAGGGCAAATGATACACATATTATCGACATAAAGTATGGGTTATTCATATGCTATAGAGTAGAAGCTGTTTTAAGCTTAGATTTAAACATTTCCACTGAGGTTGCAGATCGAATCTCAGGGGGAAGAGCATTCCACAGCACCGGGGCCCGAATAGAGAACGCTCTCGAACCTGCGGATCTCTTCTTGGCTCTGGGGATCAGTAGTAGACCAGCGTTTTCAGAGCGAAGGCTCCGGACCGGAACATAGGGGGAAATTAAATCTGAAAGATATGAGGGAGTAAGTCCATGTATGATTTTGTATAATACCAACAGAACCTTAAAATCACATCTTAAACTAACTGGTCCGCTGACTCGAATCGTCCTTCTCCCTCGTATCACCATCAGCCAGGCAGTCGGAAAAAGAAAGGACAATATAAGGTGGGCATCAATCACAAGATAATGGATAGATGGATAGAAGTGTGTCTTAAGTCTAGATTTAAAAACAACTGAGGTTGCAGATCTTATCCCTGGAGGCAGAGCATTCCACAGCACAGGGGCCCGGATGGAGAATGCTCCCGTGCCTGTAGACTTCTTCTTGGCTCTTGGAGTCACAAGAAGACCGTCATTTTCCGACCAGAGGCTCCAAGCAGGAACATAGGGGTTAACCAAATCAGAGAGATAACGGGGGGAAAGTCCATGAAAACATTTGTTTGATAGTAAGAGATCCTTAAACTCACATCTTAAGCGGACAGTGCAAGTTAGCTAATATGGTCAAGCCTTCTTGTCCTGTAGTCATTTTGAACGGCCTACAAACTTTTGATGCTAGACATTGGGACACCAGAAAGCAGTTATAGTAATCAAGCCGAGAAGTAATAAATGCATGAATTATATTCCCGGAGTCTGATTGAGACAGCATCGGGCAAATCTTCGCAATATAACAGAGGTGGAAGAAAGCTATTCTAGTAATATTTTTCAAGTGTAACTGAAACAACAGATTAGAATCGAATATAACACGTAGACCTGGTCACTGTGGGTGATAATACTAGTGTCGGGTTCAGAGCAGTGTTTGAGAACTAATTAATAAAATAGATGGATTGACAATCGATAACACAATAGATAATCATGACACAACCACTTTTAACGTTTTCCAATCCTTTAAAACGTGTAGAATAATTATCAAATTTCAACAAGTAGCTGGGACAATTTTAATCTGCCGTGCATTGCTCTTCTGCTTTCTTTACTTTCTACTGTGGAATTTTGAATATATATGTGTGTGTATATATATATATATATATATATATATATATATATATATATATATATATATATATATATATATATATATATATATATAGGGGCAGCACGGCGGCGCAGTGGTTAGCGCGTCTGAGGTCGTGAGGTCAAACCCCTGTGTGGAGTTTGCATGTTCTCCCCGTGCTTGCGTGGGTTTACTCCTGGCACTCCAGTTTCCTCCCACATTCCTAAAACAATGCTTGTCAGGTTAATTGGCCGGTCCAAATTGTCCCTGGGAGTGAATGAGCGAATGAGTTGTCTGTCACTGTGTGCCCTGCGATTGGCTGGCAACCAGTTCAGGGTGTTCCCTGCCCACTGCCCGAAGATAGCTGGGATGGGCTCCAGCACCCCCGCGACCCTACTGAGGATAAGCTGTGCAGATAATGGATGCATGTATATATATATATATTAGATTTTGTGCTTAAAAACAGGGACCTAATACATTATTTTGTCTTCATTCTGATAAGAAAGAAAATTGTCAGAAATTATATAAAAAAACTACTACAGTAATACTATACGCCAAAATTACTATTACAGAAATATTACAACAGAAGTACTACAAAAATACAACTGAAGTAATATTAAAAGAAATACTAAGGAAATACTACAAAGATACCAGTATGGAAATACTTTAAAAAAAAAAAACCCACAGAAATCAATCACTGCACTGTATATACAGGTACTGTGTTTAACTAGGTTGGATACATTGTTGTCTAACAATTACACATACTCTGTAAAGCAAAACAGTTGCACTTTCAGATCGATTTATATCATCAAACCTCTTTTCGATTCATCTTTCCTTGCCTGCATACTTTAGTCAAAACAGAAACCAGCTCATATTGTTATACAAGCGGTACAAGTACGTACAACACATCCCTAATGGGGTAACACATCCATATGCGGGCCTCAGGGGTTAATTGAAATCGACAACATTTGTACCTCTGGGGACCGTGGGGTGTTTGTATCACCTCCAGTGAAATGGTGAGTGATTAGCCCGAGACCAAATGAAGCCGAGAGGCGGAGCTGTGCAGATTTATGACTGCAAATTGACATTTCACCCGCCTCTCCGCAGGAGGGCTATAATTCGAAATGGACTTGAGCCTCGAGGCGGTCATTAAAGGTTGAAAAAATATTCTTATGAAATCAATTAACGTTGAATTTTGTCATACTCAGATAAGAGAAAATGAAGCTCAGTGCCATTTTAATTAAAATGCAGTCGTTATTATAATACGTGGTTCACCGTAGTAAAGTCTCAGCAGTTTGAAAATAGAAGTAAATTACACACATTTGGACATCATATTTGGAAGTTAGGACATGGATTTGTAATGAGGCATGCGTACGCCAACATTTCTGTCTGTCTGTCTGTATTTATGTCTTTCTATCTTCTATTTTAGAATATTTCTTTCAAATCCCCAAAACATTTTTACAATGTATAACTGCAGGGTACAGGAAACGGTACAGCATTGTAAAATCATAAGATATATTAAACAATCACTTTAAAAAGAAAGAGCGGAAAGCATATAAATGTCTACTTTTTTTAATTCCGTTTTTTGAGTTCAAGTTTTTGCCGTGAATTGTTTGTTAATTGAGCAATTCATGAAAATAATGGCTTGATATATTGTATGCATGAAGGCTCCAGGGTTTTTAACAGCGGCATTAAATTTTTAACCAACAAATATTTATTAGATTGATTGATTTCTAAATTCACATATCCGTCATTCCAGTTTTCAATCGTCTATTTATATTTTGAATCACTTTTCTTTATGTAAATTATTTTGTCTCGTTCCTGTGTCAATGTATGTTGCCTTTCTATCTCTCTGTCGTCTTTCTCTTTTCTCATATCTCTCTAGACCTTATTTTATTTAGTCACTCAATTACTGCAGTCACTCGTCTTGATTTCCCTCCTATCACGACTCTCCCTTGTCACTATTGAAATATCCCCATTTGCTCTGTGGTAGTTTGTTGCCTTCTTTTTAATGTCCTAAGCACTCTTGTCTCAGCCTTTTTGTTAACCAGGGTATCGACCCCTTCCCTGCCCTTCCAAATCTCGAGTACCACCTGACAAACTATTTTTTTAATGTATGTTTCTTTTAGGGCAGTACAGCGGCTGAGTGGTTAGCGCGTCCGTGGCACAGTATTGAGGTCATGAGAATAAACCTTTCTGTGTGGAGTTTGCATGTTCTCCCCGTGGTTGCGTGGGCACTCCGGTTTCATCCCACATTTTAAAAACATGCATGTCAGGTTAATTATCCGGTCCAAATTGTCCCTAGGTGTGAATGAGCGAGTGAGTTGTCTGTCTTTGTGTGCCCTGCGATTGGCTGGCAACAAGTTCAGGGTGTCCCCTGCCCACTGCCCGAAAATAGCTGGGATGGGCTCCAGCACCCCGCAACCCTACTGAGGATAAGCGGTGCAGATTGGATGGATGGATGTTTCCTTTGCTGTTTGGGTTTACCGGAAGACCCAAACCCTCGCCCGAATCTAGGACCACATTTTTCGCTTCATTATTTGACTTTACTTGCACCGAGCCTTGTCCGATTAAATTACCTGCCTTGCCAGGATAATCTGTTTCTGTACTGTGCTTCCGCACCAGCCCGAGCAGGTCCTGGATAATTTTATGTAACTATTTCTCCATCATTCAATTTTGATTGAGTCAACTTCCTTGACCGACTGACATTTAAAGCTCTTAACTGTCACTCAGATGTCTCCCATTGGTTTCCCTTCATTAAAGAGTTCAATTAGTGCTTTGAGCTCCCAATCATTTACACAACAAGAGTTAGCTGAACTGAAAGGTGTGGGATATTGTAGGTAAATGTCACAATAATGTAAGTGTTGGTCTCCCCCAATGGTTCATTGCTACCTTGTTTTTATAATATATTTTGCGACATCGAAATAGTTAAATGAACCTGAACTTGTGCAAGAAGGATAATAGAACCCCCAGACCTCTTAAGTTCCTCAGCATGTGTGCCATCATGGTCACAAATTGCTATTTAGACGTAGATGACACGGTATTGTGCCAGACTGGCTGTTAATCATCTTGATGGCGCCTCCTCACCAATGACTGTCAGGTCGCATTGGCTGACCCTAATTTGCTAGCGCGTTAGCTGCTTCATGTGGAGAATGTCACACATGATAAACGATGACAAAGACTGTTGCTTGAGCTTCTCGGCTGTCATCGCTGATGCTTTTGGTCACACAAATAATTCAGTGGAAGAAACGTGGCAACAATTCACACTCAGAAATGACTACCGTAAATTCCGGACTATAGAGCGCACCTGATTATAAGCCGCACCCATCACATTTTAAGGGGAAAACCGATTTTGTCCATAAACAAGCCGCACCTGTATATAAGTCGCATGCACCCACTTCAAATAAACACGGAGTTAATCCAAGCCAAAATTCAAGTCCCGCGATTGAAACTAAATGTCCTTCATTGAAGCACTCAGTCCAAAAATTACAGCCGCCAAAATGAACGTAAAATGATATAGGTACTTAACATTTAGATAGATAGATAGATAGATAGATACTTTATTCATCCCCTAAGGGAAATTCACATTTCCAGCAGCATCCCTGAGCTGAGAACAGTACAATAATAAAGCCAAAAGAATACAATATACAAATACCCAGTGTGACGTGCAAATGCCCACTGTAGCGTGTTATATAGAGTAACTAAATAGTGCTACACAGAATACATATTGCAGTAAGATTCGGTAATATCCAATGTAGGTGGTGTGGTTTAATGTGGGCCTTTACTCTGCCGGGTGGAGTTAAAGAGCCTCATGGCATGAGGAAGAAAAGATCTCTTCAGTCTGTCCGTAGTACAAGACAGTGACAGCAGTCTGTCGCTGAAACTGCTCTTCTGTCTGGAGATAATGCTGTGTAGTGGATGAGATGCATTGTCCATGATTGACCTCAGCTTTTTCAGTGCTCGTCTCTCAGCTACTGTTGTTAGGCTGTCCAGCTCTTTGCCCACAACAGAGCTCGCTTTCCTAGCCAGTTTATTGAGACGAGAGGCATCCTTCTTCTTGACGCTGCCTCCCCAACACGCTGCCGCATAGAAGAGGGCGCTTGCCACTACTGTCTCATAGAATATTTTCAGGAGCTTTTTGCAGATGTTGAAGGAGGCCAGCCTTCTGAGGAAGTAAAGTCGGCTTTGCCCTTTCCTACATAGAGCTTCTGTGTTGGCAGTCCAGTCCAGTTTGTTGTCCAGCTGCACACCCAGGTATTTGTAGGTCTGGACAAATTCTACACATTCTCCCTTGATGGTTACAGGAACCGGGTGAGTTCTGGTTCTCCTGAAGTCCACCACCATCTCTCTGGTCTTGGTGGTGTTTAGGTGCAGGTGGTTTGCGTCGCTCCATCGGACAAAGTCCTGAATCAATTTCCTGTACTCCTCCTCCTGCCCGTTTCTGATACATCCAACGATCGCAGTGTCGTCGGCAAACTTTTGCACATGGCAGGACTCAGAGTTGTACTTAAAGTCCGATGTATATAGAGTGAATAGGAACGGAGAGAGAACGGTCCCCTGCGGAGATCCTGTGCTGCTAACCACAGTGTCCGATGTACAGCCCCCCTGTTTCACATACTGGGGTCTGCCTGTCAGGTAGTCAGTAAACCATTCTACAAGGTGTGAGCTAACTCCCATCTCTGTCAGTTTCCTACTCAGTAGCAGAGGCTGTATGGTATTGAAGGCACTGGAGAAGTCCAAAAATGTAATCCTCACAGCCCCCTTCGTCCTATCCAGGTGAGAGAGGGATCGGTGTAACATGTATACTATAGCATCCTCCACTCCCACCTTCTCCTGGTAAGCAAATTGCAGTGGGTCGATGGCGTGACGGACCTGTAGCCTCAGGTGGTGCAACAGCAGCCGCTCCATGGTCTTCATCACATGTGATGTCAGGGCGACCGGCCTGAAGTCGTTGAGTTCCTCAGGTCTTGATTTCTTTGGGACTGGGATGATGCAGGATGTTTTCCACAGCTGAGGGACCCTCCCCTGTTCAAGGCTCAGGTTGAAGATGCGCTGTAGAGGGTCTCCCAGCTCAGACGCACAGGCTTTCAGCAGTCGGGGGGATACTCCATCCGGACCAGCTGCCTTGCTGGTTCGTAGCCTTCTCAGCTCTCCACACACCTGGGCTGAAGTTATTTTTAGTGGGGGGATGTCTTCCATGCTAGTGTCCAGAGGGGCAGGGGGAAGGACAGCTGCATTACTCAGGGGTGAGGATGAGGCGGAGTGGTCAAACCTGTTGAAAAAGTTGTTCAACTGGTTGACTCGCCCCACATCTATATCCACAGCCACACCCTGCTTGGTGCTGCAGCCAGTAATTGTTTTCATCCCTTCCCACACCTCCTTCATGTTGTTGTTCTGCAGCTTTTTCTCCAACTTCCTCCTGTACTGCTACTTCCCTTTCCGGAGCTGGACTTTGAGCTCCTTCTGTACTCGTTTTAGCTCCTGATGATCACCATTTTTAAAGGCCCTCTTCTTTTGGTTCAGAAGGCACTTGATGTCGCTCGTGATCCAGGGCTTGTTGTTGGCATAGCAGCGTACAGTCTTTATAGGAACAACATTGTCCATGCAGAACTTAATTTGTTGCAGACCTGCAGATTCTGGGTGCCCGTTGATAGTAATCCAAGGAAAAAAAGTGTATATTTACAAAGCTAAGGGTGGGAAAAATATATATCCATTATTGTCCTCCGTGTCCACAAAAACTCACGTTTACCGGTGCCCACTTTCCCATCAGCCCGCGTTTGCTCCGCCCCTCTTTTTTAATTTGCTCGTGCAGAATAAGTGTCTCAAATAAATACAAATAAATACATTACAAAAATATACAGTTGCAAATACATATTACACATATTTACAAAGAAAGACGGTACATCGAGAGAGTTTTCAAAGCTTTAATTATAATAATATAACTTTCATCCTAAACCGTGCCTTTGGGAGGTAGCCTCACGCTACTAAAAAGACGCTCGCATACCTGCAAGTTACTCTGTTAGGGAAATAAATGCTGCAATCGTTAGAATCATGGCAGACCATCCGCTTCTTCCTCCATGGTAATGACATCTAAGTTGTCTTTCTCAATGTCGGGAAGAAACTTTATCATGATGATGTCGTTCCACGCTCCCTTACTCCAATACACCCCAGCAATATGCTCGTTTGCATTTAACATGGAAGCGGCGTCATGAGCCTTATTTTGTGCAATTCGCACAATGAGGGTATATTTACACTCATAAATTGTGATCTTCCTCGGTGCATATATTCCACCGGTCTAAACCTTACCTCTCATACTCGAGCGCCGCTGGCGGCCGTTAAAAAAATTACATAAATTGGCCGCATCTCTGAATAAGCCGCAGGGCTGAAAATTTTGGAAAAAAGTAGCGGCTTATAGTACGGAATTTACGGTATGTCTTTTTATTTACAGTGGAACCTCGGTTTTCGAACGCCTCTCAGTTCGAACAAATCGGTGTTCGACCAAAAATTTCGAGAAATTCTTGGTTCGCTGTTCGGTTAAAAAGTCGGAGTTCGAACGCCGGTAATGCGTGAGTGCGTACGCTAGGGTGCGATGCTGAGCGGCGTACGGGTGGAGATCGCTCTTTTCGTGACCAACTGTTATCGCGTGCGGACGTGCTTCGTTTTGCTTTCGCTTTTAATATAGGTGTATGAAGTGTTTTAGCCCCTAATTATGCCTCAGAAGAAAGTCAGGGCAAGCAGCAAAGTTGCTACAGGTGAAAAAAGAAAAGTAGTGCGTACAATTATTGCATTTAAGAAAGAAATAATAGCAAAATATCAAGGAGGTGTGCGAGTGTCTGATCTTGGTAGGGAATACAGCATGGCTTCTGCTGACCACCACAAAGGTAAGAAATCCTATTCATAATTCTTTTCGTTATCCTTTTTTAATTTTTACACGTTCATGTTAGCGTAATCTTTCGTACGATTAAGATTACGATAACGCGAACGTACGGTTAGCCTGGGTTAGCTTTATGTTCACGTTAAACATTCAAGGTAAACATTAAGGGTGTTGGAACGGATTAAAACGATTTACATTATTTTTAATGGGAAAAATGATTTCGGTGATCGAACAAATCGGTTTTCGAACAGGGTTCTGGAACGGATTATGGTCGAGAACCGAGGTTCCACTGTATCTTTGAACCCTGTAAATTTTATTCATTCGAAGGGAAACTGTTTCAGGTAACTCTGCTCTATAAGCGGCAATACTGAGAGCACATCTGCGCAAAAAGAACTCTCCAATCAACCTGATCTTCAAGCAAAAATATTTGATGAAAATATATTTTTTGTACTTGTGAGATGGATATGATGGTCCAATTTTAGCTACCGCAGCCTCCCTGTGTGGAGTTTGCATGCTCTCCCTGTGCCTGTGTGTTCTTCTTCCAGGTACTCCGGTTTCCTCCCACATTCCAAAATCATGCTTGTCAGGTTAATTGGCCGGTCTAAATTGTCCCTAGGTGTGAAAGAGCAAGTAAGTTGTCTGTCTCTGTGCTGCCCGAAGATAGTTGGGATGGGCTCCAGCACCCCCGCGAACTCACTGAGGACAAACGGTGCATGAATTGGATGGATGGAGATAGATTAGGATTTCTGAGTTCATGTCATACAATAGAAAATCCAGATATTTGGCGGTTAAAACATAAGACCCAATATTTTGAGTTGGAAACAAAATGACCTTTTTTTTGGTTGTGTTCTTTGGGGTAATTTCCATTTTTGGACAAAGTAAATCCAGTAGTTGATGGCTTCACATTTGACCAAAAGTTGCTTCTCTAAAAAGAAAGTAGCCTTCACAATGAAAAAATAAATAGTTTTCACTACCATTTTCCTGAAAAACAAGCTGTGTCAATGATAAGTTTATTCTACTTGTTTCTGTTTTAATATTGGGATGGGATTAAACAGAACTTGTAGGAATCTCTCAGAATGTTACACCAAAGTGCAACAAAGTCCAACCAGCACAACAAGAATAAACAGGTTTTCAACAAGTGTAAACAACAATCTTGGCAAGGGCAGTTCCAAAAGGCACGTTTAAGTACCCATAGGATTAATCCGGAAATGTAGGTTAGCCGGTGTCAAGGGGCGGGGCCAGTTGGGCGCCATGACAACCGTGCAGGACATGACATGTTCATTATTTTGACTATTTACTGTTTACACCATTGTCACTTTCGGCCAATATTGTTCTTTGACTCACACACAACTTAGGGCGGATCTGCCTTTTGTAATCTAGAGGGAATTAATCAAAAGAAAGGGATCAAGGGAGACTTCTTAAACAAATTGGGAATTTGGCATTGTGAGTTATTGTACTGTCCTTTCTTGCTCTCCTTGTAAGTTGATGTCCTCTCTCCTTATTTTGAGTGTCTGTTAAACTATAAACTTATCCTTTTGGTCCTTCGAGCCAGATCTCGACACCATGTTTTTAAGAAAAGTCCTGCTTATTCATATATTGATTTTTCCATGCCCCTAATTATTTACTCTGTAAAAATTTGTTTACTTTAAAAATAGCTCTAAAATGAATGCTTATTTCATTTATTTATGTTTTTAACCTAATGTAGGTCCCCGGTTCAAGACCAGGTAGAAAACAGTGTCTGGAGAGGGATCGGTGCCACCAGAGTGTACTTCCCAAGACACACCAGAGGAAATGGTGCCATGTACGACCCTAGCGGTAAAGGGATTCAAACAACCATCCACCCACCCCCTGGGGAGCCTTAATGTTGGATTAGAGAATACATGAATGTGGGATTTGGATGCCCGTCATGCACTTTCATTTTATCTTCATAATTTGTGTTTTGAATAAAGTTGTTGTCGTTTGTTTGTTATGGTCAGTCAATAATGTCTGAATCTGGAATTTTTGCGGAGGCTGAAATGGAACGCCATCCGAAGTCAATTTCACAGCCTTTATCAGCCCTCTTATCTATTCTTGTCATGGACAAATCCCATGCTCCGTGGCCTTACATCATGCTTTTCCTCGTGCACTGGAAAGACCAGCTTACACATGTGACCCTTCCATTGGCACCTTTACTCAGATAAGGTTATTTTCACACCGCTGGGATGTTGTCGCATATATTTAGCGTTAGCTCATGTTATTTTCATCGTGCATCACCTGAATAAACCCCAATGATGATGTTGTTCTTTTGATTTACATTTTACAGCAGCAGGAATTTTTTGGGGGTTTGGTTTCGTTTGAATTATTCGGTAAGAATAATAATAATAACTGTTATTATACGTTTCAGCAGAGGAGCAGAACTGTTTTGAAGAGTTTTTATAAAAAATGATGAAAGTAAGGGTCTTGTCATTAGAACCGCTGTATAATCTTACCTACAAATACATGCTATAGAAACACTTTTTTTAATCACTTAGTACAGAAATATATGACATAAATGATATTTTTTCATTTCTTTACGCATTTTTTCATATATTTTGTCATTTATTTCAGTATTTGTCGTATATTTTGTCATGTATTTTGACGTATATTTTGACATGTATTTCTTCTTGTATTTTGACATTCATCCATCCATTATCTGCACCGCTTATCCTCAGTAGGGTTGCGGGTGTGCTGGAGCCCATCCGAGCTCTCTTCGGGCAGTGGGCAGGGGACACACTCAACTGGTAGCCAGCCAGTCGCAGGACACACAGAGACAGACAACCATTCACTTGCTCATTCACACCTAGGGACAATTTGGACCGGCCAATTAACCTTTTTGGAATGTGGGAGGAAACCGGAGTGCCCGGAGGAAACCCACACAAGCACGGGGAGAACATGCAAACTCCACACAGGCAGTTCGATCTCATGACCTCAGACTTGTGCTGCACACGCGCTTTCGACTGCGCCACCATGCTGCCGGTATTGTGACATTTATCTTGTTATTTATTTTGTAATGTATTCTGTCATTTATTTGGTTCTGTATTTTATTATATACATTCTCGTGTATTTTGACATGTGTTTGGACATATAGTTTTTTTATGTACTTTCTCGTGGATTTTGACGTTTAACTTGTCATGTATTTGTTTCTGCATTTTGTCGCAACAAAATGTTATTGGATTTAGGAGGCAGGTCAAATTGGCTGAGCTTCTCAGCTATTGGTTGCTCGATGAAGTGCATGAGCAACTGCAATGCCTTTACCACCAATAGGTAATAAAATTCAGTCAGTTTGACCCGCCTCCTCATTTGAATAATACTTGTTGTAACAAAATACTTGACAAAAAAAAAGACAAAATACATACACATATAAATATGCATTTATGTCATATATTTTGATATTTATTTATTTATTTATTTATGCATTATTTTATTTATTGTATATATTGTCCATCCATCCATCCATTATCTGCACCGCTTATCCTCAGTAGGGTCGCGGGGGTGCTGGAGCCCATCCCAGCTATCTTCGGGCAATGGGCAGGGGACACCCTGCACTGGTTGCCAGCCAGTCGCAGGGCATACAGGGACAGACAATTTGCTCGCTCATTCACACCTAAGGACAATTTGGACCGGCTAATTAACCTGACATGCATGTTTTTGGAATGTGGGAGGAAACCGGAGTGCCCGGAGGAAACCCACGCAAGCACGGGGAGTACATGCAAACTCAGCACAGAAAGGTTGGTAGCTGGATTTGAACCCATGACCTCAGAACTGTGCGCTACCCACCGCGCCGCCGTGCTGCCCTGTATTTGAATGTATTCATTTATTTATTCACTTATTCTTACATATGGCAGGATTGGTCCATATCTCTGTATCAGTGTTTTTCTTTCAAAATTGAAATTTGTCATCAACACACTTTAGTGTAGTCTGTCAGATTTAAAGGGGAAATTTATTTTGGCTTTCGAGGAATTACAAATATTGATTGATATACCATTTTTAAGAATGTTCAACATTACAGTTTATCAAAAGTTTTGTTATACATGGTGGCTGCTGACATGATCATATTCAACAGATAGAGTTAAATATAACAAATACAGGGCGGCTGGGTGGTTAGCGAGCGGCCCCACGGTGTGGAAGTCCAGGGTTTAAGTCCAGCTACCACTGCCTCCCCGTTTGGAGTTTGCATTTTCTCCCGTGCCTGCGTGAGTTTCTACCGGGCGCTCCGGATTTCTCCCACTTTCCGAAACATGTCTGATCAATTGGCCAGTCCAAATGATCCCTAACTGTGTCCCCTGCCCACTGTGCGAAGATAGCCAGGATGGACTCCAGCACCCCCCACGGCCCTTCTGAGGATAAGGGGGGCAGAAAATTGATGGAATGATATCAACTACAATTATTATTCTGGTTTAGAGAATATTATCAGGACTTATAGTGCAAAGCGTAAGTGTTATTTAAGCATCCACTCTTTGATCCACCCTAAAACGGCCAGTATAATTCACTTTTCATTTATTTCCTGGAGCTAAATCTGCATAATTCACCATTCAATGGACTGAACAAATAAATCACTCGCTTCCACTTAGATGTACTTTTATTAGCGTCAATCATCCGCCTAAAAAATTCTGTTCATTATCCACGCGTGTCAGCTCTTAGTGTCTTTAAAAATAATTAATGGCTCCTGTCACGACGATGTTCTTCAACATGGGGCTTTGAGGGCTCTGGAGCATAACTAAGTTGCACTTCCTGCCATTATTCATTTTGTGCTGTAATTGTTTTCCCCTCCCATGTGCAACATGGACACAGTATTCCCTGTGCAATATTATACATTCTTAATATTTAACAGATTTTTGAAGATTCTGTAGAAATTTTGCTTTAAAATTTGGGTCAAACATGTTTAGCTTGGGTTTGTAAAGACATTTAAAGGGAGTCTGTGTATAAGGTCGCTGTATTGTGTAGTGCAACCACAAACGAGGGCTACAAAGCACAAGGAAGAATACAAACTGCAGAGAATTAAAGTGACTAAACCGCACCCTTTATCTTTTTCAATGTAAAGTGTGAGTCTGTGTGTGAATGGGTAAGGGTGAAGCACATTGTAAAGCGCTTTGGGAGGTCTTCATCAGTGACTTGAAAAGTGCTATGTAAATACAGACCATTTACCAGTTACCATTTAATGTAAAGACAAATTTTTTGACCTATGAGTATTTAAAAAAAAAGCACGATTATATCATTGGTTGGCCGTCAGTCTTGTCGCTGAATGTGCTGCTTTAATTTTTAAGTATTTAATCAGCATATTCAGGCCTTTTGTTGTTGCTATGCTAGTAATTCTACCCAAAGGCCTTCACAAAATATTCTGAAGGCTGTGACCCTTAAAATCAGTCTTTAAGAAAGCTCTTCATATTCCAAGTTTACCTATAAACACCAGCTAATTGGCATCGCTTGTTTCACAAACTATGACTGGCTAAAATGTGGTAATCTATCAAAGCAATTGTGTCAACAGCCACTAAACTTGAAGAGAAGAGCAGTACAAGGAAATACAATATATTGTTGACCGAAGGGTGAGACCACTCCAAAGGGGCCAAGCCTTTTGCAAGCGGGAAAAGGTTTTGTCCACCACTTTCAGCCAGTAGGTAAAATCTTGAGCCCAAGGCTGAACCAATCCAAATTTTGGGACAGGTCGGTAAGTTGGCTTGGGCCAAGCTTCTCTCTCGCTGACTTCTTTTTCTTCAAAATTATCCATCCATGATGGTTCTTCCTTGTCTCTGTTTACAAAGTCTTGTTTAACTTGCGTTTCAAAAACAAAAGACAGGCTCTAAGTGTTGCGTGGTGCGCTGCCCTTCACTGACCTCTATCCCCATGTTGCGCGCTCTTCATTGCCGGCTCCCAGGCGGACAAAGCTCGGCAGCAGCCAGTGCCGTCGGACCCAGAGAACCAGGAACTCGGCCTGGTCAGCCAGAATCACCGAAGTCCTCACAATAGGAAATTCCACTACCAAGAGTTTATAGAGACGGTTCTTTCACGAACGAAACATAACTAATTTAGACCAGAGCTGAAGGCCTAGGTATAAAACCAACATCCTACCACTGTTGAGGTGATGTATTTTTGCGCATTATTCAAATCAATTTTTATTCTTCCTAAATGTAGTGTTTTATTACCCCTAAGAGGTGCTAAATAATACACAATGTCCCTTTAAAATGTGCGTAAAACATTTTTAACTAGGATTGATGAAAACATTTAAGTGCAATACTGCTATTTAACAAAATCCACAGAGAATCCATACATTAAGCCAGTTGATATTTGAAAGCAAAACAGATGCCTGAGAGACATAAATTACTGTGCATCATTAAAAACTCTTTAGCAACGTCTTCCCTCCTACAGTGCTCAGAATGGTTATAAATGACTTGACCTCAGGCTGTGAAGGTCGCTAATATCGCTTTTCAAAATCAGCCATGACTGAAAGAAAAAGATCCCAGATACAAGCGGCTGAAATAAATTAACTCCGCAGGGTAGCTGGGCTCTCCCTTAGAGATATGGTGAGAAGCTCGGTCATCCGGAAGGGTCTCAATGTAGAGACACTGCTCCACCGCATTGAGAGCAGCCAGTCTTGGTGGCTCGGGCATCTGATAAAGATGCCTCCTGGACACCACCTTCCGGGGATGTTCCACCGGCAGGAGGCCCCAAAAACGACCCAGGACATGCTTGAGAGGGTATGTCTCTAAACTGGCCTGGGAATGCCTCAGGATCTTATTGTATTACAGTAATCCCTCGGTTATCGCGGTTAATGGGGACCAAAACCACCCGCGAAAAGTGAAAATCCACGGAGTAGCGAAGCCCCTTCAAAAATGCTCAAAAAAATAAAATATAATTATTATTATTTTTTTAATTATTTCGTTTTATTTATTTATTTTTGACTCGGTTAATGGGGACCAAAACCACCCGCGAAAAGTGAAAATCCGCGAAGTAGCGACGCCCCTTCAAAAATGCTTAAAACATTAAAAAAAATATATATATATATCTACAGTGGGACCTCGCTACTTCACGGTTCCACGTTCGCGGGTTCAGAGCTTCACAGGTACAAAGAATAATAATTAAAAAAAAAAAAAAAAAAAAAAAAATTAAGCATTTTTGAAGGGGCGTCGCTACTTCGCGGTTCCACGTTCGCGGTTCCACGTTCGCGGGTTCAGAGCTTCGCAGGTCTAAAAAAAAAAATAATAATAAAATAATTTAAAAAATAATTAAAAAAATAAAAAATGCCAAGCATTCTTGAAGGGGCGTCGCTACTCCGTGGCTCCACGTTCACGGGTTCAGAGCTTCGCAGGTCTAAAAAAGAAAATAATAAAACAAAATAATGAAAATTTTTTTTATTTTTTTTAAATATATATATATATTTTTTAAAGCATTTTTGAAGGGGCGTCGCTACTTCGTGGTTCCACGTCTGCGGGTTCAGAGCTTCGAAGGTCTAAAAAAGAAAATAATAAAACAAAATAATGAAAAAAAATATATATTTTTTTTAAATATATATATATATTTTTTAAAGCACGTCTGCGGGTTCAGAGCTTCGCAGGTCTAAAAAATAAAAATAATAAAATAAAATAATTAAAAAAAAAAAAAAAAAAATTCTTTCTTGTGCTTTGTAGCACCCGTTTTTTGTTGTACTACACAAAACAGTCTAGTTGTCAAATTTTACACAGTGAACCTTTCATGAGTTTGCAAATTTTAAAATTGTCAATACTTAAAATCATGAACTTGAAATACTGAAATTCGATGTATTGCCCAGCCCCACCCGCCAAAATAGGTGATTCCATTTACCTGGATCATCATCAAGCTAAGGGCAGCACGGCGGCGCAGTGGTTAGCGCTTGTGCGGCACAGTTTATGTCATGGGAACCTCCTGCGTGGGTTCAAATCCAGCTCCAGACTTCCTGTGCGGAGTTTGTATGTTCTCCCCGTGCTTCCGTGGGTTTCCTCCCACATTCCAAAAACGTGCATTTCAGGTGAATTGGCCGGTCCAAATTGTCCCTAGGTGTGAATGAGCGAGTGAGTTGTCTGTCCCCGTGTGCCGTGCGATTGGCTGGCAACCAGTTCAGTGTGTCCCCTGCCCACTGCCCGGAGATGGCTGGGATGGGCTCCAGCACCCCCGCGACCCTAATGAGGATAAGCGGTACGGAGATGAGAGAGATTGTCAAGCTAAACATTTGCATCACCTGAGTTGGAGAAGAGAAACTTCCAAACATTCATTACATGTGGCTTTCAAGGACTGGATTGACCACCCCCTGCCTTAAACACAATGAACCATTTTTCATATCAATTAACAAAAGATAAACTCAGTGATCACATCTATCACTTTTCAATTATGCCAACAGGCCCAAAAGAAATAATCGGAGTTGGGCACGTTTCTTTAAAAAAGTAATGAGTTATAGTTACTTTTTGGAAGAAGCAGTGTTCATTTTACCTGTGAAAAGTGATGGGTCCCGGGGACTCCCAAAATTCTATGGGTCCCAACAGAGATCTATGGGTCCCCAAAATTTAGTGTTATCGGGGTTGAAAATTTAAATCGGTGACAATAATATAAAACTATATATTTATTCAGTTTGAATCATCACAGTTTTTTGGTAATACAAATCAGTTATCACTCCAAGATTTTTCAGTTCACAACAATATTGTACATTATAGAAAATAATATTACTGAAATAATTATATTAATCTATATTTTCATTCAGTTTTAATCATCACAGTTAATTGGTAATACAAAGCAATTATCACTTCAGATTTTTCCGTTCACAATATTGTACATTATACAAAATAATATTGCTGAAATATTAATCTATGTATTCATGTAGTTTTAATCATCAGTTAATTGGTAATACAAAGCAGTTATCACTTCATATTTTTCAGTTCATATATTCTTCGTGGTTTGCTGTCCCGTCACAGTTGTAATGCCTTCTCAAGGTCCAATACATTATCATCCTCCTCAGAGCGTAACCAGGAAAATAATTTAGTCCATTTTGGCAGAAAAGTCCTTTTCTTGCTAGGAGTATTCTTTTGTTTATTTTCTTTCATCGAATCGCTTCAACACACGTGTTTTCCTTGCCTCCGCGATCTTCCGAATAATTTCTCCGCCGTTTTTTTCGTGCCGGAATTATTGCCGTTGTTATCACTTTCTGCATTATGTTTCGACTTATTATTGACACTGAAGAAATTAATTTTGTGTTGATTTTCACCTAATACTAACTGTTTTTTCGGCGGCATACTTAGCCTTCACCTTCCCTCGACAACATGCACCACAACAATGACGTCATCTCGAAGCAACGAGATCTCGTTTGCCGAGATCGGCCTGCAGACGAAAACTCGAACCGCGAGACCGAAACAACAATGGCGGATCTGCCTGGTGACAAGTTTGGAGTGCGGTAAATCTTTGTTTAAAAAAAAAGTAATCGGATAATTTTGTGTCAAATAAGTTGCGTCCCGGGGACGCACGTTGATTTGACACTATGCGTCCCCAGCAAAAATTATGTGTCTAGGACGCAGGGAGGTGGGCAAACGAGAACACTGAAGAAATAGTGAGTAACTGAGTTAGTAACCAATTTACTCTATAGTAAAAGTAACTAGTCACCAGTGAAAGTATCTGTTTCCGTTACCTTGAAAATAAGTGGTTTTATTACAAAATACTTTAAAAATTCCTGAGCACTATTCAAGTCAGTTGAATAAAGAAGAACATACAGGTAGTTGTGTTATAAAACCCAGTTGTCATATTTATTACACCTCACCAGCAACAGATTTATCCTACACTTGAAGTGCAAAAAAATTACAGGAAACAAAATAATCAAATAACAATATAACGTGAGTTTTATCAATTAAATCTTACTCCAATGGTCCGTTGTAGAGATGGGAATTCCGGCTCTTTGTAGAGAACCAGCTTTTTCAGCTTGCCTCACTAAAAAGTCGACTCAAAAATGTCTCTCTAGGGTTTATGTTTTCTTCTTCGATCCATATATTACCATGTATTATGTATTATTATAGAATGACTTAAAAAGGGAAATAATAAAGCAAGATTAACACTTAAATGTTAACTCTGAAAAGAAAAAACAGGGCACATAATTAGAAAACATTTAGAAATCTACAAAGAAATAGATAGAATAGGAAACAATGTTAATCTTTTTAACTTAATGAATTTAAAGGTAGCATCACAGAATCCCTGAAATAACAAGAGAAAAATAGCGTTTCGAAGGGTACCGCCTCTTGTTTAGCGAGTAGCCGTCTCCCACTTGCAAGAGCCGGTACACAAAGCCGTTTCGTTCGCCAAGGACAGGAGTCGGTTGCGACTCAGCATCTTCTTTTGCCGGTTTAGTAAAAACCATATTGGTAATCACTGACTAGCTTTATAGTAATGGCTATTTTGAATGATGACATGATCTGAAAAGACAATTCGGAAGAGTCCGGAAAACCACGCCGCTGAACACAGCGTCAAGTGTGCGGGGACGAGCGTTATTCCCCACCACTGGAAATAATTAATCACTCAACATCTTAAGAAGATACTCATTCATGAATTTGTGGGATGAAATTATTCACTTGCCTCTTTAGACTTGCCCCCCAAAATGTCCATCCTACTCAAGCTTGGCAAGCTCATCAAACTCTTTCGGGTTGACAAATCAGCGCTTGTTAGTTAATTGTAAAATAAGTTGCAACAAGGGCAAAGAAAAAGTGCAAGGGAAATTATGGTTTAAATGTGCCTTATATACTCTTGTATTTTTATATACTCTTATACTTTTGTACTCTTATACCATTATTTTATAGTATACTCAATAAGTGTGTGGTTTTAAGATTCCACTTGGTGTTCAAAGGCAAGCGCCTTCAAGGTCAAAAGATGGCCTTGCCTCCCACATTCCTCTCTTCTTACAGAGACGCATTGTGTTTACAAAGTTTTGGTTTTGGTAGAGCTTGCCTCCCACATTCCGAGTCACCCTTATTGCTCATTTATTATACTCGCACGCCATCTAGCAACCAACATTGTACACTGCATTTAAATATGCGATTCCTGTCTAAACCAATCGGATTCATTTCCTGTGTTGACATAAACCGTTTAGATGTGTAGTTTCCTTCTTGTGTTTCCAATAAATAAGCCTTCTGAAAGAGGAGGAGCGTGTTCCTCCTTGAGCCGATCCAGGAAGCACGCACCTCAGATGGAAGGGTTGGGTAGGGTTACTTTAACTTGATTACTTTCAATTACTTTTGGATTACTCCAATACCAAATATGCTAATAAAAGACAAAAGAGACTAAATATGAATAAAATTACTAAATTTTGTGCAAGCTTGGGGAGTAACGGAACACATGGAATGGCAAAAATTATGTTGGCAAGCTGTTTGGATTTATTTTCATTCTGTTTCTGTCGCATTTTATGTTCGTTTTGCCGGAGATCAAAGCCAGGAGAGAAAGCTTACCACGTGTTATGAGACATAATTTTATTCATATTTAGTTTCTTTTGTCTTTTATTAGCATATTTGGTATTGGAGTAATCCAAAAGTAATTGAAGGTAATCAAGTTAAAGTAACCCTACCCAACCCTGGCTATCAATAATCTAAATTTCCGACTTAGAGTGTGTTATTTTCTTCTGTCTACTACAATCTCAAGACAAAAATCAGTCTGCTCGTATATGTAGTGTTTAAAACACCTTTTAATAATTCCAAGAACAAAATCATAAGTGGTTTTAAAAAACATATCTTTAAGACACAAAAGGGTTTAAAAAAATAAAACATAATTTACATAAAATAAACATGGAATGACCAGTAAGGGCTGTGATGCACAAATGAAATCAAATCAAATAGTGATGTAGTGCTGTCGCAGTTTAGACACAAGGAATTCGTGTGTTAGATTATGTCTTGTGATTATGCCAACAATCTGAAATGGAAGATCACAAAATCAACAACTCAACGTCAACCAAGTGAAAATACAGTTGGTCACATTGACTAATTACCTCTCCTACAGCGTTGACCACAGGTAAATGTCGTAGGCCCATTGTTCGGAACAGGTTAAATACCTGCGAGATGCGAGTGTTTGGTGACACCGTATAGGGGCATGGGTTCATGTATGGAGTGATGTCCTGTATATGGGGAAAAACATTTGATTAAATCCATAACATGATTAAATGTGGGCGGCATTTGCCAGAATGGACTATACCACAATCATCCGGGGACTGAGCTGGGTCAAGTCCAAGTCGTGGATATCAGGAAAACGCGGGTAATCTTCAGTCATCTCTGCGTATGTCAATCTGGGCTGTGTTGCACTCTGACGGGACGTGATATTTCATTGTAAAAAAAAATACTTGCAATTGGCTGTCTTGAGACGAATAAATTACAGCAGGATTTAAAGATGTGGTAAGATTGAGCTTTGACAACTGTTGTTGAGAGCACACAGCAAATACCGTAAATTCCGGACTATAAGCTGCTACTTTTTTCTCAAACGTTTAACCCTGCGACTTATTCAGTGATGCGGCCTATTTATGTAATTTATCTAACGGCCGCCAGCAGCGCTCGAGTACAAAAAGGTAAGATTTAGTCCGGTGGAATATATGCGTCGAAGAAGACTGCAACTTCTTGGCTTGTGCACAGATTAAATTAGCGTAAACATACCCTCATCATGCAAAATGCAAAAAGAAAGGCACATCAAAAAATCCACCATCACCAACGGGTTCCGAAAAGCTGGTCTGCTGCGTGACGGAGAGGAGAGCACAGAATCAGGTGTGGATTAGAGTTCAAGCGACAGTGACAGTGCGAGTCCGGCAGCGGGAGCGTAGGACGATGTCTATATGACAATGTTTCTTTCCGACACTAAGGAAGACGACTTTGATGGGTTCAGTTCTGAGGAAGATGAGGACGGTTTACCGTGATTTTTACAAGTACGGTATTTGTTTTTAACAGACCCATTTACTGTGTTGCGAGCGTGTTGCTAGCGTGTTGCTACCATTAACTGCCCTGTCACAGGCACCGTTTGGGATGAAAGTTATATCATTATTATTATTATTAAAGCTTTGAAAAAACTCTCAGTGTACCGTCTTTTTTTGTAAATATGTGTAACCATGTTTAATATGTATTTGCAACTGTATATATTTGTAATGTATTTATTTTAGAGACTTATTCTGATATGTTTTGCACGGGCGAATCAAAAAGAAGGGACGAAAACAACGGGGCCTGACGAGAAGTGGAGTAAAGGTGAGACGTGTTTGTGGACGCGGCGGACAATAGTGGATATATATTTTTCCCACCCTTACCTTTGGAAAGATACACTTTTTTCCTTGGATTACTTTCAACGCAGGTCTGCATCAAACCTTAAGTACCGGTATCATTTTCCATTCATTTTGCCGGCTGTGAATTTTGGACTGTGTACTTTAATGAAGGGCATTCAGTTTCAATCGCGGGACTTAAAGTCGGGTTTGGGTTAATTATGTGTTTGTGTTAGTGGGCGCATGCGGCTTATATACAGGTGCGGCTTGTGTAAGTACAAAATCGGTTTTCCTCTTAAAATGTGGTGGGTGCGGCTTATAATCAGGTGCGCTCCATAGTCCGGAATTTACGGTACATGGTCATGCACATAGCAGAAAACAGGAAAACCAGTTTTTGACACAGCCCAGAAAATTATTGGCTGCTCTCCGAACAGTCTGGAGGACATTGCTGGGTTGCGATACCGTAACAGAGTCGACAATATTATTAAAGACACCTCTCACTCCGACCTCCAGCTTTTTGACCTGTTGCCCTTCTGGTAAGCGCCTAAGGTCCTTCAAAAAAGGACTAAGAGGCTCATAACCACCCTAAACAAGTGCATACGATTGTGATATAAAAATATAAATATAGATCTTTCCAGTTGTATTGAAAAATGGATTTCCTGCTAAATGCAATTGCATTACTTTTCATTGCGCTACTGTTATGATGCACAGTTTTTCATTGCACTTATTACGAACATAAATTGCAATTACAACTTGGGCCAGACTCATAGCACTACCATGCAAATATTTTTTCTATCGAACTTCTTTTTTTTTTAGTCTATTTTACGTGTTTGCTGTGGAGTGTCATGTCTAACCTTGTTGCAAACAATGTTGTACAACGTTGTAGAGCAAATAAGCCCAGCACAAAAATGAATACCACATTCCTCTTTTTCGCATAGTATTTTTTTTTTTTTTTTTACAGTTGCTCAGTTCAAATAATTCAGAACTTTTGGAATGGGTGGAACGAATTCTCCCCCTTTTGGAGAGTTATCGGACGTACCAGGTCGCCATGTAGCATAATGACATTTGATAACAAAGTTTTGAATGTAATTAAAACATCCATGGCTATGTATTGATAAAATAATAATAAACCGTACGTAATTATGCCAATTGGAGGAACATTCTCAAGTACAAAACATTTCTCACTTCTTTGGCTTTCTAACAAGGTTGACAAATTCAAACACCGTCATCCGATACTGGTGGTATCAGATATCTGAGACCACGCCCAAAAAGGGATGATCTGGTCGAAAGTCACTGGTGCATATAAAATGAACTGGCTGTTTTCTCTTTTTTTTTCCTGCCCGACTAATCGCACAACACGGCCGATTAACGCAGCCCTGCAGGCCCGCTATGCAGCCTTTGGATCAGCACGTTGGCCATACGCTGCGAACATACGGAGCACGAGACCAAATCTCTTCACAAAGACAAATAACGTGACGGTCTTCATGTTTGCTGGTTCTAGGGAATGATGGGATTTTTTCTAAACAGAGTAATCTGTCCAAATCAACTGGCATTATAGCGGGAAACTTTCTTTTTGTGCTAGTAACTTCCACACTTTCTGTGGTCGAAAACACCCATTATCTCTGGCGCGCACCCCCCCCCCCCCTTTTTTTTTTTTAAATCAATAATTCTCCGTTGTTATCAATTGTGTGAGCTATTTCAATCGACCTGGTTCATTAATTCACTTTTTGGGGGGATTAGTAATTCATATCAGAACTTCTAGAACTCAAAGCGATAACATAAATTATTTATTTTTTTAATCATTGAAGGAATTGCTAGCATCCTTAAGAGAAAAAGGTTATGGTGGAGGACAAACAACACCTAGAGGCAAATTTATTAACTGATTGAAGTAAAGAATAATTCATTTCAATCCTAATGATTTTCCAAATTAAAGCTAGAAAAATCACTACAACGTTGTTATCAATGACAATAAAGATTATTCTATTCTATATCATTGATGCATAATTATTTTCATTTTTTTTCCTAGTATGTGAGTTCATGTCACTGACCGTCTGGTTTTCTGAATAGCAGACACCTCTCATGAGCAGATTAACCATCTGAGAGCGCAAGATAAGGCCGTGGAAGGTGAGTGGCCGAAAACGCTCCTCCAACGTCCACTCTTCGCTCGGGGACTGGTTTGGGCATAAGTTGGGATAGGGCACGTGCCTGAACATAGAATAACTTTTGTTATAGATCTGAAAAAAATTAAAATAAATAAAGTGACCCCTCTAGATATGAGTCTCTCAAGATACGAGATATTCGAGATAGGGGATGTCTTTGGAGCAAAAATCTTGCCCAATATACAAGAGAGAATAAAAGTTTCGAGAATTTCCAGACACTACCACTAGAGACCACTCACTACCAGCATAAGCTCCTCCCAACTAACACGTGTGTTTCCCACCATTTAGTCCCGATCCCACTGATTTCTCTCTTTACACTCCAGGCCACCGCAGGCAAAGTAGAAATCGTCCAGGGTAGCAAAGCGAGAAGTGAATGTGTTTTAGTGATCAGGAAAATGTGTTTTATAGTTATTTAAGCTTAACTTAAATGCTTTTGGGACACTGGGAACAGATTTGTTTGTTTTCATTTATTTTGTATTTGCTCAAAATGTGCTCAAGATACGAGAAGTTGCAGATACGAGCATGATTCGGGAATAAATGAATCTCATATGTAGAGGTATCACTACAAATAGTTTTAAAAATGTATTTTTTCCAACAATGATAAGGAAGCTTGCGTGTTATCCTACCTCCTCTCTAACATCTGCTGCAGAAGGTCTTCTCCCTCCTCCGCTGGCTCCAAGGCAGCACGCTGCTCATCACAAACATTCCTCAATTCGCTGGATGGATATGACTTCATGGACTGACAACGTCGTCTTTGCTCACTTGCACGAGACACAACGCTTGATTTCTATATCAAAGACGAGGGGGGGAAGCTTTTCAATGATCAGCTTGGCACTCTGATTTAAAGATAAACAATGATTGCAGATGGGTCAATATAGAATTAGAATAGAATTAGAATTTATATATTGCCTATATAAGCAGATTTGATGAGGACATGACCAGGTTTTATGATCACTTCGTATAGTATGTATAATATGTTTATATTTTATGTATAATATGTTTTATATAGTTTGTTTGCATTGTATAGTATGTACTGTCGCTCCCCTACTGCGTGTGGCACTGTGAGAGGTCACCGAGCATCCACCCCGAAGAAGAAAATTGCTGCCTCTTCCTAGTTTGTGTGTAGACATTCTATACTGCATCGCCAGCGCGCTAAGAACTTTGACATTTTTTTTGTTTAATATCTCGTGCATCCGTTTAATATGGTTGGTGTAAAGTGTAGCTGTTTCTTTTGAAATAAAAGTGGAATAAGTAAGCTTGATGCGGTTGAGAAAATGGTTGGATCACTTTTTTTCGGCCACTTTTTACCACGAAGGAGGAAATCGCCTAACTCTTGAAGCCCATCTTCCAAAAGTAAGTTAAACTTAACTTTATTTAGCTTTATAGAGCATATTATTTTATGAAATGTTAATTTTCGAGTACAAAACAATACAGGTTACTTATACAACCCTAAACATACTTATATAAACCTTAAACATACAAAATATAGCACTGAAGCAACTTACGGACAAATTCAAACTACGAACGATTGTCCGGAACCTACCTCGTTCGTAAGTAGGGAAGCGTCTGTATTTATTGTAAAGTGTGTTTGTATTGAATGGTCTTCTTGTATTTTATGTATGGTATGTTTTTATAGTATGTATTGTATCGAATCGTTTTGTATCACATCGTATGTATTCTATTGCATTGTATCGCATCATATGTATCGTACTGAATCGTATGGATACTTGGTGCTGGACTTGTGTTCCAGGAGTCTGGGCAATCAACATTATCTCTTTGAAAGTGTTTACATTTTGTGTTTTTTTTTAATGATGGTTTCCTTATTTTCGTCATCTTACAAGAAAAATTTTTTTACAATACTTGATTTAAAAGATAAACGTGAATTTTAAGTTGAATAAGTTTAATAATTTGAAGTTTAATGTATCTTATATCTTGAAAAAACATCAAACATCTAATTAAAAAAAAAAATCTAAGTTGAAAATACAACTGAAGTAAAAATTATGGAACTGTAAGAACGGGATCACACTTTACACCAAAAAAGACAACAGCAACCAGATGATGAAGGTTCTGTATCTAGGTCAGAAGGCTTCTACTGCTACTGGTAACCATAAAAACCAGTACTAACTCTTTTCATGTGGGGGAGCAAGCCCCTACCACCAAAAAACGGCCAGGAGAGGTGCCAAGTACAGCACAAAGCTGTACTTGCCAAGACACAACACAGGAAGTGTTGCCCTGAAGACCCTGGCAGTTAAGGGATCCCAAACCCCCTTGATAAACAGCTCAGAGTATATCAGCAACCACACCCAAAGGCATTGCAATACCATACACAGGTAGGTCATTATTACTATTTGCTGCAGCATTGTTCCTGGAAATCTGAATTGTGCATTTTCCCAAATAAAACTAAAAATACCTTGAAGTGGATGTTGTTGCTAACTAGGTTGTTGCCTTTCATGAAGTCTTGCTCATTGGGGCGATTTTCAGTGACCACAGGGAAGGCGTGGTAAATGGTGGTGCGTAGGATGCTGACAAGAGATTGTACTCTGGTGTGGGGGTACACGTAGGTGAGATTGGGCTCCATTATGTCGCTTGCAGTCAGCCTGAAATAGATGGGGAACAAAAAACATAAAATAATTCTTTTGCTACTCCGAAAACTGCAGAGGACGGCACTATTTGTGTCGCGGAAGAGAAGTGTGTGTCTGGCACAGGGATGGGCAAACAGTGACCTACGTGCCACAGGCGGCCCATCAGCCTATATAATCTGTCCTGTCAGACAAAAGGCTAAAATATAATGATTATATGATGGTTGATAACAAAATGCTAATATATACATCCATTATGTGCACTGCTTATCCTCATAGGGGTCGCGGGGGTGCTGGAGCCCATCCCAGCTATCTTCGGGCAGTGGGCAAGGGACACCCTGAACTGGTTTCCAGCCAATCGCACGGCACACAGGGACAGACAATTCGCTCGCTCACTCACACCTAGGGACAATTTGGACCGGCCAATTCACCTGACATGCATGTTTTTGGAATGTGGGTGAAAGCGGAGTGCCCGGAGGAAACCCACACAAGCACAGGGAGAACATGCAAACTCCGCACAGGAGGTTTCGATCTCATGACCTCAGAACGCGCTAATCACTCAGACACTCTGCCGCTACCACTAATATAATATTATTATAAAATGGTGGTTATGTTGGTGCCAGTCTTGTCCCTACTGATACTTTGTGTGTCTCCTCCATAACCATTAAGCATAAATGTGTACTGTGCTCAAGTTCAATATTCAAATAGCCGGTTACATTTTTCTGTATTTGCTATTTCTTTCTTACAAAAAAAATCCGAGCATTAAGAATTTTTCAATTGATTCTATTAAACTTAGTACTTATATCATTTGGCTTTAATTCTGAAAGTTTTAAAAACCTATCTAAAATCTATTTATAAACGAATATAAGATC
Organism: Urocampus carinirostris; assembly: GCF_059441175.1. Taxonomy (NCBI): domain Eukaryota; kingdom Metazoa; phylum Chordata; class Actinopteri; order Syngnathiformes; family Syngnathidae; genus Urocampus; species Urocampus carinirostris. The sequence continues at coordinate 20,274,766 of NC_142351.1, read as the reverse complement.
AAATATAAGACGTACACGTAGATGTCTGCATGAGTATTTATTCATTAATGAAAATGATAAAAATCGGATAGGTCTACATAATCTTTTTTTCTCATGTATTGCCGAGGCATTGGATTGGAGTCTATCGGCGAAATGTTTTAACTCAATGTGGCTAACGGCTAAACGTTTGCCCATCCTTGGCCTTGCAGGTAAGTATAGTAGATGGATGTAAAACGGTGAAAATTCATTTTATATTCCAAACACTGTCATTTTGTTTTAGTAAAATGTGATCTGGGCTGTTTGAGTTAGATTCTGTAACCAAATATTAGTCTCGAGCCTTTGATAAATTGTCAAACTGTATGAATTAACTACCCAAATAATTTACCTAGAGAATAAAAAAACGGAGTCGCAAATACACAATGATGGTTCGTCTCACTTGTCCAATTCAGCCTCAGTCTCCCACTCCAGAAGTGGCACTCCTCTTAGCTGAATGTGAATGTCATAAATGCCTTTGTTGAACAAATCCCCGGTCCATTTTGCCACCTGGTTAGAATGAAAAGATGTGGAGAGAAATGACTTTAACTTTGTGCACTGCAAAAGACTAGACTCAATATTTGGTGAATGATTAAAGGGACAGTGTGTAATATTTAATGCAGCCTAGTGGTACAAAAACCCTTTCATTCATAGCAATGTTAATTTCCATTTAAAAAAAAAAGGTTGAAATATTTCTATTTATTTTACATAGTGGGATTCCTCCCTAAGGTCGCCGCCTTGTTTGTCTGGTAACTTGCATCAAGCTGTGGCATTAGACCATTCAGTGCCTTCTAGTGGTCAAATACTACAAACTGAGGCTTTAAAATTAAAGGCATACCATTAGGGTGATCATTATAGGGAGTCCATATGTGATTTCGTTAGTGGATTCAATGAGGATGACGGTGAGGCTGATGGTCATTCTGACAACTCCTCCGAGGAATGCTGCAGCTCCAATGAGAGCAAAGGTCCCGGCATAGATGTCTAATCCCAGTTTTCTGCCACAGAGAGAACAAATGTTTAAGATGAGCATCGTTGAGGTAGGAGGGCTTGCAGAAGAAAATGTGTATAGGCAGGTTTCTAAAACAAGGCATGTAATTGTGTTGTAAAAACCAAAACTTTGCACATACACTTTTAGGATGTTGGCAACCATACGTCCAAAGGCGGCCCCACATAGCAGTGAAGGGACAAAGAGGCCACTGGGTACAGACACTCCGTAAGTCCAACAGGCCAACAGGAAGTACAGCAGGAAGAACACCAACAAAGTCACAGGACTGAAGGTACCTTAGTGGTCAAAGAATATGACATTAGTTCATCCATCCATTGTCTGCACCACGGGGGTGCTGGAGCCTATACCAGCTATCTTCGGGCAGTGGGCAGGGGACAACCTGAACTGGTTGCTACTGGTAACCTCCCTATCTGTTATCAAACAGGTGCACAGAACTCCTTTCGGCTAACCCATACAACCCAAGAACAAGGGCGTAAGTTTCCCAAGCCAAAGGAACTTTGTCTCTACAATTTGGAGGACGCTGGTAAATTTTTCATGACTCCTATCTATTTTCAAACAATAAACTGCTGTGATGCATCATTTATTATACTCGCACGCCATCTAGGAACCAACATTATACACTGCATTTAAATATGTGATTCCTGTCTAAAGCAATCAGAATGCGCTAACGTGCAAGTGTTTCATTCGATACTCCAATCAGAAATCTATGAAACGGTATAATAAAGAGGCTAACGCTTCAGTCTATGGGATTGTTTCATAGCAATCCAAGAACGCAATTTTGCTTTGTTTCAATGTGCTTGCTTTTCTTAAACAAAGGAGGGCTTATGTAACTCAAAAGTCTCTTATTTCATCTGGACACCATTTGAACCTGACAGATATGTTGATAATATTTAGAACTGAAGGTCCAATGACCCCAAAAAGACCTTAAATCGGCCGCCAGTGTAAGATTATCAAGTGACAGATCATTAAATCCGGAAAAAATCCCTGCCACCATGTCGCGCATCTATAATTTTCAGACCTTTGACATGTGACATATTTACATGGTCTATAGAAATCTATTCCCCTATGCGTTGAATATTCTTATTAAAGAGGACCATAAAGTCATGAATGGGTAGAACTACCTGGAATAATCTGTTGCCGCGTTAGCGATGCTACAGTGTCGAAGAGGATTTTGGGGTTATTCTTTTGTGTGTTCCACAGGGTTCAGTACTTGGCCCACTATTTATTAGCATTTACATCTGCAATTACCTTCGAAAAATGGGCTGATTTTGCAGAGGCGAGGCCTGCTTTATACTTTAACAAGCGGTCACAAAATTTGTGACGGAAAACTTTAAGCTAGGTAGCGCACCATTTTCGTTGCTCGCTTTATTGAAATAAAAATGACTGCAGTGCTGTTTGCAAGTTAAATGCACTCTCTCATCTCACCGTCCTGGTGGAAAAGCTGGTGGATGGCCGCCTCCTGCGGGTTGAAGAACAATGTTGCCATATCGTTATATGTTTTGTTAGCGCAGAAGTACTGGCGCAGGGTCGAGTTGATATCCTCACCGACATACAGCTAAAAAAACCTTGGTGTCAATATAAGGAAAATCAAAACTATGTCATGGAGAAATAACACACACTTACTGTTGCGTTGTGGCCTGTAGGAGAGTACATGTCTCTGCATTCACCCAACAATACAGAGGCGGCAAATACCACCACTGTCGTCACCATGGAGACAAGAAGGCTCTCCAAAACCCTAAGGTGACAAAAGCATACGTTTAAAACCTCTTTTTGTTGTGTGTGGAGCTGTTTTACCTGAAAAATTTAGCTTTGGGGTGGATGTGTCTCATGCGATACTTGGTGAGGTTCTTGTTCATGCAGTTGAAGAGCGCCCCCAGGAGGCCGCCCACGAGGCCCATCAAAACAAAGAAGGCCAGGTCCACTGCGGTCCACAAGTGGCAGTTTTGGTCTCCATCTGCACACTAACAAGGATGTTGCACTCGTTTAAATCGTTTGGAAAGAAGTGTGCTGGTGTTCGTTTTAAATGGTTTAAAACCAGGGATGCCAAACATACGGACCACTGGGCGGATCAGGCCCACCAACAGATTTAATCTGGCCAGCGAAACAATACAGAGAGAAGCACAAGAGAAAGATGAGCCATATCACGCCAATGCAGTTTGATATATGTCTGATAAATGCCAGGCGCCACTCTTAGGCCACCTACTATAGCTGTATTCGATGACTACCATTTATCAATATTCGAATAAAACACCCATTCCAATGGTATTTTACTTAAAATAGAAGTCAAGGACATGCTGTTTAAAGCGATACAATTGCACTTAAGTGTGGTGCGTGTATGTCTTTCTTAAATAGCATCAATTGCTAAGAAACTATGCTTTTTATCCACAGTGATTGGGAATTTTTAGTAATCACATGTATTAAGAGAAACAAAATTCATAAATAGCACCTAGGGATCTTTGCAGAGGATTAAATAAGATTTAGTTACTTTCTTAAAAAGATCAGCTGGGTTCCCAAATTAAGGTAAAGATATTAATTAACACACAAAGTCTTTCAAATCATTGCCACTTATATTAGTGTATGTGTGCCATTTTTGGCACTTACCAGTTTGCATTAGTTTCCCTGGGTTAATTGAACCGTAGTGAAAATAATTGTAATTGTTAAGTCATAATGGCAATTTAATTGTGAGCTTTCAAAAGGTCCCTGCTCTACGGCTAAGGCACACTTTTTATGCCCTCAATTAATTTGTTTATTCATATTTTTTATGCTGCCCCTCAACGAAATGAGTTTGACACCCCTGGTTTAAACCTTATGACATATTTTGTCGTAACTGGGATAGAACTGGACGATTAGTGATTTACATCCTTACTTTAAACTCTCCAAAGTTGAGCAGGCCTGGCAGCTGGAAGGAGCCCCACTTGTTGAAGTTTATCCCCGAACGGAAAAAGTTGAGGGTGAAGGTAGCAGACATTGAGCAGAAGAGCTGCAATGACAAGTATCAAACATATCTATTATTGTCGGTTATGAGATTTATTTTGAACAGCGCTAGTAAAGAGCACATGCACTTCAAACAATCAGGCCAGTTCAAAGCCTGGGAAGGTAGGGTGCATCAGATACTCCCTGTCGCGCCACTCAAGTCATGTGGGAGTGTGACTTCTGACGGGACAAGCTAAAAGACGCAAAAACAAACACTGCCACAAAGTTAAACTAAGTACACTGTAAAAATACTAGGGGTCAATAATTACTCAAATTGGTTCAAGAGTGGGACGATCCACTACTTGGATCCATTTTTCGTCAACTTCATGGGTTATTAAGAACAAAAAAATTTAGATAGTGCTTGTTTTGAACCAAAGCCACAATTTGTGTGGAGTTTTGGGGAAAAAATAATTTGGTGTTTTAGATTAAGTTAAATAATTTTGTTTCAGCCACACACCGGTAAGTTTTACTCAAATGCAACCATACAGATGCTTTAAAAACTCAAATTTAGATGAAAGTTTCCCGCTTTAACTGCGGTCACAGCCATGAAGGTGTGTTTTATAGAATAGACCACTTTCATTTTTAAAAGAATACAGACGCCTTCGCTTCCTGTAGGAAAGAGAACTTCAGGTAAAAAACTATATTTCAACTTTCAATATGTAATTTGAGCTTAATTAGAATTAAAATGAAAAGAAAATAACGTTGGAAAGAGTTTTCTACACACAGAACTAGGAAGTAGTAGGGAGAAGTAGCCAATCAAGTACCAGTGTCGCGAGGTCCCACCACTTTTGCCTGTCACTTGTTCTGAGCTAATGTGATTAGGTTTAAAACATGTCAACACTGCACTTTGTTGCATTAGATTTACGCCAAAGAGATTCCGTGCATAGTTTCCCATTGTCATCAATTGAATACACAAAAGCCCCTCAGTTTTTTCACGAAACCTAACGAACGTTAAAATCTGGGCTTAAAACACACTAGTATTCTATAGCTTATGAATGACCTATGTTTCATGTTGACAATGTCTGTCTATTGGTTGATAATGCTACATCCATTGCAACCTGGTCATCCTTTTTATTTTATATTATACTTCAATCTTTTTACATTCTATTTTTAATTGTATTGTTCAATATTGCAACATCCATTGCTGCCTGGTCATCCTGAAAGGGGGATTACCCCATGTACGGTCCCTTCAAGGTTTCTTCATTTTCCTCATGCTGAGGTTTTTGAGTTATTCCTTGCCCTCATGTAGACTTTAGATCAGGGGATGCTGTAATAATAGTCTTTAGTTGGCAATAGTCTATGATTTATGCAAAGCTTTGAGACTACTTGTGATTATGAGCTATACAAATAAACATGACTTGACTTTTTTATTTATTTACACAGGTAGGTTGGGGTTGTTTTGACAAAATTACCCAATTGTTCGGTGTTTTTTTAACAATACAGCCCAGCCTTCGAAAAAAACAAAAAAACCCAAATTGGGCGATATTTGATCCACAGTATTTATGAGGTGCTGGAGTCTCATCACATCATGTTTTCCACAGCTAAATCGTACAGTACACAAGAACACCATATACAGTACTTTAGTCTATGTATACCAAAGGTACTTTTTAATCCTGCAAGCTACTTACAGAATGACAGAATCAAAATGAACCCACCGTAAAAATGCAAAACATTCTTCTGTTTTCAATAGTATGTTTTTTTTCTTGCATTCTTAAATTACACCAAAAATGAACTAAAAAGAATGAATATGCAAGGGCAGTCTATCCATTGAAAAAAAACAAAAAAACTTCCTAATTCATACCATTGAATAAAGATAACGCAGTACAGACGCTCCCCTACTTACGACCCTTCGACTTACGTGAAACGGTAGATACGAACATTTTTTTTCAGGATGTCGAAAAGTATCCGGACATTGCTGTAAGTTAGATTTTTTTATTGTGTGATCCTTTTTCCGAGTACAGGACTGTAAGTGCTTCTTTCCGCCGCTACCGGGGTGTGGCGCTGTGAGAGGTCACCCTGCATCCACCCCGAAGAAGAAATCCGCTTCCTTTTCCTAGTTCGTGTGTAAACATTCTATACTGTATCTCCAGCGTGCTAAGAACTTTGACATTTCTATTGTTTAATATCTCGTGCATCTATTCAATATGGTTGGTGTTAAGTGTAAAGAGGAGACGAGACGTTTCTTTTGAAATGAAAGTGGAATACGAAAGCCTGATGCGGTTGAAGAAATGGCCGGAACGCTTCTTTTCGGCCACTTTTTACCACAAAGGAAATGCATCTTCTAAAAGTAAGTTAAACTCAACTTTATTTATCTTTACAGAGCATATTATCTTGTAAAACATATTTTTTAGTACAAAACAATACAGGTTACTTATAAAAGCCTTAAACATACTTATATAAACCTTAAGTATACAAAATGTAGTACTGAAGCAACTTACGAACGTTTGCAAGTAGGGCAGCGTCTGTACACACTTAAACACGTTTAAACGGAAAAACAAAAAACATTCACATTCTAAAACCATTGACAATTTCAAGTCAGAAGTTTTTTTTCATTGACAATGATTTTGTGACATTATTGAAATTGATGAAACTCCATCAAATCTTCCACATACTGTTGACTAATCCTGAGAGATTGAGATTGTAAAGAACATTAGGTAAGGATTTCAAGGTTCACTGAGGAGTTTAAATGGAAATGTTAAATTACTTTTGACATAATGAATGTAAAGGCCTACGTTTGATCTTGGCATTGGCATTTTTCAAGTGCTCACATATGGTGGGGAAAAAACGATTATTGCTCGATATTCGTGGGCACACATCCCCTATGTCCATGCCAAAACTACGCCCTTGTGTGCATGCTTTACCAATGCCCTTATGACTATAAAGAGCTCTACATTTTTAACATTGTCCATATCTTTTACCATACATATTTCACTAGTTCAGACCCTTTTGGGTAGAAAGAAATTACCACAACTCACATGGGCGAGATTAGGATGGAGCTTTGGCATGCACACACTTGACTCAGTGGCTGCTTTTATATATTTGGCCACTGGCGGACATAGCAAGTAAAAATGTGTCAACTCCCGTACCTAAAGTTTTGCACGCTTCTGTGTACAGCATAAACAAATTTTTATTTTAATAAACACCGATAGTATATTTCAAAATATACACTACTAAGAAGTTCTTATGTCTAACTGGTGGGACCTACCACTTTCCAAGTTAGGGCCTGGTTCCAAAATGACGATCCCTCCTCCAGGCTGAAAAGGGTTCCCCCAATGGGAGCTCCGAAAGCAGCAGCAACTCCTGCAGCGGCTCCAGCAGAAACAAAGTCCCGCTTGTCCCTGTACGGCAAAGCAAAAGGTGGGCATCAGCTGCTACTCACATCAGAAGATCCATCTTTAAGTTTTATGGAAATTGTTAACCTGTCACTCCGGAAGAAGGGGAAATTTAATTTGATTCTCTTAAAGGTGATGCTCTGAAACTGAAAAGCACAACACAACTGATAAAGGCACAGAAGCAATCTTTACAAACCTTAGTAGAAGCACATTGCAAGAAAATGGAAATCAATTACAAGAGCTGTGTTGTAAGTTTGTAGACCACTGGCTCTTACTTTTTCAATTAGTTCAGATTGTTGTAAACAACTTAATACTAAATATTGCACATCTAACTTTTGAAACTGTAGTGTGCTTCAATAAGGTAGAGAAATCTCCCAGACTATGTTTGTGTTTGTGGTAAGACATCTGCACTGGCTGTACCTGAGGAAGGCCAGCCCCCACGATGGCTCCACTGTGTATCATTGGACCCTCTTTACCCACAAAAAGACCTGAAAAATGAAAAAAAAAATGAAAAATTTGTATCAAATTGAGGGTGAAAATCTCAACATAATACTGGAAGTGTGTTTAGTATGTGTAATAATGTACATTATGAAGAGAATAAGATGAAAATAATCTAAAAACAATCTAACTCTGAGGCACATCGTAAATCTGGTGTTATATTTTAATTATGGCATATAGTGAGTTTCCAAATCAATTTCAGATGTAGTTGGATGGTGGACATTTACTATCAGTCCTCAGTCACTTTTACAAAAAAACAGGGATTGCATTTATTCATCTTCTGAACTGCTAATTCTGTTCATTTCCCCAGACGATAAAAGCTGAAGGAATTTGTGGAAGGCAAGAAATGCTTGTGTGATGTGTGACATGTGACCGCCATTTCTAATTGGTCAGCGAGACAAAAGTCTTATCAAGAGAGTTGACCTCAATCAACTCAACTTTGCAATGGAATCTCCAAAGAGCCCAAAAGCCTTATTACTGGTAGAAATTTTACATCCCATGTGTCATTTGAATGTTTATTTTAATTAAGCAGTTTATGAAGATTTTGGAATAGACCGGCTAAAACCAAGTATTTCAAGTCAAAGCCATGACCCGACTTAAACGTATATTTCATCAGTGGAGAACGTTGTTATTACTAGTTCTTATAACTCGTCTGCATTCATTGTAAAATAAATATACTGTATGCTCAAGTCAAACTTAAATGTTTGGATTTCAACCAAAAACTTTGCATTTATCCCTCATTTAAATCTTCTTATTCCATCTCTTGTTTATTCACTTGGAAAGCGACTATGCAAATTTGAATGGAAATACTTTCTAAATCAGGGGTATCAAATATACAGCAAGAGGGTCGGATGAGGCCCGCCAACAGATTTAATCCAGCCAGTGATACAATGCTGAGAGAAGCACCATAGAGTGAGCAACATCATGTCAAACAATGACCTGCAGTTTTACATATGTCCACTGGGTGTTGGCAAAACCAGGTGATAATCCCAAGAAAACCACCACTGCAGCTGTATTTGCTGCCTGTCATTTTTTTAACCAAAGAACATTTGAGAAAACAACCATCCCAATGTTATTTTACTCAAAATAAAGGTCACAGACAAGCTAGTTAAGGCAATATGATTGTTGTCTACAACATTTGCGCCTAAACTATGCTTTTTAACCCCAGTGATTGGAAATTATCGGTTAGCTTGTGGGTTGAAAAAACAAAATTTAAAAAATAGCACCTGGGAGTCTTTGCAGTACTTAAAATTTTTTAGCTCCTTTTATATTTAATCTAACAGCAAAATTTCCAAATTCAGCTAGTCATTTACATTAAAATATAAATGAGAATAGTTTTGAATAATAATTTGCACTTAAAATTGTCTGCGTGCTATTTTTGTCCGTTTTCAGGTTGCATGAGATTCCCTGGTTTAAATCAACTGTAAGGGAAACGAATTCAATCGTTATTTTGCTTCTTTTTTTTTCAAATACACAATTGATAAACACTAGAGAAGTAAAAAAAATATTGAGGAAAAAAATGTAATAATAATTTCATCATTAAATCTTACACCTCTGAATCATAATTTAAATTGGAGTCTCCGAAAGATCCCCAGTCCTACAGCTAAGGCACACTTTTTATGCCATTACTTTACTAGTCCATCCCCTGAGAGACTGTTTTTTTAACGATGTGGCTCCTGAGCTAAAATGAGTTTGACACCCCTCTTCTAAACGAATGACGGGGTTCAACATAGAAAAGGAAATTGGAATGCAGCATTTGGTGAACTTTTCAAATACAGTACCACGTCATAGTTTACCTCCGGCCACACTAAAAACCACTCCAACTGCTTTGCAGAAAAACGTTTGAAGTCGGACAATCCCAGGAATCTTCACTCCGTTCAAATAACTTTTGATTTCCGGGATCCCTGAGCCTGCAGCTAGGGGCTGAGTAAACAAACAAAAATAATGTTTTGCCTTTTAAGTTGAAATCTCAATTGTTAAACTATGACATTTACAGGGTTGGGTAGGGTTACTTTAACTGGATTACTTTCAATTATTTTTGGATTACTCCAATACCAAATATGCTAATAAAAGACAAAAGAAACCAAATATGAATAAAATTACTAAATTTTGTGCAGGCTTGGGGAGTAACGGAATACATGGAACGGCAAAAATGATGTTGGCAAGCTGTTTTGATTTATTTTCATTTTGTTTCTGTCGCATTTTATGTTAGTTTTGCCGGAGATCAAAGAGATCAAAGCCAGGAGAGAAAGCTTACCAAGTGTTGTGAGTCATAATTGTATTCATATTTAGTTTCTTTTGTCTTTTATTAGCATATTTGGTATTAGAGTAATCCAAAAGTAATTGAAAGTAATCAAGTTAAAGTAACCCTACCCAACCCTGGACATTTATATAGGTGGTTTATCATCTAGTGCATCGAGCCTCGTTTTCTGTCCTTCTTATTCCTCAACGTCAACTAAACCTACATCAAAAACAAACGCATGAAAGGTCAAAGTATGCATCCTCACCTCAATGAGGACAAGCACACTGGCAATGATGATGAAGGTCATGTTGAACGCCAGGAGCTCAAGTAGAGACAACGGGAGGCACCCTTTTTCACTGCACGCTTCTATAGCTGAGGGTATCAAGATAAGGTGGAAAAATCTTCATGCAGGGAGCTGCAGGCAGTATTTTCCTGGATGGGTGAACGAACATTTTTGATGCTCTATGTATCATAACAACTACAGCATGCCAATGTTGTAAGTTACAGACTGATTACCCAAAGAAATACACAAATATCAAAAGAAGTAAAATGGAGTCCTTCATAAAAAATAAAAAAATAATCTAAGTCGCTTGAGAATTTCTGGCTTTCGAAAGGATACAATAACCAACCAAAGAGAACTTGAGTTTGGTGAAGAAGCGTACAAAGTAATCCACAAACAAGCCAAGCTAAAAGAAAAGAGAGGAAGGAAACATTCTAAATGAATCAGACAAAATTCCAAAGGAAAAAAAAGAGGAGGGAAAGCTTTACTAGTCCGACAGACGCTCCAATTGCAAACACCATCACCCATCGCAGTGCTTCATACTTTTTAGCTTTCTGCGGGTAAAGACGAAAAATTAAGAAAAACAGGTCATTTTTTCTTAGTTGTAGGAAACAAATATAGAGCACCACATTTCTTGCATTGTGACTGTGAACATGAGGAAAGACTTAACCCCACAGAGTTACTCACCATGTTGTCCATCCCCTCCAAAATCTCCACGTAGGGTTCGTTGACACATCGGTCATAATCCAGGCTCTATTCAACAACAAAATGTTTACTCTTCAACAGTAATTCTGTATAGACACAGTGACAAACTTGTAGTTTTTAGATCCTACCTCATAGTCCTTCCTTGGTAGAATCTCATCTTCTTCATTGCGGATTTCTCCGAGTATTGTCTGCAAAAACAACAACAAATGCAACACAACTACTTTAACATGGTTGCAACATTTGCATCGGTGATAATGGGAGTTCCTTTTCAAATAGTTACGCTTCTTTAACTAATTACATTTGATTTTTTTAATATATATTTTAATGACAACGTTCACACAAACGCGTGCATGTGGCTGCATGTATTTTCAGCATCCAGGCAATGATGCTACACAATAGGCATGTTCTTTAAAACTGTCATGAGGACGGTTTTAGTAAAAAAAAAAGAGATAAAAATAGATATTTTGGAAAAATGACACTCCACTAAACTGGCTATGATTGTTTGTGTAATTACTCATAGATAAGTTAAAACTGAAATGCAAACTGCACAAAACTGGGGATGCCAATAGCTGAAAAGAAATAGACGTCACAAAGCAATGCAATAACTCTAGTACACAAATAAAATTTGACAAAATGCAACATACGCCTGCCCTGCTAATATACAGCAAAATCATACCAATTCCTCCGGCGTACGCGAATCCTCTTCGTTACAATGTCTGCAGCCGAAACAGTTCCCACAACACGCCATCTTCCTTGTTGTGTCATGCTGCATTCAGGGTTATGGGGAAATCTGTCAACAATTTCGAAGACGAGTGTTTCCCTGGGCTTGTCGCTCAGTATGTGTATGCCAATAAATTAATTTCAGGGCCATTATGATAGATCAAAATAAATATGTTTTGGTTCAGTATCAACACTTTTTAAAATGTTAAACAGAACAACAAAATGTTTTAGTGGTTATCTTTTCCGTGACTCAGGCTACAGCCTTCCTGTATCATGGGATATAAATTAACTACATAAATCCAAATGATATCCCGAATGTTACATTCGTCGTTCTGGCAGGGGTTGCCATAGACTTTTTATTTTAAAAGGCTCTTTTCATTAGTAGAATGTTTGTTTTAAGGACTTGTTTTAATTAAATGCTCGTTTTAAGAGAGTTTATTATTGATTAAATATAAATTTTATCAATAAATTGTGGCACTTATGGGCTTCCATACTAATTTGGAAAAGGAGGTTCGAAACTAAAACGCGTGTTCGTTTTAAGGAAGTTTTTTTAAAGATATTCACTTCATAAATTGAATTATGGCACTTATGGGCTTCCATAGCAGTTTCAAGCGATTGTTAAAAAATGAAAAATAAATAAAAAATAAGGAAGGTCCAATTTTCAGAGCTGAAAGTTTGTAACTCTTTTAAATTCATAAATAGATATTTAAACGGCTGACATATTGTTAATACAAGAATTGTTTGGAAAAAAATATTGGCTCCTAAAAAGTGTTTTATACACTGTGCACTTATACCTTTTTAGTACATTTTTTAAAGGGACAGTGTGTAGTATTTGGTGCCTCCGAGTGGTAAAAGTACAACGACTTACTTTTAGTAAAAAAGAAACCCATTGATTTGAATACTATCATACCAGTGTTACTTTACATTAAAAAAAATTCACAAGTCGAGTAATTTGTTTTTCATTGAAGCAGTGGAATCCCTACCTGTGGCACTGGATTTCATTCGCAATAGACAACAGTGCCATCTAGTGGTCAATTATAACAATAATAAAATAATATCGATCCTTTTATGGTTTTTGTTAAAAAAATACAGTACACAAAATAAATTATTTTTATGTGATTGGTACGCAACTATTATATAAAAAAAACAAAAGATAAGCAATGTGATACTTAAAATTTAAGAACAAAATAGTTTTCCCCAGTGATTAAGGATCTGGTATCAGTATGCTCATACGCTGCTTCCCATCAATATAAATTGTCAAAGTGATCTTTTTTTCCTTCCAATTTTCCGTGGTCTGCCCCAATGAGGGGTCAAATATTTTGTGGCAAATTAAAGACAACTGATTGGATTTTCAAAATCTCTGTGTATATATTTTTCTTTTCCACTTTTTATGAGGTAAGACAAATCACACGAATAGTTTGTACTTGAGAACAAATGCATAATTACAATGAAATGCTATTCTATTCTATCCTATTCTATTCTACCTGTGTATGTATATATCTATTTTTTTAATCAGTTGCAAGTAAAACCCATGATTTTTTTATACTACAAATCGGTTGTACGGGGCAGCTCGGCAGCGCAGTGGTTAGCGCGTTCTGAGGTCATGAGATCAAACCTCCTGTGTGGAGTTTGCATGTTCTCCCCGGGCTTGCGTGGGTTTTCTCCCGGCACTCCGGTTTCCTCCCACAATCCGAAAACATGCATTTCAGGTTAATTGGCCGGTTCAAATTGTCCATAGGTGTGAATGAGTGAGCGAATTGTCTGTCCCTGCGACTGGCTGGCAACCAGTTCAGGGTGTCCTCTGCCCGCTGCCCGAATATAGCTGGGTTGGGCTCCAGCCCCTCCACGACCCTACTGAGGATAAGCAGTGCAGATAATCGATGGATGGATGAAATCGGTTGTACGATTTACATGCATGTTACATCATTGTGACGACATAGAAATATGGGTACTTGAATCATAACGTATGATAAAATGAACTGAATTCCAGTTTTCCCACACTCAAAACATAGTATTTATCCATGCTATTCGAAGCTTTTCAAATAAGTTTGTAATAAAATGTCATCTGTCGAGTGACAAAAGACATTGTGTTGTGTTTCATACACAAAACGTGAGACGCCACTTTTATATCCGACTTTATCAGGAGAACCTTAATGCGGCAACACGTCAACAATCCCACAGCGCCACCCGGTGGTCGTCTTTTGTCATGGATTGGGATTCTATGCCTCCTCCCATGTCCTCCACGCTGTCGCCTCGGTTGCCCTCCCACTCACATCGTGGGAATCTCCCGGCAACACAAAGCGTGACGACTCAGAAAGAAAGTGAAAGAAGCAACTACTTTGAACTCGCGTTTGTTATCATCGTATGTTACATTTAGCTATACGCTTAGTTAGCTTGTGTTTGTGTGTGCATACGAACGTAGTTTGCAGCTTGTAAGGTGTCACGTTGCTAGCTGTGCTAACTCTTTCATTCATATACTTCTCCCGGTACGACTACGATTACTGTGCATGTTTTAATGACCTCGGGCGAGCATTTTGTGGGAATGGGCTTCTCGGAGATTTTGAATTTAGAGTGAATTCGAATTTGTTATTATTACGCTCCGTTACAAAGAAGCTATGTATGTTGGTGGGCGGAGTTAATAGTTGGAAAGTGTTCTCACTTTTCGGACTAAAATAGTTACTGAATGAGTCAGCGAGCACGAGAGAGAATATGACATATATTTATATGCAAAACATGTTAGAAACTTTTTGGTTTTTATTGTAGTACAGATGTGGTAAGGGTGCATTTATTTTTTATGAGTAGAGTCACATATCCCTGTGCAAGAGAGAGAGTAAAGGCATCAAACAAAAAAGTTGGAGATAGGCTTTATGAGCAATTTTACTTTTCTTTCTCCTTAAGAAAACCTTAAAATTGCAACGTCCAGAAATAACTTCAAACAACAAGAAAAACATAAGGGGGGGGGGCTCTTTGTTGACCCATCATTAGGGGTGGGCGTGAAAATAGTAGTATAATACATAGGCTTCTGTTCTGATACCAATACTTTTTGCTTGGAAATGGCATGTCTAATCAATTCATGTTTATTTGTATAGCCCTTAATCACAAAGAGTCTCAAAGTGATGCACTGGTAATTGCCAACCATAGACTATTATTCTACCATCCCCTGATCTAAAACCTACACATGGACAAGGAAAAACTCAAAAACCTAATATGAGGAAAATGAAGAAACCTTGAGAAGGGACCGCACATGAGGTAATCCCTCTTCCAGGGTGACCAGGCTGCAATGGATGTTGCCATAATAAATAATACATAGATATTGTCAACATAAAATATAGGTCAATCATATGCTATGGAATAGAAGTGTGTTTTAAGCCTGGATTCAAACAGTTCCACATGATCATTTAGTTGGTTTATATTTATGGTAAACGCAGCACAGAGATTGTTTTTAGTAAATAATTATAGTTCAGACTTTAGCAGTACAAATAATATTTCCAGTACAACTGTTTCATAACAAAAACCAGGAAAGTAAAGGTAATTACTTACAAATTGTGGTAGGAATAATACATTTTCACGTCAAAAATATAATAACTAGAGTGCCCTCATGTAGGTTTTAGATCAGATGTAATAATAATAGTCTGTAGTTTGCAATAGTCGGTGGTCTTTGCAGCCCTTCGAGACTCTTTGTGATTGAGGGCAAGTAAAAATGACTTGACTTGAGAGTCAAATAGACAAAGCAGCAATGTAACGAAATAACAAATAGAACAATGTCAGGAATTAAAGTCGTTAAGTGCAATAAGTGTAAACTATACAAGCTAATAAAATGTTAGAAATGACTACACAAATAATATGATACCTCAAAAATTAATTGCAAAATCTGCAAATGCAACTTTGGCACGTAATATGGCTGCAACATATTCATCTTTGTGTTTCTTTAGAGAAATATTCCATCATGGTGAACCAGGGTCAGCGGTCAGATGGCAGCTGGCAGTCATGTAAAAGTGACTCCAGTGGGGCGGGCACAAGCGGGGAGAGTTCCAAAGAAAGCTCTCGATGTTCTACACCGGTGCTGGATGCCGACCGATCGGATAGGCTGCGGGACAAAATGAGGAAGAGGATTGAGTCCGGGGACAACTGGTTCTCCCTTGAATTCTTCCCCCCTCGGACAGCCACGGGCGCAGTCAATCTCATCTCCAGGTATGTGTTTTCAATTTGTTCTCTATTCTCTAATCACTGCAGAACTGAGGGAGTTTTTATATCAATTGACTGCTCCGCTGAAGTCAAGTACACAACATTTTAACATTCTTAGCAGTCATAATAATAAACTAATAGCACAATAATAATATTAGTCTTTTAAAAGTCAAACTAAAACATAAAATAATAGTAACTTTCATTTGAAAGTGGTACTTTCAAAAAGATAAAAGATATGTACAGTGGAGGTTGTTCCAGTTTCTCACATTTTGATTGCCTCTCTCAAAAAATGTAGAAATAAATAAGATGGAATAGTAAGGCGAAACTACTACTTAGTCACAGATTTTGTTCAAAATGAATCATTAGGCACTTTCTTCGAGCTGGGCGATTTAGCCCAAACATAAAACCCATCCGTCCATCCTTTTTCTTCTGCTTATCCGGGGTCGGGTCGCGGTGGTAGCAGCCTCAACAGGGAAACTCAGACCTCCCTATCGCCAGACATTTCATCCTGCTCCACTGACAGGATCCTGAGGAGTTCCTAGGCTAGCCTAGAGAGGTAGTCCCTCCATTATGTCGTGGATCATCCCTAGGCCTTCCTGCTGGTGGGGAATGCCTGAAAAACCTCCTGGGGAGACGGGGAGAATATGCAAACTCTGCACAGGAAGGTTGGTAGCTGGATTTGAACCCATGACCTCAGAACTCTGCCGCGGATGCGCTAACTACTCCCCCTCCGTGCCACTTGAAACATTTCACATTTAAAAGTTAAATTCGAACTCTCAATTTCACCATGTAGTAGATTACCAAATTATTGTTGAAAAGCTAACACAAGTTTTTAGTGCAGAGTTTTGAGTGGAACACTTGTGTAAAAGATCAAATCCAACATAGTAAGTGACTAGGGGTTTTCTGTAAACCACAATAGAACCTCAAGGTACTGTTTAAGCAGTTATTTATGCATATGTTTACAGAGCTGAAGTTGGAGGAAAATAATCTGACAAAAAAAATCACACCATTGAAGACCTTAAGGTGAAATGGTTCTTAAAAGTAAGTGGTGTTAATTAATGGCCTTCTTATAGCCCAAAGAATTCCAATAAACAAGAAAAGCCAGTTTGCTTTCACAATTGTAAT
Organism: Urocampus carinirostris; assembly: GCF_059441175.1. Classification (NCBI taxonomy): domain Eukaryota; kingdom Metazoa; phylum Chordata; class Actinopteri; order Syngnathiformes; family Syngnathidae; genus Urocampus; species Urocampus carinirostris. Next base: position 20,257,688 of record NC_142351.1, on the reverse strand, counting down.
GCAACCATCAATATCTCAGCTTTAAAATAACACGTTTAATTCATTCTGTGTTTTGTACGACCTCTGGGGTGTTTCGATGTTGAGTTGAGTATCTGCATCAAGCATGCTATTTGTTCTTCAGGTTCGACCGTATGGGCTCTGGTGGGCCACTCTTCATTGACATCACATGGCATCCGGCTGGAGATCCAGGCTCGGACAAGGAAACGTCATCCATGATGATTGCCAGCACGGCGGTCAACTATTGCGGCCTGGAGAGCATCCTACACCTTACATGCTGTAACCAGACCAAAAACAACATCACTGGATACCTGGCCAAAGCCAAGCACCTGGGTCTGAAAAACATCATGGCGCTAAGAGGAGGTAGGAGAGTTTTTCTCATGAGGCAGTATGGGAATATCTTTCCCATACCACCACTGTTGTTTATATATTCACAGACCCAGTGGGTGCAGACTGGGAAGAAGAGGAAAATTGCTTTAACTTTGCTATTGACCTCGTTAAACACATCCGATCAGAGTTTGACGACTACTTTGACATATGTGTAGCAGGTAGAAAAGCAGATTCTATCAAGACTTATTCATCGTTTTGCTTTATTTCATCTGCTGGGAGATGACATTTTGTTTGTGCTGCAGGTTATCCCACCGGCCATCCTGAGGCAGATAGCTATGGAGAAGATCTGCAGCACCTAAAAGAGAAGGTGGATGCCGGAGCCAATTTTGTGATCACGCAGCTCTTCTTTAGGGCTGAAACCTACCTCAAATTCCTTGATGACTGTCGGGCGGTCGGCATCACCTGTCCAATCCTTCCTGGGATCTTCCCCATTCAGGTATTTAAAATAGTGAGATTGATCATTCATTGTCAGATTTTCTATTTAGGAAGTGTCAATTAGTGTAAAATAACAAAATGGCTAACACTGTCACAATTAAGGTAAGCTGGCACAAAAACGACTTTGGGAGGTTTTTTTTTTTTTTTGTCTGCAGGGCTACCAGTCTCTGCGTCAGCTTGTCAAGCTATCCAAACTGGAGGTGCCAGAGGAGATCATGAAAGTCATCGAGCCTATCAAGGACAATGACGCAGCCATTCGTAACTACGGAATCCAACTGGCGGTGGAGATGTGCAAAGTTTTGCTGCAAAGCGGCAAGGTGCCCGGTCTGCATTTCTACACTCTTAATCGAGAGGTTGCCACCATGGAAGTCCTCCGGCAGCTTGGCCTGTGGATAGAAGACCCAAGGTGAGTGTAAACATACATACAAATATGCAATGCATGCTGATCTGTTCTTAACTTCCAGATTTTAAAAAAGAGGCTTAAAACTGTGTTAGTCCAACTTGATGATCAGCAAAAGTTCCCTTAAAATCAATCAAAATCTACAGTCCCTTAAAAAAAGGTATTTTTCCCCTTCCTGAATTCTGTGTTTTTGCATATTTATAACTAAGGTTTCAGATCATCAATACAATTTTAATATCACATAGAGACAAGTCAATGAAATACAAAATGCCGTTTTGAAATGTTGATCCCATTTACTAAGGCACAAAAAATATCTGACCCTATGTGAAAAAGTAAGTGCCCTGCCAGGCTCCCACGTCCTGAATTCACATTTGCAAGTGTACTACTGAATGGTTAAAAAACAAAACAAAATATGAAAGTCCTGGAGAAGCCAAGTTAGAGTCCGGATTTAAATTCCATTGAGATGTAGCGGTGTAACCTTAAATAGGCAGTTCACGATAGAAAACCCTCCAATGTGGCAGATTTGAAAGAGTTTTTCAAAGAAAAGTGGGCCATTCACCCACAACCACTATGTCAGGTTGCAACACTTAATACACGGCCCCAAAGTGCAGGAATGTGGAAACAATTCAGAACTCTGAAGTCTGACCCTTTTGGGCACACTAGTGACCTAATTTCTCAATGATGCGTGTCGTGCAACTAGATTTAAGAAAGAAAGAAAGAAAGAAAGAAAGACAAGACGAGGTTGCACTGGTGTGACCATGCATTTGTAGGAAAAAAACAATGTAACTCTGAAAGCCCACATTTTGTTGAATAAATGATTACAGCAACATAGTTTAGTTCAATGGTTCCCAAACTTTTGCAGGCTGGCGCCCCCTTGGACTCCGCTGTGTATTCCTAGCAACCGCCACACCCCCTTGTAATCCTTTTTACATGCTGTGATAATTTTTAAGGTGCTGGTACAAATGACTTGCGTTTCCTCTGAACCTAGCGACTACGCCAAAATAAATTCTGCAACGGGCGTTTTCTTCTGTTCCACGTCCGCTTGGTCAAAACCAAAATAGGTCCAAACAAGTGATGTACTCCCCTTCTTCGGTGCAAGCTTCGTTTCCTTCTCGTTTGTTGACTCTGGGACTATGTTTACAGAGTCCACCATGACACTCAATAAGCCCACACGGTGGTGTGATGCTTACAAACTTTGAATCGCGTTTATTGGTTTGTGCTACAGTGGAACCTCGGTTCTCGACCAAAATCCGTTCCAAAACCCTGTTTGAAAAGCGATTTGTTCGAACACCGAAATCATTTTTCCCATTACAAATAATGTAAAGCGTTTTAATCCGTTCCAACACCCTGAATGTTTACCTTTGTTTACCTTTAAGACACAAATAACATAAACATAAATGTAACCCAGGCTAATCGTACGTTCGCGTTATTGTAATCTTCCGTACAAAAAATACGCTAACATGAACGTTGTAAAAATAAAAAAAGGATAAAGAAACGAATTATGAATAGGATTTTTTTACCTTTGTGGTGGTCAGCAGAAGGCGCAGGTGGACGGTGGAGAGGGATGGAGGAGCAAGAAAAATTATTGTTTGGAAGGAGAGTCCCCTTCCATAAAAACTTCGGGGAGCTCTTCTGTCTGAGGGGTGCTCACACGTTCAAATCTCTTTGCTATGGACGACTCGGCTACAGGATGTTCTTCTCTTAAGGGTTATTGATCTATCTTCGTTATTCATTATGCATTATCCGTTATCGGTCAGTTCATAATGCGCTACAAAGCCTAGGAGCCGGGACACTTACTCTCAGCCAAAAGGCCAAGCTAAGGTCCTAGCCCTAAAGCCTTGCTGCGATCATTGCGATTGCACCGTTCCCGGAGGTACTGCAATACCGGGCCGATGCGTGGAGTGGACAGAGCAAGCTCATATTCCATCTCCGAAATGCAAAAATCAAAAATAGTGACTTCATAGAAAGTACACAAAAGGCCAAGCGATTTTGACTGAGCATAAGGTAACAATCAATAGCAAGCTTGCTAAACCACGCCATAAAGAAACATGTTTCATTAGTCTGTATTTGTAAATATTTTACTCTCCTGGATTTACTACACTCACGGTTGTAAGAAGACCATGATTGCGTATCATTATTGAACGTGAGAACTTAGGTGAGCTATGCGGCTTTATATTTTCCCGGTATCTTGTTTTAGAACGATCTTGATGTTGCTGTGATGAGTTGAGTGAATTCAACTCAATTCCAAGTGTGTATTGTCATATGCACAGTAAAGTTGCGAGCGAAAAAGAAAATAGAAACAAGGAATGGTTGGCATTTCTTGAATTCCAAGACTTTAACCTTCCGAATGATATTTGAAATGACGCATTTAAGTGACATCGTACGGACACCGCATCCGCACGTGTCTACGACACGTATTTGCTTCTTTGCAAGCTTTGGGAATGTTAAGGGGGTAATCAGTTGGACTGAATCATCTGACTGTTTTGTCGACGTTTCCATTGTAGCGCCTTATAATCCGGTGCGCCTTATCTATGGAAGATATAGGACCAAAAACTATTTTCTGGGGGTGCGCCCTATAACCCGGTGCGCCCTATAGTGCGGAAAATACGGTAAGTTGTGGCGTCGTCAAAAAAAGGTTAAGAATGACTGGTTAAGGGGCTGTTATGTCTGTAAAAAGAGGATCAACTAAATAAAGATGTCATTTTTCTGTTGGGTTGCCCAAAAGTATGCACCTGCCTAATTTAGTTAAAGTAATTATGGCCTATAAATTTGATCTCACTTTTATCACTGGTTTATTTTCTATATATCTTACTTAAATTGCTGATCCGAACAACCAACGATTTTAAAGGAAAATCTTGAAAACGAAACTATATGTAATATATAAGGCACAAAAGTTCTCTAGTCTAGCTCGTAGATGAGAAAGGAGAGATTTATGTTTTATTGGTGTCTTATTTTGTTAACGCGTGTCAAAACATCCTTAATGAGAACTACAATGACTGCCCAGTTGTCGATTGAAGTTATTGTTTTCTCTGTCAGACGGCCTCTTCCCTGGGCGGTAAGTGCACATCCCAAGCGGAAGGTAGAGGACGTGCGTCCTATCTTCTGGGCATCCAGGCCCAAGAGCTACATCTACAGAACTCAAGACTGGGATGAGTTCCCAAATGGTAGATGGTAAGATGTTTGATTTTTATTTAAATGAGGAAGGAGATTAAAATAGTTTGGTGTAATATCAATTTTCGTCTGAAAGAAATGAAGTCTACCTAGAGATATAAATGCAAGATCCTTCTGTTGTTTGATTTTCCTACCAGGGGTAACTCCGCATCTCCAGCATTTGGTGAGTTAAACGATTACTACTTGTTCTACTTGAAGAGCAAGTCATCCAAAAATGCTCTGCTGGAAATGTGGGGGGAGGAGCTGAAGAATGAGGCGAGTGTCTACGAGGTCTTCACCTGCTACATCACAGCTGAGCCAAATCGCAATGGGCACAAGGTAAATCCATGACAAAACCTCTGTAAATATGTTTGGATGTTTTACAACAGGGGTGTCAAACTCATTTTAAGTCGGGGGCCACACGATAGAACAAACATTCTGCCGGGGGCCGGACTAGCAGAGAAAGAAAAAGAGAGATAAAGAAATAAGAGAAGGAGGGAGGGAAAAGGAGAGAGGGCAGGACAAAGAAAGAAAAAGAGAGGGGGAGAGCGTGAGAAACAAAAGAGATAAAAAGAGAAGTCGTGAGAGAGGGGTAAAGAAAGGGAGAGGAAGAAAGAAATCCAAAGAGAAATAGAAAGACAGAAGGAGAGAAAAGAGAAAAAGCGCAAAGGGTAGGAAGAGAGAAAGAGAAAAGAGAGAAAAGGAAAAAGGGAAGTTAGAGCAAAAGAAGTTAAAATGACACAAAGAGAGAGAGACAAAGAGCAACAAAGGAAGAAAAAAAGAGAGACAGAGAGTGAAAGAGACAGAGAGTGGGAGAAAGGGGTGTGAGAGAGAGAGAGAGAGAGAGAGAGAGAGAGAGAGAGAGGAAGAAAGAAATCCAAAGAGAAATAGAAAGACAGAAGGAGAGAAAAGAGAAAGACAGAAGGAGAGAAAAAAGAAAGACAGAAGAAGAGAAAAGGAAAAAAGGAAGTTAGGGCAAAAGAAGTCAAAAAGACAGAGAGAGAGAGAAAGAGACAAAGAGCAACAAAGGAAGAGAAAAAGAGACACAGAGAGTGAAAGAGACAGAGAGTGGGAGAAAAAGGGTGGAAGAGAGAGAGAGAGAGAGAGAGACAGAGAGAGAAATAAATAAAAGTACAATGTCTTTGTGAGAGGCACCTGGCTTTGGCAACATTAAGTTGACATATTTCAACCTGCAGCTTGTTTTTCTCTTGCGCTTCTCTGAGTGTTGTCTCGCGGGCCGGATTCAATCCCTTAGCGGGCCTGATCTGGCCCGCGGGCCGCCTGTTTGACACCTGTGTTTTACAAAAAATGAAGACCGCCACCTTAAAGTGTCTACCATAAGCTCAATTTATGTAATCCACTTCAAGGCGCTCGCATGTCGGCAATAAAATTCAAACTGTATTTAAACTGCATGGAATTACGCAGATTGAGAGCAGAACATGACCGATATTTGGATTTTGTACGCCTACGCAAAGGGCTACTGAAAGACTAATAATCTTATAATAAGGTTGACTTTCTTTTTTCTTATTTGGAATACTTGTACTTATTCGATTAGTCTGATTCTTCGTGGGCATGATTCATTTTGAATCCATGTAATTCATAGACTTGTACAGTATGTGTGGCTTCGGGCAGGACAACCAGTAAACACAGCAAGGAGGAAACACTACTATTCTTCATTGATTGTAGTATTGAAGTATAAAATCAGATTTTGTTTGATGCAAAAAATGAAATTTAGAAACGACAAGTCTTGCGTAATGATGTAGCCTTTTCTAATCAGGTAATTCCCAACCACTTTTTACTTTTAGGGGTTAAAAACACAAAATTTAATCTCAAGCCGACTACTCCCTGCATGTAAATACACCACAAAAGCTTTATAACACTCCTTTTGAGGATAAGCAGTGCAGAGAATGGATGGCCTGGCGGATGCACTTTATCTTAGATGTTTGGAGCATATGGCTCGCGAGCCAGTTGTGGCTCTTTTCACGAGTATTTCTAGCATGGAGATCAAATTCACTCAATTAAGTTAGGCAACAATGTGTCAAGTACTATAACAGGATCAGGACCCCATCGTCTAACGTTTCTCACACAAGCTTTTATTTTACGGGAAATGGAGCAGTCATGCACGTTAAGCAGCAGTCTAGCGTGGAATGACATGAAGCCAGAGGCCGACGAGATCGATACCAATTGCCCGAGCAGATATCTGACAGATGGGGTTGATACCGAACAGGACGGGACAGACAGGAATGAAACTGGAAAGCGATATTAAACAGGACAAAATGAATGGGAACAATGCCGGACAGTAAATACCAACAGGAAGCAGGACCGAGTCAAAACCCATGTCTTGCGGGGCAGAGGTTCGTTGACGGACTGACAAAGGAAGAGTGAGAGCACTGAGCTTAAATAGAAGGAAAGCCAATCTGTCAGCTGTCAGCTGGTGACACACGGGTGGGGCCAATTGGGCGCTATGGCAACCGTGACACAATGTCTTTCTACCACTATTTGCAGGAGTGCTGAAGCACTTCTCTATCTTAAAGGCTGATAAAGAGAAATGTCATCAGGATACTTTACGTGTCTCTTAGCCAATGAGACGCATCAGAATACACATGCGAGTGTGACGTCCGCCTTCTCCCATTTCCTAGATATTTTTTCAAGCGTAGAGTGGATTACGAACGATCAACAATACGCATGAGGACTTTTAAGAGGAATGTTTGTAGATTTCAAAGATGTTGTTGAAGATTCCCATTTTTAAAACAGAATGAAGGATGAACAATGACCGCTCGATTTCTAAGGTTAGAACAGAAGCCACGTCTCATAGCTAGAGGTAAATACTTCAGATTCGTTCTTGCTTTCATTGTTTTTTTACATGTTTAGGAAAGAACCCTGCTCTAACCTTGTTTCGAAACCATTATTTACCACAAAAATGACTAAATTAACCTCCCACCGCGACCATATTGAAGATGAGCTGTGCAGGAAAATGGATGAATGGATGGATAGCTCTTTAACTGCAGGAGTTAGACAAATTTGAAGCGGAATAATTTTCGATTATGGTAAACAGGCATTATAATTTCTTATATTTGAAATCATTTGAAGTTATCAAATTTCACGCAGTAAAATTTGTCTTAAAATAAATTATGTGGCTCTGACTGAAAACAAAATCTAAACATTTTGCTTTCCTGGCTTTTTGAGTAAAACGATTCATGATCACTGCTGAATATTGTAAAAACGCTTTGAAAATGGAGCAAAGCAGACGTTCTTCTACCAAGCAAGTATCTTCTTCTGTCAGGTGATGTGCTTACCATGGAATGACGAGCCTCTGGCCCAGGAGACCAATTTACTGAAGGATGAATTGGAGAAAGTGAACAAGCGGGGTGTTCTCACCATCAACTCTCAGCCCAACATCAACGGCAAACCCTCCACAGACCCCATAGCGGGCTGGGGTCCCCCTGGAGGCTACGTTTTTCAGAAAGTACGGAAGGCAAAATAATTTTTTTATGAAAGTGTTTCACTTGCCTTGATCATTTCTATATCTAGGCTTATCTGGAGTTCTTCACCTCCAGCGAAAATGTGTCTGCACTCCTGGAAGTGTTGAAGAAGTACGAGCCCCGCGTCAACTACCACATAGTCAATGTGCATGTAAGTCAGAGCGGGAAGTTACAATTTGTCTCAGGGTTCGTACTGGTGCTTGAAATCCTTGAAAATGTTAGAATTTTAATCTGCCTGAAAATGACGTCAACCACGCTCTCTTGTGGCTTATCTTTGCCATTGCATTTCTCCCCTTGTGATAAACGGCAGCTGGTAATAGTTTGTATGACATTGTCCTCTGAAGCCCCATTACCCTACGTGTTGGGCTAAAGAGGACAGGTGTATGGTACACCTAAACGGGTCACTATTATGTGTATTAGTGAATGACATATTAATTATAGACATTTACAATGGGCCATGCAAAAAATGGAGGTAGGGACTTCTATTGGTACAATGGGTAATGGGAAAATTGCCTGCTACTGAAAATGTAAGCTACATTTTTCTGTGATTTTACCTGTATTGGTAGAGATTTGTCTCAAAAATATTTACACACCTATTGTTCAAATTCAAAAATACATTTGCTATTTACTCAAGATCCAAAAATCTTACGTCTTAAAAAATGAACATGCAAGATTATAAACAGTGTCTGAAACTCATGACAAAAAGTTACAGGACACCAAGGCAGACAACTCTGAAAAGTTGCCTGCCCAGCCATTAAGTTGCCTGCCCCATTTTTCACAACCTGAAACACAATAAGACGACTAATCGCAAAAAAAACCCCAAAGTATTAAGCAAAGTATTAAGGATTGACAATCAGAATATATAACAGAACAACACTTTGAATTTAAGTTTATTATAAATCTACTTATAACATTCATTGCAAGTGTATGACATCGCTGTTTTCCATCTGCCATCAATATGTACCTGTATTTACTCTTCTTCATTCATGCAATGTTTGTGTTGCGTCGTCTGGTACAAGCCACGTGAACTCCTCTTTCCACGATGCTTTTGATGTACTTTTACGTTTTGTAGCGTCATCAATTTTGTTAGCTCCTTTTGAAAATTTCTTCTGGGGCTGAGGTTTTGGCTTGATTCCTGGTTAAGGATAGCTCAGAGTGTGCAGTTTCCTCATGCGTGAGAAGATAAGCAGGGCGTTGTGGTTCAGCCTTTAAGCATATTTATTCCTCAACAGCAAGCAAAACAACATCACAGCTCCATTTAATACAACACGGCGATCAACAATTAGCAAAACGAAAAATGGTGCGTGCGTAATGACGTCACACAATGGAAAACAACTTACCGCAATACCACGAGTAAGAGCGCTATTAAATTGACAAATCTTAACAGTTCCTAACCATTTATCCATTTTTCTTGTGTTCTCTGCGCGTCTACTTTGGAAAATGATATGCAAATGCACAACCTTATAACGCTTGGGAAAGTCCGGAAGCACGAAGTTATTCGATGCAGGCTTCTGATTGGCTGCGGAGTATGCAAATTAGCAAACGAATCGAAATTCCGAAATTTCCAAACGAACCGAAATTCTGAAATTTCCAAAACGAGCAAAAATTTTGAAATCGGAATAAAACATTTTATTTGTTTAAAAACAATATATATATATATAATTTTTTTTTTTTTTTCCTATCTTGAAAAAATGGTCGGCCACCCTGGAAAAGACGTTTTGTAAGTTGTAAGCCCGACATTATTTCAGACACTGTTATAAATAGGTAAATCACAGATATATTTGTGGATCTGAAAATTACCCGGTTAATGCCATATTTCTTTTTTTAATGGTACTGGAGAAATTAAAACATTGGCTTTGAAAGTCCTTAAAAAGTGCTTGAATTTGGCTATGCAAAAGGTGTGCGAACCCTGTTGTCTGCCCCCACCTGTAACCGTCCACATTGTGCACTAAGGGCCGAAACCTCACCAACGCACCCGACATGCAACCCAATGCGGTCACGTGGGGCATTTTCCCCGGTAGAGAGATCGTTCAGCCTACTGTTGTGGACCCGGTCAGCTTCATGTCCTGGAAGGTGGGTCAGCTACCCGTGGAAGCATTGAATTGTCATGTCGCTTTTAACAAACTGACGCGCTCTCAGGACGAGGCCTTCGCCCTGTGGATCGAGCAGTGGGCTAAACTGTACGAAGACGAGTCACCTTCTCGGATGATCATCAAATATATTCATGACAATTACTTCTTGGTGAATCTGGTGGATAATGACTTCCCGCTGGATAACTGCCTGTGGCAAGTGATCGACGATATGTTTGAACAACTGGATGCTTCTCAACAGTTACCTTCCCAGGAAGTGTCGTCATAGTCTGATGCTAGTGGGTTTTTTACAGAAGGACTAAAAAGCCGCCAAAACTACTATACTGCTGCTATTAGAAAGAAAATGTTTTTGTGTGTCTACTTTTAGGAATTTAGCCAATTGAAAAACATTTTATTCATTACTATCTATGTTACTCATTTGTTTTTAGCTATGGTTTAGTTTTTTTAGTTTACTTTTTTGACTGAATATTTGAAATCAACATGAATTTGAATTTAAAATATTTTCAAAGTAATGGTCACTCATTTATTAATAACAATGTTTTTTTCGTGTGTGGGTGTCTTCTGCGTGAAAGCCTTTCCCCCCAAACCCAACACATTAGGGACCTATCAGGCTAAAACCTTTTGATTGATCGACATTTTATTTTGTTTCCCTCATTTCATCCAAATACAATGAACCCTAAATCAGCCACTTTCTAAAAATAATTGGAAAAATATAAAGGAAAAGGGTCAGGCAGAAAAAAGTCAGTTTATCTTGGTCATTTCTCTTTGACTGCCTAAACACTTGAAACAATAATCCTTTCAGGAAACAAACTCTTATTACCGATTATTAAGTGTAAGAGGGAATCGCATCTTATTGTGAAATGGTTTCAATTCCGATTCACCTTAACTCAATAACACGACATATTTTTTCAGAAGAAAAGATAAAGAATTTTACGAATGGCTTTAATACGAAGTCAAAAAGAGTAAAGATTATAATTTCCCATCACATCATCTGATTCAACATAATCAAACACCAAATTAGATTCAAACAATTGTGATGAATCCCATTTTCCCTTTGCTTTGCCATTTCTTTTTCGTCTCACACCCTTTTTATATTTATGATCCCAGAAAATGAAAACGAGGCGATTTCTGTGCGATGAACCTAGCGCGCTGGTATAACCTTGATAGCCTTAACCCTAGTTAAAGGGATTTTTAATCAAGATATCAATGGTCCCTTGCATCCCTGACCAAGAACAGCATGCCTCTACAGCATCAAATAACCATAGCATTTCCTACATTTACAGTGTTTCCTCTCTTTTTGCTAGTGATATAGTATGGGGCCACTTTTCAACTTACTGTATTAGTTTTAACAGGACTGTAAGGAAACAATGTAATCGGTGAAACTTCTGAAATTTTTAGCACCAAATCAGGACTTTTCATTAGTCTGACTTAATTTCCTTGTAGGGGACAAAGGCTTTACAACCAGATGAATCGTTATTTTAAAATGAACTCAAAAAAGGAATTCTGAGCACGATTTTCATAGGTCAGGATCGTCCACCCTGAGTGTGTTGAACTCTTCAGAGGCAGAGTATTTCTCAGCGCTGCGACCAGCTGTTTGTCGAAAGCCTGCAGAAATCTCGTCAAAGGTTTTTCCCCTGGTTTCGGGCACCTTAAAGTAGGTGAACACGAAAAAGCCCAGTAGAAGAACCGTGAAGATAATGAAGACGTAGGGTCCACAGAGTTGCTGGAAGTAGATGGAAACATGTTTCAAGTTTCAGCACAGCGCAAAACCGAGAAAGCAATATTCCATCAAAAGTGGTACGGAGAGAAAAGATGACACAAATAGGATCGGACCTTACCTCAACATAAGGAAAGCTCATTCCGACGAGAAAATTGGCAGACCAGTTGCAGAAGCCAGCAACTGCTATGGCAGCAGGCCGCGGCCCCTGACTGAAGAGCTCGGCCACGATAAACCAAGGGATGGGGCCTGGACCGATTTCGAAAAAGGCCACAAAGCTAAGGATAGCCATGATGCTCACATATGACATCCAACTGTACTGATCCTGTAAGGCATACACAGCTATTATCACAATATTAGGGGGAATTTGTTTTTTAATTGAAGCCTTTTTACCGCTATGAGGCACTAAATAATACACAGTCTTGTTTTGAATAATAAACAAAAATATATTAACATGAATGTGCATTTTTTTTTAAATACCCTCAGGTCAATCAATTTGTATCTACAAGCAAAATAGATAGAAGATTGCATTGGGCTGCTTGGAGTGGGCAGGAGCTACAGTACCCGATTTGGGAGCCAGAGGGTGTTGGATAAACCACAAAAGCAGACCACATGAAAGCAATTAGAATTTATTGGGGATGACTTTTAAATTACAGACTACACCTTTAAAATGGATTAAATAGATGGCTTTAGATTAGATTTAGATAGATTTTACTTAAAATGAGGCTTACTAAGAACAAGGGATGGGCACTCTCTATGAGTCGGGGCTGCATTGGGTTAAAAAATTTGTCAGAAAGGTAGACAAAAATGACTATACGATTATCTTGAATCCAATACTTTTCTAATACACGAGGGAGGAAAAAAAGATAATGTAGGCCTATCAAATTTGCTATTTCTCAAAAGATGTACAGTATAACTGTATTTGAGCATTTTTGTATTTGTTCTTTTTTCATTGTAAATATTCCTTTCATGCAAGAAGCAATTACAAAAAAAAATAGAGATTGATCTTTTTAGAATAGCAGTGCTGATAAGCAATTAATGAATTAACAGGCAGACCTCTACGTTTTATAGACATACTCATTATATTTTTAACATTTTAACGATATTTTTATGAGGGTATACACATGCAGGAACACTGGGGACAAGAGTGGCAAAGTTAACATTTTTGTTGGGAGGGACGAATTCTAAAGCCCAACGGGGTGTATGTGGTCTGCAGACCGCGGTTTGCCCACCCCTGACCTCGAGGGAGCTGAATTAATTGCCTGCCATCTTGCTGCTACGGGTACCAAAAAACTCAAAGCGGGAGGTAAAATGAGAAGAAAAAGGGTGCTTTTCGGTCAATTTGATGCCTGCGGAGTTGGTCTTCGTCCCTGTTCTTTATAGCATTTGTTTTCAGGTGCACTCGACAATAGGCCGACATTTAGCAATCAAATTACACAGGGTCCCTTTAAGTAGAAGCGCTCACTGCAAAAATCACAAAAGAAGGTTAATAATTGATACACTTACAAGCAAGGCCATAGCTACAGTGAGAGCAACTGCTGAAATTGCCATTCCCATCAAGCCAGTCAAATGGAGAGGCCTTCTGCCCATCCGCTCCACCACAAACAACTGCAGAAAAAATGGAATGTCACCAGCATTTTCAATTTTATCATTACATTTTTTTTTTAAACCGTGATGATGTTATCACTTACTGAAACAACTGTGAAGGCGACGTTCACTACTCCTGCTCCAATGGTTGCATAGACAGGCTGGGGCACACCCGCTCTTGCAAAGATTCCGGTCGAATAGTAGAAAACCTAAAAGAGGAAAGGAGCTTGAGGATGTGTTTATTTTTTATTCCGTACTGCAGTTTTAGTAAAATGCACTGAAATAACACAAATTTGGAATAGGGATCGCCATCAAGCCTATTGTTAACAATACCGAAAGTTATACCAATAAGAATTATTGGTCTTGCCCTGTATTCAGGTCTAGATGGTACTAAGATTCTGTAGTTTGCAATAGTCGGTGGTCTGGGAAGCCCTTTGAGACTCCCTGTGATTAAGGGCTATACAAATAAACATGACCTGAATTGAATATTTGTATAGAGGATTAATCAAAAAATAAAAGGTCACTGGTGTGCAACTTTAGAAAGTCAGTGTAATGATGAAATGGCGATATACTTGTAGAACAAATAAGCCCAGCACAAAAATGACTTCCACCTTCAAATAACCCACATTGGAATGGTCAGAACGACGGCGTCCCATTTTGTACGGTTCCGGGACATACCAATTCACCATTTATCATAATAAAATCTGATAACATGAAGTTTTGAATGTAATTAAAACTTCTAAGGCAATGTGTTGCTAAAATAATGTTCTCACTGTATGTAATTATATCGATTGGAGGGGTATATTCAAGTACAGAACATTACGCAAATTTCTCGCTTCTTTGGCTTTCTAACAAGTTTAGCAACTTCCAACACCGTCATCTGATCCTGATGGTCTCAAACATCTGAGACCACGCCCAAAGAGGCGTGATCTGGTCAAGCGTCCCTGGTTCATATAAAAAGTGGAGCTGACCGATAGCTTGCCCTTTTTTCTCCTGCCCGCCAGGCTTGCTTGATCATCTTTCCCCCTCTCTCACGACTTCTCTTTTTATCTCTTTTGTTTCTCAGGCTCTCTCCCTCTCTCTCTTTCTTTGCCCCGCCCTCTTTCTTCTCTTCCCTCCCTCTTTCTCTTATTTCTTTATCTCTCTTTTTCTTTCTCTTTAATCTACTAGTCCGGCCCCCGACCGAATGTTTGTTCTATCGTGCGGCCCCCCGACTTAAAATGAGTTTGACACCCCTGTTCTATACGGTGAAAGAAATGCGAGCGTTGGCAACGGACTTACAGCGTTGATCCCAGACAGCTGCTGCGAGAGTTGCAGCATCACAGCAACGAAGACAGGCTGCCGGTAGACGGGAGAGCGCAAAAGCTCCAGAATATCGACTTTTTTCTCCGTCGTCATCTGCCGGCTCTCCTCCTTCATCTCGGTCATGTCCTCACTCACATTGTCAGTGCCGCGGAGCTTCATTAACACTGACGAACCAGCAGAGAGTATATGAACAGATTAAGGTTGGATGGTAGCTAAATGGTCAAGGTTTTAGTACCAACTCATAGTTTATGGCAAAGTATTTTTAGGTCAGAAGCCACATGGTAGAAAAAAAAACACTTATAGGGGCCAGTCTAGTATATTTGGAGGTAGAGCTGGTGTTATACCGAGAAACGCACCCCTGCTGAAATTTGCATCCCGTAGCGGTAGCGCACACGTCACTCCCGCTACAATAACCACTTTCCTCTTGTTTTATATCACTTTTCGGGAATGTAATGGCGAACATATAACGAAAACCTCTTCGTCTTGCATTTGTTGGGAATGCAGTGTTCTCGTTTGCCTGCGTCCTAGACGCATCAATTTTGCTCGGGACAAAGTGTCAAATCAACGTGCGTCCCCGGGACGCAACTTTTTTCACACAAAATTGTCATTATCACCCGATTATTTTTTTGAACAAAGACTTAGCGCACTCCAAACTTTTCGTCAGGCAGATCCGCCATTGTTGTTTTGGTCTCGCGGTTCAAGTTTTCTGCGCGCCGATCTCGTTGCTTCGAGATTACGTCATTGTTGTGGTGCTTGTCGTCGAATTAAAGTGAAAATCAACACAAAATTGGTCATTTCTTCAGTGTCAGTAATAAGTCGAAACATAATGCAGAAAGTGATAACAACGGCAATAATTCCGGCACGAAAAAACGATGGAGAAATTCTTCAGAGGATTGCGAAGGCAAGGAAAACACGTGCGTTGAAGCAATAGATTTGACGAAAGAAAATAAAAGAATACTCCTAGTAAGTAAAGGACTTTTCTGCCAAAATGGACTAAATTATATCCCTGGTTATTCTATGAGGAGGATGATAATGGAGGCTACATGTTCTGTGATGCGTGTACCCAGCGTGACAAAAAAACTGGATTGCATAAATCATTTTGCAATACGAACTTACAGAAAAGCACATTGGATCGGAACAACGACAATGAAAACAACAAATTAGCTATGGAAATTCTGTTGCTGCAGGAAGAGAGAGGCAAGTATGAACTGATACGACATCAAAAAGAAGACTTGACCATGCTTTCACTGTTAAAGATGGTTAAGTGGATGGCAGTATTTTCAGTATTTTGTATAATGTACAATATTGTGAACTGAAAAATCTGACAATAACTGCTCTGTATTACCGATTAACTGTGATGATTAAAAGTGAATGAAAATATAGATTTATATAATTATTTCAGCAATATTATTTTGTATAATTTACAATATTGTTGTGAACTGAAAAATCTTGAAGTGATAACTGATTTGTATTACCAATAAACTGTGATGATTAAAACGGAATGAATATATAGATTTACATTATATATTTGTCGCTGATTTACAATTTCAACGTCGATAACACAAAATTTTGGGGACCCATAGATCTCTGTTGGGACCCATTGATTTTTGAGCATGCGAGTCCCCGGGACCCATCACTTTTCACAGGTAAAATGAACACTGGGAATGTAATACAACTTAAACCGTTCCGTTTTTGTATTTGTTCTGAATGTAATCTAACTGTAATGCACACCGTATATAAATCACTTTTGAGCAGGTAACGTGTTTATTTTGCCCTTTTCTACTCAAATTGCTCGTATTTAAACTGTTATGCACTCTACCATAAAGGTTATTATGCTGACTATCAAACCATCAACAGATAAACGGGAGACGAACGGGTTTGATTTCTTCTCATCGTCAAACGAGACGTAACACGTCAATAATTATATTTTGTATTTTACTTGAATAAACAGATCATCATGTATATAAAAGTGAGATGAAACAAGGTAAAAGTGGTTATAGTAGCAGGAGTGACGTGTGCACGCTACTGCTACGGGATGCAAATTTCGACAACGGTGC
Organism: Urocampus carinirostris; assembly: GCF_059441175.1. Lineage (NCBI taxonomy): Eukaryota > Metazoa > Chordata > Actinopteri > Syngnathiformes > Syngnathidae > Urocampus > Urocampus carinirostris. The sequence goes on along the minus strand of NC_142351.1, from coordinate 20,241,078 downwards.
ATTTTTCGGCATAACACCCGCGGGCCAGATTAGGCCTGCAAAGGGATAGAATCCGGCCCACGAGACAACACTCAAAGAAGCGCAAGAGAAAAACGAGCTGCAGGTTGAAATATGTCAATTTGATGTTGCCAAAGCCAGGTGCCTCGAACAAAAACACTGTATACTTGTATTTCTCTCTCTCTCTCTCTCTCTCTCTCTCTCTCTCTCTCTCTCTCTCTCTCTCTCTCTCTCTATTTTCCATCCCTTTTGTCCCAGTCTCTGTCTCTTTCACTCTGTGTCTCTTTCTCTTCCTTTGTTGCTCTTTGTCTCTTTCTCTCTCTGTGTCTTTTTAACTTCTTTTGCTCTAACTTCCTTTTTTCCTTTTCTCTTTCTCTCTTCCTACCCTTTGCGCTTTCTTTTCTCTTGTATCTCATTCTGTCTTTCTATTTCTCTTTGGATTTCTTTCTTTCTCTCCCTTTCTTTTCCCCCTCTGTCACGACTTTTTATGCCTTGTGTTTCTCACGCTCTATCCCTCTCTCTCTTTTTTTGTCCAGCCCTCTCTCATTTTCCCTCCCCCTTTCTCCTATTTCTTTATCTCTTTTTCTTCCTCTTTAATCTACTAGGCCAGCCCCCGACAGAATGTTTGTTCTATCGTGTGGCCCCCGAGTTAAAATGAGTTTGACACCCCTTGGTATAAGCTAACTAAGCGGCTGCTTAGGGCCCAGCGACCACTAGGGGGCACCAAAAGACGGTTAACTATTTTGGTGCCTACCCATTGTCACTTCATGTGTCTACAACATTAATATTTCTACCAGAACACTACAGAAGCACTACAAAACTAAATATCAAATCAAGTCCTTAAAAACAGGGACCTCATATAATATTTTGCTTTCATTCGGAAAATGAAAAAATATATAGTAATAATACAAAAATACTATAATACAAATACTGCAGAAATATTACCCCAGAATTACTACAAAAATACAACGACAGTAATATTACAAATGTCACGACCAGCACACAGGGTAGACCCAATCGTGTAACGTTTACCACAAGTTTTATTGAAAGAAAGAAGAAGGGCTGCGCCCACGATCCGCTGCTCACTGGATGCGGGAAGCAACTCGCTCTCGCAATCGGATTGTGATCCGAATACGGGAGTGGAGCTTCCGTAGCAGGCGATGGTGGTGTCAGGGACGGAAAAACAGGTCGATGGATGGGACAGGAGAGCAAAAAGTGGTCGGGGTCAGAAACGGGTTGTAAGCCAGGACGGGAGAGCAGATGTGGTCAGGATAAAAAAAAAAACAGGTCGTAGCCGGAGACAGCCAGGGGGATCAGAAACAGACAGGTGGAAAAACGGGAGCAAAAACTGGACCGGCGGGAGTCAGGGTCAAAAAGGCTTGCCTTGTATCAACAGAGGTTCGCAGACAGACTGACAACAAGGGTTTGAAAGGTTAGGGTTTAAATAGGGACAGGGAGCCAATCAGAACCTGCAGCATTTGGCGCCAAAAGGGTCGGCACAGGTGATTCACATCGGTAATCAAGACAACAAAAACACTAGAGAAATATGAGAAATACAGTACTATGTGAATACTACAATAAATACAAAAATATTACTAAAATACTGCTTTGGAAATACATCAAAAATATTTCTACAGAAGTACTTCAAAAATGCCACTACAAAACACTTCCAAAATATTACTACAGAAATACTTCTTCAGAAGTATTACAAAAGAAATACCGCAAAAACACAACTACAGTGACAATACAAAAAAATCTACTATGGAAATACACTAAAAATACCATGAAAATAATACTACATTAATATTTTACTACAGAAATACTACAGATATACATAACATTGTATACAATGGAAATTCTATAAAATACAACAGAAATAGTACAAAAATACAAAAAAATAATAACAGTGTATTACTAAAAAAATACTACAGACATACAATTAAAAATCTACTATTGCAATATAACAACAAAAAAATCTATAAATACTAAGAATTTACTACTATGGAAAAACTACCATAAAAACTACTGTAGAAATAGTACAAAAATAAAACTAGAGTAATACTACAAAAAAATACTGACCTTCAACAAAAATCCGACAACAAAAATACTAAAAAAAATACTTTTGAAAAATGAAAAAAACCTAAATATCAAGTGAATTGCTTAAAACAGGGACCTTACATATCATTTTGCTTTAACTGTGACTGTTTCAAAACCAAATTGATGAGACTAATCTACTTCAAAAGAACTACACCGTGTAAATGTCTGCATGTATATTTATTCCAAAATAAAAAAAATTGGATCTTGTTCCAAAATATGTCCCTTGGCCAGAACTTTTGAACCCAATGCGGCCCCCGACTCCAAATAGTTGCCCATCCTTGAATTAGAACATCGAATAAGTGCTAGAGGGTGCAGTATGCAAATGATCAAGTAATAAGGGGCCCCAAATCTAATTTTGTGAAAGCTCGGGCTGGCCCTGTTTGTAGGCATTTATTAATTTATCCGTTTATTTCGAAAGCAGGATCGGTCCTCTGTACTTCTTACCGTTATTGGCTTTGGTCTCCTCGTTGCAGTTGATGAGAAGGTATCGCGGGCTCTCTGGGCAGAAGGGCAGCAGGACAGATTGCACGATCGCTGGCAGCAGAGTAAAGCCCAATAACAATGGCCAGAGGGAATCGTTGCCCATGATGGCTTCCATCCCCAAAATCTGCACATGGAGAGTACATTGTTACATTCATTATTACTGCAAGTCAGCCCTCGTCCCCCAGTAAACAAGAAATTATCAACACTTATAATTTTCAGCCTTAAAATGATGTTTATTTTCTTATTTTTTCCTTTATTATTACTAATATTATTATTGTGAGAAAGAAGATGAACGACAGTATTGTTACTACTATATTTGTTCTTGATGTGTTTATTCTTTTTTTAACATTGAACATCTGCAAAGGAAATTGGATGCAATGCTAGTTTTTTAATTTGACAATTGTTGTTTTCTTGTTTATATCACATGTGTCAAAGTCATAGTCATAGGGAAAAAGAAGAAAAAGTTTGTGTTGCATTCAAATAATTTCCAATCATACCAAGTCAATCTTGTTGCCAACATTGTACTTCCACTAAAAAATGTGATTAAGTACAATTCTGTATCGTGCAACCGACTAAATAAGCCGCCAAAAATGTTAGTAGTACGCCACAAAAGATACCAGGAAAAAAAAGAAATGTGAATCTTGTGAAAGAAGATCTTTTGGTAGAAGTAATTAACCTGTGCCAGGAGGATACCGACAACAACACCCAGCTGATGCAGAGTGCCCATTGCTCCGCGGAGAGACGTTGGAGAGATTTCCTCCACGTACATGGGCACAAATCCAGTGGACAGGCCGGAGTACAGGCCCACCGTGAAGCGGCCAATGATGAGTAGTTCCCATGAGGCTGCCAGTTTGGAAAAGCCCATAAGCAAGGCAGCGATAAGGGCAAGAACGTTGGCCATGAGCATGGAGTTCTTCCTTCAGAGGAATGCAATTCGTCTTATTTGATTGAATCGATGTCTACGGGATTTGAAATGGACTCTTACCTGCCAAAGCGGTTTACAAAGAGTCCGACCGAGAAGGAACCGAACATTCCGCCCACAGAGAAAATGGCCACTGAGAGGGACCAAAGAGCTGTTAGTGTGCTCTGAGAGATTGGCTCCAAAAACCTGCTGGTCCATGTCTCATTGTAGAAGTGTTCAATGATCTGATTTGGGAAAAAAAAAAAAAAAGGAATGATCGTTCAATGAGCATGAGGTAACATTTTTAGTGTTTGCTGAGTTTCATATCAGTGTGTTCTCTGCATGTACTGCATGGTACTCTAACTGAGAAGCATATTCGGGAAGCACAGAAGGGAAAACACAATCCAGGATCTAGATTCTGAATCATAATGTTTTTTTAAATCTTGTGTCAACATTTTGGATTTACACCACTTCTATCCAAACGTGCTTCTTGTGTATGTATCTGTTTTTTTTCCTTTGGAAGAATTGTATTTTATTTTGTCATGTTTTCCTCAGGGGTTGTACTGCTTGTTAGGTTTCTGTACCCACATATTCACGTGGCTGACCCCAGTGCCTTATGTCAATTTATAAAAATAATAAAATAATTTAAAAAGACATCAGATTTTTCTAATGAAAAATAATTAAACACTCAAAAATATAAAACCAAAATAATAAGGGAAAGTATAAAAAAACAGTGTAATGAAAAAAAAACCCAACCCTAAAACAGTTTTAAAACAAAACAATTAAAAACCCGAATAATAATCTAAAAAAAAATATCGCTAAACCCAAATGTATTGCTCGATTGGTCATTTTTCCTTATCTAAGTATTATTGTAATTTAATTTAGGTGTTTTTGAGAAAAATATTATTTTTACTACATTTGAACTGTTTTTCTATCAGAATAAGAAAAAAAACAATTGGGTTTAAAAAAATTGTCTGATGCAACGAGTTTTTTTATTTTTCATGTATTATTCTTCTCATCTTAATAAAAAATACATCTTAAAATGAGAAAAGTCAACTTATGTTTATTTGTACCCCTTAATCACAATCAAAGGGCTGCACAGACCACATACTATTGCAAACTACTGACCATTATTACACTCATACACATATATACTGTGTATATATATATATATATATATATATATATATATATATATATACTGGACTGTCTCAGAAAATTAGAATATTGTGATAAAGTTCTTTATTTTCTGTAATGCAATTAAAAAAACAAAAATGTCATACATTCTGGATTCATTACACATCAACTGAACTATTTCAAGCCTTTTATTATTTTAATATTGCTGAATTTGGCTTACAGCTTAAGAAAACTCAAAAATCCTATCTCAAAATATTAGAATATCATGAAAAAGTATACAAGTAGGCTATTCAACTAATCACCTGAATCATCTAATTAACTCGAAACACCTTGCGAGGGTTTCCTGAGCCTTAAAAACACTCAGCTTGGTTCAGTAAACTAAATCACTGCTGATCTGACTGCTGTCCAGAGGACCATCATTGATACCCTCCATCAGGAGGGTAAGACACAAAAAGAAATTTCTCAAAGAGCAGGCTGTTCACAGAGTGCAGTTTCAAAGCATATCCACAAAAAGTCTGTTGGAAGGGAAAAATGTGGCCGGAAACGCTGCACAACCAAGAGAGATGACCGCAGCCTTAACAAAATTGTGAAGAAGAGCCGCTTCCAGAATTTGGGGGAGCTTCAAAGACAGTGGGCTGAAGCTGGAGTCCAGGTATCAAAAGCCACAGTTCACAGACGTGTCCGGGAAATGGGCTACAATAGCCGTATTCCCATGGTCAAGCCACTTCTGAACTCAAGACAACGGAAGAAGCGTCTGACTTGGGCTATGGAGAAGAAGCACTGGACAGTTGCAGAGGGGTCCAAAGTCCTCTTTTCAGACGAAAGCAAGTTTTGCATTTCATTTGGAAGTCAAGGCGCCAGAGTCTGGAGAAAGGCTGGAGAGGAGCAAAATCCAAGTTGCTTTAAATCCAGTGTGAAGTTCCCACAGTCAGCAATGGTTTGGGGAGCCATGTCAGCTGCTGGTGTTGGTTCCCTGTGTTTCATCAAGTCCAGAGTAAATGCAACTGTGTACCAAGAGATTTTAGAGCACTACATGCTTCCATCTGCTGAAAAGCTCTATGGAGATGAGGATTTCATTTTCCAGCATGATCTGGCACCTGCCCACAGTGCCAAAACCACCAGTAACTGGTGCACTGACCATGGCATCACTGTCCTTGATTGGCCTGCTAATTCCCCTGACCTTAACCCCATCGAGAATTTGTGGGGTATAGTTAAGAAGAAGATGAAAGACACCAGACCTGCAAATGCAAATGAGCTGAAGGCCGCTATCGAAGCATCCTGGGCATCAATAACACCTCAGCAATGCCACAGGCTGATTGCCTCCATGCCACGCCGGATTGATGCAGTAATCCGTGCAAAAGGATTCCTAACCAAGTACTGAGTGCATCAATGGACATTTTCAAATGTTTGATTTAGTTTTGCTGTTATAAAATTATTTTTTTACTTGGTCTGAGGAAGTATTCTAATATTTTGAGATAGGATTTTTGAGTTTTTTTCAGCTGTAAGCCAAAATCAGCAATATTCAAATAATAAAAGGCTTGAAATAGTTCAGCTGATGTGTAATGAATCCAGAATGTATGACATTTTTGTTTTTATAATTGCATTACAGAAAATAAAGAACTTTATCACAATATTCTAATTTTCTGAGACAGTCCAGTATATATACCTCTAAAACATCTTGGCCCCAGGTTATTAAGTTCATCTTTTTTTGGTCTATAGTTTTTAAAGTGAGCATCATTTTCTGATATGTAAGATTTTTTTTGACAGCGATCCAAATGATTTGTTGAACTGGGCGTCATCTTGCAGCTTCACACGCCACTGTGTACCGTCGCCCCGGAATATTGAAGGTCACAGTTCAGCGGGGCTATCGTTACATAATCACGTGCAGATAGCACTTCAGTAGGAGTGACTTCAATATGTTCCTTTGACACGTGCATCAAATATTTACTTCGAGATCTCCAAAGTTTTCTTGTATTGTCAAAAAAATTAAAAAGTAGGTTGAAAATGAGACACAATGGCACTTATTTGGTTTACAGAGAGACTATGAATACTCAATCAGCGTCTCACACAATTTGTCTTGGATTTCTCTTTAATGTATAGTTAAATACTATCACAAATTCCCTTGATTTTCTATTTTGCATGTCCCTGTTGGCAGACCAATTAAGATGGTGACCATAATTGGTGATTTTGAGCAAGAAATGGCACAGACCTCGATTGGATTGCGACGCACCCGTACAAAAAGAAAACATTGAAAATAAGGAGAAAGACATTTTATTCTTTTAGCACACAATTTTAGTTAATTCATTATTCTTCTTTTTATACTGTAGATTTTAAATTCATTTTCATAGTTATTCCTGAAGGTTTAACCAGAGATTTTTCGTTTTTAGCATAGCAGACATTGACAAAAATTGTAAAAATAAATAAATAAATGAAAAAAACATAAAGAAAGAAACATTGAAAAATATATACTAATATATTAAACAAAAATAAGGAACGTTTTCCGCAAAAATATTTTTTTGTCATGATTACCGATGTGAATCACCTGTGCCCGCTCCTTTGGTGCCAACTACCTCGGACTCTGATTGGCTCTCTGTCCCTATTCAAACCCACTCCTATCTGTCCCCTTTTGTCAGTCCGTCTGCGAACCTCAGTTGACACTAGGCAAGCCTTTTCGACCCTGATGCCCACCTGTTTTTTGCTCCCGTCTGTCCCCCGGCTTTGACCCGTTTGTGATCCTGACCACGTCTACTCTCCTGTCCTGGCGTACGACTCGCTTCCGACCCGACCATGTTTTTGCTCTCGTGTTCCGGCTAATGACCCATTTTTTCAGTTCCTGACACCGCCATCACTCGCCACAGAAGATCCACTTCCGCATTCAGAGCGACTTGCTTCCTGCGCCTAGCGAACACCGGATCGCAGCCCTTCCTCTTTCCCTTAATAAAACTTGTGAGAAGCGTAACGCAATTGAGTCATGTTTCCGTTCTGGTCCTGACAGTACGGACTGACCAGAAAAAGACCCAATGAACCTCTTCCCCGCAAGACGTGGGTTCTGACTCGGTCCTGTTCCCTGTTAGTATTTCCTGTACGTTATTGCTCCCGTTTAATATCGGTTTCCAGTTTTGTTCCTGTCTATTTTTGTCCTGTTTATTATTCTCTCCGGTTTTCATTCTCGTCTAGTTTGTCCTGTTTAATTTCGATATCCTTTTTCAATATCAATCCTGTCTGTCCCGTCCTGTCCAGTCTCGACCCCATCTGTCGGATATCTGCTCGGGCAATTGGTATCGATGTCGTCGGCCTCTGACTTCCTATCATTCCAGGTCAGACTGCTGCCTAACATGCATGAATCCCTATTTCCTGTGAAATAAAAGGCTTGTTTGAGAAACGTCACGCATTTGGGTCCTGATCCTGTTCCGGTTCTTGACATTTTTTAAAGAAATTATTAATATTTTCATATTTTTATCATTTTTTTTTCCCTAATTTAAACCGGGTTTTTTTTGCGTTTATGCAACCTATAAGGCAAGCGTCTCAAATCTGTGGCCCGCGGGTCATTTGAAGCCAGCAAGACAATAGCTTGTGGCCCTGGCCATAATATGAAAGCTGAATGTTATTACAGGCCCTCCGAGTTTGAAATGAATGCTACCTCCATGCTAATCAGATGGGTGGGGTTCAATTTTGGACTTTTTCCCACTTAAATGTAATATAAATCGTTAGCTATCTCCTGGTTTGACCCATGGCAGTGCGTACACATCACAGACTATACAGTAAGTTTCAACCAATTAGCTAAATAGATAAATCATTTTTTGCAATGTATTCAGAAAATGTTTTTGGGAATAAAAGATGGAACGAGGGGCCGTCGGGGTGGAAGGGAGATCTTTACAGCTGTTGAACTGAAGCTTAAAGAACAGTGGATACACCTTGCCTGTAACCAACTTTGTTGAACATGTTTCATTATTTAATTTCTTAATTTCCTTATCAATTCCTGATCATGTTTTTTCCCTTTTTTAGATATTAATCTCATGATTACTGATGTGACTCAGCTGTGCCAGCTCATTTGGTGCCACCCGTCGCAGGTTCTGATTGGCTCCCTGTCACTATTTGAACCTAGTCCTGTCAGTCCCCTGTTGTCAGTCCGTCTGCAAACCTCAGTGTATACTAGGCAAGCCTTTTTTGACCCTGACTGCCACTTGTCCTGTTTTTGCTCCCGTCTGTCTCCGGCGACGACCCGTTTTTATCCCGATCACGTCTGCTCTCCCGTCCCGACTTATGACCCATTTCTGACCCCGACCATGTTTTAGTTCTCCTGTCCCAGCTATGGACCTGTTTTTCCATCCTTGACACCGCCATCGCTCACTACGGAAGATCCACTTCCGTGTTCAGATCACAATCCGAGTATGAAAGCGACCTCCGAATCGTGGGCGCTGCCCTTCCTCTTTCCTTAAATAAATCTTAACGCAATTAGGTCCTGTCTCCATTCTGGTCCGGACAATTAATTTGTGTAGACAAAAACAATTAGGATCAGTGGAAGGCTTTTATCTTGGCTTTTATTTTGAAAAACCAGATGACCCCAATCTTGCCCAGACCTGGCAGCCCCCCATTATATTGAGTTTGGGACCCCTGGTATGAAGGGAAAAACAATGATCAAATGAAATGATCTGCATTTATATAGCGCTTTTCAAGTCAAGACTTCCCAAAGCGCTTTACAGTGTCTTCACATTTCCCAATAGCGGCCTTGCAGCCATGTAAGGCGCTAACCTGCTTATTGGGGGTATTGGGGGTTCAGTGTCTTACCCAAGGACACTTCGACATGTAATACGGACGAGCCGGGATTCAAACTGGGATCCCCTGATCCCAAGACGAGCGCTCTACCTCCTGAGCTACTGCCGCCCCAATAAATTGTGAAACATATTTTAAAAATATAGTGACATAATAAAATAAATTGTCATGATTACTCATTAATTTCACCTGTGCCCGCTTGTTTGGCGCCGGCCGCTGCAGGCTTCCTGATTGGTTACCCGTCCTTCTTAAGCTCAGTCCTTTCACTCGCCTGTTGTCAGTCCGTCAGCGAACCTCTATTGTTACAAGGCAAGCATTTTTGACCCTGACACCCGCCTGTCCCTTTTTGCACCCAATTTCCCACACGTCCGTTCCTGATCTCCCCGTTTTTCTCCGGCTCCGACCTGTTTTCGATCCTGACCACGTTTTGCTCTGCTGTCCCGGCTAGCGACTTATTTTTTCCCGTCCTCAACACCACGATCTCCTGCTCACTTCGGCATTCGGAACTCGTTCCGATTCTGTGCGTGGCTTGCTTCCCACGTGCAGCGAGCACCGGATGGCCGCCGCTGCCTTTCCCCTCTATCTTAATAAACTTGTGAGAAACGTTACGCGATTGGGTCTACCTTTTGTGCTGGTCGTGACATTAATTCCTAATTCAAATTAATTTGAGAACAGAACAGTTTTTCAACACAGAAACATGATTTTTTATTTGATTTAACAACATTTTTGGGCTTTAGTTTTAGGTTTTCGATCAGGGCATGGTGGAATAATAGTCCGTGGTTTGCAATAATCTGTGGTCTGTGCAGCCCTTTGAGACTCTTTCTGATTAAGGGCGTCACAAATAAACATGACTTGACTAGTAAAGGGCAATATCAACCCTTTAGACTTTAGAGTAAACTAAGAAAAAGAAGCTAGCAACCTCCGTCAAGAAGGCTAAAGACCGGATTCAAACCCCAAACTAAAAAACTGAGGTAGAGCGCTCGTCTTGGAATCAAGAGATCGCAGTTCAAATCCCGGCTCCTCTGTGTTACATGTCGAAGTGTCCTTGGGTAAGAGGCTGAACCCCTAATGCCCCCAATAAGCAGGCTCCACGGCCGCTATTGGTGTGTGGGTGAATGGGTAAATGTGAAGCGCATTGTAAAGCGCTTTGGGAAGTCATTGACTTGAAAAGCGCTATATAAATGCAGATCATTTCATTTCATTTCCAATAGATGTACGCACCTCGCACCGCCGTTCGGCTATCGACAAAACATTTAACGGTGTAATCCTTTAAAATGCCAACATAGCGCTGCATAATCCCATTAACCTGCTCCATGTCACTTCGAATTTGTGTTAAACCGTTTTAGAGCCTCATGAGCACGAAAAGCGCAGGCGTCAAACTTGTGCTCAGATCATGCAACTCAATGACTATATTTTCTGGAGTATAAGGCGCACCTTCAAAAATGGTCGTTTGTGGAATACTTTTTCGTATATAAGGCTCACTATATTTTAAGGTGCATGAAATGTTGCTATGACCAGCACACAGGGTAGACCCAATAGCGTAATCTCATCTCATCTCATCAGCCGTACCGCTTATCCTCATTAGGGTCGCGGGGGGGCTGGAGCCCATCCCAGCCATCTCCGGGCAGTGGGCAGGGGACACCCTGAACTGGTTGCCAGCCAATCCCAATAGCGTAATGTTTTTTCAAAATGTTTTTGAAAGAAAGAGGAAGGGAAGCGCCCGCGATCCGACTTTCGCTGGACGCGGGAAGCAGGTCGCTCTCAGACTCGGATTGTGATTCGAACACGGAAGTGGATCTTCCGCAGCGATGGCGATGGCGGTGTCAGGGACGGAAAAACTGGTCGGACTGGGAGAACAAAAACTTGGTCGGGGTCAGAAACGGGACGAAGCCAGGACGGGAGAGCAGACATTGTCGGGATCAAAAATGGGTCGTAAGTCGGGACGGGAGAGCAGACGTGGTCGGAATCAAAACGGGTCGTAGCCGGAGACAAACGGGAGCAAAAACGGGACAGGCGGCTGTCAGGGTCGAAAAAAAGGCTTGCCTTATAAAAACAGGTTCGCAGACAGACTGACAACCGGCAACTGACAGGACTGGGTTTAAATAGTGACAGCCAGCCAATCAGAGCCCGCAGCGGTTGGCGCCAAATGAGCAGGCACAGGCGATTCACATCAGTAATCATGACAAATGTTGCATCAGAAAAAAAGTAAGGAAATAATAATGAAAACGTATTTTATTAGATGTAAAGTATCTTTATGAAATATTGTGTCATCACTCAAAGAGTTTAATTTATAAAGTTTATTCAGTTTTTACTGTTGGACACCTACATGGAGATTACATGAGATACCAGTTTGTTTTTGGACTATTATTCCTCACTATTTTTTGTTATTTTGGCTATTATGCGCTGTTTACATCAGGGGTCTCCAAATCTTTTCTAGCTGACAGCTACTCTTTGTTACTAAGTAGCACAAAAGGCATATAGTTTAAATGCATTTCTAAAATATCAACTTATCATCTTATTACAGCGCTGTTATAATGTTATTGTCAGGACTAGAACGGAGACAGGACCCACTTGCGTGCGTTTCTCTTAGTTTTATAGGGAAGAAGGGAAAGGATAGTACACACGATCCGTCGTTCGCTGGTCGCAGGGAGCAGGTTGCTCAGACGCGGAAGTGGAATTTCCGTGGCGAGCGATTGGCGTTGTTGAGAGCGGAAAAAACAGGTCAGTAGCCGGGACATGGGAGTAAAAATTGTGGTCGAGATCAGAAAAAGGGTCGGAACAGATGGGAATCAGAACAGGAAAGACTCAGGCTCAAAATGTTTGCCTAGCGTAAGCTGAGGTTCGCAGGCGGACTGACAACTGGTGACAGGAAGACAGGGATTTAAAAAGTGACAGGGAGCCAATCACCGTCCTAGGCAGTTGGGGCCGTTATTACCAGGTCAACTGTAGGGGTAAATAGACTCAGTCAACAACAAAAAATATTTTTACCGTAAAATTATAATTACCCATTCTGGTGAGCTACAGTATTTGAAGAACAGGTCTGTGGGCACCTCAGCTATCCATAGGGGGCACCCTGGTGCCCACGGGGACTACGTTGGAAACCCTTGGTTTACGTCAAAGTCACTATTGGCCAATAATGTTACTGTTCTTTGATTTCCACATACTTTAGGGCAGATCTGCTTTTTGTACCCTAGGAGATTTAGTAAAAAGAAAAAGCTCAGGCAAGGGCTTTTAAAAAATATATTGAATTTGGCATTGTGAGGGGTTTTTGTACACTCATCTCCTTGTAACTTTAAAATCCATTGATTGATTGATTGATCTTCTTTTTTGAGTGTCTAAGAAACTATAAATAGAATTTCATTGTAATTATGCATTTCCAATTCCATTTACCATATTAAAGGGATAGATAGATAGATAGATAGATGGATAGATGGATAGATGGATAGATGGATAGATGGATAGATAGATAGATAGATAGATAGATCAACAGACAGAGAGACAGATGGATAGACAGACGGAGACACAGTAGATAGATAGATAGATAGATAGATAGATAGATAGATAGATAGATAGATACTTTATTCATCCCCGTAGGCCTTTAAGGGGCACCTGCAAATTCCTGGCATTTTTGTTTTTTTAGGTGTGCCTTATAGTCCAGAAAATATAGTACAATTTTTAAGGTTGCCGCTGGCTGCGCTACTTCCAGATGTGTACTTTCATTTTTAAGCATATAACTAACCACATTTCAGACATTACTTGTAACCAGTTTTATAAATTTATAAGGAGGCCTTCAGAATGAGATTTGCAGGCCTTGAAGCATAACATCAGTGTTTAAAGGTGTTGGTTTAGCAAATCAGATTTCAAGTTAGCGTAATCAAGTCCTTCTAGCAGTCAGCCAGGAGGTAGTAATGCACCAGTCTAAGATCTATTATTCTACTAAATTTTAATAACATGATTTTCTTTCACTGTACAGTGACCTTTTACTTAATTTTTGATTGGGTTTGGATTAGGATTAGAGCCACTCACATTTTGGGGAGCGTTGATGACACCAGTGTTGTAGCCAAACTGGAGGGAGCCAATCACTGCTGTGCCCACAGCCATCATGAGCTGAGGCGTCACCTGTAAAAGTATAGTCGAACATTTGGATTAATTTGATTTTGCAGTGCATAGAAAAAGACATTTCTGGCCACTTGCCATTGTCCTTGTTCTAAGTTGCAAGGATCACCGTCTGGTCTGACCGCGTTTAATTTAAGTCGATAAGCTTTTTACTATACAGTACTATTACTATCGGACACACGGTCACCACACAATTAACAACAATCCTTTTGGTGTAACATTGTGGGATAGTCATGTCATTAAACAAAATAAATGTTTCCTTACAGATCTTTAAATCTACTCGAATAGTAAATGGCATCTCTGTTATCTATACTTTTACTGTCCTACCCCCAAAAACCCAAAACCTTGTAACAGGTTGGGCAAAAAAAATGATGAGAAATATGGTGCAGTTGTCACAAGCCAGGAACGGAGACAGGACCCAGTAAGAGTTCGTTTAATCAGTTTTATCAATAAAGAGGGAGGGCAGGGCTTGCTTCCACGATCCGATGTTCGACGGACAAGGGTAGCAGGTGGCGGCCCAGTCCTGTCACTCTCCGGTTGTCGGTCTGTCAGCGAACCTCTGTTGTTACAAGGCAAGCATTTTGACCCTGACTCCCAACTTTCTGTTTTTGCGCTCGGGTTTCCACCGTCCGTTCCTGATCTCCACGTTTGTCTCTGGCTCTGACCTGTTTTTGATCCCGACCACGTTTGCTCTCCCGTCCTAACTTACGACCCGTTTTTGATCCTGACCACGTTTTTGCTCTCCTGTCCCGGCTATCGACCTGTTTTTCCGTCCTTGATACCGCCATCTCCCGCTTCGGAAGATCCACTTCCGTATTCGGATCACGCTTGCTTCCCGCGTCCAGCGAACAAACGCTACGCATTTGTGTCCTGATTCTGTTCTGGTCGCGACAAAACGTCTTGACAGCAGCCAGATAATTTATTTTATATATAAATACGAATTATAAGTATGTAGTTCTTATTTTGGCAGAAAAACAATGCTAGGATAAAAAAATACAGTAAAAATGAGCAACATTTGCTGGCAATAGGTTAAGATTTTGTAATTTTGCAGTGTTCAAATACTAGTATTCATATTTAAATACAACGAACCAAATACATATGTTTACCGTACCCGTTGCATGGTTTTCAACAGATTATCCATTTTAATCAGTGACTGCAAAATGCTCGCTGATGAGCAGTCAATCAACATGACTTTAGATCTCAAGGTTTGTCATATATCTTGAATTAATCCCTGAAGAACTGAACGTATAGTTGTGACCTCCACACTACTGACTTAATGTGCTGTCAAATCCTGTGTAATCTTGACACATGGCGAGATTCACAATACTAACGAGCAATCTCATTAGTGGATATCCAGTAAGGAAACAACAAAAGGAACAAAGAAGTAAACATCAACATGATAAAAAATATCAGAGAAAATATGTGACATTAGCAATATAATTTGCAAGGATTACGTTAACTCAGTACCCAATCTTTCCTGAATGATCATTCCATTCATTACATGTTCATTCACATTTTCATCTATTTTGATGGCACAGTCATTACCTCTCCGAAGCACTCCATGATGACTTTTTTGCAAACTCTAAAAAGAAAAATCTCGTAATCCGTCAGGTGTTTATGTTAGGATCGTTTAAAAAGCGCATGGTTATGGTGTCCTACATGAGCACCGGCAGCTTTACAAAGACGCACGCAAGGCTTGGTGCGGTGCGTCTCTCAACCATCCATGTGCTGCACCGCACTGAGCTGCTTAATGACATCTGCGCTAAGTGGATCTGGCCCGAGCGATGTGCCGATTGGCCCTGAGGGAATAACAACAAAACAACATTGCCACACAAATAATAAAGAGAACTTGTGTTTAATGCATTTATTAGCTGGTGCTTGCTTTAACAACCCAATGCCATTGTGCTGAGTTGTGCTAGCAAAGGTGTACAAAAAGAGATACAATTTGAACTTTTTTTTTTACAGTCAACAAATTTAAAGTCAACCATACAGAATCCCTAGAAAATAATCCATATCGATTTATCACAAGTTTTTTAAAAAAAAAAACGTTTCTCCTTTCGTTCGCTTCCAAAAGCCGGCTCATAGAGACGGTTTGTTAGTGAACGACAACACAGTAAAGGCCATCACAGAATACCTAGGTGTGAACAGGGTTGGGTAGGGTTACTTTTACTTGATTACTTTCAATTACTTTTGGATTACTCCAATACCAAATATGCTAATAAAAGACAAAAGAAACTAAATATGAATAAAATTACTAAATTTTGTGCAGGCTTGGGGAGTAACGGAATACATGGAACGGCAAAAATGATGTTGGCAAGCTGTTTGGATTTATTTTCATTTTGTTTCTGTCGCATTTTATGTTAGTTTTGCCGGAGATCGAAGAGATCAAAGCCAGGAGAGAAAGCTTACCACGTGTTGTGAGTCATAATTTTATTCATATTTAGTTTCCTTTGTCTTTTATTAGCATATTTGGTATTGCAGTAATCCAAAAGTAATTGAAAGTAATCCAGTTAAAGTAACCCTACCCAACCCTGCATATAGTATCAATTATTCTGTAACATTATGGAAATGGCTTAAGGGGAGGGGAAATAAAGCAAAAAAAAGACAACATTGAAAATAGGAAACAAAAGAAAAAAGACAAAAAATAAAAAAGAGAGGGGAAAAAAAGAACAAATTAAAAAAAAAGTAAAAAGCTAGCAAAAAAGAAACCAAAGAAAACTGAAAAAAATGAAAGAGAGAAAATGAAAAAAAGCAAGGAAAAAAGAAGGGTTTTAGGGGTCCCAAAACAGGATAGTGAAACTTTGTAAAACCCAACCCACGCACGGCCTGCCACTGCAACCAAGTAATAACATATTAACATTGTAGCAACACATACGTTTTGTGAAATGCAAATTAAACTTTGTAGTAATCAATAACAAAATAGTAGTTCTCAGTTCGAAAAATATTAGTAAGCCACACAAATAAGAACTAATAGGTCAGCCTTGCTCCAAACATACTCAAATGGTCTCATATTCAATTGTTTTGTGTCACGAGGAGATTTTTTCTCTGCTCAGGTAAAATAATTCCAACTAGACTCCAACTTAACTTCCCCTTCATACCGCTTTCGAGCAGTACCGCTGTATTTATTGAGGACAGCAGCCTGCCGCTTGGGCCTGGACTGTCACACGTGATTGTATATACTGGGACTATGTACACCTGCTGCTGCCCACACACACCAAGGGCGTAGGTTTGGTTTTGCAATTTTTTTAAGTAAACACCTAAAATTGATGGGGACAAAACAATGATCGCTTGATGTTGGTGGGGACACGTCCTCTCCATCCTTGCCAATACGTACAGTTGCCTTGAACGCTCTGAAGCTGGGGGGGGAAATTATGCAAGACCTTTTGTACATGTCTCCAAAAATATCGCAAACGGGGTGAAGAAGGGAGGGATTCAGGGCACGAAGCAAGGAATGATGACATTTTTGAAAGTATGGATATTAAAAAACTACATATTAGGGATGTTATAAATCACACGTTTTCAAACCTCAAACGAAAGTAGTCAGCAGTACCGATACCATCGGAACATAACATTGCTATTTCTCAATATATTTTCCTTGAGATTGCATTATTATAATGTCGAGGAAGTGATACTTGACGTTAGGGAGACAAGCACGGACCCAGCTCCCATCATAACCAATGGAGACTGTGTATAGAGTATCCATCCTGGGCATGCACATCTCCAAAGACTTTTCCTAGTTTGCCAATACCAGAGCTGTGTTAGGGAAGGCCCAGCAGTGACTCCACTTCCTGAGAGTGCTTAGGAAAAACATCCTGGAACAGAAGTTGCTGGTGTTCTTCTAGAGAGTCACAGTTGAGAGCATTCTGGCATATGGCATCATTATGGTGTGGAACGCTGGAAGCACGACAGCAGACAGAAAAACTATAGAGAGTCATCAACGCAGTCCAGAAAATCATTGGCTGCTCTCTGCCCAGTCTGGAGGACATTGCCTAAGGTCTCCTCTCAGTGGCCACCACCTCCTCTTTATCCTGTTGCCCTCTAAGCTACAGGTCCATCAAAACAAGGACTAACAGACTCAGAGACAGTTTCCTCCCTGGAGCCATCACCAGCCAAAACAGGCGCATAAGAATGAAAATATAAATATCGTGCCTATGTATAAAAAAGGGTACTCATATCATTTTTATCTACTTTTAAAAGTTGTGTTGCACTATTGTTCTGACGGATTCAGAGTCTCCAAGCACTACTTACCGTCGCCTATTTATCCTGACATTCTCTCCTCAAATGTTTCTCTTTTAAGTCTTTATTAAGTATTTAACCTGGAGTGCCATGTTTAATCTTGTTATACACAGTGTTCACTACGTTGATATCAATAACAATAAAGACAGTTCCAATTTACCGTCCCCATACCTACCAAACTCAGTCAAAGGCTCCCTTCAATATTGACTGCAATTCCTCTTATTAAGCGATAATAAACCTTACAAACACAAAGCAGCACCTATTTACTCACAATAAGACAGACTATGCAGAATAAAAACAACATAATTTGCGTAAACAAGTTTATTTTAGATGCCAAATAAATGCTTAATCAAGGATAAAGTTTTATTGTGTACTCCGATAATTTTAGCAATCCAAGATGACGTTGCTGTGCCGTGCACAGTTTTAAATGAACAAAATTGTATGCACTACTCTCCGGTCTTCCGAAGTCCAGAATCAAGAGTCTTCAGCTGGTACAAAATGCCGCAGCGAGGCTTTTAACTAGAACAAAAAAGTCCGATCACACCAAGCCGATTTAGGCTAACCTGCATTGGCTCCCTGTTAGCCTAAGATGTGATTTCAAGGTTCTCTTAGTATTATACAAAATCATGCATGGATTTGCTCCCTCATATCTTTCAGATCTGATTTCCGGTCTGAAGCCTTCGTTCTGAGAGCGCCGGTTTTCTGGTGATCCCAAGAGCCAAGAAGTGTTCCGCTGGTTCGAGAGCGTTCTCCATGCGGGCACCGGTGCTGTGGAATTTTCTTCCCCCTGAGATTCGATCTGCAACCTCAGTGGAAATATTTAAATGTAAGTTTAAGACTCACTTCTACTCTATAGCATATGAATAACCTATACTTTTCGTGGACAATATCTCTGTATTATTTGTGATTACAACATCCTTTGCTGTCTGGTAATCCTGGAAGGGGGATACAACATGTGCGGTCCCTTCTCAAGGTTTCTTCATTTTCCTCATGTTAAGGTTTTTTGAGTTTTTCCTTGCCCTCATGTTGGTTCCAGATCAGGGGATGGTGTAATGATAGTCTGAAAAATAGTCTGTGTAATAACCTGTGAAGCCCTTTGAGACTCTTTGTGATTAAGGGCTATACAAATAAAAATGACTTGACTTGACTTCAGGTTCCTGATAGTTACATACTGACTAGAAGTCAGCTGACACTCGTATCAATAGCTTAAAAAAGGTGGTATCAGTATCAATTCCTGGTATTGGAACATTGTGACCCTAACCCTAACCCCTACCCTAAACCCCTACCCTAAACCCCAACCCTAACACTAACCTCTAACCCTAACCCTAACCCTAACCCTAACCCTAACACAGACACACATGCACTCTTACACAAAAACAGCCTTCATCCAAAACACACCTACAGAGGCTTAATAAAATCACAGTTGCTCAGATTCCACAGAATCTGCTCGCAAGATACGGACTTTGAAAAGGCCACCCAAACCCTTTTCAAGGCACTGAGACCAAGAGGATACTCAAGATCTTTCCTCAGGCAGGTCCGTAAAACATTTTTAACCACAGGGCAACGAGACACACAGAAAATTATCCCACTAATTAGTACCTACTCAGAAATTAGCCAAATTGCTAATAGAAAAATTAGACAAAATATAAATCAGACACTACAGAACACAAGCATACTGGACTGTCTCAGAAAATTAGAATATTGTGATAAAGTTCTTTATTTTCTGTAATGCAATTAAAAAAACAAAAATGTCATACATTCTGGATTCATTACATATCAACTGAACTATTTCAAGCCTTTTATTATTTGAATATTGCTGATTTTGGCTTACAGCTGAAAAAAACTCAAAAATCCTATCTCAAAATATTAGAATACTTCCTCAGACCAAGTAAAAAAATAATTTTATAACAGCAAAACTAAATCAAACATTTGAAAATGTCCATTGATGCACTCAGTACTTGGTTGGGAATCCTTTTGCACGGATTACTGCATCAATCCGGCGTGGCATGGAGGCAATCAGCCTGTGGCATTGCTGAGGTGTTATTGATGCCCAGGATGCTTCGATAGCGGCCTTCAGCTCATTTGCATTTGTAGGTCTGGTGTCTTTCATCTTCTTCTTAACTATACCCCACAAATTCTCGATGGGGTTCAGGTCAGGGGAATTAGCAGGCCAATCAAGGACAGTGATGCCATGGTCAGTGCACCAGTTACTGGTGGTTTTGGCACTGTGGGCAGGTGCCAGATCATGCTGGAAAATGAAATCCTTATCTCCATAGAGCTTTTCAGCAGATGGAAGCATGTAGTGCTCTAAAATCTCTTTTTACACAGTTGCATTTATTCTGGACTTGATGAAACACAGTGGACCAACACCAGCAGCTGACATGGCTCCCCAAACCATTGCTGATTGTGGGAACTTCACACTGGATTTCAAGCAACTTGGATTTTGCTCCTCTCCAGCCTTTCTCCAGACTCTGGCGCCTTCACTCCCAAATGAAATGCAAAACTTGCTTTCGTCTGAAAAGAGGACTTTGGACCACTCTGCAACTGTCCAGTGCTTCTTCTCCATAGCCCAAGTCAGACGCTTCTTCCGTTGTCTTGAGTTCAGAAGTGGCTTGACCATGGGAATACGGCTATTGTAGCCCATTTCCCGGACATGTCTGTGAACTGTGGCTTTTGATACCTGGACTCCAGCTTCAGCCCACTGTCTTTGAAGCTCCCCCAAATTCTGGAAGCGGCTCTTCTTCACAATTTTGTTAAGGCTGCGGTCATCTCTCTTGGTTGTGCAGCGTTTCCGGCCACATTTTTCCCTTCCAACAGACTTTTTGTGGATATGCTTTGAAACTGCACTCTGTGAACAGCCTGCTCTTTGAGAAATTTCTTTTTTTGTCTTACCCTCCTGATGGAGGGTATCAATGATGGTCCTCTGGACAGCAGTCAGATCAGCAGTCTTCCCCATACTTGTGATTTAGTTTACTGAACCAAGCTGAGTGTTTTTAAGGCTCAGGAAACCCTCGCAAGGTGTTTCGAGTTAATTAGATGATTCAGGTGATTAGTTGAATAGCCTACTTGTATACTTTTTCATGATATTCTAATATTTTGAGATAGGATTTTTGAGTTTTCTTAAGCTGTAAGCCAAATTCAGCAATATTAAAATAATAAAAGGCTTGAAATAGTTCAGTTGATGTGTAATGAATCCAGAATGTATGACATTTTTGTTTTTTTAATTGCATTACAGAAAATAAAGAACTTTATCACAATATTCTAATTTTCTGAGACAGTCCAGTAATCCAAGATTACAAAATCATCTCAGCCTTTAAAAGAAACAAAAATCTCAAAGATTACTTAGTAAAAAGTAAATTACCAGAAATCAACATAACACAAACGCAGGGGCCCACATTCTACAAACAAGCCACCACAGTTAGGAACACCATTACCAAGACAAACTACCTAATTAAACAAAGAATCACTCCCACCACAGAAAACTGTATTTATGTCATAAAATGTAAACACTGTGACATTAAATATATAGGAGAGACAGGAAATTCTATCAGATGTAGATTAGCACAACACATTTACAACATTAAGAACCTTAAACAAAGTAATACACATCTTGTCGCACACTTCATTCGACATGGACTACAGGCATTACAAATATGGGGCCTAGAAACAAATAGCAATTGGACTCAAAAAGACAGACGTAGGGCAGAAAAAGGCTGGATAGGAAAATTAAACACTCTCTTCCCAGATGGACTAAACGAACGCAGGTAAGACAAGAAACGCTCCAATTTCCTGAATGGCCAGTGCTAATAAGACTTGGTTTCCCAAGAACCCCAAAAATTTTTTTTGGAGGGACCTTGGGAAAGTAAGATTGCCTCAAAAACCTAACCCTAACCCTAACCCTAACCCTAACCCTAACCCTAACCCTAACCCTAACCCTAACCCTAAGGACCCCCAGAAAAATTTTTTTGGGGGGACCTTGAGAAAGTAATATTGTTTCAAAAACCTAACCCTAACCCTAACCCTAACACCAACCCTAACCCTAACACCAACCCTAACCCTAACCCTAAACCCTAACCCTATATAACAAAACACCTCCCACTTTTCACTCGGGTTATAACTCCCCCTGGATGAGCTTTATCCTCTAAAAACCTTGGCTGAGGCTGCTCCCTCTTTTGGCAGGCTTGCTTTACATTATGCATGACGGAGGTTGGGTTTTAGAGGCTCTGGTATAGTTTTCAAACTCCCCCCTTCCAAAATATCAGGGAGGTACATCTACAGATGTTCCACGTGTACAATTCCAAGTTCATACATTGCTGAAATCTGTGTTTTGGAGCAAAGTTGTAGTAACATGATATCTATATGCTCTGGTTATGTCTGTTCTTACAATGACGCATTCAAACATTTGTAAGAGTTTACGTACGTCCTGAACCAAAACAGTGCTCCTTGTTGAACGTGCACACATAAACATGTGGATGGACCTGTCGCATGCAGAAACAGATTCACGGGAGTGGTCTTAACCTTTACCATCTGTCGTTTTAAAGGACTCAGGTTGCCACGCTCACTTATAGAGCGGATCACCAGTATGTCTGTCGTATTTTCCAGACTATAAGGCGCACCCAAATTAACCAGAAATATCAAAGTGCACCTTATATGCGGACAAAACTGAAAATGTGTTGCCGTATTTGTGCAATTATTGAGCAGTCGATAAATTTGATCGCTGACCACCAGTGCATAACAATAATGGCAACAGCGAAAAGCAATGATAAGAGCTCCCGATCCTAACCACCAGGCCGCAGGTGAACGGTTGTGTTATGCAATGGGAATCGAACTCAGCTTACAGAGGGGAGAGCGTGAGATCCTATCCACTAGACCACTTGGGATACAGATGATAGCATATATCCTTATTGAACTATTTTCAGTCATGGTACTAGATATGCTCGAGTATAGAGAATGTTGTGTCAATTTTCTCAGCTAAAACCAAGCATTGTGACAAACGTTCTCAATATGAACAGCCATGAGTTTATAACTTTCAGGACAACTGAATTACTTCCAACAATGCCTTTTTCATTATTCAGTTCAGAATCTGGTGCACTTTGTAAAGACGAGCGAATCAGCTGTACCAGGGACTGTTTTAATGTCTGACAATAATCAAGAAGCCCGGCCTTATAACAACATCAACAAATTAGTACTGTGACTGAATATAGTGTGATGATCAGATAAGACCCAATGCCTTTTCATGTGTTGTCTTTATCACGACAGTCTGGTGGATAAGAGCCGGTGCATTCCATGCTGTGATCTGGGTTTGAATTTAGTAGCATCGAATGTTATAAAATTGAAATCAGTGATATTTTTCGACTAATCAATCAATGCACAAACAGACACGTTTATATTTCTCTAGCATTTCCAGGATTTGAATTCCATGCGCCCTATAGTCTGGTGCGCCTTTTGGTGCGGAAAATACGGTATTTACATTCCCACGTTGATGCAACACACATAGTTTTTGTTACAGTTCACGATTGCTCATCAATGCCAGACGATTATGTAACTAGGCACTCGACAGCATCTACTCTTGAAACGTCACCGGTGTCAAACATTTTTTTCACTATAAAAACAAATCCATGCGATCGTGTGTGAAGAGGGCACAGGAATCTCTGCGTAACCCCCACAGACGACCCATGAGCAAAGTCTCATTTTATGCAGTGTCTGTTTTAGGGAAAGGAAGAGGAGTGCCTCCACGTGTGACTACACAAGAAACTTGATCCCGTTATTTTCAGCCCCCCCCTCTTACTCCCTGTTCCCATATTTGTTCCTCTGTTGCAGAGCTTTACCCCAAGCCATCCGTCCCAGTGCTTCCAGTCACACCCGTGCATTTTCCTGCCACAAATCGGTGCTGCAGTGGCAGGACTCGACCGCGCAAACTATTCTTCGGGCTCGGTCGGACTCATTGGAGAAGGTGAGTCAACAGCATTTTGGGAGCTGGACTGGACCGATTGCCACGTGGTTTGACTTCTTGAGGAGCTCTGAGCAGCAAAAAGGAGACAAAAAATGCTGTGTTCAAGTTGTGCTCTCTTCAGTTTGGACATTTCACTCATGTCGGATGTTTTTAGTTCTGGTGTGAGAATAATTGAGTGAGTTTTGTGTCATTTTCTATTGTTTCAGTTGATCTTTGAAAAGAAGTGAAGGTAAATAACAGTTTTCAGTAGTAAATGGAGAAAATGGCCTGCATTTATGTAGCTCTTTACACAGATAGGCTGTTTTAGAACTTGAGTGTGAAACTGTTGTGTATTTTTGGGAGTTACTTCTGTTGCCATGTCATCATCCAAGGAATTCCCACTTCTGATTTATTTTCGACTGATTGTTATTTTCTTGTTTGCTTTTTCTCCTTTTACACATTGCATGTCTGTTTCTTCTCCCAGCACATTTATTCGAAGCTACACCCAAACGGTATTGGATTTTTGGCTATCTCAAGTCCTGCGCCCAACGTTGAAATATAAATAAACTGAACTGTGTAGATGTTGTAATCCTTAAATTGGACAAGGAAAGCAAAAACGTGCCAATCCAAACAGGACTTTGTGCCCTTAGACTTTTGTTTTTGCCTGCAGTAAAAACATATATTTACAATAAAATACAACAGAAGGGGATTGTTGAAGGTCCATAGTTTGCGCTGGAGGCACATTATTTGACAGATTTTTAGTATTATTTCTATTATTTTACTGACATGTTTTTTTTAGTAAAAGAAGAAGAATAATAATTCTAATAAACATTCTCTTATAGGAAAAATAAGTAAAATTTCAATTTTCCTTATTTTTAACGTTTTTGACAAACAAACAGAAAATATGCCGATCCAAACAAGACTATGTGCCCTTAGACTTTTGCCTTTGCTTGAGGTTATAACATATATTTACAGGGGTTTATTGATTATCCATAGCTTGCACTGAAAGAAAAAAGATCACTAGCACATAATTTTACTCGTTTTAGTATTGTTTTTAGTATTTTTCTCCAGCTCGGTGGCCTTGGGGGTATGGCGCCCGCCCCGAGACTGGGAGGTTGTGGTTCAAGCCTCGGCCGAGTCATACCCAAGACTTAAACATTGGTACCCGTTGCCTCCCTGCTTGGCGTTCAGTATTAGGGGTTGGAATTGGGGGGGTTTGGTCACCTAATGACTCCCAACACCTCAGTTGGGTTGAGCGAGGGGGCTGGGAATCCCCTCCTCTGAATCAATCTCCCAAAAAGAGTCAGATATGACTCTAGCCACCTCCCACTAGGGGGATATGGCTGTGGTATATATAATAATTGTTTTACCAACAAGTGTTTTAGTAAATAAGAAAAATAATACATTTATAATACATTTTCTCATAGGAATATTAAAAAATACACACTATCGTTCAAAAGTTTGGGTCACCCAGAGTTATCTGTGAAAGGCACGCTGATTTTTATGAATCAAATGAGTTGCAAAATATATAGAAAGTGTAGTCAAAACAGGCTTGAGGTGTCGTTTTGTTATTATATTGATGTTCACTATGTTTTGTGTACTGTGACCCAATGCTAAATCTATTGCACCATGGTCATCCTGGAAGGGGAATTACCACTTGTGAAGCCCATTCCCAAGGTTTCTTATTTTCCTCGTGGTGAGGTTTGGAGTTTTTCCATGTTGGTTATAGATCAGGGGATGGTGTAATTGTAACCTGTGCAGTCCTTTGAGACATTTTGTGATGAAGGGCGAAACAAATAAATGTGACTTGACAGCACTAGAGGGCGGCCACTACTGGTACTGGCCACGGCTGCGACACGATTCCTTAAAACAACATCGGTTCCAATACCTGGTATCGGTACTTGTCTATCCCAGGTTTTAAGTGCAATGTGATGACAATGGACTTTCATTTGAAGGGACAGTGTGTATTATTTAACCTCCAGATGGTGCTGTATTATGTAGTGCAACTGAAATGAGTGCCAAAAAGCGCAAGGAAGAACACAAATTATTGTGGTTTTTCTTCTCAACTTCTTGCCCAGCCTTTCACTCGTTTTTTTAGGGGTACCTGTAATAGCAAAATGGCCGACAATTATGTCAGGTCCCTCTAGGTCAGGGGGATCAAACTCATTTGAGCTGGGGGCCACATGCTAGAAAAATAACTCACAGTAGGTTTAAGAGAAAGAGAGAAATAAAGAGAGAGGGAGAAAAAGAGATAGCATGAAAGAGAGAGATAAAAACAGAGAACAACAAACAGAGTAAGAGAGACAAGGTAAGACAGGAAAAAGGGCAAAAGAGTGAGAGAAATAGAGAGAGCACAATGGAGAGAGAGGGGGAGAATGAGACGGAAAAAAAGAAAGAACAAAATTAAAAGATAAACAAAGTGGAAATTAGGAAGCGAGAGATTAGAAAAATGCAAGAAAAGAAGAAAAAGATAAAGAAAGGGAGTGAGAAAGACAGAGAAAAAGTGAGAAAAAAGGAAAGAATGAAAGAGAAAAATGAGAGAGAGAAAATGAGAAAAAAGGGAAAGGGGGAGAGAGAGAGAGAGAGAGAGAGAGAGAGAGAGAGAGAGAGAGAGAGAGAGAGAGAGACAGACAGAGACAGAGGCGTTCAGAAATAAAAAAAATAAACAGGAAAAATTGAGTGAAAGAGAGAGACAGAGAGAGTGAGAAAGAAACAAACAAAAATAGACAAAAAGAGAGAAAGAAAGAGTTAGAGAGAGTGAAAGAGACAGACAAAGAGAGAAAAAAGCCGCTCATTTTTCTCTCATGTTTTTCTCAGTGTTGTCTTGATTAAAACCCCTTCTTGGGCCTGATTCGGCTCGGGGGCCGCCTGTTTGTCGCTTATGTTCCAAGTAATCCACATGTTCTGTAATATAAATACAGATTATTTTTGCCCTTCAAGTATTTAAAAAAAAGCACATTTTTATGATAGCTCGTGTATTTTGGCTTATTTCTCATATCAATATTTTTTAATGAATGTTTGTTTTCGTTTTTACCACTCGGAGGCGCAAAACAACACATAATGCCCCCTTTAAACCCCGCCCCTCCCCCCGAAAAAAAAAATCACAAGGGAGACAGAGTAAGAGAGAGAAGGTAAGACAGGAAAAAAGGGCAAAATAGTGAGAAAAATAGAGAGCACTATACAGAAAGAGGGGGGAGAAATAGACAGGAAAAAAGAGAAAGGAACAAAAAAAATGTAGTGGGAAACAGAGAAAGATCAGAAGAATGCAAGAAATGAAAAGCTATTAAGGGCTATACAAATAAACGTGACTTGACTTGAGAGATTGAGAAACCCTTTAAACCTTGCTTTTGTCAAAGAATGGAAATTTCCCCAAAAACCTTTGAACAGCCGTTATATATTATATAAATAATCATAATAATATCTCAAAAGGGCATATTTATTCGCCAGTGAAGCAACAAAATCTTACTTGAAAAATCGTTTACTTTAGTGATTTTATTTATTTTATTTTCCAAACTGGGAATTTTGTAGTGACAGGGAAAAACATGAAGAGAGATATTTAAAAATTCAAATGAGTGCTGAATAAATGGTAAATGGTAAATGATCTGCATTGATATAGCGCTTTTCAAGTCAATGAAGACCTCCCAAAGCGCTTTACAATGTGCTTCACACTTACCCATTCACACACACACTCACACACCAATAGTGAGTCTTGGTTTTAATAAACACCGGAGCCAGAATTCAAGATCCTATTACAGAAGTAAGAATACAAGCTCAACTCTATATAGAATACAAATTTGAAAATGTTTTGTCTCCTTTTGTTAATTAGTATGAAATGAAATGAAATGATCTGCATTTATATAGCGCTTTTCAAGTCAATGACTTCCCAAAGCGCTTTACAATGTGCTCCACATTTCCCAATAGCGGCCTTGCAGCCATGTAAGGCGCTAACCTGCTTATTGGGGGTATTAGGGGTTCAGTGTCTTACCCAAGGACACTTCGACATGTAACACGGACGAGCCGGGATTTGAACTGGGATCCCCTGATCCTAAGACGAGCGCTCTACCTCCTGAGCTACTGCTAGTAGTTGATGTTGTGTGTCGTACCTAAACAAAAATTCCCCCCAAAAAATAAATAAATAATAAAAATATATTCATGCCCCGAAACAAATGAATCATCACAAGTCATGTTTATATGTGTAGCCCTTGTAGCCCTTACACAGACCACAGACTATTATGACACCATCCCCTGATCTAAAACCTACATGAGGGCAAGGAAAAACTCAAAAACCTCAACATGAGGAAAATGAAGAAACCTTTCATCATTCAATCAATTCTTATAGGAGAATACTTTCAACAATTACCAAATTGAACTGAACTGAACTGTGCGTCGAATAGCAATATCCTCAATACCACCTGCCTAAAATAAATCATAAAAAATAGACATTTTCAATGTGCATATATGTATCATGAGCTCGTTTTTGCAGTCCTGCACTGGTAACTGAGTAAACTAACTCCTAAAATAAAACTATCACGGTAAGTGAGGCGACTTTCTATGCTGCGGAAAGGAAGCTGTAATCATTTTCTATTGTGGAAGATGTTTCCTAATCATGGCTGTATATACTGTAGGTAAAAGAGACCTTATGGAATTGTTGTTTCAGCTTATGTAATGGATATAAATATTCTTCCTGAACAGTAAATACGATGAGGGAAATTTTCGGTGCTAAACAGGAAGATATAAAACATTCGAGAACAAAATGTGATTATTTTGAGGGGTTAAAGGGGGCATTCTTTTGCGCCTCCTAGTGGTGAAAACAAAATGGCATTCATTAAAAAAATATTGATATGAGTAATAAGCTGAACTACACAGGCTATCATAAAAACTTGAATTTTTTAAAATACTTGTAGGGCAAGAAATCTGTATTTATAATACAAAACATGAGGATCACCTGGAGTATTGGCGTCAAACAGGCGATCCGCGGGCCGAATTGGGCCCGCCGAGGGTTATAATCAGGTCCGCAAGACGACACTGAGAGAAGCGTAGAAAGAGATAAGCAGCTTTTTTCTCTCTTGGTCTTTCTCTTTCTAACTCTCTTTCTTTCTCTCTTACATTTTGTCTGTTTCTTTATCACCCTCTCACACTCTCCTTGTATCTCTCTCACTTTCTCTCTCTTTTTATCTATTTTTCTCTTTCACTCTTTCCTTTTTCTCACTTTTTCTCTGTCTTTCTCACTCCCCTTCTTTATTTAATAATAATAATAATAATAATAATGCATTTTATTTAAAAGCGCCTTTCAAGCCACCCAAGGACACTGTACAGACAATGAGAAAATACAATGTAAAAAATTGTAAGCGAAATATTAAATAAAAACAAGAGATAAAATCATAAAAAACAGGAAATGGAGAAGCTATGTGTTGTAGGCAGTCCTGAACAGGTGTGTTTTTAGACGGGACTTTTGGAGGTAGACTCACAACACGTGGTAAGCTTTCTCTCCTGGCTTTGATCTCTTTGATCTCCGGCAAAACTAACATAAAATGCGACAGACACAAAATGAAAATAAATCCAAATGCCAACATCATTTTTTGCCGTTCCATGTATTCTGTTACTCCCCACACAAAATTTAGTAATTTTATTGATATTTACTTTCTTTTGTCTTTTATTAGCATATTTGGTATTGGAGTAATCCAAAAGTAATTGAAAGTAATCAAGTTAAAGTAACCCTACCCGACCCTGGTGGCCGCCCTCTAGTGCTGTTAAGACAAGTCACATTTATTTGTTTCGCCCTTAATCACAAAATGTCTCAAAGGACAGCACAGCTTACACTTACACCATCCCCTGATCTAAAACCAACATGTGGGAAAGGAAAAACTCAAAACCTCAGCATGAGGAAAATGAGAAACCTGGAGAAGGGGCCTCACAAGTGGTAATCCCCCTTCCAGGATGACCAGGGTGCAATAGATATAGAATTGGGTAACAGTAAACATCAATAAAAGAAAACATAGGTAATATGTTGAAATTTGTCGAAAACAGAGGGATAACCATTTACCATTGAGGAATTTGATTTAGAATTCTATATTATGGCGGTAACAGTACTAAGTTTCGGTATACTGTATGTCACCTCGAACGGCCTTACTCGAAACATACCGTACATCGATGTCGGGCTATCTTGGTAACACAAGATGAACTCCTCAACATTAAATAGACTCACGTATCCAAGTCAATGCAGTTGCATTTTTTGTAATCCAATACGTGCAACTTGTCACAACACGTGTCTTGGATAGAAACGGACGACAGGTTTTCTATGGTTTGATTTTCATTGGAAGAGACGTTTCTGTCTCATGTCTAAATTCAGACTACGGTCAGTGAGATTTTACATTGAGGCTTATGGCGCTGCGATATCTATTTTCGTGGGGAGAATTTTCGAGAGAACCAAGCGATATCAAAGTCTGAGAAATTGTCTCGGGAAGCTTTGCTCAAATAGGAGGAGTTAGAGCTTACCAGGGTTGGGTAGGGTTACTTTAATTCGATTACTTTCAATTACTTTTGGATTACTCCAATACCAAATATGCTAATAAAAGACAAAAGAAACTAAATATTACTAAATTTTGTGCAGGCTTGGGGAGTAACGGAATACATGGAATGGCAAAAATGATGTTGGCAAGCTGTTTGGATTTATTTTCATTTTGTTTCTGTCGTATTTTATGTTAGTTTGGCCGGAGATCAAAGAGATCAAAGCCAGGAGAGAAAGCTTACCATGTGTTGTGAGTCATCATTTTATTCATATTTAGTTTCTTTTGTCTTTTATTAGCATATTTGGTATTGGAGTAATCCAAAAGTAATTGAAAGTAATCAAGTTAAAGTAACCTTAGCCAACCCTGGAGCTTACACACCAAACATTGA
Source organism: Urocampus carinirostris (assembly GCF_059441175.1). Taxonomy (NCBI): domain Eukaryota; kingdom Metazoa; phylum Chordata; class Actinopteri; order Syngnathiformes; family Syngnathidae; genus Urocampus; species Urocampus carinirostris. The sequence continues at coordinate 20,210,509 of NC_142351.1, read as the reverse complement.
CATGAGTGTGATAATCTAAGTCTAGGTTTGCTCTCAAGTTGAAAGAAATGTATGACAAATCTGTTCGACCAAATGTCACCTTTTGTCGATGACCCGAAATGTTCGTCAATTGCTTGAACAGTACACTGTGTACTTTTCCTTTGGCCACCAGTTTATTTGCGCTAGTGCTGTTTTCCCCCCCCCTTGCTGGCAACTGTACCATGAACTAGCCTATGGTGGAATGTCAGCTGGGTCATAAATATTGAGAGAGAATGTACAATCTAGACCAGTGTTTTTCAACCTTTTTTGAGCCAGGGCACGTTTTTTACATTGGAAAATTTTGCGGCACACCACTAACCAAAAATGTTATAAAATGACATTGAACAGTATGTTTACTTACAGTATAATGTACAATACCTCCAGTTTTTACAGCTCAGACACGTGACAATGACATAATATTTGCAGAAAATGATTCATAAATGTTTTATAAATTTTTATAAAGTGACATTGGATCATTTCTCTCGGCACACTAGTGTGTCGCGGCGTTGATTTTTCAACAGAAGAGACTGGCCTAATACATTTTCTTTTTTCCTTTTTTCCTTTTTAAAAAGATTCTTCTTTTTTTCAAAATGTATTTTAAGTGTTTCTAGTCAATAAAACATTGTTTTTGGTAAATAACTGCGCACGTTGAGGAGATCGATATTTTGTCAATCGTGTGTTCTTCCGAGGTGTTATTGAAGCCCCAGTGAGTAATACGTGACCACTAGATGGCACTGTGTTGTCTGGTGTGAGGAGTGCCGCAGAGCATAGCGGTTGGATGCCAGACAAAAATGGCGGCGACCTAAGTGTGGATTCCACTGTGTAAAAATACAAATTTCTCAACCTATGATATATGTATATTATATATTATTTTAAATTGGTATGACGGTTTATGTATTTCTGCTTAGTATTACAATTAGTGTTTTTTTAACTGAATGAGAGTTTTTTTGTAGCATTATGAGGCACTAAATATTACACGCTGTCCCTTTAAGGCAGGGGTGTCAAACAGGCGGCCTGCGGGCCGGATTGGTCCCGCTAAGGGATGGAATCCGGCCCGCGAGACAACGCTGAGGGAAGCGCAAGAGAAAAACAAGCTCCAGGTTGAAATATGTCCACTTGATGTTGCCAAAGCCAGGTGCCCCTCACAAAGAAGCTGTATTTCTTTCTCTCTCTCTCTCTTTCTCTTTTTTTTTTGTACCTCCTTACCTCTCTCTCTCTCTCTCTCTTTCTCTCTCTCTCTGTCTTTTTACCTTCTTTTGCTCTCTCTTCCTTTTCTTTCTCTTTGCTTTCTCTCTCTCTCACTATTGCTTTTTCCTTCTCTCGTTCTCTTTTCTCTCCTTTTTGTATTTCTCTTTGTAATTCTTTCTTTCTCTTTCTTTCCCCCCTCTTACTATTTCTCCTTTTATCTCTTTTGTTTCTCATGTTTTTTCTCTCTCTCTATCTCTTCTCTCTCTATCTCTCTGCCTTTCTTTGTCCCACCCGCTCTCTTTTTCTCTCCCTCTCGTTCTCTTATTTCTTTCTCTCTATTCTTCTTTCTCTCTAATCTACTAGTCCGGCCCCTGATAGAATGCTTTGCCTATCGTGTGGCCCCCGAATTAAAATGGGTTTGACACCCCAGATATAGACTATAGAATTGTGGATAAGGGTTTTATTGTAATTTGTATTCAACAAAGTCTTCAAGTACAGTACACCAACAGGTTTACCTTGAACACTTTATTCCTCACTTTTTTTTAAATGAAATGAAATGATCTGCATTTTATATAGCGCTTTTCAAGTCAATGACTTCCCAAAGCACTTTACAATGTGCTTCACATTTCCCAATAGCGGCCTTGCAGCCATGTAAGGCGCTAATCTGCTTATTGGGGGTGTTAGGGGTTCAGTGTCTTACCCAAGGACACTTCGACATGTAACACGGACGAGCCGGGATTCGAACTGGGATCCTTTGATCCCAAGACGAGCGCTCTACCTCCTGAGCTACTGCCGTTTTGAATAAAACGTACGACAAAATACCATTTCCATTGTGTATTTCTCTTTCAGGTTTTACCTCTTATCCGCCTCGAAGTGAGACAGTCTGATCCGAAATATGGAAATGGAGAAACTGTCAAATGGTCACGGAGCGGCAGTGCCGATGGACGAGGAGTACGTATTGCTTTTCGCCAATACCCAAAACTTTCAAAAGTGTTTATATTTAGTCGAGCACAACCTTCTACTTACAGAGTCCCTCAAGAGGATCAGCTGTTTCTACAGCACAAGGGCGGGGCCACAAAGTCGCCTCAGTTTACGGACGTGAGTATGGTCGGAGGGAATAAATCAAAACAGTAGCCAAAAACATGTGCTTTGGTCATAAATCACAAGTAACAGGACCAGCAATAACCTTAGTACATATTAATTTAAAAATATATATTTTCCACACAACAAAACAGCATTTTTTGTTAATTTACCCGGTTTACCTTTGCTTGGTGTGCGGCCATTTTAAAAAAGAAACATGAGTTTGAAAAGGAAAAGAAGGACGCGACATGGAAGCATAAGTTAATTTCGGTGAACTCAATTCACTAAAGAGAATGCAGCAAAATTTTTATAGTCTAATTCTTTGGTAAACATTTCTTTTACAAAAAAAGAGGTCACGGTTGCCAATTGGCCCCGCCTGTTTGGCGCCAGCTGCAGCTCATTGACTGATCGGCTTCCCTCCTATTTAAGCTCAGTGCTCTCACTCACCCTTTGTCAGTTCGTCAACAAACCTCTGTACCCGCAAGATGTGTCTTTTGACTCTGTCCGGTTTCGTTCCCGTCTATTTTGTCCTGTTTAATATCGATCTCCAGCGTCTGGTATCGTTTCTGTCTATATTGTCCTGTTTGATATCGATCTCCAGCGTCTGGTATCGTTCCCGTATATCTCGTCCTGATTGTTATCGGACTCCAGTCTCCTGTGTCAGATATCAATCTGGTCTGTCCCGTCCTGTCCGGTATCTGCTCGTGTAATTGGTATCGATCTCGTCAGCCTCTGGTTTCCTGTCGTTCCACGCCAGATTGCTGCCTTACGTCTTCGACCCAGCGATCGCCGAATCACTGGTGTTTGGGTTAACGTGCATGACTGCCCCATTTCCCGTAAAATAAAGCTTGTATGAGAAACGTTACGCATCTGTTCCGGTTCATGACAAAAGAGAGGAATAACCATTCATACGCCCACTCACACCTTCGAACAATTTGGAAATGCCAATTGACCTACCGTGCATGTCTTTGCAATGTGGGAGGACAGGGCTCGGAGGAAACCCACACAGGCACAGGGAGAGCATGCAAACTCTGCATGCTGAGGCAGTTAGTAGAACTCGAAGAACCCTCAATTTCCGCACCGTGGGGCTGACGCCCTAACGACTCATCCGCCGTGCCTCACATGAAAGGACATTGTGTACAATTTAACACCTCCTAGTGGTTGAAAAAACTGAAAAAACAATATTAAACAATTCAGGGTGTCCCCTGCCCACTGCCCAAAGATAGCTGGGATGGGCTGCAGCACCCCGCGACCCTACTGAGGATAAGCGGTGCAGATAATGGATGGATGGATGGATAGATAAAAATGCATTTTTTTATATCATTTTTTTAATTACTATTATTTTTCATCTTAATTTGTTTAATGCGTTTTAATATTAGACATCTGCAAAAGAGATTGCATTTAATGACACTTTTTAGACTATAATACCTCGCTGTTGTTCATCATTTAGCTACTCTCCATTGTTTAGATCAGGGGTGTCAAACTCATTTTGACTCAGGGGCCACATGATAGAACAAACATTCTGTCAGGGGCCAGACTAGTAGATTAAAGAGAAAGAAAAAGAGAGATAAAGAAATAAGAGAAAGAGGGAGGGAAAAGAAAAGAGAGGGCGGGACAAAGAAAGAGAGAGAGGGAGAGAGCCTGAGAAACAAAAGAGATAAAATGAGAAGTCGTGAGAGAGGGGGAAAGAAATCCAAAGAGAAATCGAAAGACAGAAAAAGAGAAAAGAGAAAAGAAAGCCCGAAGGGTATGAAGAGAGAAAGCGAAAAGAGAGAAAAGGAAAAAAGGAAGTTATAGCAAAAGAGGTTAAAAGACCCAGAGAGAGAAAGAGACAAAGAGCAACAAAGGAAGAGAAAAAGAGACACAGAGAGTGAAAGAGACAGAGACAGAGAGTGGGAGAAAAGGTGTGGAAAAGAGAGAGAGACAGAGAGAGAGAGAGAGAGACAGAGAGAGAGAGAGAGAGAGAGAGAGAGAGAGAGAGAGAGACAGACAGAGGGACAGAGAGAAATAAATACAAGTACAGTGTCTTTGTTCGAGGCACCTGGCTGACATATCTCAACCTGCAGCTTGTTTTTCTCTTGCTCTTCTCTGAGTGTTGTCTCGCGGGCCAAATTCAATCTCTTAGCGGGCCTGAACTGGCCTGCGGGCCGCCTGTTTGACACCTGTGGTTTAGATCATTGTCACTATTCGCCAAAAAGTTGTCCTTCTTTGATATCCACACCCTTTAGGGCGGATCCTAGGGTATCTAATAAAAAGACAGGGATCAGGGGAGGGCTTCTAGAACAGTTTTGAAATTTGGCTTAATGTTTGTACAGTCCTCTCCTCTTCTCCTTGCGAGTTCAAAATAAATTAATGTCTTCTCTCCTTATTTTGAGGGTGTACTAAACTATAAACATATCACATTTGATATTCAACATTTTACTGCCCTTCTTTTTCAGTTTGAGGGTAAAACCTCATTGGGAATGTCCATCTTTAACCTGAGTAATGCCATCATGGGCAGCGGAATTCTGGGTCTTTCCTACGCCATGTCCAACACGGGCATCATCCTGTTCCTGTGAGTGCCTCTCTTAAAATCCGTACGGGACTGTGAGTGACTTCCTCAACGTTTGTCTGACTTCCTCTTCCTGTCCTGTCGGTCTGAGCATGCCTCTGTTGAACCCTGGACGGTCATTCAACTGCTCAATGAGCTTGGTGGGCGTATGCCCATTTTTTATTGGCCTGTGTGGGGGAAGTTATGAATGAGGTCTTTGAAATGGGCCTGGTAATATGCTGTCTGTCAAATTTGAGATGTGATGGGGAGAAAATAATTTTTGTGTGTGTATGACAGGGTCCTGCTGATATGTATTGCATGTCTGTCCTCCTACTCTGTCCATCTGCTGCTACGCAGTGCCGGATTTGTGGGTAAGGCTTCGGAAGAGTAAACCTTTCCGCCAGACCATGTGTGTTTCTTTTAATATCTCGGTTTTGTGATGAACTTGTGTTTATTTCCCCTCGTCAGGTATTCGTGCATATGAGCACTTGGGAATGAGAGCGTTTGGGCATCCTGGGAAAATTATAGCAGGCGTCATCATAACGCTGCATAATATTGGAGGTAAATAGGTATCCATTTTTATTCAAGGGACAGATCGTTTGTTAATATATCAGTATTCATCTATCTGCATGTAACTGTATCTATAACTATGTCTATATCTGTATTTATCTGTATTTACCTAAATCTATCTGTATCTATCTTTATCCGTTTCTAGCTGTATTTATCTATATTTATCTGTCTCTATCTGTATTTATCTTTATCTATCTGCATCTATCTCTATCTGTATTTATCTATATTTATCCATCTCTATCTGTATTTATCAATATCTATCTGTATCTATCTCAGTGTCTGAAACTCATGCCAAAAAGTTACCGGACACCAGGTTAGACAACTCTGCAAAGTTGCTAGCCCCATTTTTCACAACTGTAAACACAATAAGACGACTAATCGCAAAAAAAGATTGTTGCAAAGTATTGATAATCAGAATATATAACAGAACAACAACTTAAAATTAAGTTCATTATATTATCTACTTATAACATTCATAACATGAATATGACATCGCTTTTTTCGATCTACCATCAGTATGTACCTGTATTTACTCATCTTCATTTATGCAATGTTTGCGTTGCGTCGTCTGCTACAAGCCACGTGAACTCTTTTCACGATGCTTTTACTGTACGTTTACGTTTTGCAGCGTCATCAATTTTGTTAGCTTCTTTTGAACATTTCTTCTGGGGCTGAGGTTTTGGTTTGATTCCTAACCACTTAACCATTTTTCTTGTGTTCGCTGTGCGTCTACTTTGGATAATGATATGCAAATGCATAACCTAAATACGCTCGGAAAAATCCGGAAACACGAAGTTATTCCATGCAGGCTTCTGATTGGCTGCCGAGTATGCAAATTGCCAAACCACCGGAAATTTCCAAACCTAACGAAGATTTCGAAATCGGAATAAAGCAAAAGTTGTACGCCTGACGTAAAAGATGCACGCCCAGGGCGTCCAGGCAGACGTTATTTCAGACACTGCTATCTCTATCTGTATTTATCTATATCTATCTGTATCTATCTCTTTCTGTATTTATCTATATTTATCTATTAATATCTGTATTTATCTGTATCTATCTCTATCTGTATTTATATTTATCCATCTCTATCTATATTTATCTATATAAATATCTGTATTTATCTGTATTTGTCTATCTCTATATGTATTTATCTATATCTATCTGGATCTATATCTATCTCTATTTGTCTATATTTATCCATCTCTATCTGTATTTATCTGTGTCTATTTGGATAGAGATCTATCTGTATTTATCTATATTTATCTGTATCTATCTGCATCTATCCATCTATCTATATCCACCTCTGTCAGTATATATCTATCTCTAAATATCAGTATCTACTGCATCACTATCTATCTATCTTTGTATTTATCTACCTTTTGTATCCTACCCATTTTACGCAGCAATGTCTAGCTACCTGTTCATTGTGAAGTCAGAGTTACCTCTGGTCATCCAGGCTTTTCTCGGACAAACATCTGGATCAGAGTAAGTAGTTATTTTGTTCAAGTATATATACAGCACATCTTTTCCTCTTTCACAAGGCGCTGGTCAATAAGATCATTCAAATCCATCACAAATTTGGAATACTGGATATTCCAGTAGTAACAGTTTGTAAAATAAAAATCATAATAAGATATAGACAGTCATTTTTTTAAGGTTTATTTTATTATTTTCTGTATTTTTTTACTCAGGCCTCTAATTCATTTTAGTACAGTAGTCTTGAATGCATGTAGTATTAAATATCCACTGCATATTACAACCCTTTTAGTACAAACCAAGTTTCAAAAATGTTTTAAGTTCAATCTTTCCAACCCACATAATCATTCAACATATAAAAGTGTGTTATAACAGTGGATTTTGAGCAGTAGGGCACGGGTGTCAGACTCATTTAACCGGGGATCACTGTTACAAAATGTATTTTCAAGTAGGGTTACTAATTTGCTATAAACAACTCGTGAAAATATTTCTGTTCTTTATTATCTTAGTGGAAAATTGTCTAAAATGTCTCAATAGGTATAAGCTCCATATTTTACCATCAAATCTTAAAAAACAGCCAATTTGAGTGTCAACAAAGTACTATACAAACTAATGCTTAATTGATATTAGCATTGTTATCATGGTTATTATTATTATTGTTTTAATTACGTTTGTCATCATAATCATCATTCCAATAATCATCATTACATCATTCTCATTGCCCTATTTTCTTATGCAGGTCTGTTGCAACAAACATTATAGGACATGAATAAATGGAATGAATGAATAAATGAATAACACTTTATTTCAAACATGATAAAAACAAAGAAACAAGTCAAAAAAACAATGTATATGTCAGAAAAGATATTGGTAGAAGCATATGCTTATTTAATCCTACCCCCAGACTTCCTTAATAATTGTCTTACATCTAAATCTCTTGTGTATTTACATGTAAAAAAAAACTCATGAATACAGTATACATATTTACATTGGTTCTGTGGATGCAGTCACTTCATCGTAATCATCATCATTATCATCACTATGTTCACCGTCGTCATTATCATCATTGCTGTTTCCATACATTTTCAGCATAATATATAATAAGAGTATCATAATAGCAATAATTCTCATGGGTGCTCATGGTGCAAACTGACTGTTTTGTGGTGTGTGTTGTCCATCATAAAAGTATCTTTGGACCTGCTGCTATAGGGGTCCGCCCCCAGACAGCAAAACCACCCATTGCTAAGTGTCCTGATCTTTGCATTAAATGGACAAGGCATGGGAGCTTGATGCTAGATGCCTTTAGCATCAATCTCCCACTTGTCTGCCCTAACTATGAGTTGTGCAGACATGTCGGTTTTGTGTACTTATTAAGATGTATATGTATGTGATTGTTATTTAGTTTAAGTTTTTTCCACCATCGTCACCTGCATATTTATTCCTTTCATTGTTTGTTCATAAATATAGATCCAGATTGTGATGAATTTGCATAATATAATGGTGACAACAATATAATAACAACGTTCAACAACATTAACAAATCAGCTGAAAAGAAAAATGGGATAATGGGATGAAATAAAGGCTAATCCTCACTAGTAAATGTAAGAATTAAATGGTAATATGTGCACAATCTAGAGGCCAAAACTATTAAAAAAAACAGCAGTAGTCAAAAGGTGGTTGAATCATCACAGCCTATGATTGGCCGGTTCAGGCTTGCGGGTGTGTGTATGTCACCCCATTTTATGTAAAGGAATGTCAGAAAACAGCTGGTATTCATATAGTCTTCAATGCTGGACAGAAAACTAATATAAAAACGAAGAAATATCATCGCCATACTGTATGTATCTACTAACATTGGACACTACACAGCAGTGATCAGTGTCTCTCTCTTCCTCACCTAGAGAGTGGTTCATGAATGGAAATTACCTCATCATCATCGTCACAGTCAGCATCATCCTCCCTTTGGCCCTCATGAAGCACCTTGGTAATTCCCATTTATCGTCTTCCCTTAAATATTTTTTTGAATTGAAATTTTACAAAACCAAGTTGGGAACAGATGTCCCCAAAACAATTACATTTCTAATATTTACCCTAAAATCACTTATTTAAACTTGTTCCCCTCAGGTTATTTGGGTTATACAAGTGGCTTTTCTCTTTCCTGTATGGTGTTCTTCCTCTCTGCGGTAAGTATTTGGGAATCTGGGGAATGATTTAAGATAAACCTTTATTGTGCATTTCTCTTTGATGGAGTAGGTGTATTTTGCAGATACTTTGAAACTGAATCAAAGGAATTTGGAGCTGCTAAGATATAGGATAGATTTAATCTTTCATGATTATGAAATGAATTGAATTCACGCTATGTTGTGTAACAGTTTTCCCCTATAAGACATCCCAAAAATATCAATTATGGTATGGGAAAGACCCTGCATTCTGGGAGTCGACCTTCTTCTGTCATGGTTGCCGTTTGCCCTCATTTGGGCACGCCCGTTTAGCGCCAGCTGCTGGCTTCCCTTCTATTTAAACTCGGTGCTTTCATTCACTCCTTGTCAGTCCATCAACAAACCTCTGCCCTTGCAAGACTTGTATTTTGACCCTGTCCGGTATGTTGTTCCAGTATCCAGTGTCCGGTATCGATTCCGTCCGTCCAGCCCTGTTCGGTATCTTCCTCGTGTGTCCAGTATCAATCCCGTCTGTCCCGTCGTGTCCGTTATCTTGCTCCAGTCTCCAGTATCCAGGTTCGATCTCGCCTGTCTCGTCCTGTCCGGTATCTTGCTTAAATCTCAAGTATCTGGTATCGATCTCGCCTGTCTCTTCCTGTCCAGTATCTTGCTCCAGTCTCCAGTATCCGGTATCGATCCCGCCTGTCTTGTCCTGTCTGGTATCTTGCTCCAGTATCCAGTGTCCGGTTTCAATTCTGTCTGTCCTAACCTGTCCGTTATCTTGCTCGTCTGTCCGGTCCTGTCTGGTACCTTACTCCAGTATCCGGTATCGATCCCGTCTGTCCCTTCCTTGCTCGTGTATCTAGTATCCGGTATCGATCCCGTCTGTCTTGTCCTGTCCAGTATTCTGCTCGTGTAACCAGTATATGGTATCGATCCCGTCTATACCGTCCTGTCCGGTATCTTTCTGTTTTATCTGGTATCAATCCCGTCCTGTCCATTATCTTGCTCGTGTATCCAGTATCCAGTATCGATCCCTTCTGTCCCGCTCTGTCCGGTATCTGCTCGTGTATCGTGATCTCTTCCGCCCAGCGATCGCCAAATCGCTGGCGTTTGTGTTCCCACGCATGAATGCCTCGTTCTTGTAAAATAAAGTTTGTGTGAAAACGTTACGCGTCTGGGTCCACTGTCAGTTCGGTTTCTGACAACTTTTCTGTGGCTTGGAGACAAAGTCTTGAGTCACAACACAACAGCCATTTAACATATCGAAGAAAAAAAACAAAAGACATAACCCTGACTTGGAAAATATCAATCTTCAATAAATTTAACTTATGTTCCACACAACTCAGATGAAAATTAGTCTCAAGCAATCCTAGAAAATCTTGACAATTTTGGGTATTTCTTCAAACATTTGTTAGAAAGAAAAACTTCTCATTTGTCTTTTCTATCACACAAGGTCATCTACAAGAGATTTCATATCATGTGTCCTCTGGAGGCGTTTGGCAACTTCTCTGCCAGCACACAAGATCCGTGCACCACGACGTTCGTTACCATCAACCAAGAGGTAAACACAGGCAAAATGGAGTCTGACCATCTCACTGGCAGAAGTCATTATTTTCCGGTTATTTGAATATACATATATCACTGAGAATATACGGATGTATCATTTCCCTGCTCTATTCTGTTCGCAGACAGCGTACGCTATCCCAATTCTGGCATTTGCTTTTGTATGTCACCCTGAAGTTCTTCCCATCTACACGGAACTAAGAAAGTAAGACATACATATGATGGACTGAAATAAATGTATGAATAAATCAATATTGACAAATTTATGCCATATAAATAAATGAACGCATAAATCACGCGATACCTAAAGAAACTAGATAATTGCAGTTTAACTGTTTATTTATGCATTTTGTCTTTAATTTTGTCATTAATTTATTTTGTCGTGTATTTTGGCATTTTGTCATGTATTTTGCCACAACACCTTTTATTCAAATGAGGAGGCGTGCCAGGGCCCTGAACTTTTCACTTATCGATCAGTGATGAACAGATCGACTCCGCTGATCAGCCAGTAGGAGAAAAGCTCAGCCATTTTGTTGTGAAAAAAAAATATGGCAAAATACACAAACAAATACCAGAAAAAATACACAACAAATTACAAAATAAACACAAAATAAATACAGATATAAATTACAAAATAAATGAAAAAAACACATGTATAAAAAAATCGCATGTATGTCATATATTTAGGTACAGTGGCTTGCGAAACTATTTGGCCTCCTTGAACTTTCTGACCTTATTGCCACATTTCAGCCTTCAAACATCAAGATATAAAACTGTAATTGTTTGTGAAGCATCAGCAATCAGTGGGACAAAATTATTGCAGTTTTAAAACTTTTTTAACAAATAAAAAACAAAAAAGTGGGTGTGCAAAATTATTCAACCCCCATTGAGTTAATACTTTGTAGCGCCACCTTTTGCTGCCATTACAGCTGCAAGTCGTTTGGGGTATGTCTCTATCAGTTTTGCACATCGAGAAACTGATATTTTTGCCCATTCCTCCTTGGAAAACAGCTCGAGCTCAGTGAGGTTGGATGGAAAGCGTTTGTGAACAGCAGTTTTCAGTTCTTTCCACAGATTCTCAATTGGACTTTGACTAGGCCATTCTTGATATGTGTTTTGGTGGACCATTCCTTTTTAGCTTTTGCAGTTTTCTCCTTGTACTAGATGAATGTTTAGGGGAAGGCCCGATCTTTTTAGATTTGCAGTGGTCTGATGCTCCCTCCATTTCAATATTTATACTTGCACAGTGCTCTTTGGGGTGTTTAAAGCTTGGGAAATATTTTTGTATCCGAATCCAGCATTAAACTAATATCTCGGACCTGCCTGGTGTGTTCCTCGTTCTTCATGATGCTCTCTGAGCTTTAAACAGACCTCTGAGATTATCACATTTCAGGTACATTGATACAGAGACTTGATTACACACAGGTGGATTCCATTTATCATTGTTAGTCATTTAGATCAACATTGAATCATTCAGAGATCCTCACTGAACTTCTGGACAGAGTTTGCTGCACTGAAAGTAAAGGGGCTGAATGATTTAGCACACCCACTTTTTCGTTTTTCATTTGTTAAAAAAGTTTAAAATATCCAATAAAGTGTGTTCCACTTCATGATTGTGTCCCACTTATTGTTGATACATCACAAGAAATAACAGTTTTATATCATTATGTTTAAATGTGGCAAAAGGTCACAAAGTCCAAGGGGGCCAAATAGTTTCGCAAGCCACTGTATTACACGATTTTTGTCTTCATTTATTTTTGTAGGTACTGCATTAATTTATCTATGCGTTTATTTCTTCATATGGCTGAAAAAAAAACTGGCAAACAAAATGACTGATTTTCTGCAATTGTGGTAAATCATTAGTATTTTCTGACTTTTGTTCCATAAAGCCCGACAAAAAGGAGAATGCAGAACGTTGGCAATATTTCCATCCTGGGGATGTTCGTTATGTACTTTCTCACGGCCACGTTTGGCTATTTAACCTTTTACGGTGAGCGCAACATCTCCATCATGTCAGAGCTTCTAACGTTTTAACATTAAGATGTATGGTTTCATTTATGGCTTTTGCACAGAAAACACCGAGGCAGAGCTGCTTCATACTTACAGTAAGGTGGACCCCCTGGACACGCTCATCCTCTGCGTGCGATTGGCTGTCCTGGTTGCTGTCACTCTCACCGTCCCCGTGGTTCTCTTCCCTGTAAGAATGTACATCATTAATATGCATGAAGCATTGATTTCTTGGTCAAAAACACAAAAATTTGATTTGCAAACAAAGACATAGTATATGCTACACTTGATGCGAATCCATCCATCCATTCATTATCTGCACCACTTGTCCTCAGTAGGGTCGCGGGGGTGCTAGAGCCCACCCCAGCTATGTTCGGGCAGTAGGCAGGGGACACCCTGCACTGGTTGCCAGCCAGTCGCAGGGCATACAGGGACAGACAATTTGCTTGCTCATTCATACCTAGGGACAATTTGGACAGGCCAATTAACCTGACAAGCATGCTTTTGGAATGTGGAAGGAAACCGGAGTACCCGGAGGAAACCCAAGCAAGCACGGGGAGAACATGCAAACTCCACACAGGAAAAAAAAACCTGACTTAGATATGCATAAATATAGCCAATCGTAAACAAAAGATTTTTATATAGCAGCTTTTGCTCACAAGTCGAAATACCCTTCTTCCAAGAGTGTCCAAACTATGGCCAATACTTGGACTGCCTAGCATTTGTTAGCGCCCTGCAGTATTTACCAGTACTGAAATTTAAAGTTACACTTAAAAAATGATTTTATCACGGTTGCCCATTGCCCTCACTTGGCCCCGCCCGTTTGGCGCCAGCTGCGGCTCGTTGCCTGATTGGCTTCCCTCCTATTTAAACTCAGTGCTGTCACTCACCCCTTGTCAGTCCGTCAACGAACCTCTGCACCCGCAAGACGTGTGTTTTGACTCTGTCCGGTATCCTGCTTGTGTATCCTGTCCGGTTTCGATCCCGTCTATCACATCCTGTCTGATATGTTGCTACAGTCTCAGGTATCCGGTATCGGTCATGCTTGTCTCATCCTGTCCGATATTTTGCGACAGTCTCCAGTATCCAGTATCGATCCCACCTGTCTCATCCTGTCCGATATCTTGCTCTAGTCTCAGGTATCCGGTATCGGTCCCGTTTGTCTCGTCCTGTCTGATATCTGACTCCTCTCGCCAGTATCCGGTATTGATCCCGCCTGTCTCGTCCTGTCTGATGTCTGACTCAAGTCTCCAGTATCCGGTATCGATCCCGTCTGTCTCGTCCTGTCTGATATCTGACTCCTCTCGCCAGTATCCGGTATTGATCCCGCCTGTCTCGTCCTGTTTGAGATCTGACTCCAGTCTCCAGTGTCTGGTATCGATCCCATCTGTCTCGTCCTGTCTGATACCTTGCTACAGTCTCCGGTATTTGGTATCGATCCCGCCTGTCTCGTCCTCTCCGATATCTTGTGCCAGTCTCCAGTAGCCGGTACCAATCCCGTCTGTCTCGTCCTGTTTGAGATCTGACTCCAGTCTCCAGTGTCTGGTATCGATCCCGTCTATCTCGTCCTGTCTGATATCTTGCTACAGTCTCCGGTATACGGTAACGATCCCGCCTGTCTCGTCCTCTCCGATATCTTGTGCCAGTCTCCAGTAGCCGGTACCGATCCCGTCTGTCTCGTCCTGTCTGAAATCTGACTCCAGTCTCCGGTATCGATCCCTTCTGTCTCGTTCTGTCTGATATCTGACTCCAGTCTCCAGTATCTGGTATCGATCCTGTCTGTCCCGTCCTGTCCGATATCGACCCCGTCTGTCCGGTATCTGCTTGTGTATCTGGTATCAATCTCGTCGGCCTACGGCTTCCTATTTTTCCACGCTGGACTTCTGTCTTATTTCTTCCGCCAAGCGATCGCCGAATAACTGGCGTTTGAGTTCACGTGCATAACTGCCCCATTCCTGTAAAATAAAGCTTGTGTGAAAACGTTACGCATCTGGGTCTTCCTCCTGTTCTGGTCTTGACAGATTTAAATAGTGTGCAGCTTATTTACGCCTCCCAAGACGCAAATGCTGTGCTGTATTTACTTGGAAATTATGATTTTGATACACTTCAAAAATATCTAACTTTATTGAAACATTTGGTGTGAATTTGTAAATTAAGAGTGCTTGATTTAAAAAAATGATAAATAAAAAACAAAACGATAAATAGGAATGACTCAAAATAAATTTTGTACCTTAAAATGTTTGTTATGCAGCCATCAGAGGGTGGTTTTCAACTTTCTCCGTTGTACTGTTCCCAAGGAGCCAAGGCGTGTTATTATCTTAATGACTCTTGTTTCATCACGACCAATAAAAAGAAGAATGCAGAACATTGACAATATTTACGTGGATATTTTTACCAACAGAGTACCGGTAATGACATTCGCATACATTTCAATGGAAAGATTTTTGCCACACACAATTTTTTTTACGACATTATTGTATTCTGTGTTCGTTGCATAACGAAATGCAAACATATCTTTGAGAACAATTGTAACTGAAAATAACAGCAAAGGAAAACGTCCGGTCTGGTCTTGGCATTGGCGGTGGCCTAGCGCCTTTTATGCATAATGGTAGGGACAGAACAATGTCCGCTCCATACTGGTGGGGTCCCCTCCCCCCAATTACGACAAACAATATTTAGATAAAGTCAGGTATATATACCGGTAATCTAATTTGATACCAGTGAAACTGTACGTGATGTTTTCCAACCCTTTAAGGGTACATCATAGTTTCAGTCATAAATTTTACCCATAATAAAATCAGGGTCAGGCAGCACGGCGGCACAGTGGTTAGCACGTGTGCGGCACCGTTCTGTGTAGAGTTTGCATGTTCACCCCGTGCTTGCATGGATTTCCTCCGTGCACTCCGGGTTCCTCCCACATTCCAAAAACATGCATGTCAGGTTAATTGGCTGGTCTAAATTGTCCCTAGGTGTGAATGAGCGAGTCTGTCTCTATGTGCGACTGGGTGGCAACCTGTTCAGGGTGTCCCCTGCCCGAAGACAGCTGGGATGGGCTCCAGAACCCCCGAGACCCTACTGAGAATAAGCAGGGCAGATAATGGATGGATGGATGGAAAATCAGGGTCTGCTTTGGTTTCTCTCGTTCATACCTTTTATATAGGGATGTTCAATCTGAAATTAATATTAGACATCGCTCCAACATCAACCCCTTAAAAAAAACTTTTGAATTTCATCCGAAATCTCCAGTACTGGCACTCAAATAGAAACGGTCTGTTCAAGATCCTGCTGTTTTTCTTGTATTTTGCAGCGTCTGGATGTAACACGCAGACGTGATGAAGAGAATTGTTCTTCTGAAGTAATTTGCTTGGTTTCTTATGTTGGTTAGGGATAACCTGAAATACTGAGGAGCTGACTGAATCAATTTGATTGTTAAAATCATAGTTATTTGCCTATTGCGGGTTAAAAAACTTCATACACAAACAACGGCTAACATATCAGCAGTTTTCTGGTAGAAATATCGGTATCAGAAAATAGAGCAGATTGCAACCAATATTGTATCCCACGTGAAAACGTTTCAGAGTTCCCCCTATTATTTATTAAGTACCGTACTTGATAGGGATGCAACCACAATAAACACTATCCTGTATCCCGGTGGTCCGCAACCTTTTTTGTACCACAGACCAGTTTTTGTCTGACAATATTCTCGCGCCCGGCCAAATAATAACATTAGTTCTAACAATAATAAGCCTAAATCCACTGTGTAATCACTAGACTTCAAGGTATCTAGGTTACAAAGGAAAAGGCATTATTTTATCTCATCATCACACTGTTTTTACTCACTGTACTAGGTTGTGTAATGTATTGGCTTAACTCTATCCATTACGTTGAACAATATTGTGTGTTGAGACAAAATATAATGCCTTTTCCTTTGTAATCTAAATTGCTGGTGGCCTGTTTGTTCCGATTACTGGATTGGATTTCCATTGCATCCAATGCTGAGCAAATTCAGTCAGCAGTAATAGTCGATTGATCAATTACTGCTCAATTATGGTAATATAGTATCATAAAATGTCATGTATGATGTGCACCCAAACTTTGTGTCATATTTGGGTTGAAAACAAATGTTTGTATGTGTGTGGCCTGGTACCAAACAACCCACAGGCTGGTACCGGTCCCTGGCTCAGTGGTTGCTGACCAATGCTTTATCTGATACTAAAGTGAATAATGATAATAAGCCCGATTACATTTACATAGTTAACATAGTGAACACACCTAAAAAATGAATGAAGTAGTCAAGGTTCTTACGGCCAAGTGCTGCGTGTGTTTCTATCAGATTCGTCGTGCCCTGCAACAGCTCCTGTTCCCTGGAAAGGCTTTCCACTGGGTGCGTCATATCATCATTGCCGTCTGCCTGCTCTTTGTTGTCAACCTGCTGGTCATCCTGGTTCCCAACATTCGAGACATCTTTGGAATTACTGGTATCATATTTCATTTACATACTTTTCATAACCTTCATTTTTATATCCCCCTGATAGAAATTGTACGCTCAGGGAGGTTGCCACTTATGTGACTACCACTTCTGGTCTAAAACATAACTGTAGGCTTGAGGGCCGATCCTGCCATATGAAGAAGTATTTGTAAAAATAAATGAATTCCTACAACAACGGTCTCCAACCTGGTGGCCAGGAACCACCTGAGAACCTATGAGTAGCCCGCGGACAGGTTTTGAAAATGAATCACCAGCGATGGGTCATTGAGATTTTCCAGTAAAATCGAATGATTAGTGGTTGACTTATCTTATAATAACAACGTAGTGACAAGATAGGTTACAACATAGTGATACTTGTACATCAACAAGGTAGCCCTCCACGCCAATCAGGAACGAAAAGTAGCTCCCAACTTCAAACAGGTTGCTGACCCCTGACCTACAAATATATCCCGCATGTAAATAAACCAACACAAAAATAAATGACACAAATTATGTAATTTACGCATTTTTTATTTATCTCAGTATTTATTTTGTCGTGTATTCCATTGTGTTTGTTTATTATGTCAAGCATATTTGTATCATGTATTCATACTCAAAACTGCGTTAGACTACTGTCTTTCTCCCCTTCTAAATGCCTACCAATTTTTTTTAAAAACGCACCATTTTTTTTAATCAAATTTTAAAAACAACCCAAAAAAACTTGACTGGAGACTAGTATTAGTATTCTGTGGATGGTTAATCCTAAAGTGAGACTAAGTCCATCCATTATCTGCACCACTTATCCTCAGTAGTCGCAGGGGTGCTGGAGCCCATCCCAGCTATCTTCAGGCAGTGGGCAGGGGACACCCTGAACTGGTTGCCAACCAGTCGCAGGGCACAAAGAGACAGACAATTCGCTGGCTCATTCACACCTAGGGACAATTTGAACCAGCCAATTAACTTGACATGCATGTTTTTGGAAAGTGGGATGAAACTGGAGTGCCTGGAGGAAACCCATGCAAGCACGGGGAGAACATGCAAACTCCATACAGTAAAGCTGGTAGCTGGATTTGAACTCACGACCCCAGAACTGTGCAGCGCACGCGTTAATTTCCCTGCGGAGATAAATAAAGTATCTATCTATCTATCTAACCACTGCGCTGCTGTGCCGCCCGTGAGATTAAGTCTTTATACGTAAATAAACGGCACAATCACACTAGATTTCCGATTTGGTAAAAGTTTGCCACTTGCGGTTTTAAACAAGCACACAATGTCTGTTTTTCCTTCGAGACTGAGTGGAAACATTTGTTGGCCTGGAGGGATGGGCGCCACCAGGCTGTACTTGCCCATAACACACCACAGGAAATGGTGCCCCTTAAACCCTAGTGGTTAAGGGATCCAAACCAGCCAGCCACAAGTCTGGAGACAGATTGTGTTTCGCATGTAAAAATAGCGTGTGCGATAATATCTGCTGCTTTGTATCGCTTTTCATGTCTAAAGGGTCGCATGAGTGTATTTTGTCACAATTGAATGTATAAGTGAGGAGGCCCAGTTGTTTGATATTTTCACCAATTGGTTGATGAGTGAAAAAAGGCATTGCATTTGATCAGGTGATTGTGTAACAATAGTCTGTAGTTTGCAACTATATGTGGTCTGTGCAGTCCTTTTAGACTCCTTTTGATTAAGGGCCCTTCTTGTAAACATGACTTGATCGGTGCCCTCGTCAATCAACCAATGGATGAAAAGTTCAGCCAGTTTGCCCCGCCCCTTTCATTTGAATAATATTTGATTGCGACAAAATACATAACCAAATACAGACCCAGACTAAATAAATGCATAAATATATGTATAAATTGCATTTATGTCATATATTTAGGTATTACTCGTTTTATGTCTTAATTCATTCATATAGCCTATATTTGTTGGTATTTATTTATACGTTTATTTCTACCTACGTCCGGATTGGTCCTTCATAGTATATGAATACATTGCATATGTCATACATTTATGTATTATGTGATTTATTCTTGTATTTATTTCTTCTATGGCATATATCTGTAGTACCGGTATTTATTCATACATTTATTTCTAAATATGTGAGGATTGGTCCTCCATAGTATATGAATACATTGCATATGTCACACATTTATGTATTATGTGATTTATTCTTGTGTTTATTTCTTCTATCGCATATATCTGTAGGTATATATTCATACATTTATTTCTAAATATGTCAGGATTGGTCCTCCATAGTATATGAATACATTGCATGTATGTCATACATTCAGGAATGAGATGGTTAATTTATGTGTTCATTTTTTATACGGCATATATCTGTAGGTATCTATTCATTTATTTAGTTCTACTGTGAATGTGTGATACTCGAGTGTCATGCCCAACTTCGTTGTCACAATATGTTAACCCATTTTGTAACAATGACAATAAAGGTATATTCTTTTCTATTCTATACTGTCTGGCAGGATTAACCTGCCATTTGAAATCCTTTGGGTTGACTACTGCTTATGAAGAAATATGTTAATAGTCTTCATCCCGTATCCAGGGGCAACAACCGCTCCCAGTTTGATCTTCATCCTCCCCGGGCTCTTCTACATCCGCATCATCCCCAATGACCAAGAACCGATGAACTCCAGACCAAAAATCCAAGTAAGTTTCAACTTTCAAATATATGTTTCAACACACACTGACGCCTCCTCTGTTTTGTTTTTCAGGCCGCGTGTTTCGCAGCACTCGGGTTTCTATTCATGACCATGAGTCTTACATTCATTGGGATCGATTGGACGAGTGGGGAAAAACGTAGTCTGGGCGGACATTAAAGTTCTTCAAGTGCTACGGAAAAAGCATCCTCACGTATTCAAAGAATCCTTGACTTTCTGCTGGATGGTTTTGACAGTGAGCATGCAGCGCTCCTTGGTTAAAAGAGGACACGTTGTTCCTCTACGGCGTCTACAACGGCAAAGTGTACCCCGTGAGCTACTCGGGACACGTCGGCAGATAGTGGCGGCCCATTCGTGTTGACCAACTGTTCGGCTTCACTAAATTCTGGAGGATAACGCTAAGAAGAATATAGTTTGCATGCTAAGCATCTGTTTAATCTTTGCTTTATAAAATGGAGCAGAATAATGACATTGAGCAAGACCAAACACTCTGGGGAGGGAGAGGGTGGCCGTGGGGTTATTTGATGAGTTGTACTTTGTAGTACTGCAGAGCAGTACTTCACAAACTGCAAAAAAAAAATGTGAAAGTTAAAAAATATTGCATGGCTATGAAGTGAGCCAATTAATGTGGTGCAAGTTTTACAATCGCTTTGGTTTTGTAAATTGATTGTGGACATTATGTATATTTCAATAAATATTTTCAAAATATAAATACTGTGTTTGTTTTAGAGGGCGCCCCGGGAATCTTGCACTGCAATACTAGTACAGTATTGCAAAACCCCTGTGAGGGTCAAGCTGATTATTTTTGGTCACATAATGTGATCCTTCTGCCATCCGTGTCTGGCGTATCGGATTCGCCACATTAAATTAACAGAAAAGTTCCAAGGTTTACTGCACATTGTAGAAAGTGGTTAGTTCGTATGCCTCAACGTTGTAGAATTTAGGGTTCAAATACTTTATTCTAACATTCCTGAATGATTGTCTCATGTTCTGTGTGTGCTTGCGTGGGTTTTCGACAGGGACTCTGGCTTCTTCCCATATTCGAAATCTAACAATTGGATTCAGTGTTTACCTGTCGAAACAGGGGTGTTCAAATGCAGGTTTGAAAAAATGAGACCGGATTTATTTTCTTCATATAACCATAAAACTGAGGCAATGGTTTCAGGCACTTCAAACTTAAAAATTGTAGGTTTTGCTTCAATCTAGACTGCGGGTTAAAGCGGGTGAACTTTTGCTGACCTGCCACATCAGCAAAACAAGTGTCTTGTTTCAGCTCAAAATAGCAAAGCTTTTAAATGTCTGACAAATTTGAGTAGTCTCCACTTCAACCTGCTGATCTTAAATGTGTTTATTTTTTTTTGCGTAGGACTCAGTTTTTACAACTTCCTTAGTCAAATTCCAATTCTCCTGTGCTGCATCAAGGCTTCTGTGGCTATAGTTTCTAGAGCTCTGGCTAGGGATCCCTTCCCCCAGCCGGAAAACATTTCTCAGTAACTGCTTATGCTCAAGATGTGCATGAGGCCACACACAGGTCTGTGCCGCAGTTGGAGAGTAGCAAATTCTTTATGCTCTGAAAATCTGTGCGCCTCCCCCTGCAGAGTGAAGTAGAACAGATATAAGTTTTTTTGGATCCTTGCAGATCCTCTCCAGTTCTGTCAGGTTGGATAATAAATGTTGGTAAACAGCTATTTTTAGGTCCCTTCATGCTTGATTGGGTTTAAGTCAGGGATCTAGCTGGCCCAGTCAAGAACGGTCAGAGTTCTTAACCATTTCCTGTAGGTCACTGTCCTTTGAAAGGTGAGCTTTGGGCCAAGTCTGAAGTACAGCACACCCTAGAGGAAGTTATATACAGCACCAGGATATCTCTGTACTTGGCCACATTCATCTGTCCTTCAATTGCAACCTATCAACCTGTACCTGTGGCTGAAAAACACCCCCACAATGTTTCACTGTAGGGATTTAATTGAGGTGATGAACAGTGCCTGATTTTCTCCACACATACCACTCAGAATAACAACAAAAAATTCAATCCGTCTCATCAGTTGAGATAATCTTATTGCTTATAGTCTGAGAATCCCTCATCCCTCACACCCTAAGCAGGCCATCAGGTCTCTTGGCCGAAGGACAGGCTTCCGTCAGGCAACTAGGCCACTAAGCCAAGACTGGTGGAGGGCTGTCGTGATCGTTGACCTTGTGGAATATTCTCCCATCTCTCTACTACATCCTTGGAGCTTAGCTACAGGGTAATTTGGGTGCTTCTTTACCAATGTTACCAAGATTCTTGTTCCATGATTGCTTAGTTTGGCATGAGGGTCCGGTCCAGACAGAGTTTTGCTTGTCCCAAACGTAACCCATATAAGGATTATGGCGGCCCATGTGCTTGTCATGAACCTTGAGGGTTGAAGAAATTGGATTGTAACCATGACCAGATCTGTGCTTCGCTTCTTCTATCACAGAGATCCTTGTGCAATTCCTTAGACCTCATGATTCTCATTTGCCGAGAGGCCCCAAGTCTTTTATAGACAGGGGTGTAGCTTTTCTAATTAGGTCCAATTAGTTTGATGTAGCCACAGCGACATGCTGGTATAGGAGCAGGATGCTTAAGATAATGTTATATTTCAGCTTTTTCTTTTAAATAAATTTTTTATAAAAATTATAAAATTCATTTTTTCCTGTCAAGATGGGTTTCTGAGTGTGCCTTAAGGAGAAATAAAAAAAACTTTTTGTGGTTTTGGCAAACAGCAGCAATGACTCAATGACTTCATAGGGTTTGAATAATTTGATGTCATGCAAAATCCACCAGTGTTAATGTAATCATTGCTAAAATACAGAATTGTGCAGCCCTTTAAGACTTCTTGTGATTAAGGGCTAAACAAATAAATATGACTTGTCATAAAGTCAAGACAGCTGGATGTATTTCTGATTGGATATGTAGCTGTGGACCACTCAGCAGTGAAAGTGTAAACCTGTTCAAGACAAAACATCTGATTTTTTTTTTTTTTACAAGATACAATATTTTAATATTAGATTAGATGGCACATTTAAGTCTCATTCACACAACATTCAGTTCAAATACAGCTCAGTATGGATATTGATGGTATGCTTTTTGTACTAAATGCAACCCCCCACTTATTTATTTCTCAGAAAGAGAAGATAGGTTGTCTGCACGATCTACTGTTACATTTTGATTTAAGTAAGGATTGGAATGGCAGAGCTAAACATGTGAAGAAAATTGCTGGTACCGGACCACAGTTAGTTAATTTAGAACATTTTTCATGCTTATTTATGTCCCACTTTTACTCATTGACAAATGTGGGCTTTAGAACCAAACTTATAATTCACATGTGTCAAAACTAATGGAGCATGTGTAGCTGCAGAAGCAACCATGATAAGAAATCAGAGATCAGGATTCATATAACATTAAAAATGCTTGTTCAGTTGCAATGGTGCAAATACATTTTGAGCTTCTCTGAAGAAAGGCAGTTCCCGATGTCCAAAGATGACGGGTGGTGTTGAAGATCAGCGATTGCTTTGGTTTGACACCAATATCAGTTATGTTATTAGCAAAGACATTTCAGTAGCTATATAATTTTCAGCCCTCTTTAATCTTTGAGGCGAGTGCAGAATTCTCTTGTCGGATGGCCTTGTAGTCTTCTAGAATCTTCTCCAGGTTAGCCACTGTTTTGTTAGAATTTTCTGCATCAATCTAGGGACATATTGTAAAATGAAGTGATAAAGACACAAAAGCTGTAATTTTTTACAGCTAAATATATAATAAAAAGACATGCTATTTTTACTTCAAAGGACCACACACGCATTGAAGTTCTAATGTTGAACAAGAATTTAAGATGACAAATGAATTCAAAGATCAATCTTTAACTTTAACTCACAGCCAAATTTTTAATATGAGATTTATTGATTGAAAAGAGCACTGTACCTTGGTAGAACTCAAAAACGTACCATTGAAAAAAATTAATATATATCCTACCTGCTCTTCTAGATCTCGTATCTCTCGCAGTATCGTACCAGTCTCCTCAATGGTCTGTATTAGTTGATTGCAATTCTACAAAGAAAGAAATCTCAAATATGACATTGAATAGGGGAGAAAAATAAAATAATTGGAAAAAATTGTTTGTACTTCATGTAGCGCAGCCAGATACTTATAAGACTTGCGGACTGACTCGTCTTTTTTGGCATCCTGACATTTATAACAAAGACAAAACACAAATATTTGATTTATTCATACAAAGAAATTGTTTTTCACGTTGCAATTCTACAGTTTTGCAATACTCTCAAAGTGTATATTCTATAATGTGTGAAACTGCTAAAATACTAAAAGTAGACAATGAATTTTATGTGTTATATGAACCTTAAAGACGAGCTCGTCTGTCACAGCAAAAGTCCTGTCCAGTTTTCCTGTGAGGCTGTTAATCTCTTTTTGCAGTTCTTTCGTGTCTGACAGAATCTGTAACAGCGGAAACATGGAAGAAAAATAGACAGAAAAAATGGTTTAATATATTTCAAGAAAAAGAAAGCCTGATTGTGTTACAAAAAAATAAACCATGAAAACACCATTCAACACACTTGAAGAGTTTTCACAAATTTCAGTCAAAGTTTTCCTGAGCTTTACTTTGAAAACAAAACGTTGCCAGTAATTATACCTTAGTAATTTCCTCTTTCTGTTTCTTGATGTTGCTCACAATCTCCAGTATCCTTTGAGTATAAGCTGCCCGAGACAAATCCTTAGGAAGACTTTCTAACTCAGTAACCTAAAAGGAGAAAAAGGCGGAATTATCGCAAATTGCAGGTCGGTAGAATTGTTTTACTCTATATTTGGCTACATAAAAAAACACATCAGTAAATCAAAGCTCTGTTACCAGCTGTCTATATATTGCTTCCTTCTCCTTAGCCTCCTCCGATGATACTCTGATTTTGTCATGTAGAATTTTGATCTCTGACAGTTTTTTGGATGATTCCACCTAGAAGAATGTAAATGATTTAACTACTCAAAAAATATCATTTCAAACAGAAATAAGATTTTGATCCCGTGCTCATTTACATCCTGATTACTGCAGATTTCCTTTAGCCTTCGGTGTTCATCAATGAGTGGCGCACGGTGTTTCTCCCACTGAGCGGCCAAGTTCACCACCCGCTGGGCACTGGCTTCCACTTGAGCCTGCAAGAGGGAGCTGATACGTAAGCTCATGTGCATTTAAATAAAATCACATTTGTCTAGTTTACTTACCTGGAGTGTCACAATATTGTTTTCAGCATCTGGTAGAAGATCAATAGTTTTCTTTTTAAGTTGGATCTTTTCCATCAGATCTTCATTCTGCTGCT
Source organism: Urocampus carinirostris (assembly GCF_059441175.1). NCBI lineage: Eukaryota > Metazoa > Chordata > Actinopteri > Syngnathiformes > Syngnathidae > Urocampus > Urocampus carinirostris. The sequence continues at coordinate 20,185,432 of NC_142351.1, read as the reverse complement.
CTTGTTTCTTGATTTCATCAAGTATCTAAACAAATTAAGTTGGAAAGGTTTGTAGTAGATATTTTATGGTTAAAATTATTACATTAGACCAGTGTTGGGACTAATGCTACTGGAACATAATTACTTCTCTTTTGTTTGTTGTTTTCATCAAAAAATATGATTGTTAGATCTTTAGTAAATCGCAAATATATTTGTGGATCTTACCAAATACGTGTGTAAATATTTTTGAGACAAATCTCTCCCCATATAGGTGCTGGGTAAAATGGCAGTCATATGTAGCTTACATCTTCAGTTGTAGGAAGTTCATCCCAAAACAATTTACCACTGGGAAACGCTGGCTTCATTTTTTGCATGGCTCATAATAAATGTCTATAATTGATACTTAATTCTTGCATTAATACACATTTTATATTGTCTTTAGGTGTACCATGCACCTGTCCTCATGGACGCGACCCGTAGTGGGCGCTGACGCTTCATAGGACAATGCCATAAAAACGATGGGGCAAATGTGCTCATGGCGAAAACATTTACGGTACAAGTGCACTGAAATACGATCATTTTATTTCTAAAATGATCTCTGCAATACATCATGCCTGGGGGGAAAAAGAAAACCTCAGCCCTTTACTGCTAACTTCAAGCTAAAAGTGATAAAGGTTGCTAAAAAGAGAAGCAACGTGGAAGCAGCAAGAAAACACTGTCAGACGATGGAAAAAAAAAATACTTACATCGAGGGCAAAAAAACCCAGGATTAAAACATGGACAGTGTTAGTGCTGGGCTTTTTTAAGGCCGTTTTAAGGGGTTGGGGTACATGCAATGCAGGCTTGTGTATGAATATATATGGGAATTTATAACATGATAGATACTTTCAGAGTAACGCACTAATCTTAGGTTTCAGTATACTTGGGCGTAACTCAATTACTTTTAAATGAAATAAATACTAACTGTAAAAAATGTTTTTTTAGTATCATGCTCAACACTGCAGTAGGCTGCTTATAATTTCTGTTTGAAAAAAGAAAAAAGGCAAGTCAGAGAGTACTGTATGATGGTCAAGTGGTACCTGAGAATTTGTGACACTCATTTGCTTCAGTTCTGTCGTTAGTCGGTCCACATCACTGCAAAGCTGCTGAAGTTGTTGTTGCAAAGAGTCCAACTCCTCTTGCTGATTGCGATTTCTGTCGCCATCCATCTGCCGCATGGGAGAAAGCGTTGCTTCCCTTTCCTTATCAAACACACATAAAGAAGTAGCGCTGAAGAATCAACTGCCAATCGCCTTCATCTGCACCACTCGGAGGACGCACCTGTGTAAAAGTAAACTTCTGCGAGTGAGTAAAGTGAGAGCCTTTTGCTAGGTCGTGGTCAGAAGACGCAGACCCCCTGAAGGATTGCAGTATGTCAGTTAAATCAGAGGTGGCGCCCAAACCACCAAAGGCACTTTCTGCGGGGGCAAGGGCTGCAGACCGCAACTGCTCCTCGATACGTTTGCGCAGCCTGGTCAGTTTCCGGGCCCTGTAGTCCTATGCAAAAGGAGACATTTGATAAATATTGACGGTCAATTTGCCAATGTACAATGCTAATTACATCACAATTTTTACAATGATAGTATGTTATATATATATATATATATATATATATATATATATATATATATATATATATATATATATCCCCCCATGCGTGTGAATACTGTGCAGGTCGAATGCATTGACATTTTGTTCTGTATTCATGTGTACTAGAATGATAATAAAGTACCGTATATCTCCATAATTTGTTTACTTTGCTGCACCTGCATGCGTTACATTAGAAGAATGAAGGTGGGGGTAGGTAGCTGCATTCCAAATGAGGCACGTGCGTCTCTGCAGTCACAATGTCACCCCAAAAAGTGTGCTAGGTTAAGTCAGTGTTTATTTGATTATTCTTTTTTTTCTCCAGCCAAACACCACTCCACAGCACAAAGCTTTCTTGTCAAGCTATTAAAATAGGAATAAAAAGATTAAAAACAAACATTTCGTCTGTTTCATAAAATCTTGGGCTTGATTAATCTGGATGTCCAACTATTTGCTAATAAAAATAAATGATTAAATATAAAATTATAATAATTCTTAAATATCTAATGTGGTTGCAGTGAATAATATTAGTAAAAATAGATAAATGAACCATTGTGCCCTGACACTGTGAGATGTTTGCTCAGGATTATCATTCAGTCAGAATCACTAATCAGGCCATACCACAATTTTTATTATTATTTATTTTTTATTTTGTTTAAAAGTTTATTCGAGGGCATCTAAGAAAGTCACCATACTAGCACGCACAACAAAAGGTGCTTGTCAGAGGCTGCAACAATGATTTCAGCCAGAAATTTCCATCAGTAATTAAAATTTTTTAAGTTACAGACAACACCTTTAAGACTCATCTCTTTATAGAAACGTAAATGTAGCAAGGTAATGGCAGATTTACCTGAGGAGTAAGACGAGAGAGGAGTCCTTGACTGTTCCACTCGTTGTTCCATTCCTGTGCTGCACTCAGTTCAAGTGTGTGCTGCTCTAGTAAGGATGCTGCCACAGTGGCGTTATGGGCAAGCTGAAGAGTCACAGGGGGAAGAAAATCTCGCTGGTAGTCTTTTGTCTCTGAAATCATGATACACACACTTCATTTTGATTGCAATGTATGGAGAACTGCAGATATCACCAGTGGTCATATATTTGTTTGTACAAGGTGGATCTTTCACTTTATCTTTATCAGTAACACCTCTTATATTTACTTGTAAGTGAAATTTAAGTTTGCCTGTTCGGAGTTCAAAATGTATGCCCATAATTTGCACAAAAACAACAACTATTTACTTTCTGTTGTAGTTTAGTGATTCTGTGAATGAAACACACACGTTTTCTTCAATATAGCAGAACACGTTTTGGAGCACAGTAGCCATTAATCAGATAATTTGGGGATGCAACCTACAACTGCAAGCAATAAAAAGTAAACCACACACAGACACTTTTTTTTACTATTACGGAAAAGTGGGTTTAAGCAGTGGTGTCCAAACTTAGTTCTTGCTTTTAATTAAAATTGTTTTATACAGTTTATGGCTTTTTAAAGTATCCGAATATGCATATTACATAATTATAATTTCAATAGTAACAATTTTTGTTATGTAAACTTTATTCTTTAATCAAATTCTAAGCATACTTTATAGGAAAGCTATTTAGATTTGCTTGAAAATTGATGTGCTTGGTGAATTACAGCTTAAAAATAGCAGCTATTGTATCCTTCAGTTTCGCTGTGGGTGTACCTCAAAGGGTAATGTTTGGCTAGGTACAGTACTTTTATTTAGCTAATTTAGCTGTCACCCAGGTGAGCCGTCCGACATGGATAAATACAGTTTTTGATTTTTAAAACATGTAAAATAGATATACAACCCCCCAAAATATACGGTATATCCTATGCAATGTTATCCCTACTATGACATGAAAAGGGCTTTGAAGCTCCTGGTGATTTTTTCACCCTTTGAGAAACTGTTCTGATGGATAGTGAGTATTTTTGACTGTGACCCTAGATGCACACCTACCATGCAAAAACTTTGGCTTACCTTTTTGTGAGATTTGTCTAGGGTCTCTAACAGGGTAAGGTAAGCTAAGGGGCTGCACATGGAAATTCTGCCTTACACCAAAACCCTATAAAATACAAACATCAGCTGTCAATATCATAATAATTACACATCATAGAATTATTTAAAAATTTAAGGCATTTATCCCAATATTCTTTAACAGAAAGTAGAACAAATAAACATTCCCACCATTTCCCATTTTAACTTTAAAGCTTTCAATAAATTACATTTTTAAGAGTTTACTTGTGTTTCACCATGCAGTGGGAGCCGGCAGTTTGGAGGGAGCCAAGGTTCTTGCAGCTGGCCTTTAATAGCAGCAGCAATACTTTTCTGAAGAACAGTTGATTTTCCTTGAGAGAAAAAAGAGAAACGAAAAAAAATTGAATTACAATACTCCTCAAAATTAAAACAAAGTTTCAAAATTACTATTTATACTGAGGTGTAGTTTTATGGGTAGCCTTAAGGGGTCTATACGATTAGATAGATAGATAGATAGATAGATAGATAGATACTTTGTTCATCCCCGAAGGGAAATTCACATTTCGATTACAGTATTATGGAAATTCTAGAATGCACATTTTAAACCTGTCAAGCATCTCTCTATTACACCAAACATGGAATTGAAAAAAACAGTTACATTAGATCAAACATTACGTGGATATTTCAAAAAATACATCTAAGAGTGAGTGAGTCAATCATCACTTCCTCTCCAATGTTAGACGCTGGCAGAGGTCATTAACATATTAACAGGATCATAATCCGCCAATGACTAAGCAGGCCAGCAGATGTTTCAACAACCAAATAAGTACTTTTGTGACATGTCCGACTCCCTATTTCATACACACAAACTGAGATACTGCCATAGTAAAATAAAACATTAATTTCTTCAAAGCTTGGTTATTAATTCCCTTAATGTTGGTTACTACTTGAACAAATCTGCAATATTTTTCCATTTATAACTTCGAAAACCTTGGTGTAGTGGTCTGAAAAAAACTAAATTTAGGGTTAAAATTAGAGGGACGCCCCAAAAAAAATAATAATTTCTTGATAGTAAAATCACTTTTTGATGTTATTACAATTCGTTTTAAAACTTGTTTATTTCCATCTTCTAATTTTCTCTTTTTTGATCAAATTCCTATCATGTTAGACTTAAAACGGGGGAAAAAAAACGTATTACGGCAACTATGTCCTTTGAAAATGTTTTTATTTGAACAATGCACACATGCAAATTTCTATAAAATGTGCACGGAGTTTGACAATAATCAGTAAAGAATCAAAACATAACTTTTACTCACAGAACTTTAGCACAAATTGCCTTCAATTTATCAAAAGGGCTACTTTCGAATGCTAAGCCTGCAGATACATTTCAAAATTAATGATCATGATGATAATAACAATATATTGTATTTATAGTTGCCTATCTCGTATGCATTTTGTTAAGCAATTATGTGATATTCCATTCTTAACGAATGACCTCTGTGTATTGTTTGTTGATGCCCTTGCAACATCCATTGCAGTCTGTTTGTCCTGTTGGGGATTATCTCATGTGCAGTCCCTGCTGAAGGTTCTTCATGATGAGGGTTTAATATTTTTCCTTTCCCCTATGGAGGTTTTAGATCAGGGGATGGTGTAATTATCTTGGGATTTTTTTGTTTGTTTTGTAAAATTGTATTTATTCAAGATTTATGAAAAATTAGAAAAATAAATTAAATGAGGCTCACCAACTCCTCATACTTCATGATTGATTGTATATGTCATCTGTAAGTGCCTAAGATGGACATCATAAATCTTGGTATTAAATTAAAAAAGGTTAATGGCATTTAAACTTTACCTGTTGGTTGATCTGAGACATCAGCACTTTCTCGGGGCAGTTTCTCCACAAGGAACATGAGCAGGGAGCGAATCTCTGTCTCACTGCTGTACAGGAAGGTTTGATAACCTATTTCACCTTTAAACCCAATCTCCTGTAAGGGTGTTTGACATATTGTTAGTAGGCCAGGTTTAAATTAAAATGTAAATATTACTTAAGACTCACATTCTAACAAAGAAAGATCTAAATTTAGCTTTGCGACAGCAGTAGGTGATTTGTTTATTTTTCTAGATGAAGTATAATGAAACAATCAATATAGAGTAGTGGCTCAGGAGGTAGAGTGCTCGTGTCCTTAGGTAAGACACTGAACGCCTAATGCCCCCAATAATCAGGTTAGCACCTTACATGGCTGCAGGACCGCTATTGGGAAATGTGAAGCACATTGTAAAGCGCTTTGGGAAGTCTTCATTGACTTGAAAAGCACTATATAAATGCAGATCTTTTCATTTCATAGGAGTGGGTGGATGATAACAATTTGAATTCTGTTGTTTTGTATAAAAAAGCAATTTGTGCTCATTATAGGTTAAAACTGAGCTACCTTTTCACAAATCAGTAGGTGGTGAGTGTTTTTACCTGACATGCTTGTGCCAAGCTCATCCCCACCCGGAAGCGGGCAGACATGCCGGGCGGGAGGGAAGTTGGCAAAGAGCTGCCCAAACTGGGATTGATCACCCTGATGCATCTCACCACCGCTTCGACTATCAGCTCGCTGGTGAAATCTTTGACACTGCCAACTTCCTCACTCAGCTCCCTGCAAGAGACAACGATTGTATTGACATGTTATTTGTGAACCGGAAGCTGAGCATCCTACCCACCCATATACTTAATCATATGATGACTATTATGGGCGACAACGTATGACTAAATGAGTAGCAAAGTAAATGATGTGTGAAAACGCTGCCAACTGCATAAAATGACAAAACTTTGCTTCCATGTGACCAAGAAGCTAGTATTAATTCTTAATACATTTCAAATGGTAGTTGTAGTTTAATTAATACAGATTCATCGTTTTGTTCTAATTATAGAGACGTCTGGAACAATGGAATAACATTGCGAATGGTATAAATCTCAAGGCTATCTACTAATCTGCCTGCCTGTCAATTACATGATTCCAATGACTTCAAAATACTTACGTGCCAACTTGCTTTAGGGCGAGTATCAAGATTTTGTCAACTTCCTCCATTTCAAGTATTTCAATCAACACGCAGGACTTCAGCAGTGAAGATGAGCGGCGTGCAGACCAACCATTCAAAGAGTGAAGTAGTGCTCCTCCATGGTGGCCATAGAGCAGCAGAGCAATCCTAAACGGCTAGCAATAAGCTAGTTTTGAGCAAGAAGAAGCCCTCGTGGGCGTTCATCATATTCTACGGGTCAAACGAGGAGATTTCTCTTCTAAAAATCTGTTCATGTCGCAAACAGAGTTAACGGTGCTGTGCGGGTGATAATGAAGGAAAATTAATATTTGTGTTCGGGTGGGTAATACAACTCAAAAGTAAAAATGACAGTAACAGTGAAAAGAGCGAACTGGTTTGTGGGAGATGAAGTCTTCTCACCCAAATGCTTGTGCAAACGAATCACAAGATGACTACGTTTCCCAGACCGAAACAAATCTGTCTCGTGACATAAATCGCGGTATGGTGGATGTAATTATTGAAACGCTTTTAATAAAGAATAATTAATTCGTACACGAAGTACTAGTTCAATCCCCAACAAACCCCATGTTAGAGGTAGTTATAGGTGATCAGGGTTTGGTAGGTTTACTATAACTTGATTACTTTCAATTACTTTTGGATTACTCCAATACCAAATATGCTCATTAAAGACAAAGGAAACTAAATATGAATAAAATTAGGACTCACAACACGTGGTAAGTTTTCTCTCCTGGCTTTGATCTCCGGCAAAGCTAACATAAAATGCGACAGAAACAAAATGAAAATAAATCCAAACAGCTTGCCAACATGGGCAGCACGGCGGCGCAGTGGTTAGCGCTTGTGCGGCACAGTTCATGTCATGGGAACCTGTTCGGGGTTCAAATCCAGCTCCAGACTTCCTGTGCGGAGTTTGTATGTTCTCCCCGTGCTTGCGTGGGTTTCCTCCGGGCACTCCGGTTTCCTCCCACGTTCCAAAAACATGCATTTCAGGTGAATTGGCCGGTCCAAATTGTCCCTAGGTGTGAATGAGCGAATGAGTTGTCTGTCCCTGTGTGCCCTGCGATTGGCTGGCAACCAGTTCAGGGTGTCCCCTGCCCACTGCCCGGAGATGGCTGGGATGGGCTCCAGCCCCCCCCCCCCCGCGACCCTAATGAGGATAAGCGGTACGGCTGATGAGATGAGATGAGCTTGCCAACATCATTTTTGCCGTTCCATGTATTCCGTTACTCCCCAAGCCTGCACAAAATGTAGTAATTGTATTCATATTTAGTTTATTTTGTCGTTTATTAGCATATTTGGCATTGGAGTAATCCAAAAGTAATTGAAAGTAATCAAGTTAAAGTAACCCTACCCAACCCTGTAGGTGATTGGAAAAGTTAGAGCACTACAGCAGATGACCAGGGGCTGGCAGTATTACAAAGGGCAGCTCTTCAATAGAATCGAAGCCGAAGAAGACCACCTAAGGAGCCATTCGGCTAACCTGGCCATGTTATTGATTATTCGGCTGGTGTAGATGGGAAACAAATCGCTTTGGAACAAGCCACTTTGGTCCAAAACGGAAAGATGGCTAGCGACGAGGAGAGGGGTGTGGTTCGTGTCAAAGTCAAGGTATGCGGCAAGTCACCAACAATACCACTATGTAAACTGTTTTGGGGAATTGAGTCTAAAAAAATATATCAGGTTCATATTACGAGTCTACGTTGATAAACTGTTCACAATCCTTTAAGTTGCATGTCAGACACCGAGGGCGCGTGTTGTTTCTGCAAAATTTGTCATAATTTCCAACGATCACCTTTGTTATTGAAATCCCCGGCGTGTTTTGGCGTCATGTTGTTTTGACACGCCGTCATACTGTATATCTAAAATACCGCACACTATCTGTGTGTTTTAAGAAAAACGCAGAAAGATTTGTAAACCTATATATGTGCTATTTTCAATGGGGTTCAAGATGACGGGGGTTCAAGATGACGTCATCTTGTACGCACAACACCGCACTTGCCCTGACATCGCTTTGAAAGTCAAATAAACAAGCAGCGCTATTATCATGGTCATTAGTACCGAAGTTTAAGAACTCTGTTTTGGATTTATTCTTTATGCAAACAATACCATCCAGAATTTTCCGTCATCATAATCGACATCTATAGCAAATATGTTCCAAACTATTTTTCAACATTAACGTGACTGCATCTTATCATAATTGGGTTTATTACATTAATTGCTGTTAAAAATGTCGGGAAAAAAATGTTAAAACGTCACAAAATTGTGAATATGCTTATTTGCTGATGAGATTGTCGAGAAAAATTGTTCAAACCTCACATTGTTTATTTGCTAAAAAACAATCCAAGAAGTATTTAATTGCTGTTAAAAGTGTCGATAAAAACTCATATCGTTGGGATATGATATAATGAAATTGTGTGTTTACTTACTTACTTATTGCTCCAGCGAAGGTCGGGGGGTCCCGTCCCTGTGCGTTGAGCCGACCAGATGAACCAGGTTTTTCCAATGCTGGCGGTCTTGTGCCAGCTGTTCTGCATCCTCTACGGCAACTCCGTGTTGTTGGAGGTCGCCCGCAACGACGTCGAGCCATCGAGTGCGGGGTTTCCCTCGTGGTCGTCTCCAGCCTGCGGCCTTTGGGTCAAACTGGAGAATGGCTCGTGTCGGATGGTCTGGTGGTAGACGAAGGACATGGCCAAACCAGCGGGTGCGGCGTTGTGCGACCAAGGAAGATGCTTGGGGCTGGCACGTGCGGGCTCTGAGCTCTTTATTGGAGACTCGCTGGGGCCACCTGATGTTCTCGATGGTTCTGAGAGCCCTGCTATCAAAACCATCGATTCTTGTGGCCAGGGTGTCGTTCAGGGGCCATGTTTCTGAGCCATAAAGCAGGATAGGGAGTACGGCGAGGTTGTAAATGCGGAGCTTCGTCTTGCGTGCGATGGTCTGGTGCCGCCAGAGTGGTTTCCAGAGAGACTGCAGAGCAGATGCTGCCAGGGCTCTTCTGCGGAGAATCTCTGGTTTTAGGTCCCCATTGTCTGTCACCATGGACCCCAGATATACAAAGCTCTTGACAGGCTCTACGATGTCGCTACCAATTTGGATGGGAGGTGGATCTGGTCCATCACCGACATACATGAACTTGGTTTTCGTCCAACTCACTTGCAGGCCAAGCCGCGCTGCCTCTTCGCTGTAAATGCCCAGAGCGTCTCTCAGCTGGCTGTAGGAAGTGCTGAGAATGATGGTGTCGTCAGCATACTCCAGGTCAGTCAGGTGGTAGTTGCCGAAAGACACTCCGGGGATGCGCTCACTAACCCTGAACATCAGATGGTCGATGATGCAATTAAAAAGGTCGGGAGCAGCCACACAGCCTTGGCGAACGCCGCTGGAGATAGCAAACCAGTCGGAGTCAATGCCGTTGATACGGACACAGCTCTCTGTGTTGCTGTAGAGCAGCTTGAACAGGGCTATGATCTTGGGTGGTGCTCTGAGAGCTTGGAGGATGTTCCACAGTGAAGAGTGGCAGACGGTGTCAAAGGCGGCCTTCAGATCAATGAATCCGATATATAGATGGCGATCTTTACGGAATTCACGGGTCTTTTCTATCAGCAAACGGACGGCAGAGATGTGGTCCGTTGTGGAGCGGTTGGGCATAAAGCCAGCCTGCTGGGGACGGCGGCAGCTTCTGATTGCTGGAAGGGCACGGCTGAGCAAGATCCTGGTAAAGACCTTGCCCGGGATGGAGAGTAAGGTTATGCCTCTGTGGTTTCCACAGACAAGCCTGTCGCCCTTGCATTTCCAGAAGGGCAAGATGACTCCTCTGGTCCAGTCGGTGGGCAGCTGCTCCGATTCCCACACCTGGTTGAATAGGCGGGTTAGCCACTCCACCATGCCATCACCGCCGGCCTTGAGCATCTCGCCGGTAATGGCACAGATGCCGGGGGCTTTCTTGGTGTTCAGCTTCTTCAGAGCAGCTCTCACTTCCTCGGGTGTTACGGGGTCTGTGCAGCAGGTGTCGTTAGGAGGTGCTGTGCTCGCAGCCCGTAGGAGGGTGGGATCAGCCGGGATGGTGCTGTGCTGCAAGAGGAGGCTAAAGTGCTCCTTCCAGCGCTCGAGGCAGTTGGCTTCTGTCATGATGAGGTTGCCGTCTGAGTCCTTTACCAGGGCTGTCTTTATGTGTGGGCCGCTACGGGCTTGGCGTAGTAGACTGAATACGCGGCTCATGTTGTTGTTGTTGGCCGCGGACTCAAGCTGTTGGGCTTCTGCCTGCCAAAACCTCTCCCTATCTTCAGCAATGGCCACATTGCGCAGGCGATTCAGTCTCCGATACTCTGTGAGGTCGCCTCGGAGTCGGGCCTCACGCCGCTGGTCTATGATGTTTAGTGTCCTCTCTGATATCCAGGGCTTTCTCGGGGAGGATCGCGGGCGTCCGAGGACATTGTGAGCAGACTGGAGGACACTTTCCCTGAAGGCCGCCCAGTCTGTCAGCTTGTCAGGAGCCAGGGTATCAAGAGAGCGGCGGATGGAGCAACTGAAGTCTCTGGCGATGTTGGGGTCGCTGAGTCGGGAGGAGTCGGGGCGAGGCAGAGTCTTGTGCTGGTTGGCTCGGAGCTTTAGCTTGAGCTGGGCCACCAGCAGACGATGGTCTGTGTTGCCAAGCTGTGCTCCTCTGAACACCCGGCAGTTGGTTACAAACGACTTCCAGCGTCGTGATATCAGGATGTGGTCCAATCCCTTCCTGGTTCTGCCATCTGGGCTGTACCACGTCCAGTGATGGATGCATTTCCGGGGAAACCAGGTGTCAGCAACACAAAGGTTGTTTTGGTGGCAGAGGAGGAGGAGGCGGTTGCCATTGTCGTTTGTTGTGCTGTCAACGAAGGTGGTGCCGACAGGTGAGCCGGGGGACCGATCAATGCTGGATAGAGTGGCGTTGGCATCAGTGAGGATGATGGTGACGTCGTGTGGTGGGGCTTGGTTGACAGCCTGGTGGAGTTGGTCAAAGAACGCGTCCTTCGCATCCTCATCAGCGACATCGGTGGGGGCGTAGGCGACGATCACTGTCATCTTGCCGTGATGGTGGAGGAATCGAGCAGACAGTAGTCTGTCACTTATTGGTGTCCAGCTGATGAGGGACCTCCGGAGGGCTTTTGGAATGGCAAGAGCCACACCGTAAAGGCCGGTCCGACTCTCGGGGCCACTCCAGATGTAGCAATGGTTGCCAGCTGTTGTTTCACCATTGCCTTGCCATCGTACTTCACAGAGCCCTGCCATGGTGATGTTATAGCGACAGAGCTCTCGGGACAGCAGGGTGGCAGCTCCGGGGCGAAGGAGTGTCTGGACATTCCAGGTGGCGACACGGGTCTTATGACGAAGATCGATCCGTACTCGTTGGTCGGGGGCAGGCTGGGGTCCGTTACCGTGTTGGTCAGTCCGGCTTCTTTCTCTGGTCAGTTTCGTAACAAAGTGTGTTTCTCCTGGGTGAGTTGTTAGCCCTCCGCAGGATAGTCGGTTGGTGGGGCTGCCACCTCACAGCGTACCGACACGCTGGGGTCTTTGTTTGTCTGGAACCTACCCCGGAGACCGGCCCGCCATGGGTGACCCTACCAGGAGCAAGCTCCCGACGGTATCGCTCTCCAGGGTCACTGGAACACGCAAGCCCCCTCGCCGCATCAAGGCCAGACCCATCCGAGGGGGAAATTGTGTGTTTGATTGCTGTTAAAAAAAAAAAAAAAAAAATGTTAAAACGTCATATTGTCAGATATAACGAAATTGTGAATAACGAAATTGTGAACATGCTTAGTTGCTGTTAAGATTGTCGAGAAAAATTGTTCAAACCTCACATTGTTTATTTGCTAAAAAACAATCCAAGAAGTATTTAATTGCTGTTAAAAGTGTCGATAAAAACTCATATTGTTGGGATATGATATAATGAAATTGTGTGTTTGATTGCTGTTAAAAAAAATGTTAAAACGTCATATTGTCAGATATAACGAAATTGTGAATAACGAAATTGTGAACATGCTTAATTGCTGTTAAGATTCTCGAGAAAAATTGTTCAAACCTCTCATTGTTTATTTGCTGTTACTAGTGTCAATAAAATTGTTCAAACCAAATATACTTACATACCTGTCAACTTCAGCCAAATGCTCCTTTTATTTATGATTACAATTTCCTTAATAAGCGAAAATAAGCCTTGTACAGGATTACAATGACACAATTACCTGATCTTGAACCAACATGCGGGCAAGGAACAACTTACAGCAACCCAGAGTATGTTTGATTTAAAAAAAGGTCATTTGTGTAAACCCATTTATTTTATTCATCAAATAAGCCAAACAAACCAATCTTTCCCCACATTTCTTAGTTCTTTCCCCACTTGCAGTAAATTTAGTACTTATCAGTGTATTTGACATTTTTCCCCTTACCAAAATAGTTATATAGCAATCTAAAATGATCAAAAACGTATATAATACGCAATAAAATGTTTACATTGACAGGTTTGTAGTTGTGTTTTGACAAAGAAATACATTACTTGTAATAAGGAATTGATATGGACTATCAACAAAAGTATTCGAATTGTAAAAACTAATCTTTACAAAACAAAAATGCTTTCGTTTATTATTGTAATAAATTAAATTAATTTAAAATAAAGCATTCTGGCATTATGGTATGCTGGGAGGACAGCAGCGGACAAGAAAAATATACAGAGTGTTTCCAAAATATCATCGGCTTCTATTGAAGACGTTGTCGGCTTGTGATACTGTAGCAGATTTTAAAAGACCATTCCCAGCCTGGCCACCACCTCTTTGACCTGTTGCCCTCTGGTAGGCACTACAGGTCCCTTAAGACTAGGACAAACAGGCCCAGAGACAGGTTTTTCCCCAGAGCCATGACCACCCTAAGCAAACCCACAAAACTGTAAAAACATAACTTGCAACAATTTTGGGTTTATTTCTCTCTTTGTTGTTGTCATATGAAACGGTGAAAAAACATAGACTATTGCACAAAACTGTGAAAAACATATTTTTGTGTACACATATATATATATATATATATAATTAGGTATCAACAGATTTGGGTTTTTCACGACCGATTGAGAGCAGAGTTCTCGCCTGCCCCTCACACCCAGTTTTACATATATTTAATCAGCCAATTGAATTAATAAAAAAGCCGATACCAATTTAGGTGCCAATAATCGGCGCCGATAATCGGCCTGATCGATAATCTGTCGACCTCTCACACAAGTATATTATATATATATATTACTGTATACACCTTGGGAATTATAATGTGTTATTTAAAACTGCTGCTGGCAAATGTTATTGCACCTATTTTAATTGCACTATTGTTTATTGTTAAAATGCCCTATTCTTCATTGCTTTATTATTATCATAACGTAGGCCAGTATTTCTAAGCGCAATTGTTGTTGTAATACTGATTTTGGCCTTATTCATCCTGATTGTCTTGTATCCCTTTTCTCTTCAAAGTCACTATAATCACATGTTTTACCCTGGAGTGCCATGTCTAATCTCAATGCATACAATAGTTCACAATGTTGATATCAATGACAACAAAGACAATTCTAATTCTAAGTGGTCTCTGTGCCGTGTTGCCATCACCAGTGGTCTCCAACGTGGTGCCTGCGGGCACCAGGGTGCCCATTAGGTACAGCTGAGGTGCCCATGGACCTGTTCTCAAAATATCTCAGGTCATTGTGATTTTGTAGTAAAATCCTTTTTTTGTGGTTGGGTAAGTCTATCCAACCCTAATTCCAATAATTTATCTAGTGATAACATATTAACATCATAGTAATAACATGATAATTTGTTATTTTAGAAATGCAAATCAAACTGGGGGGCCCTGCTAATTTATAACAAAATGCAGCATTTGGGTTGAAAAATGTTGGAGACCCCTGACCTACACTATTTGTCTTTCCAATAACAAATACTCAATTGCAGTAGCACAAACCCTGCTGTTACAATGTTTCCGATACCATCTAAAGTCTCCGGCCGACAGCCAGTGTCCAATTGGTCCCACCAGGGTGTTTCATTAACTTGTATTCTTAAAAATATATAAATTATATTCAATATAGGGCAGCGCAGTGGTTAGTCCGTCTGCAGAACGGTTCTGAGGTCATGTGATCAAACCTTCCTGTGTAGAGTGTGTATGTTCTCCCCCGTGCTTGCGTGGGTTTCCTCCGGGCACTCTGGTCTCCTCCCACGTTCCAATAACATGCATGTCCAGTTAATTGGCCGGTTCAAATATTCTCTAGGTGTGAATGAGCAAGTGAGTTGTCTGTGTGCCCTGCGACTGCCTGGCAACCAGTTCAGGGTGTCTCCTGCCCACTGCCCGAAGGTGGCTGAGATGGGCTCCAGCACCCCTGTGACCCTATTTAGGATAAGCGGTGCAGATAATGGATGGATGGATATTCAATATATATAAACTTGAAACTAATCAAAATAACTTTAAGATATCTCATTTAAAAAAGATTGCAAAACCGATGATGTTGTGCTCGCTTGAAACCTTTGTCCTACCACCTGCTTTTTGTTAATTGGTACACTGGTTAACAAGCCTCTTTTTGTTTCGATCGCTGCCGCTCACTTGTTCGCTGAGCAAAGAGGTGGAAGGGATCAGCTCATTAAGCACGGGAATGGCTCAGAGAAAAACTTAAGTGTAACCGGGAAACTAATCATAATTTAGACTCTTTTCAATTATATTAATTGCTCTAAGGTAAAGTGTTCCTAAATGCTAATAATCAGAAGGGACTGGTGATCATTTTCTTTTTGTTTTGTACAGTTTAATTTTATTTGTGCCTCTTTTTCAGAGGTTCTGTGTTGTTTTAGACTTCACTGGTTAAAAGATTAATTGTAAAAAGTTCATGTATTGAATAGTTTCATTAATAGCACTGAAGAGGTAATATTTTTATTTTGTATTTTGTTGTGTACTTTGTTGTGTTGTCTGTTTTTCTGTGACTCTGTGTTGCTAAAGTTTCTTAGTATGAGAAAAATTGAATTTGCTAAAACTTGCCTGTTGAGTGAAAAAAATAAAGGCTAGTATAATATAGTAGTATATTGGTGATACCATTTTATTCATTCTTGTCGTGCGTAATGTTACATCATTATTATCACCAGCTCAGTAGCCTAGATGGTAGGGTGCCCGCTTTGAGACTGGGAGGTCGCTGGTTCGCGCCTCGGCAGAGTCATACCTAAGACTTATAACATTGGTAAAATGGCGGCGCCCTCTGTTGGCTGCGGCTGCATCGGCTCGCTACAACGGGTCAGGTGTATCGACATTTCGTTCTTACAAAGAATGACAATACAAAGGAAATTATTATTATTATTATTATTGGTAATATATCGGTTAAAGCAACAAAGAAAATCTAAAGAGCTGTTTGGGAGCCGAAATGATCGGCTCTCTGTAGTGAGCCTAGCTGAAAGAGCTGGTTCTCCAAGAAGAGCCTGAATTCCCATCACTAATACGTTGCGGCTTACAATAACATACGTACAAAAAAAAATTTCCGGGGTCATAGCCTTGACCATGGGCCGTATTCAGACTTTCTGTTCTGGGGGTGGCCGGATAAGTTAAAGAATTTCAAGTATAAATTTTTAGCTTAGTTTTTCGGTATTATGATTTAATATTCACTCTACACTAGTAAACTAACCTACATACTGTTTTGTAATGGCAGATGACAAAGGAGTGTTTCTAAACACATGTATTCACAAACAATGGTGGAAAACATTTTCATTTTTGGAATTGGTTGTGATGACTGATTTATTTTATTACTTGAGTGTATGCATTACACCTAAACCAACTCACCACGCTATACAAACTCAACACTGCCCACTAATGGCTGGAGAGAGCATTTGTTATGCATTTATTCAATAAATCATAACAATATTATAGAAATTAATTTGAAACTTGTTTGTTTTTTTGGTATACTCAAAAACTTATGGCGGGCCGGATTAAATCATCCAATACGTAACATCTGGCGTTTTGGCCGTATGAAATACCTGTCGTAGACTGTCCACCCACCGGGGTCTCGCAAAATTCTTTGGAAACACTGACTGTTATTTTGGTTAAAACTTGTATCATTATTTTCCTTCCAAACTTCATTTTTTACTTTTGTTTAGCATAACGGTTATGTGTTCTGGGTGTGTGGTATCTTGAAATGTGTGTGTTTTAGAAATGTGATGGAGCACTTCCTGTGGAGTTTCGCACCTTTGCTGTCGATCCTCAAATTACATCATTGGAAGTGTTGCAGCATATCCTAATTAAAGCTTTTGATCTGAATGGGTAAGTGTGGTTTTCTTGAAAAAAAACTTTGACTTGGAAAGTGTTAAGTAAATATTTTTTCTTTTTGAAAAAATTGTTTGTCAACCAGGAGGCGGAATTTTGAAATTAGTTACATGTCCCGAAGTGCGAGCATTGCAGAGATGTACCTGTCTTTGACCTCTGATGGGGATTTAGATGTTGCATTTGCCAGTGCAGCCAAACCAAATCTTCAACTCAAGATGGACGTGAAACCCTCAGAAGATAGTAAGAACACAGATAACAACAGACCTTGACATTATTACTGATACACACAAATAATTTACAGAAATGGATCTTTATATCCTTTTTGGCCTTGATATTAGAAAATGTTGTACATTGCTATTGCATAGTACAGTTATAATACCACAAATTCTCGTTTGCAATGTTTTGTCACAAACTTTAAGGAATTTTTAACAAACATTACTTTCCTAATTTCAAATTATGAGTTTTACTCATATGAGTCCTGCTTGCTCTGAGCAACTTTGACCTAAATTTGCATGGACAGCAAGTGTCAAAATGGCCATGTTCGAAAATGTCAGAAAATATTTGGATTTTGCTACTCAGTATAACGCAACAATAACCAAGAATACCAAGTTTGATGGGTCTGAAAAATACAATTCTAAATTATTATTTTTTTCTTATCTAGAGCGGTTCTAGTACGTAGACTGTACAATTCACCACAGTACTAAAATCCAGAGATTGTTTACTTTTCGACTATTTGACTAGCATCCAGTTCAGGGTGTATTTCCCCTTCTTGCTTTAGGACAGCTCTTATAAGTTTCATCGCACATTGCCGGCCTGATAAGGATAAGCAGTTTGGATTAACATTTACTGCTGAATAAATAAATCTCCATGTGTACTGACATCAGTTTTTAAGGGGAAAAGTTTAGCTGGAAGCTACATTTGGGCCCCCATATGTTGTTTTTCTTTGTTCAAAACAACTTGGTGGACTAAAGTTGTTCACGTTTATCCTAAAGTATTCAAAATAAGTTTGATAGATGTATTGACAATATATGTTGTTCAATTTGAGGTCCAGTGATGGAGGACTGGGACATCATCAGCCCCAAAGATGTCATTGGTTCTGAGCAGTTGCTTGCAGAGAGGACAAAGTCTTTGGCATCTGCAGCCCTTCCTTTTACACAGACTTTAATGTCTCAGGTACACTTGGTCTAAAACCGTATGCCCACAAAAGGTGTGTACGAATCTTCTATTAAGCGTTCAGTATGTTTGTGTTCAGGTTGGGCGAACACTGACAAGGGTCCAGCAGGCTTTCAGCTGGTCTTATGGGGAGGAGGTCAAGCCTTTCAAGCCCCCTCTGAGTGACACTGAATTCCATAGTTATCTCAATGGCCAAGGACAATTGACAAGGCCAGAGGAACTACGGCTGCGGATCTACCATGGAGGTGTTGAACCTTCACTGCGCAAGGTGCAGGTTTATCTATTCTCCAAGAACCATTATAAATAAAGACTTCACAAAGCCCATTCTTGGAATAAATTAAGTAAAATTGGTGTAGTCTTTGTCTCACCTGCACTTACTCACTCACTCAAACCTCACATTTCTTAAAAAGTAAATTGAATAGTTGTGTCACATTCTCCTGAAGCGCATTTTCTTCCATTGTTTTCAGGTTGTCTGGCGGTACCTACTAAACGTCTACCCAGATGGACTGAGTGGCCAGGAACGAATGGACTACATGAAGCGAAAAACAAGAGAGTATGACCAGCTGAAAAATGAATGGACGTCCCACGTCAGTCACGAGGATCTGGAATTCATCCGAGGAAATGTACTGAAAGACGTTTTAAGGACTGACCGGGCTCATCCCTACTACGCCGGCTCAGAAGACAGCCCACATTTGACTGCTCTTACAGATTTGCTGACAACTTTTGCCGTCACACATCCACAGGTGTTCAAAGCTTTAATTCAATTTGTCCATTTCACATTGTAGTTCAAAGGATCAGCCCCCAGAGGCAAATAACAAAACGGGGATTTGTGATCCCATATGATTGACATGTATGAATGTATTATTTGTATTGCTAGTGCTTACATGCAAATGAGGCATCTTTATATGCAAAGATTTTCTCATGGTTTAAGTAAAATTTAAAAAAATCTTGCAAAGCCCCTTCGTCAAATTGTATTTTGTCGTTGTAGATTAGGTCTGTGAACTGCCGAAAAATGTTGACACTGTCTTTTTAACGTGTGTTGCCTGTTTTTCAGATATCTTACTGCCAAGGAATGAGTGACATTGCTTCGCCTATACTTGCTGTGATGGACAACGAAGCACACGCCTTCATTTGCTTTTGCGGCATTATGAAACGCTTGGAGGGGAACTTCCGCCCTGATGGACATCTTATGTCTATTAAGTTCCAACATCTCAAACTTCTTTTGCAGTACTCAGATCATGAATTCTACTCTTACCTGGTTTCTCGTGGAGCTGATGACCTTTTCTTTTGTTACCGTTGGTTACTTTTAGAGCTCAAACGAGAGTTTGCCTTTGACGATGCACTTCGTATGCTCGAGGTCATGTGGAGTTCTTTGCCGCCAGATCCGCCTGAAACTGAAGTGGAGCTCCTCGGATTACCGTTACAGACAGATAAAAACTGCCTGACTGACAGGGACACGTCAGGCAACAGCTGCTTTGGACATGAGTGGGAAATAAAGGAGAAGCAACGTAGAAAACACATGCTTCGACCCTCAAGAGAAGGCAACGATGCCACAGAAGCAAGTCAGAAAGTTGGACCTGGATCAGATAGAAGTGCTCCTCAAGCGATTGTGGGTAAGACAAGTTTTGGTAGTCCTTCTTCGGGGGAGAGTTTTGGTGAGTTTAAGTACTACATGGCCCAAAATGAAGAATGCTTAGATACAAAAGATACTAAAATGCAACAGGATTTGAGTGCTGATGCACAGTCAGTCATGCGTGCTCCAACTCGTCAGTCCACTATTGACAGTGAGGAGGATCCTGGGGAAAGAACGCCGCTCATTAAATGTTTTAAGAATGGCTTCTCACCAGGATCATCACCTCCACTGCCACAAATGTCCAACACTGAAGCCAAATCTTATTCGTCTCGGTCCGTTGCTACCCCCGACTCTGCCCCACAGACTACATTTGTTTTTGCCACTAGTGGAAAAGAGGCCTTATCAAGAACTGTCCCAAAAGTAATCACATCTTCTGCACAATTGCTCAGGAGTACTGGGTTGAACTTGACAAACCAGACGATAAAAACATGTTCGACAACTCATGCCAATACTCAAAATCGATCGTTTCTCTCGTCACCTATTTTGCCTTTCGGGAGAGGTCCTTCGCAGCCTTCTAGGTTGTCCTCCAACAACCTTACTTCTCCTAGCAACAAACCCTTGACTGCTTCTAACATGGACAGTTCCCTCAAAATGGAGAGCTGCATTAAACCGTGCTCTCTGCCACCTCCACAGGAGTTTGGAAAAGGGAATCCCTTCATGCTTTTTTTGTGCTTGTCCATCTTGCTGGAACATCGGGACCATATTATCAAAAACAGCCTGGATTATAATGAGCTTGCTATGCACTTTGATCGCCTCGTGCGGCGCCACAACCTTAGCAGGATCTTGCAACGAGCCAAGGCCTTATTTGCAGACTATTTGCAGAGCGAAGTGTGGGACTCTGAGGAAGGGGATGAGGTGGGCTCTGATTCTCCAATGTCTGCTACTCAATTTTCCCCACCATTGACCATCACGCCTCGCCCTATTTATAGCCCCTTATCATCTCCTCAGGCTTCATCTCGGAACTCTACCTATAACCTGGCAACCACCATTCCTTCGCCCACAGCTCAAGTCTCGCTTTCGCATATGTCCTGATATGCGCTAGTGTTCCTGACTTGCCATTCTCACTAACTTTCCTGAAAACTTACCCATGTGAGGTGAGGACTGTTTTTGACAACCTCCCTTATTGAGTTGGACTCTTGGGTCTTTGTACTTAGATACGATTTACCAATGATTCCAGTACGAATTATCACATTTTGTTTATTTATTCCTACCACTTGGATATATGAACGCTGTTGTTATCACTTTTTTGTGTCTTTAGAAGTTGAAAATGCATGTGCTCCGTAATTGTTTTCAATTTTTTGAAAGGTGTTTCAGGAGAATTAGTTAAAGAAATAACAAAATTTTCACCGCTTAATGTAAATTGCTCATTTATCCCTCTTTATTTTATGTATTTAAAAAATACATAGTATATGTGTTTTCTCGTCAAAGCCAAAGAAAGAATAATGTGTTCACCAACTAATACTCTAATGAACAAATCTCAATACTTTATTGCACATAGGTAAAACCATACACAGGATAGAGATATACCTCTAAAGATTTTTGAAAAAAAAGAACATCAGGCTTTGATGTGAATAATCACTTTGTCGTTTTACTGTTGTATATGCTGAATAACTCAAGAAAGCCAATTTGGAGAAAAGTATATAAGAACACACTAATAATCCATACAGGTAAATTATTTTTGCTTCTGTTTGCAGATGATTCAGTGTATTTTTTTTCTTATTTAAAAAAACATTTCTCATCAAAGTTTGCCGCTCCACACTGCCTTTAAAATTCAAGACAAAACAAAATCGATTTAAAAAAAAAAACAACAACTTAAAATCATATTCCAACCGAACAAAAGATTTTGGGGGCGGTAGAGTCCTGGTTTTGTTTTGTTTGCCATTTTAAAACAGTTCCCTCTGTAATTTCCTGTCTGTAGACGTTGACTTTGTTCTTTTGCACATGATGCACATGGAAATGTGTGTCAATTAGTTTTTACTTACCCTGAGTAGACAAAGATGGCAAGGCCTTGACTGGGTTTATAGGGACGATTTTTATACACATGTATCATAATGCTTCCTTTATATGAGTTTGCAACAAAACTATAATTCCTACATTTTGAAAATTCGAACCAAACTATTTTTTTCTCTTTGTTTGTATTTCTGGTACTTGTGTAAAGTATTCCTAGCCACTATTATTTATCTTGGACTGTAATCCCAATATTTATGAGAAATAATTCTAATTCAGTGTTTATCACAAGAGCTGATGTAATTTTGCATTTGTTTTTGTCTTTTTATTTAACTGAACAAAAGAACTACTTTTTATGTGAGCCAATATGTTGCTGTATAATTTCATACATTCTTCCATAGCTGCCAGTGAGGCTGCTGTAAATTCCCAGGTCCCCAGCCAATGTTTTTGTTCCTTTTGCTTCTGTGAGATTATTGGTTTGAACCTTTTTAGCATTTGATGCTGCAATTTTAGAGAAGTGCCTCATTTCTGAGACTCTGAAACCTTTTAGTGTATTTTCGTCTGTGCTAAAAATATCATTTTCTCTGCTCTAGACTATGTTGCCCTTCTTTTTGACTCGACAAGAACATGATTTTTTTGGGCAGCATTGGAATAAAGGCTAAACACATATAACCATCAGAAAGAAATACAGTACATGATTATTATATTGGATTCTTGTCAACGTTTTACCTGTGTCTGCCATTGTATACAAGAAAGAGGAATTGTAATCACCCCTTTGCAGCCTGGTACAATAATAATGCTTGGTTTTTTTCTCATTGAGATATGAACATGTTGAGCTATTTAATACAGTTGTATGTATTCATGGGCTTTGGTTATACATTTTTAAACTTTCATTCGAGAATATGTACACAACATGAAAGTTGTCGATCATTCGGTTAAATAATGAGCTACTTGAATGACTGCATATTTAAAAAGTGGACTTTTTTGGGCAACATTTGCTTTAATTTAGAGAGGCCTTTCATTTGTTTTCTATTTGAAAACATTTTTTGGCATTGTTATGCGTACATTTGCTCCTGCCTTCCAATGCTCTACCTGTATCTATCATTACAGTGGCTCGTTGAGTACTCTACTGACCTGTGCGCCAGAAACATTTGTATTCAAAACGTAAATAAAATAATCCAATAACAGTTCGGATGTCTGTGAGGACAAGTGGTTGGAAAATGAATGAATACACGTTTTTGTCTGCTGCAATGGAAAAAATGTTTAAACCATGACTGCAAAATTGAATAAAAACATTCACAAGTCACTCTCTTCATAATCTCTATTTTAAAAAACAAATACCATTTACTTACAGAATTTGAAGGCACACCGTGTAATATTTGACCACTAAATATTGCCATATAGTGTAGTGCAGCGGAAAACAAGTGCTACCAATAACAAGGAAGAATAGAAACTACGGAGACTTATAGTGACTAAACTGAAGTATTTTTGTTTTCTTTTTTACCCCAACCTTTGACAAGGTTTTGGAGTATTCGTAGCTGCAAGATGGCGGACAAATAGGTCAGCTGGTTAGGTTAATGATATGTTAAATAAATGTAAATTGCTTGACCCATGATTATTTTTATAAATGCATCTTTATAAAATATTTCATCGGTTCTTTCTTATTATTTAAACCAATATTTCTTCTTTTTCTTTAAATGCATGAAGGTTTTTTTTTACCACTGTCCCTTTATTTAGTAAGTGCTTCCTCAGTTGACACAGGAAAACCTGTGGTCAGCCTCTACTATTGGAGTCGACAATATGTGTCAATAATTAAATGCATTCAAATGTCAACTGTTTATTGCTCTATAAAACATTTCAATCAATCACTACTTTAAGGAAACTTGTCGATACTTATATTTAAATGAAGTACAGTGAGTTTGATTTTTTTCATTGACCAAGGTTTCATTACAGACAAAATTGACCTTAAACACTCAAACAACAAAACAAGTTAACAATTTTTAAGGGAACAGAAAGTGCTGCTGGAAGACAAAAAATAAATTAATAAAGTAAAAATAAAATTATAATTATTAGTTTCTCCTAACATAAGGGGGAGATTCTTAAGTATATTATCTATCACTTGAACAAGGAGAATGTCTATCATATTTAAATAAACAAACCAAAAATATAGTTGTCAACACTTTGAAAAGTGGGTTTGCATTTTTGAAATTCTTTTATTGTGATTAAAAATTTTGTCATACATAAAACGACATGTATTGCTCCACCATCATCTTTCTCCTTTGTATGTTAACTCCAAATGTAATATGCTCTCTGGATAATGTATGACAGGAGTGATCCAGAGCTCCCAGAACTTTTGTAATAATTATACTTGAGAAGAAAATATAATGGTTTCAATATCAATGTTGCAAAATGAGCAGATTGTATCTACAATTCTAAAAAATTTTTGAATAAATGTTTCAACGGATAAATAATCATTATTTTAAGGTGGTGTCCGTAACTTCAAAATATTCTACCTGCTGAGGTCATCTTATGGCTGAAATCATAATTACAGCCTTTGTCAAGCTATTTGTGCAAGCAAGTTCTTAGACTTAATTATGTTTTATGTTATTGTTTTTATTGCAACATCCATAGCAGCCTAGTTTCTTCATTCGCCCCATGCTGTGGTTTTTGAGTTTTTCCTTGCTCTCATGTACGTTTTAAATCAGGGGATGGTGTAATAATGGTCTTTAGTTTGCAATCGTGCAATCGTGCAATCGCTGTATGAGAGTGTGATTGTGCCGACTGTGTTGTATGGTGCAGAGACTTGGAGCCTGAACGCAGATTTAAGAAGGAAATTGAATGTTTTTGAGATGAAGTGTTTGAGGACTATATTAGGAGTGACAAGATTGGATAGATTGAGAAATGAAATTGTGAGGGACAGAACTGGAGTAGTCGTGGAACTGAGCAAGCGTGTTGATAAGAGGGTACTCTGTTGGTTTGGACACATGGAGAGGATGGATGAGGAGCGAATGTTGAAGAGGATCTACAGAGCAGAAGAAAATGGAAGGAGACCAAGAGGAAGGCCGTGATTGACGTGGATGGATGGTGTTATGAGTGCACTGCAGGAAAGAGGTCTAAATATAATGGAAGCTAGAGCTCTTGTTGGTGATAGAAAGGAGTGGAGAGGTGTTGTGAAAGGATAGTGGGATTGTGGACGCGTTCCTAAGGATGGGCTGGGCACCCGTATGATGCGGCAGGGGTAAACCAGTGAAAGCTGTCGGGCCCTGCTGTTGAACAAAAGAGTGTGTTGTGTCACCCTGACCCGAGTGACATGGACGCTTTCTGGTGTCCCATTTCATCTGGAGGGACGAAAGCATGACCAACTTAGGTGCTGAGGTGCCTAACTTGTTTGGGTGTTTGGGCAATTGGGTTGGCCATGGTCCAAAAAATTTTGTGTGTTTTTTGCTTTTTTTCCCCTTTTATTTTCTTTGTTATTGTATGTGTTTGTCATGCTGTCGGTCACCCCTCTTGAGGGATATGACCAAGGTAGATAGATAGTTTGCAATCGTCTGTGGTCTGTGCAACCCTTTGAGACTCCTTGTGATTAAGGGTGTCACAAATAAACATGACCCGACTTGTGAATGAAGTCAAAATGATGAACGAAATCATCAATCAACCCGACGAGGTCAGTTGCAATGACCGTATAACCCCAAACGAGGGCGGTAATGCAACCTCTGTGACTGAGAACATGATTTAGAACAAGAAGTGTGCTGCAAGTCTGTAGCGGGTGCTTCCGTTTCCGGGCCAAACGCATCTTCCCAAAACAAGGCCACAAAATGTTGGGCCGATTGACGCGGCTAGGGTCTGTTATCCCCCGTCTACGTTGCGGTGCACCGCTCAGGTGTGTGTCCCAATCGAAACCGAGTGGTGCTGCTGGTGCGGCCGCCGTGACCGAACTGCACCCTCCTGCACCGAGCGGCAGCCATGGAGAGGTCAGCCCCTTCGTCAAGGTGAGAGCCATTTCATTTTGCAGTGTTTGTCTTTTTATTTCTTGCTGAGGCTGTTAAATCCCGTTGGATTAATTACAGTTGGGTGCAACATTTTCATCACATTCTTGTCTTTGTTATTATTTAATGTGATGAGTGCAGAAGTGCATCACCGTGCCCCCATAGATTAAAACACTGTTCTAAAAACACATCGGTGTTGCCCTCTCAGAATTAACATAACGTCTGTCCTGTATAAACATTCAATATGTCCCTTGTGATTTGTAATTATTATTTTTACAACTATTTCTCACACACAATTCGACAGAGGGTTGAGTCACCCATCATACAGCAACACGAACCACAAAATGTATACAATTGACATTCCCATAAATAACAAGAAACAACAACAGAAAATGTTAATAAAAGAAATACAATTAAAGGGTGACGTGTTTAGACATCAAGTAAAAATCGTGTAATAGGCTTCCATCTTTTCTCGAATGTAATCTAGTTTCAGTTCAAGTCTTTTTTCCATAATGTACATTTGCTTTAATTTGTCTCTCCATTGTTTTATGTCAGGAGGTTGTAGTTTCAATCAGGAAACTGTGATCATTTTCTTTGCTACCAGAAGCATAACACTGTAATTATTTTTTTATTGCACCTGGTTACCCTGCGACTGGCTGGCAAACCGTTCAGGGTGTCCCCTGCCCACTGCCTGAAGATAGCTGGGATGGGCTCCAGCACCCCCGCAACCCTACTGAGGATAAGCGGTGCAGATAATGGATGGATGGAAGCATATTGTTAAGGACGACTTAAAGGATCATTTGCGTCTTCATTTACTGTTTGTCCCACTCTAGTTTAGGGGTGCTCACTCGTTTCCAGCATGCCATCTATCTACAAAATAACCAAGTCCAAATAATCTAACAAACCCCACCCTACCTCCAATGCAAAACGTTTAATAAGTTTAATTGCGAGTTTAGATTTAGGTACAACATACACGAAAACAGGAACCCTCACTAATTGACAAAACGAAACAACAAAATATTTGCACAAAAATAGCTCTACAAAATACAATAATATTTCAACATGAATCCAAAAATGAAGATTGAGAGGCAGTCTATTCATTAAAAAGAACTTCCCAATACATGTAATTCAGGGGTCATCAGTTTTGTGTGGCCTCCCTAATAACACTTGAGTAGCCCCAGACAGGCTCTGAAAATAGGTCACCAGTGATTTTCTAGTAGTATTTAATTTGTAACTAAAATGTTTTTGTGGTTGACTTACCTTCTAACAATTACAACCTGGTAATAACATAGTGAAATAATTAGTAATATTTTAGAAATGTATATCAAAATTTTAGCCATTCGTGCTAATCAGCATTAAAAAGTGGCTCCCTGCTTCAGAAAGGTTTCAGACACCTGGTGTAATTGAATGCCGACGACATTCCTCAACGCATGCTTTAAAAATATTCTAATACTATTAATCAAAATAAGAGTAAGATATTCAAAAGTCGAATTTTAATAAGTGTTAAAACCATGACTCCATTCAAATCACTGCTGTTCGATGAATTTAAAAATATATAATTCCCGGTACTCAAATCCTGCAAATACATATATTTGAGCCATATAATCAAGATTCCAACATATATCTTTTTTCATTTTTAAATTTATAAGACATATTGATAAACCACAATGGTATTATTTCAACATTTAAATGTAAATGTATGTCTTACATTTAGTTTGAAATTTTACTATCAAATACCCGTTAAATTCTAAGTAAACATTTGATATATATGTGTTTTTGTATTTATTAATTTAAAATTGTACCTTTTTAATCAAAAATATTTAGTGGTCTCTACTTATTTACTGTTCTGCATGAACAGCCTTGATGTTCACGCTGACATGATGCATTTGACCCATAGATGGCAAACAAATGCAAAACACTGAATATACTTTCCCGTGATTGTCCAATGTAGGGCTGCAACAACTAATCAATAAAATTGATTATAGAAAGGGTTGGCAACAAATTTCATTGATGTGTCGTGCAATTTATGCAGCACTCAAGCACATTAAATCAATGCAAATAAGAGTGTGCATTGAATTATCTCTGAATATGGCGAAAAACTTTGGTCCGGCAGGGCGTGCTCCAAGACTGTATTTTAATGAATGGGGTCATCTTGATCCAAATCCTAATTTGTTTAAAAATGACTTTTCAGACACCGAAATGCAACTCCTAGTGCTGGATAAAAACAGTCAATGTACAATAAGATGACACCTGACAAAGTACCTGCATTCTCCTCGGATGTATCTTACATACTTGCAGGTGTATAGTGTACAATTGTATGTAGGCTATTTGCCAAACACTTTGATTTTTTTATTGTTTTACATAATAGAATGTTATGTTGTTTTCTACATTATTTTCCTATCTGTCCAAAACCTCGATATTTCAATAAAGGAGGAAATTGAAAAGTGAATCCACCAATTCATCGATTTCTGAAATAATTGTTAGTTGCTGCCGTAGACCAATACTTCCTCTCTGATCACCGATATATTGTAATCGCCTGATGAGCACCCCTGCTAAGCCTTTTACTTGTTGTTTGATAAAACCATTTGCTCTCTTGCTCCAACAATTGATTATTTTTAAATATTGATTATTTTTTGCTAATTTTCTCATTTTGATAAGCTAAACGTTATTTTTTTTAGTCCATGTATTTTACAAGAGAAAATTGGTTCAGTATACATAATTGTCAAAAACATTCAATATAATTACTGGTTTGGTCCATACAGTGTCAGATAATATGCCTAAATATGTATCTAAGAGGAAATCGCTTTTTTCAGGCTATAAGCATCCACATCCAAAACACTCTTAACGAGACTCCAAAAACATTCTTTTTATTTAACAGGACCTGTATGTGTGGGCTGACTAATTATAAAAATGATTGAAAAAATATTAGATTTAGCAATTTTTGACCAACACATTTTGATTCCAACAACGGCAAAATAATTTTTTTCAATTTAACTTAGTTAATTGGTCTTCTATTATGATAAACGTCAAGAAAACTGGCCAATATTTATTGTTGAGAAGCAACTATTAAAATAGTTAATGAATAATATGATAATTGATTAGCTGATCAGTAACCAATTAGTTGTTGCTCCCCTAATTGGCCCAAAAAGACACCAAGGTTATTCATAGGAGCTGAAGACCATATACTGAATCCCATTTGAAAACGTTAACAGTGGCATTTTAATTGTCATTCCAAAGATTTTGTGAATTGCAGCTCCACTCGAAAAATCCAAACTTTTACTAAACAGGTATTACCTTAATTCTTCTTGTGTTTGCAGAATCCAGATTACCATGGTTTCTCCACCGATCCAGAAGTTGATGAATGGAATATGAGAATGGCTTTTTTCTTTGGCGTCTCAATTTGTCTTGTCATCGGACCAACATTTATTCACTACTTACCTGATCACGGGTGGGTTATTTTTAGTATCATATCTCCTCGATTAGGGTCGCACCCAAACTAAGATTACAGATTTTGGTTTTCAATTTGACTGAGTGGGGTTTGATTTTCGGATTTGTGTTCCAGGATGCGTCAGTGGGCCAGAAGGGAAGCTGAGCGAGTGATCTTGCAAAAAGAAAGGGACGGTTTGCCACTAATAGACGAAAACTACTATGATCCCAGCAAAATTATTCTTCCCAGTGCCGGAGAAGAGTAGCATGTGCAACCATCCACATCATGTTGTTCATGATTATTGTATTTCACTCAAATAAAATAAAGGTTAAAGTTGGATTATTTTAATGTGTGTGGAGTATGACTCTCAAAATCATTTTGCAATTGTGATATGAATTAGCAGTGGATCATCCATTGGAATATTAAACAAAATATCAAGATTTGCAGGTTTCCTGTCCCAGTCGTTCGTTACACGTATGTTCACCAAACAAACAAACAACTATTTACGCACTGAACCCACAAAACTTAGTATAATGATTTATTTGCCAAATAAGAAACATTTAAAAGTGAAAATGTATATATATATTTTTTTGGGTTATATGTTTATTTCCAGAATACAGTGTCCTATACTTATAAATTCATGAAATAAATTGACATTGAAAATAATTAACCCAACATTAAATTATTATCTCTACTAATATCTACCGTACAAATCCCAGAGTTTCTCTGAAGCCAACTTGAAATATTAAAGGTAAAACACTAAACCCTTTTAACTGTGTCATAATGGTTGTGATTTTATTGCATGTGTACAATTTTTGTTGAACTGGAAAATAGTGAATTGAAATTTTGCTCGACATAGCGGAAATGTGCTCGTACATTTGTGTTGATTTGGTTAAAATGGCAGGGAGACACAACACACTAACAAACGCACTACATGGTAAAATAAATTAGTAATTGTTATTCTGTTTTGGGTTTGAATAAACTAAACCAGATAAGACCAGTGTCCTTATTTTTTACCTTTTGCTTAGATTTACAACTTTGGAGGAATCAATACGTTATCAAGAACCGTGACATGACCTCTCCTGGACTGCCAACACAAGGGCTGTGGTGGGAAAGACCCAGCAGCAACTCCACTCCCTGAAGGTCCTCGGAGGAACAACCTGGATGCTCGTGTCCTCCTACAAAGCCACAGTGGAAAGCATTCCGGCATACAGCATGGCAGCGAGCAGGAAAAACATACAAAAAGATTGTAAAGTGATCTGGTCATATCCCTTCGGAGGGATGACCGACAGCAAGACAAACACATAAACAAAAACAAAAAAAAAACTTTTAAAAAGGGATAAATTAGCAAAAAACACACACAATTTTTTGGAGGACCATGGCCAACCCAAACACCTAAAAAAGTTAAGCACCTCGGCACCCAGGTTGGTCATGCTTTTGTCACTCCAGATATAAAGAGACACAAGAAAGCGACCATGTCACTCGGGTCAGGGTGACACAACACACTCTTCTGTTCGACAGCAGGGTGTGACAGCTTTCACTGGTTTACCTCTGCCGCATCATACGGGTGCCCTGCCCCTCCCTTAGAACATGTCTAAACATCCCACTATCCTTTTACCACACCTCTCCACTCAATCCTAGCATCAAAAAGAGTTCTAGCTTCCATCATTGAGACCTCATTCCTGCAGTGCATTCATAACACTATCCATCCATGTCAATCGCAGCCTTCCTCTTGGTCTCCTTCCATTTACTTCTGCTCTGTAGATCCTCTTCAACATTCGCTTCTCATCCATCCTCTCCATGTGTCCAAATCAACCGAGTACTCTCTTATCCACACACTTTCTCAGTTCCACTACTACTCCAGTTCTGTCTCTCACAATTTCATTTCTCAATCTATCCAATCTTGTCACTCCTAACATATTCTACATTCAAGTCAAGTCATGCAAATTCACTAATAGAAAAAAAAATCTTTCTTTGCCTCCCAATGTGAAGTGAAACATTACATGAAGCTCTCCCAGAACCAGAAGGCCATTAAAACAAATTAGATTTGCAAACCTTTTGGCATGTTTATTTGACTTTCTGTTCCCCCTGGCATGTTTTATTTTACTGTTTTTTTAATCTTTTTTCTTTTTTGGTATTTTAACGGTATTTTGTGTTTGATTTGTTTGAATGTACAGTACTGTTTAACCAACACTGTGGTAGGCTGTTTGTACAGAAATGTTTATGCATTTGTTCAATAAAGCATTAAAAAAAAACTGAAAAAGAAATAACACAATTCTAAAATTGTAGCGCGCATGTGCGGCCTAGCCGGAAGTTGAACATGGCGCCAAATGCGGAAAGAAGTTCTGCACTCTGAAGTAATGTTTTTGTAACTCGCAATGGCCGCGAGTCGGTTATTAAACGTTACTACGTTTTGAAACAGCTAAGTAGCTTGTTGTCACTCTTTGAAACTTATAATGCCTTCATTATGTTTGGAGGGAGTGACCGTGGAGTTTCCTTTCACTCCGTATGACTGTCAAAAGGAGTACATGACAAAAGTTATTCAATGCATTCAGAAGGTTAGTGTTAGCTAGCTCTTTGCCAATCTAACATGACTCCACTTTCTGTCTGAGTACCTTATAAGGTGGTTCTGTGTATACAAGTATGCTATGGTTGCCTCATCATGAATTATTTGTTTTTGCATGCATTTTTTTGAATATTTTCTTACCTGATAAACTGCAAACACACACACACAACTACACACACTGTGTTCTGTAATTATTGTATTCCTATTTACTGCAGGAGTTTAATGGGGTGCTGGAGAGTCCAACAGGCACTGGGAAAACCTTGTGTTTGCTCTGTGCCACCTTGGCATGGAGGCAACACTTTAAAGACCGCATCGCTTCCCGTAAAATTGAACAAAGGTTGAATGAGAACAAGAGGATCGATGGTTCTTCCGAGTTTTGGGCGATGGTGTCTGGAGATGATTCAACACCAAGTATGTTCATCCTGCCTGGGTTGAAAGTCAGTTTATCGTCATGCAATCGTATTAGTTAACTCAATGCATCATTTATCGCCAGGAGTAACATCTGAAAAGTACATTTCAAACTCGGAAACATTACTGATGCACAACCCCCAGTAAATCACACCATTGCCTAATGTTCGATATTAAATCAAAACAATCCTGAGATTCTATGGTGAGGAACACAGCATTTTTATGTAACAGAAGTTCAATATTTAATCAAGTCATTTGGCAAATTCAGCGTGCATGTAGATCTGTTGAATACGGAGTCATGTAGGCATTGACATTTTCTAGAATGGCTAGCTGGGACATAACAGAAAATAGGATAAATTGCCCCGCATGCATGAAGGCAGAAACATGGTGGATGCATTTCCCCAACTGTTATGTGTTATGAGTGGAATAGATTTTGTGCGTGAATACAATTCTTAGGTAAAAGTACTATGCCCACTTCCTGGTCAGCTTTTTTCTTGTGTTACAGCATCAATTTTCATAGGAATTTGTTTTAAGATTATTTTTTTTAATATATTTTTTGTTTTGTGAGAAAAGTTGTTTTGGTACAAAAAAGTCAAGCGTTGTTCTTCAACTTTATAGCCCCTCAAAGAGTTTCCTCTTTTTATAAACACAACTGACTTCATTGAGTGTACAGACGCTGTCCCACTTACGAACAAGATAGGTTCCGGACCATCGTAAGTTGCTTAAGTGCTATATTTTGTATGTTTAAGGTTTATATAAGTATGTTTAAGGCTTGTATGAGTAACCTTTCTGTTTTGAAACTGAAAAATAAACGTTTGATAAAATAATATGTTCTATAACGTTACAAAGCAGGCTGAATAATAAAGCATAGTATTGAAAAACAAAGCTACACATTAGGCGTTGACATTCTGTGGTCTGTGAAGCCCTCGCAAATAAACATGACATGACTATAAAGATAAATAAAGTTAACTTTAACTTACTTTAGGAAGAGTTAGGGGACTTCCTCCTCCGTGGTAAAAAGTGAACAAAAAAAAGCGATCCAACCATTTTCTCAACCGCATCTAGCTTTCTTATTCCACTTTCATTTCAAAAGAAATAGCTTGCTTCTTCTTTACACTTTACACCAACCATATTGAAATGATGTACGAGATATTTAAACAATAATTTTTTAGCGGGCTAGACATACAGTACACGTAGTACTGTATGTTTACACACGAACTCGGAAATAGAAGCTAGCTTTCTTCTTCGGGGTGGATGCTGGATGAGCTTTCAGAGCGCCACATGCTGGTAGTGGCGGAAAGAAGCACTGCAGTACTCTCCTGTACTCGGAAAAAGATCCACACGATACAAAATCTACCTTACAGCAATGCCCTGATATTTGCCGACTTTCCGAAAAAAATGATCGTATCTACCGTTTTGCGTAAGTCAAAAGGTCGTAAGTAGGGGAGCGTCTGCATTAACGCATTTATTTTGTTTTGTTTTTCATTGTTTTCCAGCTTCCTTCAATGATGTTCCCAAGATCATATATGCATCACGGACACACTCTCAGCTTACCCAAGTTGTTAATGAGTTAAAGAACACATCATACAAGTAAGAAGATCTATATTTGAATTGCTGCTAATTTAGGGATTGAAAGAAATATCTTGGAGTCACTTATCTTTGTGAAGCATGTAAATGCTGCACACAAACCTACCAAATACTAAAACATTTCCGCAGTTGACTAAGTCAGTTTACTAAATTGTAGTTTTCTCTGAAAACTGAATTTACAAATTAAGTAATGTTCATTTTTGTATTGAAAATGTTGATTGTTACATATTTGTCTATTGTTACAAATATTAAACTTGTATTCATACCACATTTGTAAATTATTAATGATTGCTTCTTTGTTGTTAGCAGTGATTTTTTAAAAGTGATAACATTGTCATCTAACCACTTTTAAAACAAAGATGTCACTTTTAAATGTTATGAGGATAAGCATCCAAATCCAAATAATGTTGTTATCATTGTATGGAAGCTCTGTGCACACCTTAGTCACAGTCCAAAACACTTAACGTTAAATTTTCTAAAACCTATTCAAATTTTTCATGAAATTAAAGCTCAAGCCCATATTTTTTCTGTATGAAATAGCCTCACAAGTCAATAGACAGTTTGTTATTAATTCGTTTTCATTGCAGGGGATTAGATGAATTAAGCAACAGCAAATATTTCTTTGGGATACTCCTTTTCTTAATAATAATAATTTGGGTGCTTTTAATTGTCTTATTTCTTAGGTGTTGCCATATTCTCAACTTTAAACTGTACACATACAAAATGCTTCTATTCCATCACGAGTAAAGAATCTGTCCTCGGTGCCTGGGATCACGAAACAAACAGCAAATGCTTTTTATACATGCATTTTGTTCTATTTTTTTCCCGGAAAAGTGGCAGGTGTGTTATATCTGCAACGTCAATTCGAACTGATCAAAAACTATAAGATCTAGAATGTCGTTTAAAATTGATCATATTTGCCTGTATTTTACATAATTTAGTTTTAATGTATAAAATGTATATAACATGTTTTGACTTAATGTGTATTTATCTTTTTGTAAGACCTAAGGTGTCTGTGTTGGGATCAAGGGAGCAGTTGTGCATCAATCCAGAAGTAATGCGCCTTGAAAGCAATTATCTCAAAGTAAGGTTTGTGTGTATGTGCTTTTGCAGGTGTGTGGTTGTGTATGTGTAATGTTATAACTTATTAGTATAGAATGAAACTTTGAAATTTACCATCTCAGAAGTGTCTTTATTTCTAGAGCAAACTAATCATAAAAAGTTACGGGTAGTGCTCAGAACATTTTAAATTATGTCGGTTTAGCAACAACTTAAGAAGAGGCTTCATTTTCTGTTTTTGTTTTTAAGGTTCACGCATGCCGCGCAAAAGTCTCCACCAGGTCGTGTGCCTTCTACAACAATGTTGATGGTAATAGTTTTTGACAGTAATAGAGATGACATGGATAAATTCCCTAAAAGTTGACCATTGCCACTTGTTTTGAGGGGCTAAACGATTTGTTATAAAATAAATCAATTTTTCAAAATACATATGCTCATGATGAAATATTCAAGTGAATTGATGTTATTCTGTTAACTCTAGGTATTGTTCACATCAGGTTTTTTTTTGTGCTTTCCCCAGAGTTTGGATAATGCCTTTGAGTCTACTAATTTGAAGATGCCCTTTTCCTTCTGCTTGATTTGTTGTGTTTTTCTTTTCAGACAGGAGCACTGACCGAGAATTGGTTGACGAAATTGTGGATATGGAAGACCTAGTGAAATTTGGCAACAAAAGAAGGTGTTAATTGTTTTTTTTTTTTTCACAAAACCCCAAATCCTGGAAAACATTTTTTTGAAATTTATGTTTGTAAAGAATACTAGAGATGTTTTATCATTTTCAGTCATTTAAGACTTTTTTTTTTTTTTTACTTTTTGCTAAACAGACTTAACAGTCTTACATATGTGTGTTTTTTGTTTTTTTTTGACAGGGCTTGTCCTTATTATCTCTCACGCGCTTTAAAACAGCAGGCTGACATCATTTTTATGCCTTACAACTATCTGCTGGATCCAAAAGTAAGCACCAGCGTTAATAATGGGAACATGTACAGAAGCTTGACTAAATGTTTTACTTTATAAAATTAGATATTTTGTCCATTCAGAAAATATGGTTGCTGTTACTAAAGTAATGTTTCCTTTTTTAAAGTTTGTTTTGTCCTGCTTTGTGTCTTTCCAAAGAGCCGCAAAGCTCACAACATCGAGTTGGCTGGCGCTGTGGTCATCTTTGACGAGGCGCACAATGTAGTAAGGATGCCGCAGGCTTTATTACTCTCCATCGTAAAGCTGCAAGCATAATCTTTGGCTGTAACTTTATTTGAGGCACAATTTCGTACCATACCTACTTACAGCTTGTTAGTGTAATATTTTGTGCACTCCCTCTTTCTTAACGGCAAACTTACACTTTCACATGTTCAAAAAGCCTCTCTTGGTTTTTATCTTTGCAGGAAAGGACATGTGAAGAAGTAACTTCATTTGACATAACACCCTATGATCTGGCCTCAGCCATTAGTGCGATCACCGGATTGTTAAGTGAACATGCTCAAGAAGCCCGTTTTAGTGAAGGCTTATCTCAAGGTTTGTAACTTAGAAATCCCCAACTCTTGTCAATGTGACGCCGTTTATTATTTAGTTAATGTGTTATCAGAGTTGTGGATCATACTCCTATTGCAATATTGCTGTAACGTTTTCATTCATTCTGCATCAAGTTAAACATAAAAATGTTTGAGTGTACATGCTATTTTAATTACTTATTATATACTTTTTCCGTTGCAGGTTTAAAAACAGACGTACAAGATCTCGCTAAAGTGAAAGGTTAGTATTACTTAAATGGTAACCAGTTATTACAAGTTTGTGTCAAAATATTTGTTCTAATCAATCACAGAGATTCTATTGACTCTGGAGGAAGCAATTGATTCCTTTGACGTCCCAGCTGACAAAGGCATAACAAAACCTGGAATGTAAGTGACGAATTATCATTAACTCCAGTTTTTATTGGCCATTTCAGAAGTGTTGTCCTCAAGGGTAGTTAATGTAATTTCTATAAAAAACTTGAAAAATAGTAAGAATATGTTTTAAGTACTTATGGCACTGTTGATGTTTTTTATCAATTACTAAAGAAATGTCTTATTCTTGTAATTTACTTCACAGCTTCATCTATGAACTCCTAGAGAGAGCCTACTTGACGTATCAGACGAAAGGCAAAGTGTTTGAAGTTCTTGAGCAGATCATTGGATACTTAGGAGGGCGTAAGTACAGATGGCAAGCTTGCTGTGTAATTTGAAGTTAATGTATTTTTGAACTACCGTATTTTCCGCACTATAAGGCGCACCTAAAAGCCTTTATTTTTTTCAAAAGCTGACCATGCGCCTTATAATACAATGCGCCTTATTTATGGATCAACATTAAGTTTTCCAACTAACTTGCAGCCGCCGACTCGATTTTCCCCCGAACGCCAAGTAGTACGCAGTGGATGGTGGGATTTATTTACCGGCGTTTCATTGGCTAACCAATGTGTCAATCATCAGTTGAATCGATCACTATTGGCTAAAGTTATTCGGAGGTCAAGAGGCGGATCCTTTTTATCATTTACAGACTGCCATTGGCTCAAACGGCAAACAAAGCCTGCAATTGGTCGAAAAAGATGTGTCAATCATCAGTTGAATCGATCACTATTGGCTAAAGTTATTCGGAGGTCAAGAGGCGGATCCTTTTTATAATGTACAGGCTGCCATTGGCTTAAACAGCAAAACAAAGCCTGCAATTGGCCGAAAAAGATGAATGCGTATAGCATGTGGCCGATGGCATAGAGAAAGCATTTTTTTCTATTCTGTATTTGTAAATATTGTATTCTCCTGGATTTACTACCCTCACGGATATAAGAGGACATTGCCTGCACATTATTATGAACACAATGACTTCGGTGAGCTATTCCCGGTTTTATATTGTCTTGTTTCAGACTGAACTCGATGTTTCTGTGATAAGCGGTGCAGATAATGGATGGAATGGAGTGTCTATTTTTAAATTAAACTCAATTCCAAGTTTTTAATGTCATATGCACAGTAAAGTTGCGAGCGAAAAAGAAAATAGATACGAAGGAATGGTTATCATTTCTTGAATCCCAAGACTTTAACCTTCCGAATGATGGAACGATGCATTTGAGTGACATCTTACGGACACCGCATTCGCACGTGTTCTCGACACGTATTTGCGTCTTTGCAAGCTTTGGGAATGTTAAGGGGGTAATAAGTTGGACTGAACTATCTGACTGTTTTGTCCACGTTCCCATTGTAGCGCCTTATAATCCGGTGCGTCTTATATATGTCAAAAATAGGACCAAAAACAATTTTTTCGGGGTGCGCCCTATAACCCGGTGCGCCTTATAGTGCGGAAAATACGGTAATAATATACAGGTAGCATACGAGTTACGACTTGCTTGACTTACCTCCTCCTGGACTTACGACCAATTTTTTCCCCCCAATTTAATGTTTGTTATAGCATCACGTAGCACCATATGACATTTTTGGAAGCCAGCCGGCACCTCCGATTGACCACGACACTTGGTGGATACCACCTCAGCAGAAAATGTAACCATTGTAATGGATTTGTGGTCTGTTTGCTAGAACCGATGCAGGTCGTAATTCTAATGTTACCTGTAGTTATCCAATTTCTGCCTGTGGGTAACACTTAAATCCACACTTAAGTTACCTTCAAGCATGTTAATGATCTATTCTAACATGAGCCATATGCTTTAAACAAAATTCTTATACCCCCTTAATAGAATAATTCCTGCCACTGTAACAAAAGTTGTATGATATGTATTACACAGAGCCGGGGATATTTGCCAATACTAATGGATTGCAGAAGCTTTCGGATCTCATTCAGGTATGTCAAGTAGATAACAACTTGCGTAAACTGTCCCTTTTGTATGTATAATTTATACGGTGCATTTAAAGAGTATTTGTCCCTTTTATGGATGCGTTTTTTGCACATTCATCCCTCATAAAGGTTTCAGATCATAAAACCAATCTTTCATAAAACCTGCAGTTTTGAAATGTTGATTCCACATATTAAGGCACAAAAAAATCTAGGCCGATGCCTAAATGACAAAGTAACTGTGACGAACCACAGTTTTGGGAAATGATCAATACTGCACCCAAACTGGATTGCCACTATCTGTGTTGAATCAAAAAATCACTTATAGTGAATCTGTTGTCAAAGGGAAGTAGGGTACAAAATCCCCAAAACACAATTGTCATGTCACGATCCAAAGAAATTCCAGGAGAAATTAGGAAAAACAGTACTTAAATAGTCATGATGCCATTTCAATGGCTGTAAGGCTCAAGCAAATCACTGTCAGATCAATTATCCACAAATGGAGAAAACTGTGAACAGTAGCAAACCTTTCCAGGAGTGGTTGACCAACTAAGATTACTCTAAGAGTGTGACGACGGCTCATCCAGGAGGTTCCTAAAGAACTTCGAAAAACATCAAATGAACTGCAGGCCTCGCTGGCCTCAGTTGAGGTTAGTGTTTCTTACTCCACTATAAGAAAGACTGGCCAAAATGGCATCCGTGGCAGAGTTCTTAGGCTAAAACCATTGCTCTCACAAAAGAGTTGTCTCACATTTGCCAAAAAGAATCTTGATTATTCTCAAGACTTTTGGGGAAACATTATGTGGACTGATGAGTCAAAAATTTACCTTTTTGTTAGGTGTGCAACCCATTACATCTGGTGTAAAAAACGGCACAGCATTTGACAAAAAGAACATGATGCCAACAGTAAAGCATAGTAGAGACACTGTGATGGTGTGGGGTTCCTTTGCTCCATTGAGATGCTGTTGTGTGACCTTAAATGGGCATTACATACTAGTGTAGCACATTCAACTTTGGGCCAGCATTCCATTTTTTAATGTCCAAAAAATGATGAAACTCTGTCAAACATCCATTGAATCCCATGCTAACCCTAATTCAAGTATTCAACGTGATTGAATTGTCTATAGCATTGGGTTTGAATGTGGGGTGGTTGGGCGCTATTTCAAGTTTTTAAAACAAAGGATCATTCCAGGTTGCCATGACTACGAGTCACCAGGCGGTCGGTCGGAGTGATGGGATCCCAATTTCTATCTTTCTTTGTTTTATTTTGTTGTCCTTGTTTCGTTTTATGTTCTAGTCATGTTTACTCTGTAGATTGTATGTTAAGGAAACTATAATTCTGAAAGTGTTTGTGTCTTGATTAAGGTATGTTGAAATAATCAAAAACCATTAAGAAGATTCACTTAAAGCTGCTGTGTAGTCAATCCTTCAGATTAAATAAAAAGGTTTTTCATCCGTTTTCCTGATATAATTATCTAAAAACGTATGTGAAAAGTAAGCCGAGTTTGAAAAAAATAAACTCTTCATTTGTCAAAATAATTTAATGAGCAACCTCGATACGCAACGCTAGAAAAGCTTTCATTATTTCAAATTTGAAGCTGTTTTGCGGAGAAGAGTGGGCCATAATTGTTCCACACGGTTGTGAAAGACTCGTTAGCAATTATCGTAAACATCTGATTTCTGTCATTTGTGCCTTAATAAATGGACTCAAGATTTTAAAACTGCATTTGTATTTCCTTTGGGTTGTCTCTGACATCAATTGGGGCAAAGACGTTTTCACAGCACTATACGGAGATAGAAATTTGTCTTAGCTGCATTTTATTCTAATAGAAATTTTGTAGACACACGTTGAAAAGAGTGAGGACAGCATAATTTCGAAAATGTGATGATTTGAATAATTGCATCCTTCTTCCAAATGAATGAGCAGCAGAAACTACCATTTACTTAACAAAACACAAACATGTTTCCCTCTTCTTACAGCTGGTGTTCCCTGGTGATGAATCGTCAAAAATGAAGGACCTGCAAAGGGAAAATAAAGCAGATCATTTTAAAGTGAGTTCTTCGTTATTCTAACACGTTTTACTATACATAATGTTCAATTTTTTGGGGGTCTAAACCAGTGGGTCTAAGTTGGTCTTGTGGCCTGATGCACACACTTTTCTTTTTTCTTCATTCAGGTTGTTTTCATTTTCTGTACTTTCGTATTTTAGGTTGTTTGTTTTACTGGGGCTTATGCCCTCATGTAGTGTATACACACACAAAGCATGTGGCAAATATGTTCTTGTTGTAATATAATTGCAATGCATTGAAAATTATCCTGCATATTCTTGTACTGGTGCAGGTTCACATCCATCAAGACACCAGCACTCAGAAAAAAACAAAAAACAGTGACTGGGCCACTTCATCCACAAAAAAAGCAGGTAATTCATATTTCTGTTTCAAATGGAAAGCTAAGTAGAGAACATGAAACCTTAAGGAGAAGTGTGAATGTGGAATAGTCTGTCGTTTGCCATGTCTTATGTACAAGAACGAGAATATGTAAATACGTATGTGCTATCAGTATCTACATGTATGCAAGATTTTGTGTGCCGATAATTGTAGAAAATGTTTATTTCCCGCTTTGGCATCAAACTGTGTCTCTTTGCGTGCCCATCCCAAGCCTCACATACGTTTTGACACTGTTTGCAATAATCTCCACTATTGATCGACATTTTGCTTATGATAGCTTGCGCCATTTCTTTAGCGCCAGCAATGCAATTGCGATAAGTACACTGTCATAATCTCTTGCATTGGCAGGCCTTCTTTTTGCATGCGGTTACTTCCTTAAATATCCGCTGTAAACTTTTTATGACACTGTGAGATCACGAAAGTACCTTGCATAACTGATGTTGTAATTTTGAATGATCGCGTGATCCCAAAACTTGATCAACAAACCTTAAAATGACATTTGGTCTGTGGGGGCAGCGCCGTCTCACAAAGGTGCTGACTGACAAAGGCATCTCACTAATAATGCCTCATCTGAATGGGCCTTTACAGTCAATGTGTGTAAAAAACAAGTAGAGGAAATGACCTTTGACTTGCATACATTATGAGAGGCCTGACATAGGAAATCAGACCGCTGGACATCGGTGTTAACCGGCCATTCATAAAACCTGCGAACGGTGTGGGAGCGATTGAAGACAGATGGAGACAACAGTTTCACTAAGAGTGGAAGGTAGCACCGGCTGAGTCACTCCAAAATCTGCGAGTGGATTGCAGATGCAGTGTCTCCTTACCACTTTGGCGGGGCGCCGGGGTTTAATTGGAGGGAGGGGTTGGGGATTGACTGTCGCATCAACACATTGAAATGTTCTCGAGAGATTGCAATACAGAGGACAAAAAGGAAAGGATTTTTTAATGAGTCAAAGCAGGAAAGTGATCCTTATTTTGACTCATTTTAATTTTATTAATGGCTCCAAAACATTGTGCATTATCTATCACTTGGAAAAAAATCTGCCCCCTGAGGACAGCTGTGGTGTCTGCTGACCTGTTCTTAAAATGGCTCACCAATACTGTGTCATTGTTGTTTTCTAGTAAAAAGGTTTTTTATTTTAGTTTTTGATTGAGTCTCTACCCTTCATCCAATAATTAACCGGTTATTAACAAAGTAACAACATCGTAATAACATGCTACGTTGTTCTTTTAGAAGTGCATATCAAAACAAACGAAAATCAGTTTTCAGCTTGAAAAGGGTTGGATGCCCTCGCATTAAATAAATATTGAAATCACCTTGAAATAGATCCCAAAACACACAGCAGCCAGTAAAGTGATTTGGAATTTGGTGCAATGTAATCACACTATGTAGCTCAGTTCTGCTTCAGTGGCAGGCTGCAGATGTGGCAAGCCGGCTATTACAGTAATCTAAACAAAAGGAAATAAAGGCTTGGATAAACCTCTCTTTGTGTATTTGTAATAAAATAACTCCAAATATCGTGTTACAATATTGAGGTGGTAAAGAAGCCACTGGTGAATCGGTTTTGCCTAAAATGAAATTTGCATGGGAGACTTCTTAAATCTTCCCACAGTAAGAATCTTTAACAATTGTCCAATTTGTTCCTTGCTCCGATTAGTTTTAAATGCAAATGTGTGTGTATCTTCCAGGAAAAATCCTTAGTTACTGGTGTTTCTGTCCGGGCTTCAGTATGCAGGATTTGAAGAATCAAGGTGTTCGCTCCATCATTCTGACCAGCGGTACCCTTTCTCCTCTGAGCTCCTTCACCTCTGAGATGAGGATGTATGTTTATTTGGGTCAAACCCATCAGAACTTCACAAAACACCTTGTTTTAAAGGCTTGTGCCCTGTGAAAAAGGTTTCTGTAGACTGATTTATTTTTCTCTACTTTCATATGCAGACCCTTTCAGGTGTCTTTGGAAAACAGCCATGTGATTGAGCGAGACCAGATCTTTGTCAGTGTCATCGAACAGGGCCCAGATAGGGTACCGTTGAGTTCAG
The DNA here is from genome assembly GCF_059441175.1 of Urocampus carinirostris. Classification (NCBI taxonomy): domain Eukaryota; kingdom Metazoa; phylum Chordata; class Actinopteri; order Syngnathiformes; family Syngnathidae; genus Urocampus; species Urocampus carinirostris. The sequence continues at coordinate 20,142,441 of NC_142351.1, read as the reverse complement.
CATTTGATAGAAGGTACAGACTATATGTGGAATTCATTGTAGTTTATATACTGCAAGAAATGTTTCTGCCATTTTCATTACGTAATATTTTTTTAAACCTTTGAGTTATGTAATACAAATTTACACTGTCTTCATTTTTAATGTCTGTGTTCTTTTACTGAAGAGCATGCTTTGTTAATTTGTCATGAAATTGAACCGATGATAATTTGCCTGTACCATACATAACCAGAAATGGTACTTGATTATATATGGGTAGTAGATTATTGTTTTTGTTTTTTAGACTTGATCCTGACAATCTGTCGTCCTTAGGAAACACTGTAGGTACGTATAAAAGAAACCCAAGTACTTAGTTTGGTGTCACAAAGATTAATTTAAAGAACAACTCATAGGGGACTTATTTATATTCTGTTTTCTCAGTAAACCTGACGCGGATTGTGCCCCATGGCCTCCTTTTGTTTTTCCCCTCCTTCTACCTAATGGAAAAAACTTTAGAGTTCTGGAGAGTGAGTGAAGATAAAACATTACTGTTATGGTGTTTCAAATGTTTGATTGTTTAAGATTTTCTGCTTACAAAATTGCCATTCATCTCTAGAAAAACGGACATGCAAATCGGATTGAAAGCGTAAAGCCAATGTTTTTGGAACCAAAAGGGAAAGGTGCCTTTAATGAAGTAAGTGTATTTTAGCTTCTGGAACACATTAAGTACAATATGGATAAAATGTGATTAGTATGAGTAAGTCTGTCAATTATTTTGTTAAACAAAACCCCACACTTATGTTATGAAAATGTCGACAGAGAAATGGATAGAAAAAGTGTGAAAAAGTGGCTTTTGTGTGTTTTAGGCTATTGAGGGTTATTACAACAAAGTGAGTGACTCTCAAGCTCGAGGTGGAATCTTTGCTGCAGTGTGCCGAGGAAAGGTGACTGTTTGACGCTTGCAGCTTGCACTACAGACCTGCATTTCTTTCATTTTGCCCACGTCATTACAAAGAGCATTCTAGCTTCTTAACAAGATACCATAAGATACAAAAAAGTGTCAGGACTCAATTTGACATGATAAAACTATCATTTGACTGATTTAATTATGCTGCTATTGAGCTTTTTATGGTACCATGTCTGCAGTTTTACTTTTAATGTGTATATTGGGTTATCTATGGGTATTGGGTTTTTAGCTATATTTATTTTGAATATTTGTGGATCTTTGTATTTTCTTTTAACTGTGAATGGATGACTGGATGCTCGTTGTTATTTAACAATGACAGTAAATGTTCTGAACTGAAGTTGAAACACAAAGTTAGAAACAAACTCACTACCCTTTAGCAATTGCGTTGAATAGCTATGTAGAGTCAAATTTAAATCCACCGGCATTGGCAGCTGGTCCGTGGCTGTTAATGGAACCAATTTTAGTTCTTCCAGTCTTTTTCTGTTCGATACCATGATGTTAAATGGCACGGTAGTCGCTCTTTATTTTTTTAGTTTTTCCCGGCATCTATACGGCGTCCCGCAAAAACTGTTTTTCCTAGTTTTTTCAGCAATGCTTAAGAGCACCCTCTCATCCCTTGTGCACCCATCAAGCTGCCTTTGCACGTTTTCCTCCACAATCAAAGTTAGAAAACTCTGTACCTCTTCAAAGGTCCCATCTATTGTATTGTTATGTAATTATTTTATATATGTTGTTAGGTTGTTGTAGCGGTTTTTGTGAATGACATCTATTTTACCAGGTACATGAGTTGTGCAGCCAATGGCTTTTTTTTCTGAACAATCATTGCCCTCAAAAATGTTGCCTCCTAAAATGCATCATGTTCTGGCCGGACTTCTTTTTCCTACCCGCACCAGATTGGCATACCAACATTTACAGGCCGCGTCGAAAAGAGCAAGGCTACTCTATCTGTGGAGTCTGTGATTTAAACGAGTAGAACTGAACAGAGCAAGGTTGATATAACCGAACTGCTGGTGTCCAGCCAGATGAACGGTTTCCTTGCTTACTTTTATTCCTTAGATCAAAACAGATGGATATTCCTTCTTGAGTAATTATATACACATGTTTTGACTAGTAGAGGCTCATATACAACACACAATTGTTTGGAAACACTAGTTAACTTTCACCATAAGCGGGAGAGCAGAATCCGAGACTAAGCTTCACATATCATTGTAGTATGAAAACAATGCATCTCCATTTTTGTAATTCAATTTTTTTGCATTGATGAAATGCCTACAATGTAAAGAAATGCAAACATGTAAAAAAAAAAAAAGACAAAAAAAATGAGGTATCTTTCACATGCAACAACATGTAATATTTTTATATCGCAATGTTTATTGTTTAGCAAAAGTTCCAATGCTTCATTTTCCTTTTGTTTAGGCAAGCGAAGGTTTGGATTTCGCAGATACATTTGGTCGTGGAGTTATCATTACTGGACTCCCATTTCCGCCAAAGATGGACCCTCGAGTCATTTTAAAGATGCAGTTCTTAGATGAAATGAACCGAAAAAAATTGCTAGCACATGAACAAAAGGTGAGGTTGATCTTAATTTTATTTTTTATTTAACTCTCAAGATGGAAAATTGAAATTGGGGTTGGCGAGATGGCGTTTAATGACACAGCTTTATACCCACCTCTTGTATAAATACATTGATTGGACCTTCACTCATCTAGTATTTGTATGTTGCTGCTACTTCTTGCTAAATCAGAAAAGATCAGGTTTGCTTGAAATATGCATTGACTAAAAGTTTAGCATTATTCTTGCTCTGACAAATAATGGGTTTGTTGTGTGGCTGTATCCTTATAGTTCCTTTCAGGGCAGGAGTGGTACAGAGAGCAAGGATTCAGAGCAGTCAACCAGGCAATTGGCAGAGTCATTCGCCATAAGGATGACTATGGAGCCATCTTCCTCTGTGATCAGAGGTCAGATTCCCTCCTCGGCATACATTGTTTCCAGTTCCTTGAAATTTAGTTAAATGTTATTTTGATACGAACACCCACAGCATGATCATTATCATGCCTTTTTGGTACACGTGTCTGGAAGGACAATGCTGCCTTTTTAAACAGACACAAAAAACTTACCATCAAGTTATGTAATGAAAACAAGACTGAAATGTGTATTTTTTTATGTGTATAGATTTAAAGGAAGAGAGGCACAATCTCAACTTCCAGCTTGGGTGAGACCTTACGTGCGTCTTTATGACAACTTTGGCAACATTGTTCGTGATGTCTGCCAGTTCTTCAGAATTGCACACAAAATGGTAGGACAGTTTTTTTTTGTGTGTGTTGGTTCCAATATTTTACAGCATGTGATGTAGGATAACTTTGAAAACGAGAGAAAACTTAAAATGATGACCTGTGATACTTTGCCAATGTCATTATTAGTTATTGGCTTTAAAGCTTTCCTAAAACGGCATGGGTGTCTTGTGACTTTTGTTTCTTGTCATGGATATGATAAAAAAAATGTTTGATAGAATTAAATTGAAACCTTGTGGGGATGTCTTAACTAGAGGCCCGTGTTGGAGAAGAATCCTGCACCTGATCTCTCATTGCTTCCTGTAAGCAGTTGTCAGTCATCAAATCCTCCGTGCTCTGATTCAGAGATTCAGAGATTCAGATTCAGATCTACTTTATTGTCATTCTAGTACACGTGTATACAGAACGAAATGTCGATGGATCTGACTCCCACAGTTTCCCTCAGTGTCCTTCAGTGTACAGATATAAATAAAGCTGTATTGTGTTATTTACCATAGTGCCGATAGTGCAAGAAGAGACGCTAACCAGATGTGCAAGATGGGCAGTCAGGTTAACAAGTCAGGTACACAGTACCATTATTTTGTAAACAGTAACACTGTAAGTAATAACACTGTAAGTAACAATAGTGCAGAGATCAAATGTGCAAGGAGTGGCAAGCTATAAAAAAAACTGCCACTAGTGCAAAAGTCAAATTAGCAGCCGTTTAGATTTAAGTTAACTATATGTTAGATTGACCATTTAACAGTCTAATGGCCAGGGGGACTAGACTATTGCGGAGCCTGGTGGTCCTGCACCGCACACTGCAGTACCTCTTCCCAGAGGCTAGCAGAGTGAATAGTCCATGATGGGGGTGAGAGGGGTCCCCGGTAATGTTCTTAGCATGGGATAAGCAGCGCTTCTGGCCAATGTCCTGAATGGAGGGAAGTGTAGTCCCGATTATTTTCTCCGCTGTCCTCGTTACCCTCCTCACACTACCCCAGTCGGTAGCGCTGCAGCCTCCACACCACACAGAGATACAGCTGGTCAGGATACTCTCTATGGTGCCCCTGTAGAATGTGATGAGGGATGGTGGGGGCAGGTGGGCTCTCCTCATCCTCCGCAGGAAGTACAGGCGCTGCTGTGCCCTCTTAACCAGAGATGCAGTGTTCACGGACCAGGTGAGTTTGTTTGTGATGTGCACCCCTAGGAACTTGATACTGCTGACAACCTCCACAGCCTTGTTGTTGATGCAAAGTGGGGCATGGTTGGGCTGGTTTTTCCTAAAGTCGACAATGATCTCTTTAGTCTTGTCAACATTCAGGACCAGGCTGTTGTCCTTGCACCAGCCCACCATCTGCTCCACTTCCTCTCTGTAGGCCAGGTCGTTGTCGTCCCTGATGAGGCCCACCACCGTTGTGTCGTCAGCATACTTCACGATGTGGTTTGTGGCGGACCTAGGGGCGCAGTCGTGTGTCATCAAGGTGAACAGCAAGGGGCTTAGGACGCAGCCTTGGGGGGAGCCCGTGCTGAGGTAGATGACATCTGAACTGTTCTGACCTATCCGCACAGATTGGGGTCTGTCACAGAGGAAGTCCAGCAGCCAGTTCCGCAGGGGGGTGTTGAAACCCAGAAGCCCCATTTTGTCTACCAGATGTTGTGGGATGATGGTGTTGAATGCTGAACTGAAGTCCAGGAACAGCATCCGCACATGGGTGTTCTTCTCCTCTAGGTGTGTCAGGCTCAGGTGAAGCGCAGAGGAGATGGCATCCCTGGTGGAGCGGTTTGTCCTGTAGGCAAACTGAAAGGGGTCGAATGAAGAGGGGAGACTGGAGGTGATGTGCTCTTTAACCAGTCTCTCGAAGCACTTCATTATGATAGGAGTCAGTGCAACGGGCCGGTAATCGTTGAGTGATAAGATGCATCTACTTACTCAATCTTCCGTAAGCCATATGCACAAAAGGCCAAAATGCTGGACGTGCACACTTCCACTCTAAAAAGGAGGCGAATGGGTGAGTTTAAATGAGATTTTAAGCCATTTTGAGGGAGACTGCTTCAATTCATCTTTTACAATTTTGTCTCCTCTTGCTTCCCATTAGGTGACGATTCTGAATGTGCCAGTTTTTTTAAGCAGTATGCATCACAGAATCCACAGAGTAAAACAAAACCAGGAAACCTGTTTGACGCCCTTGAGCAGGTAGAGCTCCAAAGAAAAGGCCATGGTGCTCTGGGAGAGGAGATGGTAGGCTTCCCTATGAATTTTGTACATCTTGAATGACATCACAGGCACCTGTCCAATTGTCTTCTCCAACACACACAGACACACACACACACACACACACACAAATGGGTCTCTATGAGGTCTCTAGATTTTGTTGATAAGTTGACCTTATTATGGAGCGGTGTTAGAGGAGGGTAAGTCCAACCCATCAAATTGCTACAAGTCATTATCTTAAGAATGACTTGGAGTTGTATTTTATAATGATAAATTCAAGAGTGTTGCTGAGGAGGTTGAATTTTACATTTTACCACAATCGGTTGTCATGTCCTCCAGAACAGGCAAAATGGATCACTACTTCCCAATTGTTATTAACAAAAATTCATGAGGCCTCTTGGCTGAAGTACATCCGATTCAGTCTTAGGATTGGCTCACTCCCGGAACAGATGGATGTTATGTTGATTAAACACAGCAAGTTTGACTTGGACTACCCTTTTACTATTTTTTTTTTTCATGAATATGTCTGCCCTTTGGCTTTGATTGTCTGGGTACTACTTGGAGGTTTTCCTGCCTTATGGCAAAAATCAGGAACAAAGTTGACTGCAAAGCTTATGCAGAAAAACGTTTTGATTGACTGTTTTGCGTTTGTTCCTTTTCTAGCAAAGCGATCTCTCCACACTCTCTCTTCAATACGACAAGAGAATGGACGAGATGATGCGTGGAGGCAAACGCAAAATAAAAGTGGTCCAAGAACAGGTTTGCTGGTTTTTCAATTTCTGTTAAAATGACTACTTCACCATTTATGTCGCGGTTTAATAGATGTTTTTTTCCTATTTTATTTGTTGGACAGCAAAAGAATGTAAGCTAAGGTGATTTTATTAAATTGCTGGAACAGCTGCAAAAGAAGTATTAATCACTTAATCCCGCAACAGCAAAATTATTCCTATTAAAGATGAAACCGCAGAAGCCATACAAACTAATGTATGCACCAAATGCTTGGAGAACTTAAGTTACCATTCCAATTGTTATTGCATTTATGCACTGCATCATTAATAGCAATAGTTGTCTTCGTTAGTTTCTGATTGGAAGTTTTAATTTAAGTTGTACTACCAAACTCTCATCAGACTCTCGACAATGTGTATTTTCTCTAACTGAACAACCTAACTAATAAGATCACAGATAGCTATTGTTACTTTCCATTACAGCCTTTATTGCATTGTGCAGAAATTGCCTAAATTCAAGGTTATAATTTGGAAAATAAGTTCTATATGCACTTTTATTTACTTGTTTCATCTAATCTCTTATTTATTTATTTTCAATCTAGAAAGCAAGTGTTCCGGAGTTTGTTCCTGGAAATGGAAAAAACAATGTTGCAAAAAAGATTCTGTCAGATATTAAGTCATCATTGAGCCAGATCAGCTTTGAGCAAATTCGCCAAACTCTTCACTCTTACAAGAACAATGACAACCTGGACAATCTCCTGGCAGGCATGTCTTTATTAACCCATGATCCTCATACGTACAGACTGTACAGAGGTGAGTCAAAAAGCACTTAAGCTTCTCTGTTTTTTTTGCGAGTACGATTTGTAGAATTTAAATAAATTGAAAGTCAATAGATTCTTAAAAACTTTTGTATCTGTCACAGGTTTATACCCCTTTGTGCGACCACATCACAGGAAGGCATTTGATGAAAAATGCCTGGAGCTTACTGGGACTGGCTGTGGTTACAAACCGGAGCACTCTCTGCAGAGGGATGAAAAGAGATCGCACTGTGGAAATGGTAAGTTTTATGAAATTGAGCCTTTGTTTTTTTTCTGTCCTTTCTGAAACAGCTCATTTCATTATAATGGCCAAAATGAATGTTTCAAACATGTATTTACAAGAATGATCACTACTTGATAATAGCTGGTGATTTTTATGTACATGTGGACAAGCCCTCGGACACACTGTCCAGTATTTTTTTTATTTATTTATTTTTATTTTTTTGAAACCACCTTTTTTTTTAACTTTTTATTTCTCACAAACTATTTGACAGAGGGTTGGGTCACCCATCATACAGCAACACGAACCACAAAATATATACAATTTACAGTCCCATAAATAACAGGAAAAAAACAACAACCAAAATGTTAGTAAAAGAAATAAAATTAAAGGTGAGGTGTTTAGACATCAAGTAAAAATTGTGTGATGAGCTTCCATCCTTTCTCGAATTTATCTAGTTTCAGTTGAAGTCTTGCAGTGATTTGTTTTACAATAATGAACATTTGCTTTAATTTTTATCTCCATTGTTTTATGTCAGGAGGTTGCGGTTTCAGCCAGGAAACTGTGATCATTTTCTTTGCTACCAGAAGCATAACCTTTAGTACATATTTATGTTGACCAGTCAATAATTCTTCTGGCAAAATTCCTAATACATAGGTCACTGGGTCCAACCGCAACTCCCAACCAATAATTAATTTTATCTTTGTCTGAATAGTACCTACCTTCTAAACAGCACGGCACACAGCTGACTCACTACAGAGGACACACTCTTGATTTCGTTACGTATTGTATGACTTGAGTGTGAGTCTGTCCTCTGTTGTCAATCCGGCTGTGTCCGATCACTACTGTATCTTTTTTTAACATCAGTACTGTACTTTTAAACACAAGGTAGCGATGAGAAAAGTGAGGAAATGATACCGAACACCCAAGGTGGCTGCAAATTTTAGGTTTTTAAAAAGCACTCCTTCCCATGTCTTACTTGCACCCTGTGATAACATTTTTGATCATTTTAATAGAAACCTAAAATCAGCACTAAACCAATTAGCTCTACAAGTTACCAAAACAATAACTAAAAAGTCTAAACCTCCATGGAGATCATTAAAAACGTCAAAAGACAATGCAAGATAACTGAGAGAATGTTGAGGGAAAATTACAATCCAGTACACAGGGAAACATTCTGTCAACAACTCAGAACTTACAATAAAAACAAGTAAGGATAACATACCTCGGAAATCTTATTTCTGACAATAAAAATAGGCCAAAATTCCTTTTCTCCACCTTCTAACTAAAGTTTATTCTAAAAAGTCCTCACTGGAGCCATCAAATTCTCCTTGTGAGGAGTTTGCAGACAACTTTAGAATTAGAATGACTAAAATCAGGGCCACCCTTTTACCCTGTCAGAATGTAAGATGTATAATAGATCAACAATCAATTTTACCTGAGAAAACACTGGAATGTTTCGCCCTGGTTGATGCAAGGAGACTTGATTGAGTTTTCTCCCAAAGCAACCCACCAACCTGCCATTTAGACCCAATTCCCATATCTCTTTAAAGGGAATTTTATCGGTTCTTTGAGGAATGATTGCTCTCTCCAGACAGGCGTTTTCCCGGCCACCATTAAAACGGAGGTGGTGAGGCCCCATCTGAAGAAGAGCACCCTGAACTGAAGCATTTTTAATAATTTTCCTCTCTCGTGTCCAACCTACCGTTTTCAAGCCAAATTATAGAAAAAAAATATTTTTATTAAGCTTAATTTTTTCTTAGAGAAAAACTGAATTCTAAAGAAATTTCAGTTTTGATAGAGAATGCCCTTTTAATTATTTTAAATGATATCAGGGTACAACATGGATTTTAATAAACTCCCAGTTTTATGTTGCTACTGGATCTCAGTGCTGCCTATGACCCAGTCGATCATCACATTTCTTTAATTAGACTCAGAAACTTATTGGGCATCTCTTGTAGTGTTTGACCTGATTTTATTCCTACCTCACAGACTGACATTTTTAGTAGGTATGGATGGTTCAATTTTAGGCCCGTTACTTTATGGTCTGTACATGCTTTCCCTTGGGATGTCATCAGGACACATGAAGTAAATTTCCATAGTTACGCTGACGACACCCAGCTGTACATGCTGTGTCCCCTGATGACACTAGTCATATAGATACCCTTTAAAAGGCATTTTTTTATATTAAGTCATGAATGGCACAGAGTTCAGAACTAAATATAGGTCTTTGTCAATGATCTTGAAGTCAATGAGAGAAACCTTTACTAAAACAATGATGTTAGATGTTAGACCTTCAAATTGCATTAAAAATGTGGGCGTTATTTGTGACTCCAAGCTCAATTTTATTCCGTTTTTCAAGAATATAAGTAAAATTGGGTTTTATAATCTTAAGAATACAGCCAGATTCCGGCCATTTCTCTATCAGGCAAACACGGAGGTGCTGATACGTGCATTTCTATCTTCTTGTCTAGATTATTGTAAGGCCCTGGTCTCAGTTCTTACCAAAAAAAAAAAAACTGCCAGCTTGAGCCACTACAAAATTCAGCAGCACGTGTGCCTACAGGGGTTGGGTGGAGGGATCACATAACACCACTTTTAAAATTGCTGCATTGGCTCTGTCTTCTTATCTTTTACTGTATTGTACTTTTCTTTTACCTTCCATCCATCCATTTTCTGTGGCGTTCATCCTCACTAGGGTCCCGGGGTTGCTGGAGCCCATCCCAGCTATATACATGCAGTGGTTAGGGTACAACCTCAACCTGTTGCCAGCCAGTGGCAGGGCACACTGAGACAGACATCTCACTCTCTCAGTCACACCTCGGTACAATTTAAACCAGCCAATTATCCAGATATGCATGTTTTAGGAATGTCGGAGAAAATCTGCGCAGTCATGGGGAGAACATGCAAGTTATTACTTGATCTTTGGATATACAATGTTTAGGAAAACAAATACGAAACGCTAAAGTTTACTATATATGTATAAAATATTTGGCTGCAATTCCATTTTGTTAAATGTTCTTGAGTCTTAATTTTGGGTTAGGCTTAGGGGGCTGAATGGTTAACACATCAGCCCCACTCCGGTTTGCTCCCACTTTCCAAAAACATGCATGTCATGTTAATTGGCCGGTTCAAATTTGTCCCTAGGTGTGAATGAGCGAGCGAGTGAGTTGTCTGTCTCTGTGTGCCCTTCGACTGGCTGGCAACCAGTTCAGGGTGTCCCCTGCCCATTGCCCGGAGACAGCTGGGATGGGCTCCAGCACCTCGGTGACCCTTTAGTGGATAAGCAATGCATAAAATGGATGGAAGTCTTAATTGTATACTTTATGTTCATCCACCAGACGACCAATCACATTCGTCGTCCAGTTCGAATTTAACATCATTTACCCAGCAAAATGCAGAGCAACTGAAGCAAGGAGGACCTCCAGAACACAGACAAACTAAAATAGGTAGGTAATACCAGGGAAATAGTTTCGTGTACAGTGTGCCTTTGCTAAATATTTAGCATTGAATGTCACACATGCTACACTATGCCAGTGACCATCAAAGCCAATTTATATGTCAGCCTTTTTGTGGTTGGCTAGCATTGGAAGGGATGGACAGTTGAGGTTTACAGCGACTTATAAAAATAAAGGTGTTGCTGGCTTCACAATGCAAAACAACAATTTTCAAAATGTTAAACTGAAATTTAAAATTCTTGTTTATTTTCTTACTTAACCTTCATGTTTCCCTCAATTTAAGAACCATCTATGTACCATTTTTGTACAGCTTACATAGAAATTTTAATTAAAAATAATTCATTGTTTCTACTGTTCGAACCAATCTAGGAAAATCATAACAATTAAAGTTACCGTATTTTCCGCACTATAAGGCGCACCTAAAAGTCTTAATTTTTTTCAAAAGCTGACCATGCGCCTTATAACACAGTGCGCCTTATATGTGGCTCAATATTAAATTCGCAAGGTCACGCAACTTACTCAACAGCCGCCGACTCGATTTTACCCCGAACGTGGAGTAGTCCGCGGAGTATGCTGGGATTTATATACCGGCGTTTCATTGGCTAACCAATGTGTCAATCATTATTTGAATCGATCACTATTGGCTGAAGTTATTCGGAGCTTCGGATTGGCTAGATGGCCAAAACAAACACTGCAATCGGCCGAGTTTAGCAATGGCGTAGCAAGTCCGAGGTGTATGCTGGGATTTATATACCGGCGTTTCATTGGCTAACCAATGTGTCAATCATCATTTGAATCGATCACTATTGGCTGAAGTTATTCGGAGCCTCGGATTGGCTAGATGGCCAAAACAAACCCTGCAATCGGCCGAATTTAGCAATGGCGTAGCAAGCTTGCTAAAGTACCGGTACGCCATAAAGAAACATGTTTCATTAGTCTGTATTTGTAAATATTCTACTCTCCTGGATTTACTTCACTCACGGTTGTAAGAAGACCATGATTGCGTATCATTATTGAACGTGAGAACTTAGGTGAGTTATGCGGCTTTATATTTTCCCGGTATCTTGTTTTAGAACGATCTTGATGTTGCTGTGATGAGTTGAGTGAATTAAACTCAATTCCAAGTGTTTATTGTCATATGCACAGTAAAGTTGTGAGCGAAAAAGAAAATAGAAACATAGAAATGTTTGGCATTTCTTGAATCCCAAGACTTCAACCTTCCGAATGATATTTGAAATGACGCATTTAAGTGACATCGTACGGACACCGCATCCGCACGTGTCTACGACACGTATTTGCTTCTTTGGAAGCTTTGGGAATGTTAAGGGGGTAATCAGTTTGACTGAATCATCTGACTGTTTTGTCGACGTTCCCATTGTAGCGCCTTATGATCCGGTGCGCCTTATCTATGGAAGATATAGGACCAAAAACTATTTTTTGGGGGTGCGCCCTATAACCCAGTGCGCCCTATAACCCGGTGCGCCCTATAGTGCGGAAAATACGGTAAATAAAATATAATTTAGGGGATTTTTCTGTTTTTTTTACAAAACTCTGGCTGGTCATTTTGACCCGAGGACAACAGAAAGTTTAATATGCCGAACCAGAGTTTTGTTATGGGCCCAATTTGGCAACATACATCCTTAACATGATATGTTTACTTTTAGCTTCAACTTTGTGTGTTTACTGTAAATAACTTTTACTATTTTTTTTTTAAAGCTTTCAGCAGACGCAAGGATTTTGGACTCACAATCTTATTTTGTAAAACAATTGCGATTATTACAATATAACTAAATAACATCCATCTGTTTGCCAGACGCTGAAACAAACATTCAAGTCCAGGCAGCCATTCCAGATGAGGTCAAAAAAGCGCTTGGCCCAGGAGGATCATCTCAACTAAGTCAAGCTGTTACTGCTTACAATGAAACAGACAATTATGAAAATATGGTGACTGCAGCTGTGGCCTTATTCACAGAAAAAGACGAAAACGTCAACCTTTTAATTGGTAAGTAGCTCATCAGGTTTGTCACTTTCTAATGTGTCATTTTTTTAATAACCCATTTTTCACTCTTTTCTGAAGGATTTGAGAAGATCATTCACCCTCAGCATAAGAAGCAATATAAAGAGATGGTGAAAGGGTTGACCGGCCAATCTGTTGATACTGCTCCCGGCTAAGCAGACCAAAAGGACCAATAATGTAATCATTTGCATGATTTTATTGGTTACTATTGTAACTTTTTGCAATGATTTGAATCTCAGTGGAAAGCCATTGTGTGTATACTTGACTGTGTATTAAGTTCTGTAATTGTTGTGATTTGAACTATTTTATTTCAAATAAAAGGAATTCATTTTTTAAATATTTGAATTTCAGACAGCTGACAACAAATGCATGTATGAAACATTTACATATATCACAATATTTATTGGAAGTAATTAACAAATCAGTTCTTAAAAGTCACAATTATTTGTGTAACCCTTATTACAAAATGTCTCGAAGGACTGCACAGATTTCAATTACACCATGCCCTGATCTTAAACCAACGTACCGGGCAAGGAAAAACTCAAAACCTCGGCATGAGGAAAACAAGAAACCTTGAGAAGGGGCCTCAAAAGTGGCAATCCTTTATCAAGGATGACCAGAGTGCAATAGATTAAGCATTGGGTAAGAGTACATAAAACATAATGAACATCAATAAAGGAAAACAATACCGGTAATGTAGAAATTTGTCCAGAAAGTGCATGACCGCAACGACACCTCGAGCCTGTAAAATAGTCCAAAAAGTCCACGACAGAAACCACACAGCTTTCCCCTGGCCCGACTTAATGATGGACCTTTAAAACCGGGTTTGGGCCCAAGATCTTACCTCTCATTCCTATGTTTGTATAACAATGTCCAAATTCAGCACCAGAAATTGAGATTTTGTAAACAATGGCCAAAGAAAATGACCCTCAGATAACAGTTGGCGCTTAATGGCAAAAACAAGTGTGTGTGATATGGAAATTGTTTTGTGTACAATACTGTATATTTTTCAACCGTGCCACTCTTAGTAGCAACTTAATAAACTTGAGGGGAGGTTAAAGTCGGCAGTTTTTCAATGTAATGGATCAACAGAAAGAGAACCTGCTTTGTTCAAGTGATTGAGTGGATCCCCGAGTTCCAGTTCATCTCCAGTTTGGCAATATCATCAGCAAAATGGAGACTAGTAACAATGTTTCCCCCAATACTGACTGTACCTTCATGATGCTCCAGAGCTTCGGATATAATCCTTTCCTGGAAGATGTTGAATAAAGTTGCAGAGAAAATGCAGCCTTGTCTCATACCAACAATGGTACCATTGATCAGGACTGCAAAAGCGGACAGTATACAAAATGAGTTTGTTTTTCGGCTTTCTGTGACGACCTCAACTAACCTGTTGACTGTCATTTGCCAGTGGTGAGTCGTCGGGGTCTTCAAGGCCTTTTCTGCTGGCCTAAATAAAAAAAAATATGCCTGAAATACAACAGGACAGGCTCTACTTTCAGCATTGAAATGAAATCTGCATTTATAATAATAATAGCGCTTTTCAAGTCAAGACTTCCCAAAGCGCTTTACAGTGTGCCTCACATTTCCCAATAGCGGCCGTGCAGCCATCTAAGGCGCTAACCTGCTTATTGGGGGTATTAGGGGTTCAGTGTCTTACCCAAGGACACTTCGACATGTAACACGAAGAAGTCGGGATTTGAACTGCGATCTCTTGATCCCAAGACGAGCGCTCTACCTCCTGAGCCACCCATTAGCTTCAGTGGCGATAGAAAATAACTTCTTGATGGAACTGAACTGCATGAATAATCTGTACGACGGTAATTGAAATCTTGAGGAAACAAAGGAGGATAGATTTTTTTGTGCACAAATATGAGTTTTGGTGAGTAAAATGTACCAAAACTCTTAAATAATGCAAACTTATGAGGTGATTATTGATATATTGTTTTTAGATGTGTCTCAGCTGTACTTGCAGTAGATGTTTTATAGCCATAAAATAGCTACTGAGGGCTGGGTTGATTCAGACGTAGCACTGCTGAAGGTGTAAGTGTGAAATGCACGGCACACCACTTTGATTTGATTAAGATTTGTTAGGATTACCTGCAAGCCATACAACATACTTAGTGAATGAAGTTGATGTACTAAATTTGATAGAGCTGTCGTTTTGAATTTTTAAGGCAACCCTTTGATTTCCCCCGTCAAAACATTGCTTTTTAGAAACCCGACAGACCAGTACAGATTGAATGCAGCATCGAGAATCCCTACTTCCTCTTGCCACGTTGAATGCACCATGTGTTCTCGCGATACTTGGTGGAATCTTTTCCATCATGGCAGGCACTAAGTTAGTACTTGAGGGCACAGTTAGTATTAAGAGCTTTATTCTCGGTCTGAGTGTTCTTGTAATTCCCTTAATTCGAACCTGGTTTGGCCACTTCGACTGGGTCTTCGACTACCTTACAGAAACTCCCGGGAAAATAGCAATTTGTGTCCATGTTGCTGTCATCAATGGCCTCCTGTTAGTAATATACAGAGGACCTCTATACAAGGTAGGCAATAAACGATATTTATCAAAGTTTTCATCAGAGTTATAGATTTTGATAAATGAAGACACAAAACAAGTAATGTTGCATTGAAATTGGTGTAAAGCGAGCGTGTTTCAAACCGCCTAGGACAACAAAAGCTGTTGACTTACTTAATCCTATTAGTGAAAGTAGGAGATCGCGGTTAAGTCTAAAGCTGCAGTGACCCACAATTTTGTGTTATGCATCCATCCATCCATTATCTGCACTGCTTATCCTCAGTAGGGTCGCGGGGGTGCTGGAGCCCATCCCAGCTGTCTCCGGGAAGTTATCTTTGAATAAATATGTAAAATATATGTACTGGCGCTGACCTTTTTATCTCTAAACTGTACACTGTTTCACGACCTTTTATTGAGCCATGGCACTCTTGTCGGAAGCACCCAGTCCGTTGAAAATAGGCTATTCAAAAAAATAATTCATGGCACCAGTTTATAGTTTTTAAGGCCTAAATTATCATGTTTTTTAAATTGACTGTATAAAGTTTATGATCACTGTGGTTCAGGAGGTAACACAGATTATTAGTTTTTTTAATGATGTTGCTGTAATTTTAAATGTAAATTTTTAATTTACTGCAATTTAAATCTGTTTTTCAACTTTTACTACATGTTCCTCTTGTTTTTTTTCTGTTGTATTTTTTTGGGAAAAAATTATTGATAATAATAATAATACATTGTATTTTGAAGCGCCTTTCAGGACGCCCAAGGTCGCTGTACATATAGTAGGATACAATAAAACGAGAGTAAAACAAAAGTAGTAAATAGCAAACAAAACATATTAGAGTTAAAAGGGACGACATGTGTAGCAGATGGTCAAGAAAAGGCAAGTCTGAAGAGGAGAGTTTTAAGTCAGGATTTGAAGGTGGACAGGGTCACAGAATTTCGGAGGTCAGGCGGCAATGAGTTCCAGGGCTGGGGGGCAGAGCGGCTGAAAGCCCTGCTTCCCATGGAGCTGAGGCAGGCACAGAGTATAGTGAGCTGGAGGGAGGAAGATGATCTGAGGGTACGGGATGGCGTGACCGTGTGAACGGAGAGGTAGGCAGGGGCAAGGTTGTGAATGGTCAATAAGGTGTAGAGCAGGATTTTATAGAATAGAATTAGAATTTACTTTTATTGTCATTCTTTGTAACCATGCACACAGAACGAAATGTCGATACACCTGACCCGTACAACTGTAGCGAGCCGATGTAGCCGCGGCCAAACAGGGCGCCGCCATTTTAGACCCAACCGCTGTGTTGGGAGTCATTAGGTGACCAAACCCCCCAATTCCAACCCTTAATGCCGAGTGCCAAGCAGGGAGGCAATGAGTACCAATGTTGTAAGTCGGCCGAGGCTTGAACCAGCGACCTCCCAGTCTCGGAGCGGGCGCCCTACCATCTAGGCTACCGAGCTGGTAATTGATTGATTTGTAATTGATTCTATGGTAGATTGGGATCGAGTGGAGTTGCTGAAAGACAGAGGTGATATGATGGCGAGAGGGTTCTTTGGTGATGACGCATGCAGTTATGGACCAGCTGAAGTTTTATAGAGGGACTTTTGAGGTAAACCGTAGAGGAGGGATTTGCAGTAATCAAGGCGTGAGGTGATAAGGCTATGGATGAGGATGGCTGTTGGGTGAGGGAGGGACGGAGACCTTTGATGGAGCGCAGGTGGAAGTAGGCTGACCGGGTGATGTTATTTATATGGGAGTCAAAGGAGAGAGTGCTGTCGAGGATGACACCCAGACTCTTGACCAGGGGTTGTTGAGGCGAGGGAAAAACTGAGGAATTGTCAACAGAAAGAGAAAAGGAGTCCGTTTTAGAAAGGGTGAATTTTGTACCTATTTGAAAATAACAACCATAATGATTAAAACGAGCTAATTTTGTGGAACCCAAAAAGTTTTACTAGGTTCTAACACCTGTTTTTTGTTTTAGTAACATGAGAAAAAAATTGAAAATCAGGAAAAAATGCGCGCAAGATTTTTACTTTGTTTGATTTACTTTATCGGTAGCGCAAGCTTAGGCAGCTTCATCAAACAAATTAAATTATGTAAAATAATCCTCCAAACTACCTCATCGTGAGTAGATTATAAGCCTAGTGTATAAAGAAAAAATACTGAAAACAAGCTACCATATGGGGGAATGTTACAGTTACTCACTCAGCTGATCAATAAAAGAAAGCAAAGATACAGAACAATCGCATGCATATTTGCAAAGATAATATTGGGGAATTTCCGCCGGAGCACTAGAACAGGTCTCATTTGTACGCTGGTTAAAAAACATTTAACTATATTATTGTAGTACAGTTTGAGCAATTAAGTGAGATGTCCTCTAAAAATGTTCTACTTTACATCACTGGGATTTGATCAATGGGCTAGGTTATGTGTTTTAAGTGAGATTGTATGTGTAATGCCTTTTACTCCCTAGCCACCTCTCAATATTTTTCCTCCAAGAACTTTTAAATGAAAAAAATGTGCTGATGCTTCAGACTACTAGCGCATGGATGAGTGGTTGCTTTGACAATTGACCAATTTCAATTATCCATTCATTTTCTGCACTGCTTATCTTCACTAGGGTTGCGGGGAAATCACAACCGTTCACAACAACAAAAAACACTTGGAGGAGGTTTGCACGCCAAAGAAAAGTAACAAATATATTTGATTTTTTTTGTCATTTTTGCAGGTGGCAGTAAGAGCATGCTTTCTGGGAGTCATATTCGGTTGTGGGCTAATTATTAGCTGCACAGAAACGTCATGGACACATTTTGGCTGGTATGCAAAAAATATTCTTTTTCCGTTTTTCTTTTTGGGATATTTTATCATGGAATCATCGTTTAAAAGGAACAGAGATTTGCTTATGCACCGAGTATGTTTTATATTTGTTTATCCATATTGCAATTACTTAATGGAACACAATTACAGATATAAACTGTAGTTGCTTACTGTGGCCACCGACTAGAGCGTTCAAAAAGTAAAAAAATTTTTTTTTATTTTTTTTTTTTTATTAATATATTGTCAGGAAGCATTTAAGGGGCAAATACAACACCAGTTGATAAGAATATTTACCAAAAAGACAAAACTACAGTACATTTATTATTCTGATTGATCACAGTTGCCAATGGCAGGCTGCTAACTACTACATCTCCACTTTTTAATCACATCCGTCTTTCATTTTGCTCAAATTCAAGCAATGCATTCACGAAAACAATCAAGTTATGATCATAATCACTATAATTCAAGAAGAACGAATGCTATTTATTTGATTGTTTTCATTGGCAGACCACCAAGTACTTCTCTTGTATTTATCATATTTGTTGTTTTAGACATACATGTTGGAGACATTTTACGCGAATATTGAACAACAAATGTCTGGACAATTTTTAATCACAGGCTTATCTTTTCAACATCACTATTTGTGTTGGCTTGAATCCAACTAGATTATTTCTTTTGTAGTGTATTAATTGCCTGTAATGACGCATTTCTACAAAAAGAGGTGTTATCATATTTATATTATTTGTTAGTTGATTGTCGCACATCTTTTAAACTTTTTTATTGTAAAAACGATAGTGCTCAGATGCTGTTTGTATTCGGTTTGAAGTCAAGTTTCTGAAGCATTGTCGATAACTTATTTTAATGTTTGAGGTTTTTGTTACTTCCGTCTTCTTGGTACAATGCTATTTAAAAGGCCGGGCAGAGTAAACGTTATGTTGCAAAAACAGGAGTGGAAATTTGTGTCACTCATCATAAAGAAGTCCCTCTTACTCCACTCCTGTTTTCATGTCACATATGAATTTTAACCTGGCTTGAGTAATTCTGCTCAAAATTGTGTATTGCTGACTTCTCTCTTGTATTTTTCTACTTAGCACTATTTACTTTGAATAATGTTGTGCGAAATGCTTTCTGGTTAGAGCTTCAACATTTGTAGTACTGTCGCCTCCCTGCAGGTATATGTGCTCCCTGGCGTTCTTCCATTACTCCGAGTACTTGGTGACGGCTATCATAAACCCTCACAGCCTGTCGCTCGACTCCTTCCTGCTCAACCACAGTACAGAGTACACATTGGCCGCTGTCTCATCATGGCTTGAGTTCACTGTGGAGAAGCTAACATTTCCTGGTCAGTTGGCAAGTTTGATCCTTTATCTGCATTAGACCCCCATTTGTCTTTTTTGGTTTTTCACTTTTGGATTACCGTAAATTCCGGACTATAGAGCGCACCTGATTATAAGCCGCACCCACCACATTTTAAGAGGAAAACCGATTTTGTACTTACACAAGCCGCACCTGTATATAAGCCGCATGCGCCCACAATGAAAAATGTAACACAAACACAAAATTAGCCCAAACCCGGCTTTGAGTCCCGCGATTATAACTGAATATAAAGTACACAGTCCAAAAACCACAGCCGGCAAAATGAACAGAAAATGATACCGGTACTTAAGGTTTGATGCAGACCTGCAGAGTCCGGGTACCCGTTAAAACTAATCCAAGGAAAAAAAGTCTATATTTCCAAAGGTAAGGGTGGGAAAAATATATATCCACTATTGTCCGCCGCGACAACAGGTCTCACTCACCTTTACCCCACTTCCCGTCAGCCCGCGTTTGCTCCGCCCCTCTTTTTTAATTCGCAAAACATATAAGTGTCTCAAATAAATACATTGCAAAAATATACAGGTGCAAATACATATTATAAATCGGTTACACATATTTACGAAGAAAGACGGTACACCGTGAGAGTTTTCAAAGCTTTAATTATAATATTATAACTTTCATTCCAAACCGTGCCTGTGAACGGTAGCAAAACGCTACTAGCAACACGCTCGCAACACAGTAAACGGGTCTGTTAAAAAAAACCTACAGTACTTTTAGAAACCACGGTAAAGCGTCCTCATCATCCTCTTTATAACTAACATTATCAAAGTCGTCTTCCCCAGTATGGGAAAGAGACTTTGTCATATAGACGTCGTCCCACGCTCCCTTATTCAAAAACACGCTAGCAACACGCTCGCAAAGTGAAGTTTACGTGCAGTAGCATTGTTTCCTTCCTTATCGGACTGCTCATTTGCTTTTTGCTGAAAGCTACGTCATGTGCTTTCTTTTTGCAATTTGCATGATGAAGATGTGTCTACGCTAATTTAATTTGTGCACAAGCTAAGAAGTTGCAGTCTTCCTCGGCGCATATATTCCACCTGGCTAAATCTTACCCTTTTGTACTCGAGCGCTGCTGGCAGCTGTTAAAAAAATTACATAAATTGGCCGCATCACTGAATAAGCCGCAGGGTTGAAGGTTTGGGAAAAAAGTAGTGGCTTATAGTCCGGATTTACGGTAGTAGTGTTTTACTGTGTTTTCTGCACTACATGGTGCACGGTTTATAAGGCGCACCCCCCAAAAGTAGTCTATTGTCATATAATTTTCATAAATAAAACGCACCAGACTATAGAGCACAGTAAGAGCAACCATGTATATTTTTGTGTAACTATTGGGCTCTTTATACACTTAAGGCGCTGATAAGTGTCACTGATTAAAATCACAACAGGAATCGAACTCTGGTAGCTGACACTTTATCAGTAGACCACCAATTGTACAAATGACAAATAAAAAGTTATAAGAGCTTATCTTCTTATCACACTATTTTCACGTACGGCGCTAGAGACACTAATTTGCATAGTGCATTCTGATAGTCTCTTCACATCTCCACCTGTGCGTCAATAACGTTGTGGTTCATTCTGTATATGTACCTAAAAGAGCTTGTATAGTTCTTTGTGGAAGGACTTTCCGTTTACTTTTTCTGTGCTTTGCAACGCTATTGATGCACAGGTGAAGAAGTGGAGAGACTGTTAAAGCTATCAGAATGCACTATGTAAGTCAGTGTTTCTGGCTCTCTGTAAAAACAATTTTATTATGAGATAAGCTGTAATGCCTTTTTATATGCCATCTGTAGCACTAGTGGTATCATATCGGCATCCTCACCGCTACAATCCGGGTCTGATTCCCATTATATACAATGTGTTGCCAACGATGATTATTAATTGATCAGTCATTGCTTAAACACTGTAGTATGCCTTAAAGCCTCGTATATTAACAAACACCTATAAAACTGTGTGCCTTATAAATATTATCTACCGTATTCTATGGTATATAAGGTGCACCAGTTTATGAGGTGCACTTACAAATTTCTTGGCAATTTGTGTTTTTTAGGTTTGCCTCTTAGTCCAGAAAATACGGTACTTTGTATTCAACAAGATTGCATGTGGATATACATCTTAGTTTCATTCCAATAAGCAAATCATTTGTCAATTGCATTTTGTCAATTATGACAAACATGTAAAGTGTAAAGTCTCACAGCCCCTTCCCCTCATGTTCCAAACTCTCTTTTCCAGGGCTGAAGCAGCTGAGATTGTTGAGCCTTGTTGGTCTCCTTATGGTGCTGTGTGGCGAAGCCCTCCGCAAGGCGGCCATGTTAACGGCCGGCTCCAACTTCAACCACATTGTCCAAAACGAAAAGGCGTATAGTCACGTGTTGGTCACCAGTGGGGTCTACGCTTTCTTTCGACATCCCTCCTATGTGGGCTGGTTCTATTGGAGCATAGGAACACAGGTATCACTCATATTTACGTATTTGTAATATTATTTAATAAAGATGTACCGTTTATTCTGGACTACAAGCCGCTACTTTTTGTATACATTTTAGTAACTGCAGCTCACAATACTATGCGGACCTTTTTTCGCAAAGCGGATGGTCGTGAGCGTCTTGACTGTGACTTCAGTTTTGTGCCAGGCTTCAGCTGCGGTGCCCGCCGGGGCCCCGTGTCGGCGGGACAGCGAATAGCCCCGGCCAGTGATTATGAGCTCTCTTAGAACTGGTGTAGACTAGGGGAAACCGACTGTTTTAGTAAAATAAAGCATTGCGAGGGCTTCAGGCAGGTGTAGATGTAATGTGATATCTGACTAGTGCTCTGAATGTCAAAGAGAAGGAATTTAAAGAAGCGCGAGTAAACGGCAAAATAACTATTACTCTTCTTAGTAGCCAAATGCCTCTTCATCTAATTACTAACTAACATGAGTAGATGAACCAGATTCCCACTATCCCTATCCACCATCTAGCGAAACAGCAGGCAAGGGAACAGGCTTTGCAGAATTAGCAGGGAAATGTCTACTGCAGAGGTCTCCATCGTGGCGCCTGCTGGAACCGGGTGCACCCTAAGGGCAACTGAGGTGCCCGCGAACCTGTTCTGAAAAGAGCTCACCAATGCCGGGTCATTGTGATTTTCAAGTAAAATGATTATTTTTAGTTGTTGACTGAGTGTATTTAACCCTACTTCCAATAATCAAACTGGAATGACATAGTAACAACACAGTGATAATGTGATAAGTTGTTATTTTAGAATTACACATCAGACTGCGTCCCTTTATGATTCACACCAAATTTCTTATTTCAGTGGTACTGAAGAAATTGAAAAATTGGCTTTGAAATTCCTTAAAATATGCCTAGATTTGGCCATAAAAAAGTCATACTAACCTTGTGTCTAGTACAGAAAAGTAACACATTGTGCCGCGATTAAGACACACTTTTCCGGAGTGTGTCTGCAGTTGTCAATATCGATTACTAATGCAGCAGACAGTAATAAATGAATTTGCAATATTGTATACGCAGGACTACGACAAAAACATTCTCAAAACAAAACTGACTAAAAATCTGAAGCCTGTTAGGAATTTAATATTAAAATGTACCGTTTACCAAATTGTTCGAATTTGGTTAATGACTCCATTAACCAAACACAACCTGCATTCTCCTAACAATGCGCGCTCGTTTCTTGATGGGAAAAGATGGACAAGAGACCGGCATTTCCACACGGGGGCAGATTTAATTTCTTAAATAATTTAACTAAGTGAACTGCATCGAATTAGCTGAATTAGTGTCGCTCGAGTCTCCGTCAAGCCTTCTCTCTCGTTATTCTCCGATCTTCTGCCTTTCTTCCTCTGCCCACGTTTTTTCCACAAGCTGGTGTACCGGCTCCTCCCATGGGCGTGCCAGGAAAGCCCCCCACATGGGGTCCACCCCCTCGCTTCAATGTCTGGAGAAACTCAAAACAACACAGAGCGTTTATCAAAACAATGCCTGACGTACTGCGTCAGAGTTAAACAAACAGAACAGAACTAAACAAAACATTCAGCATTCGGATCAGCGTGACCTGTCATTGAAAATCTTCATTGCACTCGATAAATGTAACTTGTATTTAATCGTATAAAATCCTTTATAGTCAAATGTATAAAATCCTTCAAGCCCGTACGATCACAACAGCCTGGACACATTCTGAGCCATGCAACTGATCTCAAGCTCTCCCATCCTTTGTGAATATAAATGTAAAATGTGCACATAATAAAGTGATAAAGAAGAAACCAAGTATTGCTACTACGACATTAAAAAAATCATTATATAGTACATAAATGCTTGGAATGTTTCTAATAAGTATTGTCGGCTAATTGAATATTTTAGTGAGTCAGCACGTGACTAATTATCGGATATATTTTTCCTCACTGGCCGAAAACTGACCTCATATTAGGCTGCTATCAGTCCGGTAACTGTCAGCCAGATAATTACCGTGTACCCGTCCTTAGCTAGAAACTATTGTCATGTTTTCATAAGTC
Organism: Urocampus carinirostris; assembly: GCF_059441175.1. Classification (NCBI taxonomy): domain Eukaryota; kingdom Metazoa; phylum Chordata; class Actinopteri; order Syngnathiformes; family Syngnathidae; genus Urocampus; species Urocampus carinirostris. The sequence goes on along the minus strand of NC_142351.1, from coordinate 20,118,579 downwards.
GCCTTTGTAGAATAGTATTAAACGTGCACAATAGATCATTTTTTTGTGTCTAATTACAGTTACATGTGTTCCTTTTGAGCTTCACTCTAGTCTGGCACTGTGAAAGGACACAAGGTGTTAAGAATAAGTAAGAGTGCATGGACCCTGGTGTTGTGGAATGCTCTTCCCCCTGAGATTCGATCTGCAACCGCAGGGGAAATGGTTAAATTTAAGCTTAAAACACACTTCTATTCCATAGCTTATGAATAACCTATATTTTATGTTGAGAATAAATGTGTATTATTTGACCTCATGTAGGTTTTGGATCAGGGGATGGTATTATAAAAGTCTGTGGTTTGCAATAATCTGTGGTCTGTGCAGCGCTTTGAGACTCTTTGTGATTAAGGGCTATACAAATAAATATGACTTGACGTGTGTGTCCACTGGTAAAATCGTTTTTTTTTTTTTTTTTTCAATTCTCTTGTAAAGCAGGAAATAAAAGCATTAATTTGTGAGGGAAGTTACATTCTTGTTGCAAAATCACAGCTAAGAGAGGTACGGAAAAGAGAAGCTCGCGTCTAGAACGGATATTAGAAAGCTGCTGGCTAAGTGGGTGAAAGTTGCTGCTTTTGTTGAAAAAAAAAACCATCCAGAAAAAGAGGCAACTGGTCGTACAACAGCTCTCTTTGATGAAACTTTCATTTTAAAGGTGAAAAGGAATGAAATCTCCTTAGATACGTTTCTTTTCAAAAGTCCGGTAGATAGTGATAGCATTGCAAGTCCAGCTAAAGGGCAAAAGAAAGTGATGAATGCAAACTGGAACAGGCAAAAAACTTGCTGTAAAACCATTTTATGTGTTCATGTTCATTTAAAGTTACAGTAACTTTAATTTCAAATGTTCAGTCAGTGCTTACGTATCATCAAAAATCATGCGGCTTACAATCCATTGCTGCTCGTACAAAACCAAATTGAGCTTCTTCCTTAAATTTCTGCATGTGGCTATTAATCAGATGTGCTCCTTAGTCCGGAATTTAAAGTAATCGATTAAATTACCGTAATCAGAGCTCACAGTTTGAAGAATAAACACAATGATTTTTTTGATTTTTTTTTTTTAACTTTACCAGATAAAACATATCCTTTTCCCTGTAGGTGATGCTATGCAACCCAATATGTACTCTTGGCTACACCATCGCCAGCTGGAGGTTTTTCCGGGAGCGGATAGAAGAAGAGGAGATTTCCCTCATCAATTTCTTTGCCGAGGAATACGTAGAGTACAAGAAGCGGGTTTCCACCGGGCTTCCTTTCATCTCAGGCATCCGTGTCAACTAGTAGAACACAACTCTAGAGGAGTGTACATGACTCAGAGAACGGCGTCGGCGTGTTGTCAATACCGAGCCACTTGCTAGCTCAGACCACGGAGCAAGCGGACTGCTTGTACTTGACCAAATTCTACAATCCAAATAGGGTGTCCAAAACCTTTTGAGCATTTTTGCGTGTAATCTAGTAGCACTTGTTTGCAGTTTTGTTTGCATGCTTTCAACATGCTAGCTGTTCCAGGCAGGTGTTAGTATAGAGTCTACAGTGACTTAATATCAAAGGATACAGCAGGTCGAGTGGACATTTTGAGGGATATACTCCAGTTGCAAAAAAAAAAAAAAAAAAAAATCTGTATACACATTTTCACACCATACGATAGTATGTCAAGTCAGATTAGAGGTTCTTTTTGGCTTTTGTGTCACTATTAAGACCGCAAAGAAGAACTGGATCTGATGCCGTTCTCTCCAACTTTCCACAATCATTTTTTTCTGCAGTTTGCACCAATAATGACATTTCTAGCATAAAAGGGAAGGAGGGCTGTGCAGGTAGGTGACAATTCACTTAAGTGTGCCCGTCCCCCCAAGGGCCACTGCTCTAAAATCAAATGTGCACACTAGGTTTGGAGCAGTGAGAGCACACAAACGAGCATTAAAGCAGCAGTCGAAACCAACAACCTAGTGCAATGTGGAGGTGATGCTAAGCACTGCCTCCTTTCTTTGGATTTTTTATGGACTTTTCAAATGTAGCAATGTGTATATAATAGGGAAAAAAAAAACAATCCTAGATAAGAACTTTAATTTTTTACTGAATGTGTGTGCCAGTTGTGTCATTTTCACACCGTTCAGTGGAATCTTCTCTCTAAGTATGTCAAAATAAAGGGTATTTCTTCATTCAGGTCACATCTTCAGAGACTCGATTGAATTGTTTTAAGCACTCTTGTACGTGTAAAAAAACATTGTATGGCCTTCACTCAGGTGATAAATAATTGCACCGTTGGCGAATAATAAACGGCTTTGGCTTTTATGAGTAAACCTTATAACTACAATCTTGTTTAATCATTAGTTGTATTCTCTACAATGTAATATATTATTTAGATATTTGTGATTTTAGTGACGCACGGCGGCGCAGTGGTTAGCGCATGTGCGGCACGTTTCTGAGGTCATGAGATCAAACCTCCTGTGTGGAGATGGCATGATCTCCCCGTGCTTGCGTGGGTTTCCTCCGGGCACTCCGGTTTCCTCCCACATTCCAAAAACATGCATGTCAGGTTAATTGGCCAGTCCAAATTGTCCCTAGATGTGAATGAGCGAGTGAGTTGTCTGTCCCTGTGTGCCCTGCCACTGTCTGGCAACCAGTTCAGGGTGTCTCCTGCCCACTGCCCGATGATTGCTGGGATGGGCTCCAGCACCCCCGCGACCCTACTGAGGATAAGCGGTGCAGATATAGGACGGATGGATGGATTTTAGTGACATTTTTTGCAATTAATTCACAACTTATAATACAGTACGTCACGTGTAGGTTATTTAGTGTCCATCTGGTGTCACTGCAACTTGTGCTGTAAATTAATGTTTCTCAACTTTTAGTTGAGTAAAGAGACACTTGGTTTCATTAAAAACTTTCGAGGCACACTGTCCAAAAGGCTTTAAAAAAATCCTGGCAACAGTTTCATGTTTTACTGTTTGCATATTAATCTTTTGCCTAAATTGACAGTATGTTTAGGAGTTAATACAGCTTGTTCAATTAGGTTGAGGATGTAACAAACCACAGCCACACTTGACAGACTTAAACCCATCTGGAGGGACAAAAACAGCGGTGAAATCAAAGATTAGCGCTGGTTATTTCCATCTTCCTCTACGCCTGCATGGACTCTCACAGGAAAACTGCAAAGCAAAAACTTCAGGCATCAGCTACTTTAGGGGCGGCATTGGCTCCGGAGGTGGAGCGCTCGTCTTGGGATCAAGAGGTCGCAGGTTCAATTCCCGGTTCCTCCATGTTATTTGTCGAAATGTCTTTGGGCAAGACACTGAATCCCTAATGCCCCCGATAGCAGGTAGTTGCCTTGCATGGCTGACACTGCTATTGGTTAGTTAGTGTGTAAAAGGAAAACGTGTAAAGCACATTGTAAAGCGCTACATTGACTTGAAAAGTGCAATATATATGCAGACGATTTATATTTACATTTACTCAGCCCATGTGATATATGAAACATCATCAGAGGGCACATTGAACCCTACGAGGAGACAGAAACTTCAGAGGTATGGTCACATCAAAAGATCATCAGGACTGACCAAGATAATTCTCTAGGACACAGTCCAAAGGGGCAGTTGGAGAGGAAGGCCGAAAAAGAACTAGGCCTAGAACATTAAGGAATGGACTGATGCCAATTTTCCGTCCAAAGCGGTTAAAGGGTCCTGAACCCACATGGCCTGGTTTGATGTAAGTAAATAGGTGCCGTATTGTGTTTATAAGGGGAACAAGCGGTTGATGTAAACAGGTGTAACCGCGGTGTACCTGTCCCACCAAAGGTCCACATTCACGCTGGACTGGATGATAAGGTTTTTATTACAGTTGCTGCAAATGAATAAGTCACAACACAACACGTAGTAAGCTTCTTTGCTGGCTTTGATCTCGTTGGCAGCTCGTTGTAGACTGCCCACTACATTTCAAAGAGCTTTCTTTTCAGTTTACATAAAATACATTTTAGAATATCAACCATCACAATACATTTTTACATCCATTTTAACAAGATACTTTTAACAAGAGATCGTATAGTGTTTTTTCAATGTTTACAATGAATTCAACATATTTTTCTTTGGTTTGAATTTTAACCAACATCATCCTTTTTATATATATATATATATATATATATATATATATGAGAAAATAGAAATAATAACAATAATGAGTATAAAACGGGTACAATTTGACTGCAAATAAATGAGTCACAACACAGCACGTGGTAAGCTTCTCTGCTGGCTTTGATCTCTATAAGGGGAATTAGCATTTTAGCACAACATGCAACGTCCGGCAACACTATCATAAAAGGCGACAGAAACAAAACGAAAATAAATCCAAAAACCTTGCCAACATCAATCACATTACTGTGCATGTTGAGAGATTTGTCAGCTGTGATTTTAATGTTTAAAATTAACTTTTTGCGGAGCACCAAACAATCGTGTCTTACCGTTGACATCTCGTTGTAGACTGCCCCCCAAAAACGCCTTCCGGGCACGTGTCAAAAGCCAAAACCAAACTTTACCTCATGGACTCATCATTTCAGGACACTTACCAAAAACTATACAACATATTTCAGCAGGAATTAAAAAAAAAAAAAAAAGTTATTATTACACCCGTTACACGGGTATTACAATCATCCATATACTCAATGCATTTTAATACTGTGTTTTATTCTGTAAACCCTCACCATTCATCCTCGCCATATTTGAGGAAAATCTATTACCTTCAAAGATGTTTTGTGTAGAAAAAAATTACCGTACATATGCAGGTAGAATCAATGATTCTGCGATTGACTTGTCAGTCGGTGTAGCGCATGCGCAAACGACGCTCGCCCTCTCTGCGAGCTTCTTCGCCATGGCGCCCACAGTAAGTAAAATCGCGTGTCAACAATATGCTTAAATTGTTGTTTACCATGAGGCAAACGGAAAAAGAGGAGACTGGAACGTTCTTTGGGGTCGGATAATGTCTCAACATCGTACAGATCCGTCGGGGAAGCTTGTTAAAGATCTCAAAGAAGATGGTTTCTAGTTCTTTGCGGCCTGTAGCTAATGCTAGCTTTTGTATGCTAACCTACCACGTTTTGGACTTACCTGGTTTTCTGTTGAAACATAAACAACCGGTGTAATTTAGCGCGTCTTTTAACTGCTCGACGATTGTTATTTATTTAGACTTTTTTCTAGCGTTTAATCCGTCAATTCGTGATCCCGAATGATACGTGTACTTTACGACGTTTAGCTAGCGTGGGCTACATATAGCAACTCCTAATCAGCGAGTGTCCAAACTTAAAGGGACAATGTGTATTATTTAGCGCCTCCTAGTGGTCATTGAAAATACATCTTCATTCAAAACTACTGATTCACCCAAAAAGTAAAATTATATAGGGTATAGTAAACCCTATTTTAGAGATACTTGTCGGTCCATACATTTGCATATATTCTACATAAGTATAATCTAAAACATGTGTCAAACAGGCGGGCCAGATCAGGCCTGCTAAGGGATTGAATCTGGCCAGCGAGACAACACTCAGAGAAGCGCAAGAGAAAAACAAGCTGCAGGTGTAAATATGTCAACTTGATGTTGCCAAAGCCAGGTTCCTCTCACAAAGACACTGTACTTGTTTTTCTCTCTCTTTCCCAGCCCTTTTCTCCCACTCTCCATCTTTTCTGCTCTTTGTGTCTCTCTTTCTCTTTTTTGTTGCTCATTGTTTCTTTCTCTGTGTCTTTTTAACTTATTTTGCTCTAGCTTCCTTTTTTCCTTTTCTCCTCTCTTCCTACCCTTCGTGCTTTCTTTTCTCTCCTTCTGTCTTTCTATTACTCTTTGGATTTCTCTTTTCCTCTCCCTTTCTTTTTCCCCTCTCTCACGACTTTTTATCTCTTTTGTTTATCACGCTCTCTCCCTTGTTTTCTTTCTTTGTCCCGCCCTCTCTCCTTTTCCCTCCCTCTTTCTGTTATTTCTTCATCCCTCTTTTTCTTTCTCTTTAATCTACTAGTCCGGCCCCCAACAGAATGTTTGTTCTATCGTGTGGCCCCCGAGTTAAAATGAGTTTGACACCCCTGATCTAAAAGGACTTAACAAAATTGTTCGCCATGTTGCCCCTGCAGGTACCTTAAAACCCCCAAAAGGCTGGACAACCAAAGGTTGCTCTTTGATCACTCTCTAGTCTGTATTCTCCCTGGTGCCTTCGAGCACTCTATTTTGAATGTACTGTACCAGGGGTCTCAAATCTATTTTAAGCTGAAGCTACTTTTTGTTACGAACTAGAGCAAAGTTGCTATGAATTTCTAAAATTTCAACTTAGCTAGATGTCTCGCCAAATAGCTAAAGGTAGCTTGATAGATAGATAGATAGATAGATACTTTGTTCATCCCCGAAGGGAAATTCACATTTATAGTTAGCTAGAAAGGTAATCAGGTAAAAAGCTAAAACTGAGCTAGCTTAAAACGTAAAAAGCTGTCTAAATAGGCAAACAAATCTCGAAACAGCTAGTGATAAAGAAGGCCAAAATTAAGCTGAATAACAAAACAAATGTTAGATTCATGATTCAAAATGTTTATGGTCATACGCACAGTGAAGAACCACGCTTCCACCCTTACCGTTTTTTTCCGCACTATAAGGCGCATCTAAAAGCCTTTTTTTTTTTTCAAAAGCTGACCATGCGCCTTATAATACAGTGCGCCTTATATGTGGATCAATATTAAGTCGCAAAGTCTTCCAACTAACTTGCAGCCGCCGACAAGATTTTCCCCCGAACGCCAAGTAGTCAGCGGTGTACGCTGGGATTTATTTACCGGCGTTTCATTGGCTAACCAATGTGTCAATCATCATCTGAATCGATCACTATTGGCTAAAGTTATTCGGGGTCAAGGGGCGGATCCTTTTTATCATTTACAGGCTGGCATCGGCTTAAGCGGCAAAACAAAGCCTGCAATTGGCCGAAAAAGATGAATGTGTATAGCACGTGGTTGACGGCATACAGAAAGCATTTTTTACTATTCTGTATTTGTAAATATTTTATTCTCCTGGATTTACTACACTCACGGATATAAGAGGACCATGGCTGCACATTATTATTGAACACAACGACTTCGGTGAGCTACTCCGGCTATATATTTTCCATGTATCTTGTTTCAGACTGAACTTGATGTTTCTGTGATAAGCGGTGCAGATAATGGATGGAATGGAGTGTCTATTTTTAAATTAAACTCAATTCCAAGTGTTTATTGTCATATGCACAGTAAAGTTGCGAACGAAAAAGAAAATAGAAACTAAGGAATGGTTGGCATTTCTTGAATCCCAAGACTTTAACCTTCCGAATGATGGAACGATACATTTGGGTGACATCGTACGGACACCGCATCCGCACGTTTTCTCGACACGTCTTTGCAAGCTTTGGGAATGTTAAGGGGGTAATAAGTTTGACTGAACTATCGGACTGTTTTTTCGACGTTCCCATTGTAGCGCCTTATAATCCGGTGCGTCTTATGTATGTCAAATAGAGGACCAAAAACTTTTTTGGGGGTGCGCCCTATAAGCCGGTGCGCCTTATAGTGTGGAAAATACGGTAATCAAATTATTACTGTGATGTACACAGTTTTCAGCGTAAATAGACTAAAAACGACATGCATGCATACAAGAATATTACAGATATTGAAAAGATAAAAAAAATACAAGATTAACTCAAGATGAGTTAAGGCAATAAGATAAAATAAGGTTAAACACAGTTGAGAGTGACTCTAAGTGTAAGAATAGTCCAAGTATGGTCCAGTTTAAAGTGTAGTGTACTGAACGTGTCTGGTGTATTGTTCGATCAGCAGCCGTTTAAGAGTCTGATAGCAGAGGAGTAAAGAGAGTTATTTAGTTGGGGTGGCAGTACCTCAGGAGGTAGAGCGCTCGTCTTGGGATCAAGGGATCCCAGTTCGAATCCCGGCTTGTCCGTGTTACATGTCGAAGTGTCCTTGGGTAAGACACTGAACCCCTAATACCCCCAATAAGCAGGTTAGCGCCTTACATGGCTGCAAGGCCGCTATGGGAAATGTGGAGCACATTGTAAAGCGCTTTGGGAAGTCATTGACTTGAAAAGCGCTATATAAATGCAGATCATTTCATTTAGACGGGTTGTCCAGCATTTCACACAATCTAGATATCATGCAAAATATGTAAAATGCTTGTTAGTTTGCTAAATAGCTCAAAAGCTAGAAAGGTAGTCAGATAGATGGTAAAAAAAATCTGCACCTTTTTTGCTTATTTGCTTAATAAATTTTACTGAATTTCCTGATTGTTTTCTTTAATACATGAATATATTCTCGATATATTCCCTTAATTGCTTAAAAATAATGATCAATACGTGAATAGATGTTTTTGTGCATGACTCCCATAACCTGGGATTTATTTATTTGAACCTCTAAAATATTATTATATTATTACTATGGTATAACGAAGTTAATTATTAAAATAGGCTTACATAGATTCAGTCAACCAACAAAAACTCATTTTACCATAACATCACAATGACACAGAACCGGTGAGCTATTTTCGGAAAATAGGTGTGTGGGAACCTCAACCATCCTCAGGGGGCACCCTTGGGGACTATTGGCACCACGTTAGAGACCCCTTTACTACACAATACAGCAACATACAGTAGGATCTGCTTTTATATATATATATATATATATATATATATATATATATATTCTAGGCACCTTACTTTCAGTGAGGTTTAAACAAAGTTTTTTAAAAATCCGCAAAATACCTGAGGTGCTTGAACTTTGGGGGTAGGTATTTTCGGAACTAAAATGTTTTTTTTTTTTAACTATAGATGAGACAAAAATCACCTGTTTTGTACATTAGGGGTTCACTTTGATAATGATGTGATGTTTGTCTTTGATTAAAAATGACAAAAATCTGTAAACCCTTAGGTGTTTGATAGAAGTTGTGTTTTTGTTTTCGATAAAGCAAATGAAGCAAAAGAAACAGAACACTGGGAAAGGTGGTAAAAAGAAGAAGCAGGTCCTCAAGTTCACGCTGGACTGCACTCATCCTGTTGAAGATGGGATCATGGACGCCGCCAACTTTGTAAGTGCATGTTGACAATTATTTGAGTGTCTTGCCCAGAAACTGTCCATATAAGATCACCTAATATGTTTTGATAGTCAACATTTGGGTGTTTGGGAAACGGTTCAGAAATGTGATACAAGCCAAAATCGTTGATTCCCCCAACCTAAGTGGGCTAAAATATTTGCAATGGCTCAGCACTAAAACCACTCTCTCTTAAGGTACATTACGGTAGACAATTGTAGCCTTATAGGGTTCAATTTACAATCACACCCAGCAAATTAAGTGTCTAAGCTTGTTCTTTTGCCAGGGAGAGAAAAAAAAACCTTTTCCCACCTTTCTAGTAATTTTTATTTGAGTACAGCAATTCCTCGTTTTTCACAAGGGCTGTATTCCAAAAAGGGCTCGCTTAAACGCAAAATCGACAAATACTCTATTATACATATAGAAACCAAAGAACAAACCCTATTTACAGGTTCAAACATTTGTTTAACAAATACGAGTACTGTATTTTATAAACGTTTTCTTTTTACAAATAACTTACATACTGTCGAGTTGAAATTGTAAAAATGATTTCAGGACACTATGTACTTTTTTTACTTCAGATATTTGTTGGCCATCTTATTGGCGTACTTGAAAATGTGGCGTGAAAATGTCGATATGAAAAGACCATTCCAAACAAATAAAAGTACTGTCCTTGTATTTATAATATGTATACATATTTTTTACATAGAACTTAAAAAGTGCTAAATTATAATTTGAATTATGAAGCTGCTGATTGATTAACTGAGCCCGAAGTGTGAATTTCGGCTGAGGTACGCAGCTTCGGTTTTACTCGGGGCTGAGTCCCTCAAATCAAGTGCGCACATTTCGAAGCACAGCACCCAAACAAAGTGTGCATTTCGGCAAAGTGCAGCGATATAAAACTGTAAAGAGAGGGGGAGAGGCTCGGCTGCATCTGAGCCTTGATAACCCAAATTTAAATATATTTAATCGCTCCATGGAACGAATAACAATGCTGATACTGAAATCTGTCAAATTCCCAAATATCGCTGCCAATAATCGTCCTGACTGATAACCGGTCGCCATCTAGGTAAAGTGTTGCGGTGTGGTTGGGTTTTGGCAATTATGGACGCTACTGCTTCTCTACAGCCGTTCATGTAGCGTCCTCCTCTGCTTGAATGGTGAAGCTGTGACACAGTCATCGTAATCTTGATGTAAAGTTGTATATATATACATATATAAGTATTTCCATGGCTTTAAAGCGAGGGTAGGAAAACTCTGTCCTGTGTGCTACTTGCGGCTTGTCAGGCCTTTCAATCCGGCCGGCCCAATGTTTAAAATCTAACTATGTTTGAAACGTTTTTTTAAAAACTATTATTCATAAAAATAAGTGTATTTGATGCCATTCAAGTCCCCAAAATTCAAACAGCTTGTTATGTTTTTCTTGCTATTGCTATACATGTATTTATTATTTCTTTTATCAAGTTAACTATAGAATAAAAATATTTCTGAGCAAGCAGTGTTGATTTTCTGTTTTTCAATGCACATTTTTAATTTTTTTGCTTGAAAGGGGCCCCATAATATATAACTTAATCTAATTATGAGCGTTTTAAAACCAATTTAATTGAAATCAAAAGATACTAAAAACAGCCGCTCTTCCGGAATGGCCAGGGCTCTGTGGTTGCACGTCATGCATTTGGATGAGGGACATCCAAATGTCCAGATAACGAGTTCTGCTTTTTTGTTTGCAGGAGCTGTTCCTCCAGGAGCGCATCAAAGTGAACGGCAAAGCTGGCAACCTCGGTGGGGGGGTCGTGTCCATCGAGAGGAGCAAGAGTAAGATTACCATCTCCTCAGAAGTGGCCTTCTCAAAAAGGTAAACTTTCACTGTCAAAAATCTGCAGTGTCGCATTTACGGCGGTGGTTCTGTACTCGTGACACCGGTTGTAAACTGATAAACTGTTAGTGTTAAACCACGTGTGAAGCGATTTGAAAACTGTCCTCGAAGGCTGTGTGTTTTGAAGGTTTCACTTCTAGAAGTATAATATTAACTATTCCGGAGGGACTTGTGAGAGTTGGTGCTGGATCTGGGAGATGTTGGCATAAAACCGGTGGCAACAAGTTGATTAGCGTGTAGGTCAAGTCATGTTTATTTGTGATGCCCTTAATCACAAAGAGTCTCAAAGGGCTGCACAGACCACAGATTATTGCAAACCAGAGACTTTTATTGCACCATCATCTGATCTAAAACCTACATGAGGGCAAGGAAAAACTCTAAAACCTCAACATGAGGAAAATGAAGGCACCATGAGAAGGGACCGCACAAGAGGTAATCCCCCTTCCAGGATGACCAAGTTGCAGTGGTTGTTGCAATAACAGACCTACATGAGGGCAAATAACACACAGATATTGTCAACATAAAATATAGGTTATTCATATGCTATAGAATAGAAGTGTGAGCCTAGATTTAAACAGTTCCACTGAGGTTGCAGATCAGATCTCAGTGGAAAGACCATTCTAAAGCTCTGGGGCCTAAATGGAGAATGCTCTCAAAACTGTGGATCTCTTCTTGGCTCTTGGGATCACGAGTAGACCAGCGGTTTCAGATCGAAGGCTCCGGACCGTAACTTAGGGCGAAATTAAATCTGAATGATATGAGGGAGCAAGGCCATGCATGATTTTGTATAATACCAACAGAACCTTCAAATCACATCTTAAGCTAACAGGGAGCCAATGCAGGTTAGCTAAAATCAGGGTAATGTGATCAAACTTTCTTGTCTTTGTTAAAAGCCTTGCTGCAGCATTCTGTACCAACTGAAGGCTCTAGTTGTTAGCAATAAGGAGATCATTTTGGGAGACTTTAAAAATCGCTGCCATGGTAATAACATAGTATAAACACTGTTATTACACAATTCAAAATGAATGGCATGTGAATTTCCCTGCGGGGATAAATTAAGTAGCTATCTATGTAGCCGTTAAAATAATTTGTTAGTATGTAGCTGTTCGCGCACTTTATCAGCATTTTACTGTTAGCATGTAAACCTTAGCATAATTTGTTAGCATGGAGTCATTAGCATCTAGCTGTTATTATGACTTGTTAGCTCATTGCCGACAGTGTTTACAGCTAGCATGAGCTAATATTTGGGCTGGCTTTACCAGCCCTACACTTCAGCAGCTGCGCATACAGCTGTTAGTATCCACTTGTTAGTACCACTTGTTGGCCCATGCTTGAATTTAATGTAGGTCAGTGATTAACTCATGTCACCTCTGGAAACTGATTACCATGGTGACCCATTGAAATAAATAGGCCCCATGCATTCCGGATGGGAAAATCTCCAACCAGTTAATTGTCAATGGGGCTATTTTTTCTGTAACCGCTATGGCTAACCCCGAACATTGCACACGAGTCCCGATCGGGCCGGAAATTTTGGTGTACAAAATGTTGGACTACTCTCAATGCTCCGGGAGAAGAAGTGAAACAAACTTACAGAAGATGTATATAATAATAATCAGATGAAAAGTAATATTTTGGTGTTGACTTATCTACCTCTTCATAAGCCAGTTTAACTCGCCTCTTAACCCAGGAAAACACGCAGGATGGCAGCCCTCAAAGACTGAGTTCCACACCCGTTATAGGGTTAGCATTACCACAAATGTTACTTTTAGACTGCTGTGCAAACCTTTCAACATATGACTTGAGTTCTTGGGCCATCTGGTCTTTGGGGTGGCCTATAGTGGCGGTTGTTTTTGTTGTGCCGTGTATTGAATTGTATTTTCTTTATTGTTATCGATGTCAAATCTGAGAAATATTGTACACAACAAGACTGGACTAACACTTCAGGGTAAAGACTTTAAGAAGTAAAGGTAGAATACAATGCAGACGCTGCCCCACTAACGGACGATCGTTTGTAAGTTGAATTTGTTCGTAAGTTGCTTCGGTGCTATATTTTTTATGTTTAAGGTTTATGTAAGTAACCTGTATTGTTTTGTACTAAAAACTAAACATTACATAAAAGACATGCCTTACAAAGATAAATAAAAGGAAGTTCAACTTACTTTTGGAAGATGGGCTTCAAGAGTTGGGCGACTTCCCATTTTCTCAACCGCATCAAGCTTTCTTATTCCTCCTTCATTTCAAAAGAAACGGCTTGCCTCTTCCTTACACTTTACACCAACCATATCGAATGGATTCACAAGATATTAAACAATACAAATGTCAGAGTTCTTAGCGCGCTGGAGATAGTGTAGGCGTAGAATGTGAGGTGCGCATGAATGATGTCAGTAGGGCGACGAATGTCGCTAAAGTTGGTGCGAGAGTTTAGTTTTGGAGCGGGTTCAGTGTGTTTACAATAAACAGGTGCTGGCGGTTGTCGCTCTCCAAAGAGACCGAAAGTGTATTTTTTTCATGAACGAGCAGCAATCCATTACCCACACAAGACAACGGGCTACATTGGTGGCAGCGGTGGGATCCACGAGTAGGCGAAGGAGAGATGTTTACATACAAAGTAGGAAGAGGAAGTGGATTCTTTCACTTCCGAGTGGATGCAGGGTGAGCTCTCACAGCACCACACGCCATTACTACAGTAATGTCCTGTACTCGGAAAAAGGTGCACACAATACAAAATATAACACACAGCAGTGTCTGGATCTTTTACAACATCCTGAAAGAAATGATCGTATCTATCGTTTTACGTAAGTCGAATGCTTGTAAGAAGGGCAGCGTCTGAATTTACCATGTAGTGGTTAAAGATTGGCCTACGTTATAATAGTGTAAGGTTGTGCATTTTAACAGAAGTGCAATGAAAAGGAGTGCAATAACATTTCGCAGCAACAAAGAAACCCAAATAAGTCAGAAGATATGTAGTAAATTTCAAATTCATGCATGTTTCAGATATCTCAAGTATCTGACTAAGAAGTATCTGAAAAAGAACAATCTTCGCGACTGGTTGCGTGTGGTGGCCAACTCCAAGGAGAGCTACGAGCTGCGCTATTTCCAGATCAACCAGGACGAAGAGGAGGACGAAGATGAGGATTAATTTGATTATGGTTTTGTACAATAAAATAAGTTCCATGTTGTCAAGTCTAGTAGGGTATTTTTCTTCGAACTGTTGTCTGTGCGAGCTAAATGTGTTATCGGTATCCTGCCGGTTTACAACATATCAATGGTGGAGTGTCGTGCCTTCCCAGAGAATCACAGACTGAAGTTGAATATATTTTGTGAATAACGACACTCAAAATGTCCGTTTTTTTCCCTTTACTCTGCTCGTGCTGCTTTCAGGTATGTTTTCATATGGAGCCTATCACATTTCAGCCTTTATTTGTTGTGGGGTCGGAAATCTTTCTGGAGGCCTTCATGATCAGTTCTGTGATATAACTTGCTTAAACTAGAGACAGCATGGCCTTGTAGCAGGCGTTTGGAAACATCAGCATTTTCACACTTTATGGTGTTACTAGTCAGGGAGAAACGCATCTGGGAATTGCAAAGGTATGTTGGAAAAAGTGATTAAGTCATGTTTATTTGTATGGCCAATCCGGTCCCCAAGAGCCACATATCCTGCATGTTTTGAAGGTTTCTCTTCCCAGACTCATTGGATGCGAATTTAAAGTTGGTGATTAGACTCACCTGTAATTGAGCAGAGAATCTCCAGACTTTAAAAACATGCAGGGCATGCGGCTCTTGAGGACCGGGTTGGCCACCCTTGGCATAGCCCTTAATCTCAAAGAATCTTGAAGGGCTGCAAAGACCAGATTATTGAAAACCACAGACTATTGTGACACCATCCCCTTATTTAAAACCTACACAAGGGCAAGGAAAAATTCAAGAACCTCAACAAGAGGAAAGTGAAACCTTGAAGAGACCACACATGAGGTAATCCCCCTTCCAGGATGACCAGGCTGCAACCGATGTTGCAATAACAAATAATACACTGATATATCCATCCATTATCTGCCCAGCTTATCCTCAGTAGGGTCGCTGGGGTGCTGGAGCCTATCCCAGCTACCTTTGTGCAGCAGACACCCTGAACTGGTGGCCAGCCAGTCTCAGGGCAATATAGTAAGACAATATCAAGTGTTTAGTAAATGTATTTTACTTAATTTGAACATATTTTGTAGGTAAATGAACTAAAACAATTTTAATGTAATTTAACTGACAATGAGGCAGATATCCATCCATTAGCTGCACCACTTATCCTCAGTAGGGGTGCTGGAGCCCATCCCAGCCATCTTTGGGAAGTAGGCAGGGGATACCCTGAACTGGTTGCTGGCCAATCACACAGGGACAGACAACTTGCTCACTCATTCACACCTAGGGACAATTTGGACCGGCCATCCACCTGAAATGCATGTCTTTGGTATGTGGGAGGAAACCGGAGTGCCTTGAGCTCGAGAGGATGCAGGGTTGAGTCCCGGCTCCTCCAAATTGAATGGCAAAGTGTTCTTGCACAAGACACAAAAGCCCCTGATAAGCAGGTGGGCACCTTGCGTATTTATTGGTGAGAATGGGTAAGTGTGAAACACGTCATTAAGCACCTTAGAAGGTCTTCAGTGACTTGAACAACACTATATAAGTGCATACATCCAGAAAGCAGTACACACTCAATCGGTTTTAACTTTTTATTATTGGAATGGAAATGTAACCAGAACAACGTACACCATAAGACCAGTAAAAGGAGTATTTTCTCCAAACGTTTACTGATCGAAAATAACAAAAAAATCCAGACTCAGATGCTTTGGAAATTGCAGGATTGGCCCTCAAAATCAAGACAGAAGTCCCAACATTGATCAATGGTAAAGAATACCTTCAGGAATGTAACAACAAACATGACAACATCCCACTCCCACAATAGGCACTCTCGTGGAGCATCCATCCCTGCAGAAGTGAGGGGGTCATGCCGAAGCACCCGTAAATTGGACAATTCTCAAATACTGCGACGCAAAAGACGATAAAACGCGTGTGAGTGTAACAAAGGGAGTAAAAAAAAAAAAACATCTCAGGAAGGAAGAGGCGGAAGTGCTCGACGTAAACGAAGCTTTTACTCGAGGAGACGAGCGCGAATCGAGAGCGTCTCCCCGGCCGGGTCGAGCTTCTTCCGGTCAGATGGTTCGCGGGTTGTACTCGGGCAGCTTCTGCAGTCTCTCCTGCTCGGCCGGCGCGTCTTGCCTGGCGATGACCATGGAGTGAGAGTAGCCCATCACCACCTGCAAAAGCAGACCAGAGCAAACGATGGGGCGAGCGCTCTCCCGAAGGGCTCTTTCCGTGACACAAACGTGCGATGCCTGAGTGAGTCCGGCAACGGGGCTTGCGAGAGGCTTGCCATCCATGCGCATGGTGCCAGTCATTCAGTGCACCTGTTCAACGTAAATGCCGTCCAGGGTCTTGACTTCCTGTGCGGTGGTGGAGGATTTCGGTTTGTTGTCTCCGTAACCCTGCGCAAAACAACAACAAAACGACCGCATCGTTGTATAATCTTCGCTTGGCAGAGACGCTGAGACTTTAAAGACACTGCCAAACAATTTCTTTTAATCAGGCACAGAACCTGTGGTGTTCCTCCCCACAATTGTGCAGGTACAGACGCTGCCCTACAAGATCGGTCCTGGGTTTGTATAAGTAATCTGTATTTTGTACTAAAAAATAAACGGTTAATAAAATAATATGCTCTATAACGTTACAAAGCAGGCTGAATGATAAAGCATAGAAATGAAAAACACAGCTACACATTAGACGTTGTGGTCTGTGCAGGCTCCTTGTGATTAAGAGCATCACAAATAAAAATGACTGGACTTTAAAGATAAAGTTAAATTTAACTTACTTTTGGAAGAGTTAGGCGACTTCCCCCTCCGTGGTAAAAAGTGGACCAAAAAAAATGGATCTAACCATTTTCTCAACCGCATCAAGCTTTCTTATTCCACTTTCTTTTCAAAAGAAACTGCTCGTCCCCTCTCTTCTGTCACATTTCACCTCAAGTTTGACTTTATTATACCAAAAGCGAGCGGTTGTTTGTACTACCTAAACACGGCTAATTGTGTGTGGTTTCGTGTATTTGTTGTAAAAGCAGTTCGATGCCGCTAGCTAAAGTATGTTGTTATTGTCAGAAGGTAGCTCTTTCACTTACATTAAAATCAACACAGACCATTTTCTTAACTGTTGTTTCCCCCCGACCCTAATAAGGACAAGCGGTATTATAAGGAGCCTCAAAGGGCTGCACAGACCACAGATTATTGCAAACTACTTTTACTCTTTTTTTTGTTCTCTTCCCTCCCTTTCTTTGCCTCTTTCTGTCACTTTTCCATTTCCTCTCTTACCCTTTCTATTTTTCTCTGTCTTTTTCTTTATTTGCCTCTATCTTCTCTTCTTGCATTTTTTTCTATTCTCTCTTTCCTACTCTCTCTCTCATTTGCTCTCTCCCTTTTTCTATTTCTCCATTTCCCTCCCTTTTCCTCTCGTTTTTCTTCTCAATATCTTCTTTTTCTTCCCGTTTCTTTTTCGTTTCTCTCTTTCACGGTTTACTCTTTTTCTTCCCACTTCCTTTCTCAGTATCTCTCTCCACTTCTTTCTGTTTTTCCCCTCTCTCTTTATCTCACATCTTAGTAATGTGAAAATATCGGAACGCTGGGTCGCCGTATCTTGGGGTTATAGTGTATTTTCGTTCATTGGGTTGGACCAACCATATTGAATGGATGCATGAGATTTTACACAACAAAACGCGTCAGAGTTCTTAGCGCGAAGATACAGTATAAAATGCTTACACACGAACTAGGAAGAGGAAGCGGATTTCATATTCGGGGTGAATGTTGGGTGACCTTTCAGCGCCACACGCCAATAGCAGCGCAAAGAAGGACGACAGTACTGTACTCGGGGAAAAGGTGCACACAATACAAAATCTAACTTACAGCAATGTCCGAATATTTTTTGACATCCCGGAAAAAATATTGGAATCTACCGTTTTGCGCAAGTCGAATGGTCGTAAGTAGGGGAGCGTCTGTATGTTGCAAAAGTCTACACGTGTCGGGGCATTCGAGAAATTTAGTCCCAAAGCTGACCCATCTGGCTTGTTTGCTGTGAACTGTGATGTCATAGAGGGAACACAACACTCTCAAAATGGTAAATCCCATTACACATCATGTGAGGCTAGCTTTACAACAGACACCAATTGTATTTAAAAATATTTTTCATGTCTGACAATATAATGTTTGAGAGAAAAAAAAATGTATGCTTCCAGAGAATTACATACAGTCGTATCAGTTCGAACCAGGGGTTGAGGCAAGTACCAACAATAGGGGCGAACTTGACATTCCAACGAAAAAGAGACAAGAAATAATCGTTTCCTGAACACCGATTGGTAGGTTGTGTTTAAGACCCTTCTTCGATCTATTTATCAGTTTTTATCCCTTTGTTATAGAGGTAATTTTGCAATTTTTTGTTATGAAGCGCAGTTTTGCTTGTCAGAAAGGAACAGGCCATACTTGAGACTGAAGGAGTGAGTATATTGTATTGTTCTCAGCTCAGGAATGCTGCTGGAAATGTGAATTTCCCTGCGGGGATGAATAAAGTATCTATCTATCTATATTTAATGTTGTAGAATTTAGATCATGCCCAGGGAATATCACATAAATCTTGTCTGGATGTATTGTTTATTCCTTTTTGAACGACATCTTTCAGTTTTTAGAGTATTTGCAATCACTTCAGCACAGAATAGTGATGTTGCAGGCATCAAGTTGCAAAAAGTCCAGATAGGAAGCAGACAAGAACTGAATGAATACTGTTCACCAATAGGCACATTTTATGTATATTTGCAATGCAAGATGTTGTTGATTTACCAGTCTTTAGTGACCCCTGGGTCTGGGGCAACAATTATGTCGCGAAAAAGACTGGTAACACAGTGAACCTTATTTACCATTGCTGCAGCCGCCTGTCACGCAAACTCTACCGAAACACTTGTAATCTCTTTTGACCATTTAACCCGTCAAACAATATGCAGACTGGCTTGCAAACATGCGGGTGTTCCTCTGATGACATCACAGCTCAGGATGAAAAAAACAAGACATACCGTCTTCAAAAGCATTATCTTGGAAAATAATTTGAATATACCAACCAATGAAATATATATTTTATGCAACAACAACAAAAAAACGTACTTAGCCCTCACATCTTTCACGTATAGGAGTTTGTGATGACCTTTAAATACTTTTTTTCCCCGAGAGGCAGATGCTCGCAAATCTGATTGACCCTGTTGTTTTGACTTTATTGACATCCTTAGGAGGACTTTTTCCTTTCTAAAATAGAATACCCTGTCGTATGTCATCCGTAGAGCAAATAAGCCCAGCAAATAAATGACTTCCACCTTTTTTGTTTCAAATAACTCATAACTTTGGAATGGATGGAACGACTTTGTCCACTTATGTACAGTTCCTGGTCATACTAATTCACTCTGTACTATAATGAAATCTGATAACATGAAGTTTTGAATGTAATTAAAACATGTATTGATATAATAATGTTCTCACCGTACGTAATTGAAGGGGCATTTTCAATTATAGAACATTACACACATTTCTCACTTCTTTGGCCTTCTAACAAGTTTAGCAACTTCAAACATAGACCCCTGGATACTGCTAGTATCAGATATCTAGATCTCTCTGGTCAAGCGTCCCTGGTAAATATAAAAAGAGGAGCGGATCGATAGCTTCTCTTTTCTAATGTCTTGCTTGATGGTCGCGCGGGCGGGCCTGCACTGCAGCCTTGGGTCCAGCACATGGGCAACACGTTGAGGCCACATGGAACACGAGACCAAATTTCTCCGCAGCAACAGGTAAGTGGACGGTTACAGATTTCCATATCATTAATTCTCTGTGTTAATAAATTGAGTGTGTGTTATTTCCGTCTGCCTGGTTGATTGGTTCCATTTTCTTGGGATTAGTAATTTATATCAGAACTCCAAGAGCTCAAGTAATAACGTAATTAATTTTTTTATCAATGTAGGAAATTCTAGCATCCTTCAGAGAAATAAAAAGATTCATGGTGGGGCACAAGCAAGACCTAGAGGCAAATTATTTTAAGATTTTCAAAATGAATGCTAGAAAAATCATCCCAACACATCTAACCCACAAGTCGTCTCGTGGTTAGGGTTTGGCACTCTAACCATTGTGGGCCAGGTTGGAGTTCCGTTGCATACAATGTCTTGCAATTTTGGTCAGCGACCATCATTATACTAAAAATTACCATATGAAATGAGCAATTTTAACCATGCAACGGTTATGCGTACGACAGCTCTTACTGTAGTTTCTTTCCATGCGCTTTATACAAATCAGTGCGCCTTCTAAAAGAAAAAAATATACGAAAAAAAGACTATTATAAAAGTCGGTTTATAATCTGGCGCTTACAGTGCAGAAAATACGGCAGGTTAAGGATGCTATGCTCGCTCTCTTACCAGCTCTCCAAACGTGGGTGAAGGCCCCCAGCTGATTGTGCTCTCATTGGCAGCAATGAGGATGCTGCTCTTCCTGTTTCACAAAAAATGATGTCAAGTCACTTCTTCAAAGTTTTCATCTTCATGGCATAACAATAACTATGGAGGATTTACCCGCAAGCCAAGCTACGGATCTCCCAACCGCACAGATCCTGCACAGCTTTGGGGTACATGGTTGACTCTCGGGAAGTGTTGGTCACCCCCCAGAAGAAGAGACTCCCTGTAGACATGTCAAAATTGAGCTATTACCTTTATCTAGATTATTTTCAGGGTAGTTCAAGCACTTTTCAGACATCGAAATGTAACTCAAAGTGCTGTATGAAAAAAATCAAAACAATGTACTATAAAAAACTAAAAACTAGAAAAGCACCTTAAAACAAATCATTTAACACCTGGTATCGCGCTCCAAAAATGATTTTTTTCCTTGCCCTCATGTAGGTTTTAGATCAAGGAATTGTTTACAGTAATCTGTAGTCTGTGCAGCCCTTTGAGACTCTTTGTGATTAAGGGCTATACAGATAAACATGACTTGACTAGATTAAACAAAAATGCTAATAATTCAAAATAAAGTACTAACAAAGAATTGATGTTTTGGTGCCATTCTTGTCCCCAATATCTCATATATCTCATGTTAGGGCCCGGTCACACAGCCGTTTGCGGCTGAATCACGGCCAGAAATTTCTGCCTGTGAGGCGGACGCTATTGGACGCTTTGAGATCGCCATACAGACGAGATACAGCAGGGCTTAACACGCGGTCGGAAATTCATGCGCGGTTGGCAGCGCTAAATAGTTTTGTGCTGCTCAATACCTTAGAGCACGGATACACAGCCTTTCACGGGCGTATCGAGGCTGAATCACGGCCAGAAATTTCTGACCGTGAAGCAGACGCTGTTGGGCGCTGTTGGACGCTTTGAGACCGCCATATAGACGAGATACAGTGCTTTACTCGCGGTCGGAAATTCACACGCGGTTGGCCGCGCGAAAAAGTTTTGAGCTGCTCAAAACCTTGAGCACGTGTTAACCGCGGGCGGCACATGAGGTAATGACGCGGAAATGACGCGGAACGACGCTCTCTGGCCGCAGCCAGGGCGTGGTTACACATGGGTAGGACGGGAAATTTCAGCGGGTAATCGTGGGTGGAGCATGGTAATAGGATGTTCTGCGCCTGTATCGCGGTGTTATTACGTGAAATTAGCGTGTTACGCGTGTGACGGTCAAACGCCTTTCTCCGCGTATATACAGCGCGATTTGCCGAGCACACGTCAGTTGTGCTCGAGACGTCAAGGGGTGGACATGGATCCCCGTCACCGTAGTGACCTCGTCTTAATCCATTTTTATTTCTTGACATTTATTTTCATTTCATAACAAGATAATAAAATCAAAATGAAAAACTATTACAATATTAACAAATTGGCTTCTTCGGTGCCATAGCTTGAAATCTTGATCTTCACGGGACTGTGTCTTGAGCGGTTATGATTTCTACAGCCCGGTGTTATGCCGAGAAATGCATCCCTGCCGAGATTTGCATCCCCTCGCTACTTCAACCACTTTTACCTCGTTTTATCTCACTTTTAGGGAATGTAATGGCGAACATATAACCAAATCCACTTCGTCTTGCATTTGTTGGGAATGTAATACAACATAAACCATTCCGTCTTTGTTTTTTTTGTGAACGGAATCGAACGGTAATGCACACCGTATATAAAATCCTCCCCCCCTCGCGTGAACGCGCATTCTGCTGCGCTTCCAACAAAAGCGATCGTATTCTATATAAAACGCTTATTAAAAGAATAAAGCGAGCTAATTATAACAATTGGGAGATCCTAGTCTATATAACACGTTTAAACAATAAAGTGCGATCGTATTCTACAAAATGCGTTTGTTAACGCGGATGAAAAAGTCACCAACGTCAATGCACGCTTCCAACAAAAGCGATCGCAGCAGAATGCGGGTTCACGCGAGGGGGGGGGGGGGGCGATTTTGCGTAGGAGTCGGATTTGGGCACAACACCGGCTCGAGAGCTTTTATACCCGTGGTCCACACGAGAAAATGACGCGGAAATGACGCGATGAGGAAGCGGAAGAGTCGCCGGCGTCTATTTGCGGGCATACCACCGATGAACAGCGGGTTGGCCAATTTTGCGCATTTTCCATCGCGGGCAACCACGGGCAAAAAAAAAAAAGCAAAATTTTACCCGCGATACAGACGCAAACGGCTGTGTGACCGGGCCCTTAAGAAGCACTTGTATATAGAGATAAGATTAAGTTGTATTTTTTCAAAAAGGGAATTGACGAAAAATTGGTTAGGCTTTTTTCCTTGTAGATTGTCAATGTATCGTATCAGAGCCTATCGGCAGATACAAGATAGTCATCTTTCCCTCCTGGACCGGCACACACCACTAATTTTTTTAAGCCAATGAATGAAAGGGCACAACTAAACGTTTTCCCCCCACCTTATCCAAAACCTTAGTGTAGAGGCTTACCACTCTCGTTGATGGCAAAGGAGCACTGGTAGCCTGCATGGATTTGACTGGCCCCCCGACCTGGGAAATCAAAGAGTTTCACCAGTCGAGGAACCAGCTCATCCTTCTGCTCGGTGTGTCCCAGACGTCCGTAACCGCCAAACCCCCAGCTGAATACTCGCTTTTGAGAATCCAACACCAGCTGCAAAGGTGGAAGAAAACATAGGCATTGAGACTCAAAGACAAAGGATAGCATGTATCCCTTCTTACCGTGTGATTAGCTCCACAGGCCACATCTCTGACGACCACGTTTGGCACGGGTGTGACCTGGCCATCTTTGGACTTTTCGATGAAGATGGCGACGCGACGGGGGATGAGCTCGCAGTCAAACTCAATGCGCTGGGCACGCGCTATGAACTTGCCGTCGCTGTTGTGTCCTAAAGCAAAAACAGAAACTTAATGCATCAGGAAGGCGCCCTCAAAAGTGGTACCATTTTGAGGTCAACCTAACCTGGACTGAACAGTAAACATGCATGGCACACGATACAATATTTTTTGCAATACAGTGATCACTCGTACAATGTGGCTTACTCTTCACGGTTTCGCTACTTCACAGATTTGCGTCATGCTCTGTATTCCGATTGACTTAACAGGAGGGCTGCATGATTAGCCGAAAGCTAATCGATATTGTGATCGCAGCATGACATATAAGCTTCATGGTATTGTCCCAGCTGTTTTCCAGCTAAGATGCCCACGCTACACGTATGTATGCGATTGAATTTTTTTATAATAATTCAGCCGGGAATAAAAACCTATTTCTGTGTGTCTTGGCCATCAGAATACACAATGCAATTCCGTGAAGTAGCGACGCCTTCAACTGTGGGATTACTGTATTTTATAATGCCCGTCAAAGCCAAATTCTGAGTGGAGTGCTTCCATCTTACCGAGCTGTCCATACTCAGGGCAGCCAAAAGAGTAGAGGTTCCCTTTGCAGTCCACCACCATGCTGAACTCAGCCCCACACGAAACCTTCACCAAGGGCTGGCCGTTGTAGGAAATCTGGGTACACAAAACGCACCGAGCATTGATATTTCTGCAGTGATGTTGCGTTTTTGCCGTTTTGTGGGTCAAAGACCTACAGGTGCTGGGCTGAGGACGGCGTCCGTCTGGCTGCCTTGGCCAAGTTGACCCAGCCTGTTTTCACCAAAAGAGTGCACAACGCCATCCTCTAAAGAAACGAAACATTCAGGATTGCAAGAGCGGTAGGGCGTCATGGCACTTCAGGAGGCGCTTACCTGTTAGTGCCAAAGTGTGATTACGGCCACAGGCTGCAGCCACGACCACAGCGTCCGCTAGGCCCTCAATCAACTTGGGAGCGTCCAAACGTTTTGTGTCTCCGTGGCCCAGCTGACCTTTATCATTGCGACCTGCCCAAATAAGGAAAACGATTGATTTTGTCCCAGATTGCTTCTGAGGGAGATTGAAACTCTAAGCAAAATGATTGTGCCGGTTACCCCAGCTCCACAGTTTGCCCTCAGTAGTGATGAGAAGGCTGTGAGCCGCGCACGGTCCGGAAATCACGCAGCTGACCAGGACGTCGTTTAGACAGCCGTAGCGGTGCGGACTCCACAAATTCTGGCCCAGGTTGCGGAAAGCCGCTAAAATTATATAAACAATTAAAAATTGCACTTGTTCACTGACTTACAAGTTATTTAAACATCTTCTGCGATTGAATGTTTTATTTGTCCGTTGCATGCTTGAATCCCTTAACCACTAGGGTGATAGGGGCACCGTTTTTCTGTGGTGTGTCTTGGGCAAGTACAGTCTGGTGGCGAAAACCCTCTCCAGGCCAACAAATGTTTCCAACCGGGAACCTTTTGCATGTTAGGCAAATGTGCTAATCACTGCACTACAGAAACACAACTACCCTGCAGAATTTTCTGCACTCATAATAGATGATAGGTGATTAATTCCATAATTTAGTACGGGTCAGATTAAAATTCTATGCTTTTCAAGTTGGACACTTTCATGTGCTCATTTTAAGTCTTTCTAAAAGCTTGTGTTGTATTATTACCAGGAACCCTAATTACCACAAAGATATTTAAAACTTACATTTTAAAGACACAATGTGTAATTTTTGACCACTAAATATCGCTGCTCTGTGTTGTGCAACCGAAAATAAATGAAGCACTCATGTCAGCTCCCCTCTGGGTAAGCCTCAT
Organism: Urocampus carinirostris; assembly: GCF_059441175.1. Lineage (NCBI taxonomy): Eukaryota > Metazoa > Chordata > Actinopteri > Syngnathiformes > Syngnathidae > Urocampus > Urocampus carinirostris. The sequence goes on along the minus strand of NC_142351.1, from coordinate 20,093,340 downwards.
GCTACGGAAAATACCGTATATTCATGACCATAATCTGCACATAAAAGTCTCAGATTTTCTGCAAATTGTGTGGCGTGCCTTATTGTGCAGCCATAGACCAGCTCGGTGGCCTTAAGGTTGGGTGCCCGCCCAGAGACTAGGAGGTCACAGGTTCGAGCCTTGGCCAGGTCATAGACTTACAAAGTTTTTGGGGGAAATCCTATTTTTGTGTGTGCGCGGTCGTTCACATTTCCAGCTAAATGTGACTCATATGCTCAGAAGTAGACAATGCAATTTTTTCGTTGGTACTCATGGAAGCTAACGTCGTAGCCTATTTGAAAGTTCTTTATAGTCATGGTCGCAGCAGAGGGCACCCACGCACTATCAAGCGGTGCGCTCGGTGTAGTGTTAAATGCAAAAATAGAACCAGCCATGGAGATTGCGCCTTTTAACACTGCACCCTATGGTCGTGAAAATATGATTCAAATAAATCTCTTGACGAGTATTTAGAAAAATACTTTATTGTTCATATATTTTTGTTTGTTATTAATTTTTGGTAATTAAGAGGGTTTTTTTTTTTAATCACTAAGTGGCACTATATAGCACACAATGTCATTTAAAATCAAAATTTATTTTCCTCTGTTCATGACCATGAAAATATTTAGGAAACAACTGAAGTTTACAATAACATGTTTGGTATGCCTCTGATGATTCAATTTCAGGTAATATCACAGGTATCGGATATTAAATTTACAGTAAAACGCATAATTGATCATCAATCGATTAGTCTGTAGAAACATTTTAGAAATCAATAGTTACATCTCATCTTTTTTCCGCAGTTTTTACAAAAACCTGTATGCAGAGCACAAACATTAAAAAGTAACTCGTGTTTCTTGACTCATTTTGAGTGAGCCGTACATGAAATGTTGTGTCAACTAAGAGACACATTAAACACAACAAGGTTCATGCATAACACACAAAGAGAAAGAGTGCATCAACTTGACTGTTCTTTGAATTACCCCCAAAAATAGACATGTAAATTATTTCCCCTAAAAAGTACTTACATTTTAGGTTTGCAAAGTTAGACAAACAAATTTGGTGGTATGAAAGCGGCTATCAGTAAATAGAGGAGGACACATTTGAAAATAAGGCCATAAATTGGCATATGTGCAAGTATACATAATGTATGTAAAGCAGGTGCAGCATACGAATCCTTACAACTTGGCCTTTGTCTTAACAGCTGCTACAAATAAACCTGACCCCCGGCAAAAACCCAATTCCTTTTGCAACAAAGGACATTTATTAGCATGAGCCTACAAATGCATCGATAAAAGCTCTGCAGGGGGGAGGGTGTCCACCAGATGAATATGTATGAATAGACATTAGTCTCTTAATCATTTACTCACTGCTTCTGTTTTATATTGCAAGGACACTCAAAAGTGAAATCTTGATATTTTACTTGATTTACTGTGAGTTATCCCGGTTTACCTGTGTAGATGGCGCTTAATTGAAGAGTTTAACATGTGAAACTATTATAAAACCACTTGTTTGACAGCCATTGCTGCTGCACTCAGTTAACATTACAGACACCATTTTCCTTGTGGCAAAGCTAAAGGTTTGTATGAAATACGAGACGTCTTTTTAGAACCCTTGCGCCATATTATAATAAAGCATAACAATCAATAATACCAACAACATACAGAAAAATCTTGGGGTGCTCCAAAAAGACATGCTTCTTTATCCCACTAGAGAGCAGATCTGTTTTGTTATAGGTTATTATAGGTCTGGTTGTGTGTAAACGATGTATCCTGTGGAGAAATAAACCCATTTTCTTCTCTTTCAAACAACATTGTTTGTCAAAACAGTGCCATTTTTCGATATTTGTTTTTTGCTGATTTTTATATGAAAGGCTTTTGATGAATCTGCTTTTGATGAATCGCCAACACCGCTCCATTATTAGACTGATACATCTTTAAACTTACTTTTTATTTAGCTAACAATAGAACAATTACTTCCAACTTTAGGATATGAAATATCTACCTTGTTGTTTGGGTACTTCTCTTCTTCCAATCAAATCCCAGTTAGTCGCTCCAAATATGATAAGTTGACCTTTAACTTTTGGGCATTCAAGTTTCTGTAAAAGTGCAAATGGAAAATGACCGAATAAATAAACTGCTGTATAATTTTTTCAAAACAGACTCACAATTTTCTCTTTTGCGTCATCCGCCACAGTGACAGGTTGCAGAGTGGACTTTATTGAAGGCTTCCCCGGCTTTTTGTTGTTCTCCTGTTCATAGTCGAACTCGTCGTCACTGCTGAAATCTCTCTCTTTCCGTTTACCGCTGGCTCTCTTCTTTTTCATGGATCCGTTTCCGGAGACATCGGTCACCTTCTTACGGGGCATTTTTAATCAAGAGATCTGCAAGGAAAGGTCATATTTATTTGTATAGCCCTTAATCACTAAGAGTCCTAAAGGGTTGCGCAGACCACCATTTTAACAACCCCTGATCTGAAAGCTACAAGGGGACAAGTAAAAAAAAACTTCAACATGAGGAAAAATAATAAACCTCGAAGGGATCGCACACTAGGCAATCCCCATTTCAAGATGACCAGGCTGCAATGGATGTTGCAAGGGCATCAACACACATTACAGTCAACATCAATAAATATAGGTAATAACCAAAATAATGCAAAACGTTATAACCAACCTATCCTTAATACTAAAACTGCAAGTATCACAACTCGGAAAATTAGAATTGTTTGAGCTTCTATGAGGAAAAGCAACCATGTGCGGTAAAAACATAAAAAATAAAAATACTGCCATATTAAACTCAAGATGTCGTTGATGCAAAATATTTGCTTGAGACAATCCAGTGCAGACTCACAGTTTTACCTAAAACGCATGTGGCTTTTTATTTGGGCAAAGCACTAAAAAACATTAAACAATAACAAAAGAAACAATGAAATATTTGAACAAAAACAGCAGTACAATACAATCGAATATTGTAATACATAAACGTGCACAAAGAGAAGTAGGCTGAAGCAGAAGCTTGCAGGAAAAACGCATACCAAATCAAAATAAGAAAACCGGTAACTACTGGAAAAAAAAAGGGAAATTAGAAGAAAAATGACATGGTGTTTGCAAACCACTGGTTAATATTATTGTAGTTCCTTGCTTTCCAGAATCCCCAAAACATACATCGTAGGCCAGCGGTTGCAAAAACTTGTGTGATAGCGGAAAGGATCACGATGCCAGCTTTAATATTGCTGCATTGGCTCTATAGGTGTTAAATGATTTGTTTGGAGGTGCTTTTTCTAGTTTTTAGGTATCTTAAAGTACATTGTTTTGAATGTTTTTATACAGCACATAGAGTTTCGGTGTCTGAAAAGTACCGTATTTTCCGCACTATAAGGTGCACCGGGTTATAGGGCGCACCCCGAAAAAATCGTTTTGGGTCCAATTTTTGACATAATAAGACGCACCGGATTATAAGGCGCTACAATGGGAACGTCGACAAAACAGTCAGATAGTTCAGTCAAACTTATTACCCCCTTAACATTCCCAAAGCTTGCAAAGAAGCAAATACGTGTCGTAGACACGTGCGGATGCGGTGTCCGTACGATGTCACTTAAATGCATCGTTCCATCATTCGGAAGGTTAAAGTCTTGGGAGTCAAGAAATGCCACACATTCCTTAGTTTCTATTTTCTTTTTCACTCGCAACTTTACTGTGCATATGACAATAAACACTTGGAATTGAGTTGAATTTAAAAATAGACACTCCATTCCATCCATTATCTGCACCGCTTATCACAGAAACATCGAGTTCAGTCTGAAACAAGATACAGGGACAATATAAAACCCGGAGTAGCTCACCGAAGTCGTTGTGTTCATAATAATGTGCAGCCAATGTCCTCTTATATCCGTGAGTGCAGTAAATCCAGGAGAATAAAATATTTACAAATACAGAATAGAAAAAAATGCTTTCTGTGTGCCGTCAGCCACGTGCTATACGCATTCATCTTTTTTGGCCAATTGCAGGCTTTGTTTTGCCGTTTAAGCCAATGCCAGCCTGTGAATGATAAAAAGGATCCGCCTCTTGACCTCCGAATAACTTTAGCCAATAGTGATCGATTCAACTGATGATTGACACATTGGTTAGCCAATGAAACGCCGGTAAATAAATCCCAGCATACACCGCGTACTACTTGGCGTTCGGGGGAAAATCTAGTCGGCAGCTGCAAGTTAGTTGGAAAACTTAATGTTGATCCATAAATAAGGCGCATGGTCAGCTTTTGAAAAAAATAAAGGCTTTTAGGTGCGCCTTATAGTGCGGAAAATACGGTAAGTAAAAGCAATTATACTACTACCAACTCAAACAACATAAAATACTTAAAAGAAACTATTGATATTAGGTCAACTTATTAGGGAACTTCTGTTGCTGCTCAATGTTATTGCACTACTTGCATTTTAATATAACGTAGGCCAGTCTCCATGCACTACCATGAAAATATTTCTGCATATTTATTCTGGCAATCTTTTAAGTCTTGATAACAGGTTTATCCTGGATCTCCATGTCTAACCTCATGTTGAATGGATTTTCACGACTCTATTCAGCACATGCACACCACGATAGGATGCGGGAGCCCACTGCTCGCGGACGCGTTCCAACAACGCAGACAAGCGTACAAGTCTGCGTATTTAAAAAATAAAACGGAAGCAAAACCGACTTTCGTTGTGGTTTATTTAAGTATTGATTACAAAGTAAAACACAAGGATATAACTTTTTCTTTTTAAATAAGTGGTGCAAAACAGTTTGGCACAACATAACCGTAAAAATCCTCCTGTTTCTGACCTGAACAGCTTCGCTAATGCTCCGTTAAAAGGTTTGCTTACTTCACTTTCAGAGTTAGTTTTCGAAAGTTAGGACAAGTCAAGTCATTTTTATTTGTATAGCCCTTAATCAACAGTCCCAACAAACACGAGAGCCAGAGTGACGGCAATCCATTAGTTTCATTATATTCGTGTGCCACTGTAATCCTGGTGCGAGGGGAAAATGACACCACTTTATGATACAAAAGCCCCAGGACTATAACTAACTTTCAGATTGCTAGATACGCTACGACGTTAGCATCTGTGAGTAGTACTTCCATTCGCATTGCGTCTGACATCACGTGTCCTCTTCAGCTGGTGGGGAAACTTATGCGAACACGGCATAACGCATATAAGTCACAGGAGATCATATACATGTTGCATTTAGTTGGAAATTTGAACAATCTCACAAAAACGTCTGCTTTCACCCAAAAAGGTTTTACGTTTTGATTCCGACAAGGATCAAACCGGTGATTTCCCAGTATCGAGGGCATGCGGCCAACCCTAAGACGATCGAGTAGGTCTCTGCCCGAGACACAGGGAGCACTGCATGATAGGGCGCACTGCACAGTTTGAAGAAAATCTGAGATTTTTATGTGTGCCTTATGGTCGTGAAAATACGGAAATCATTGCAAACTATGTTTGGTGCATTGTTGTTATCAATACCAACTAAGACAATTCAAATTAATATTAACCCTCTTTATAATAGAATACTCTTTATCATCAGCTATTTCAAACGTGGTGAAACATTGTATACAACGAGATTAAACATGACACTCCAGGGTGAACATGTAAGAGACTTTAAGGAGGAAAAAGAGATAAAAGACAACCGGAACAAACAGGCAAAAAATATTTACAATGTAGTGCTTAAAGACTGTGCCAAGTTATAATAGTACAATGAACAATCATGATAGTCAAGTCAAGTCATTTTTATTTGTATAGCCCTAAATCACGAAGAGTCTCAAAGGGCTTCACAGATTATTACACTATATTACACAGACTATTTTTCAGCCGACGAATAACATTAGCAGCAAAGAAGAGTCCCAAATAACTCGCAAGATAACTATTTTCAGTTTTGTGTGTGTGTAGGGTGGTGATGGCCCTGGGAAACAAAATTTAGAATATTTTTCGTTTTTTATTTTTTCAATTAACCTTTTTCCCTACCAAATTCATAAGGGATAATCTAAACCACACATCCCGGTAAAGTAAATTTGTGAAAAGTGTCGCATTAAGAAGTTGGTCATAAACCGAGGACGACTGGATCAGAGGTTATAACTTTAGAGGAAACTTGATTATCAGGCAGGCCGATTATCGACACCGATATTAGAAAATTTGACGGACAAAAGCTTTAATATTAAGTCAGATGCAGCAGCCTAAGAATCTCTCTCTTGCTCCCACAAAAACTCTTTCCTTCACGTCTTTATTGTAAAAAAAAAAAAAAATCAGGGAGCTATTTAAGTTTTGATGTCCCTTCATACAAGTTTTTGCTAAGTCTAATTTTATTTCGTGCACTGTTACTTCTTGATTAAGTAGTAACAAGATTGGTTAGTTTTGTTGAAGTTGTGATTAATTTAGTGCAAACAGATTCAGGGAGCTATTTAAGTTATATGTACATTTAGATGAGCCTAATTTCAATTCCTGCAGGGTTACTTTTGGGTTTACGTAATGTCTTACGTGATTTTTTAAGCTTTTACAGCAAACGAATATCGGCTTCAATCGGTATCTGCTATCCATATTGGTCCCAAGGACAATTTTGTCGTGACCTGATTAGATGCAAAGAAAAAAGTAAAAGAAAACTTTGTATTTTCGTACATTTTGGTCTTTGCTAACTTGATACTTCATGAACAATTAAGAGGTTTGGTGTTTTAAAAATGTATTGTTCTGGAAATTTACTTGTTAAGATAGGAAAGTCCCATCTCAAAGTTTCTACATTTTCCTCATGTAGAGGTTTTGACTTTTTCCTTGCCCTCCTCTAGGTTTTAGATCAGCGGATGGTGTAATAATAGTCTGTAATAATGGTCTGTGGTTAGCAATAATCTGTGCAGCCTTTTGAGACTCTTTGTAATTAAGGGCTATACAAATAAACATGACTTGACTAGTTAAAAATAATGACAATGAAAGGGAAATTATGATACATGGATCACAAATCAAAACAACTTTTCAGAAAAGGAAGACCTGAAAAGAAAGTCAGTCTAAGTCTGAAATGTCCACACATATTGTAGCTGCTCCAAAAGTTTTCTTTTTTTCCCCCACAACGACTTGTCAAATTGTCAAAGTGATTGTATGGGCGCCTTCCGTTTCCTGATTGGAAATAATCAACTAGATCACCACACAGTATTGTGCAAGTCCAGGTTTGAATTACTGACGATTTTAACAGATATGTAAAGAAGTGTTTGGAAAGTGTTGACTTAACTTTGCAGCTGTCTCCTTGTGTAGCAGTCTTATTCGTTCGGAAATCTTACGGACACGATTAAGAAAGCAACTCAAGTCGGCTCTGTAAAAGATACTTTAAAGGGGACCAAATGAGACAAAGCAGTGGCGCGTGCGCCCACGTAGCCGCTAGCTTGACGATGCTTAGCACCGACGCTCTTTGTTCGCTTCGAGATTTGGCTGGGCTAGCAGGCTAAACGAGTTGACCATTCGTCAACTTTTTATCCGGGAACTCGACATAAAGCTAAAGTTTGCGCTTCGTTAAAACGGAACAACTTCTCTCGGCGATGTCGCTCGTCTGTCTGCGAACGTTTGGGGATAATGAAGCTAACGTTACCTTCGCGTTATGCTAACGCATACTTAATAAAGACATGTACGTAAAACAATACCGCGGCGAGCCGGGAGAAAAACTTTACCAACACTTTTAACACGACCTAATGGTCGGTGTGGCGTTAGACGGGTGTTTGCAGCTCTCTGAAAGGGTTACTTGTACAATTTTAAATGGAAAATAAATCATGTACCAGAGAGTTCCTGATTCAGCAGCTCTCCGTCCGCGTCCGCTTTGATTGATGTGAACAAAAGAAGCTCAATTCTGCTTCCGCGTCACGTGGTCGCTTGCCCACACTCGCCATCGTCTTCGCGCATACACGACATACTGTTTTGCCTCCATTCTCTGCACATAAAGGTACTCAGATTTTATGGATTCGACTCCTTTAATGAAAGCAACACAACGTACGATAACTAAGATGCGTTACGATAAAAGGAAAAACTTTGAGAGGAGCCAGAGGAGCTGTCTCAGACAGCTGGATCGTATGTCCTTGGGCATCACCACGGACGTGTAGAATGAACTACCATCTTGATTGGGAACATTTTTGGATCCATTTGGAAGAGTTAGATAAAGTACCTGGAGAGAAAAGTTCAGAGATTCCATAACTGCCTGTGTCGTTGGGACACCAGTGAGGATGCAACTCTGGACAGCTTTCTATACGGCTGCGAGTTCTTGGCCTGTTTTTGGGTTGTAGTAAAGTTGGCACTAGTCAATTCCTCAATGTATTCACCCCAGTTCTTTCTTGGTCTTCCTCTCCTCTCGCGGGGTTGGGTAGAGTTACTTTAACTTGATTACTTTCAATTACTTTTGGATTACTCCAATACCAAATATGCTAATAAAAGACAAAATAAACTAAATATGAATAAAATTATGACTCACAACACGTGGTAAGCTTTCTCTCCTGGCTTTGATCTCCGGCAAAACTAACATAAAATGCGACAGAAACAAAATGAAAATAAATCCAAACAGCTTGCCAACATCATTTTTGCCGTTCCATGTATTCCGTTACTCCCCAAGCCTGCACAAAATTTAGTAATTTTATTCATATTTAGTTTCTTTTGTCTCCTATTAGCATATTTGGTATTGGAGTAATCCAAAAGTAATTGAAAGTAATCAAGTTAAAGTAACCCTACCCAACCCTGTCCTCTCGTCACCTTGGACTTTTCCCTGGAGAATCATCTTGGCCATCCTGATGATCTTGTGCTGTGATCATACCACTGCAGTTTTGGTCTGCACACAGTTGAGATCAGTTCTTCCTAGGGTCCAATGTGTCCTCTGATGGTGTTGCACATGGTTTTGTCTGTCACATGGGCTATGTAGCTGATGCCTAAAGGTTTTCTGTAGCATCGCATCTCCATGGCATGGATTTTTTTCCTAAGCTTTGCTGTGAGAGTCCATGTCTCGGAAGATGGAAGTAACCATGCTTGAGACCACTATTTTTCTGGTCCCTGCAGATAGGTTTAAGTCTGGCAAGTGCAGCTGTGGCTTAAGCAATCTGCAAACTTCAGTTAACACTAGGCAAACCTTTTTTCGACCCCGATTCTCACCTGTTTTTTGCTCCCGTCTGTCCCCCGGTTTCGACACGTTTTTTGACAAGACCACGTCTACTCTTCCGTCCCGGATTTCGACCTCTTTTTGTCCCCGACCACGTCTGCTCTCCTTTCCTGGCTTACGACTCGCTTACGACCCCAACCACGTTTTCTCTTATGTCCCGGCTACTAATCTGTTTTTCTGTTCCCAACACCGCCATCGCTCACCACAGAAGATCCAGTTCCGCATTCAGAGCGACCTGCTTCCCACGTCCAGCAATCACCGGATCGTGGGCGCAAGCCTTTCTCTTTCTTCCAATAAAACTTGTGAGAAACGCAACGCAATTGGCTCCCGTCTCCGTTCTGGTCCTGACACTTTTGTGTTTTTCTATGCGGATTTCCCTCACATACTCGGTTGATGCTTTGTCCATGCAACTGACCTGATCTCAGGTCTGGAGAGAAAATTAGGTGCAAAAAAAGGACCTGTGGCAACCTAACTAATAGAAAGTAAATAAAAGGATTTGCATGTAATAAAATGCTTTCAGGACTTTAGAACAAATGTATGTTAATAAATTGTACCTTTTTAACACATTATGCAGTGCAGTAAATCAGCTAAAAATACAATATTGTAGCAACACATATCTACTAATGTTTTTTTTAAACAAGTGAACAAATTGTAACACAAAGTGTTGTAAAAAAAGATGTAATGCACAGGCTGAAAAAAATCCAAGCTAAAGAACAGGCAGGTTTCAAGGATGTAAAAAGCATCACAGAACAGATTTTTAACCTTCACATCCGATGTGAGACGTTTAAACAACACCATTATACTAAATCATGCATGGACTTGCTCCCTCATATCTTTCAGATTTAATTTCCCCCATGTTCCGGTCCGGAGCCTTCGTTTTGAAAACGCTGATCCCAAGAGCCAAGAAGAGTTCCGCAGGTTCGAGAACGTTCTCCATCCGGGCAACGGTGCTGTGGAATGCTCCTCCCCTTGAGATCCGATCTTCAACCTCAGTGGAAATGTTTAAATCTAAGCTTAAAACACACTTCTACTCTATAGCATATGAATAACCTATATTTTTTGTTGACAATATCTATTTGTTATTGCAACATCCATTGCAGCCTGGTCATCCTGGAAGGGGGATTACCACATGTGCAGCCCCTTCTCAAGGTTTCTTCATTTTCCTCATGTTGAGGTTTTTGAGTTTTTCCTTGCCCTCATGTAGGTTTTAGATCAGGGGGTGGTGTAATAATAGTCTGTGGTTTGCAATAATCCGTGGTCTGTGCAGCCCTTTGAGACTCTTTGTGATTAAGCGCTATACAAATAAATATGACTTGACGGATTAAACTGCAACACGAAGGAGCACATTGGACCCTATAAAGAACTGTTGTAAACTGTGCGTGGACAAAAACAGCAGTGGTATGGTCACATCACAAGATCATCAGGACTGGCCAAGATCAGTCTTCAGAAAACAGTCGAAGGGGCACAAGGAGAGGAATTAAGAAAAGTGAAATGGGGTGACAACATCAAGGAATGGAGATGTGCCAACTTTGCCACAATCCAAACTCAGGCCAGGCACTGTCAGCAGGGGAGAGAGCTTTCCAGAATCGCATCTTTAGTGGTGCCCCAATAACCCAGGCATTTAAGGGACCCGTGAACGTGATAAAAGGATTAGACTGCAGAATGTTAAGTCATGGGGTGTTTATTTGCATAATTTCCACGTGAACACACATTTTACAAAAAAAATAAAAATAGGCCCTTCACCTTAGAAAAATCTCATCTGACTCAAAACCAAATCATTTGATTGCCTTTCCCAAAACTCTGTTTGAAACTTAGCTACTTATTTAGTGGGAAATCCACCAAAAAGGAAGAAGGGTTCAAAATTTTAACACTCAGTTTTGGGAAAAGGCAGCTCAAAGTGAATGACATAGGGGTTTTACCTCATTATAAAACGGTTCAGTGCAATTGTTTATAACCCCCAATAATATTTTCAGAAACACACTCAACCTTGCCAAGTCCAAATCATATTGCATTCACATCTCTCATACTGCTGTATTTACATTTTTTTTATTTCCCCAAATGGTGGAAGACCTGCAAGATATGTACATTGGGTGCCATACACACTATTACCTACAGTAACAAATATACACAGATGAAATTAAAAGTGTTATGTGCTCTGCCTGATATAAAGGCATGTGACTGAAACAACTCCACGGCTGCATGAACAGCCCATCTTCATGATGATTCGCTAAACACCTTTCACTCATCCAATAATTGTCTTCACCTCTTGTCTCCATTAAGGGTTCAGGCGAGTTGGAGCCACCAGTTTCAGTCCTGACATGATACACCTGGAACAGATTGCCAGTCAATCCCCGGGCACAATGAATATCATGGTTTGAGCGACTTTACGGAAATCCGGTTTGGCCGATTTTTATCACGATTCGAGCAATATGCAGTCCTCATTGTTACTGGCGGGTAGCATCAGCTGTTGCTCGTAGTATAAACTCTTGGCGTAGTTGATTTCCTGAGAGATCTTGAGAGCCAGAGTTTCACTCTTCACATGGACCTGCGGATTCATTAAACAAGATTAAAATACAAATAGGTATAATATCAAGAGACTGTGATTTGAGTTCTTCATTACAAAATGTTCATACTGAAGTTAGGTTGTGTCAAGTAATGATGTTCAATAACTCCTTTTTCTGAGAGAAACAAAACCTAAATCTTGAGTACAGTAGTCATTATTACAGTGTTGGGACTAACGCTTTAAAAAGCAATACATTCCTGAAAAGCAATTACATTTCCTGGTAACTAGTATTGTAAAGCGTTATTAATACAATTTGTTAACGCTTATGTTGCTACTTCATGATGCGTCACCCAGTTACTGCGCTACTCATTAAATGCAGATCATGGGGTACATTGACTTTTAAGTGCTGTTTATATTTACACACCAAGTACAACTGAATATGGTGATGGAGGTCACTGAATTTTATTTCATAGAAATATTCTCCCTACCATAAATACTCGCAACCACACGAATTTACAACTTAAAAAACAAAACAAAAAAACTCAAATCAGGGGGTCAGCTTATATGTAGATTTTTGGTTGTGTCACCAGTAGTGAATGGTAGGGAGCGCATGGGGAAGGCGCGTGCCTTTGACAGGAACAACAAACTAACCGAAGATCATTGGGGCAAACGTAAGCACAGAATTTATGGTAAAAGTGTTGTAGCGCATTCAACGTTGGGTCAGGATTCCATTTTGCAATGTCAAAAAAGGATCGAACAATGTAAAAACATGTCAATTAAATACTTTGTTTTTCATTCAACTACATTGATTTAATTATTGGGAAGATACTGTGTGGATGTGGGTTGGTGGGGTGTTATTTCACACATGCACATCAAAGGTCGCTGTGACAACTGCCCTGCCCGCCAGACTGAAGCTAGAAGCCAGGAAGCCTGCCACTTCATAATTCAGTTTAAGAGAAGCCAGCGAGCTGACAAGAGCTCTTTCTATGTCTTTTCTATGTTTTATTTTCTTGTTTTGTGTTCGATTCAATTTGTTTCTGTAGATCATTGGTAAAATAAAAAAAACTCCATAAATCCGAGAGTGCGTGTGTCTTAAAGTTGTGGGTCGCCACCCTTCACAAGAACCTTTGTATGTTGTTCCTGATATAATGATCTAAAAATGTATGTGGTGCTCCAAAAAGCCGAGAGGAGTTTTGAAAAAAATACTCTTTAATTGGCCAATAAAGTATTGGTTAAAATAATGTATTTACCACCCAAATTACGCTACAGTGTGCTGAATTTTGGTCTTTTGATTTGTAAAATAATTTTTGCAATACACCATGGCTGGAGAAAAAAATTCTTGGACAGTACCTAGAAATGGAGAAGAAGAATGGATAGTGTGTCTCGGCTTAATGTTTGCTTGAAGCTCTCAAAATTGCCCAAGCCAATACATATGTAGGCTTCACTCCTTCCACAGGTTAGTGTACATATTTTCTTCTATTTATTTTCGTTTATGGCTATTTTTAAAGAAGTTTTAAGGGGCTGGCCTATGCATATGCGATAATATACAAAAATTAATGATGACAGTCACTTTCAGATGAACGTGCTACTTTTTGGTGTTATTATTCTGGGGGATGACTGAGTTACTTTTTAAATGAAGTAACTAGTAAATTTAACTAATTATTCTTTTACAGTTACGTGCCCAACATTAGATACGGATGCAATATACTGATACCATTAATACCTTAAATTTCCTCCTCTATGGGAAAAAATAACTGATATTTCTAAAGTAACACCTTTTTCTAAACTTCTACATATTATTCATCCTTAATATTGCATTTTGTGTAAATGGCTATTTATTATCCTTTTAATTTCAGGTTCCTAAATGTTAAACAAGGTAACCTTAACTGGTATCAGCTGAATATACCTTAAAAAAGGCTGGTATCGGCCCAACACAGATCCCTGTTAGAGTGCCAAATATAACCTTACCATGGGCTTCTGGTGGGACGGTCCGGGGATGGCCACACCACTACTGGTGCTTTCAGCCTTTTTGGTGAGCTGCACATACACTTTCCCATGATCCTTGGACACCAGACTGTGGTAGAGGTCGTCATACTTGATCTCCAGGAAAATAGCTTCACGGTCCACGTGGTCTCCGGGCTTCAGGAAGTAGACCACTTTGGAGGAGATAAGCACGCTATAACTGTCGATGGGCTCTACTGCGATGAAGCTGTCGCGGGCCAGGAAGCAAAATAGTGTAAGGGGATGTAATCATGTGTAAACAAGTTCAGAGAGAACACCTGACTTACAACTCAGACTGGATGTTGTCTGTGAGGTGGAAAAGCTGTTCTTGGCCATCCGCCTGCAAGGCTGAGTAACGAGGCAGAAGACCCTGTGGACCTTTGCAGCAGCGAGGTTTCCTAACCCGCGACATGCTAAGTCTGCAAGACACAAGAGGAACACATTAAAATCAGATTATAATTCAGGGGTTGGCAAAGTACGGCTCGGGAGACAAAGCTGAGAGAAACACAAAAGAAAAATAAGCTCATTTTACATCAAACAGTGATCTGCAATTTTAAATATGTCCACTGGACATTGCTAAAGCTAAGGTCCACTTATTTGTTAACTACCATTTGTCAACCAGAGAAGGTTTGAGGAAACAAATCATCCCAATGTTAATTGACTTAAAGAAAGTCTCGGACACCCTGTGTAGGGCAATACGCTAAAAGTGAGATAAAAGCAGATAGGAGCAATGGAAAAAAAATCATAAGGCTCTTAGATCTCAGTTAGGCATTCTTAACACGCAATTAAAATCAACTTTTTAAGGACACCTCAAACGACGCACCCACCCTTAAAAAAGGGAGATATTCATTCGCCATTACTTATAGTTAAATATTTTGTTTGTAAATAAATGTATTTATTTGGATTTTTTTGTAAAGTTTTAAATCCATTTGGATGAAATGGTCCCTTTATAAAGAAATAGACAATGGAACACCACTTGAACAAGTAAACGAAAAACAATGGATTGGCTTATGTTATCCTTTTTACTCAGGTATTCGAGGTATCGGATTAACTACTATCGGCATAGACAAAGAATTAAACGCACCAATCAGTCCTTATTTTCTTCCGTCCCACCCCAGTGCAAATGTCTTAGTACCAATGCGGCCTGCAAGCCAAAAAGTTTGTCTAACCCTGTTATAAGTGGACGTCCCCTTTGAACGAATGAAAGGATTAAAAGCGCAAGTAAGCGGGACCCACCTGTGGTTACTGAGGCTTGCCATGTCCCGGACGGTCTGTGCTGTCTCTGAAGCAAAGTCGAGCGCTCCAGCTACCGGTTTGGTCACAGTGCCGACAAGTCCTTTACCCAGACCGGAGAAAAAGCCGCTTACCCCGCCTTCAGTCTTGACCCCCTCCACAGTTGATGTTATGATACTCGTCATGCCCCCGATGATACCTGAGGGATGATTAGGAATCTCTGAGACGCTTTCCTTTTTTCAGCAACTTTAAAGCAGAAGTCAACCCAAAGGATTTCCTAAAAACAGTATGCTGTATGGGCCTCTAAAAGTCTAATAGAGTAATCCTTTGCTGTATTGCGGCTTACTTTTCGTGGTTTCGCTACTTCACAGATTTTTATCGTGCATTGTGTTCTGCATTCTCATTGGCTAGGCAGTCACCCTGGCCCTTTTCTGCCTGTGTCTGCGTGGACATCAATAATGTCGCAGTCTAAGTTGTACACATACGTTAAACATTTATATTTCAAGTTTCTTTAAAAGCCATCATGTCAAAAAACTGATCTGGACTCACAAAAGCACCAAAAGGAAGAAGAAATGCATCCTATCGCCCACAAACTTGGGACTATTGTACATGCAAAAGGAGGGTAAAATCATATTCATGCCAAATTTTTGTATCCTGATCACTTCCACACGATGGCGACAAAACAATATCTGAAGTGGCTGCGTGCATGGGTGCAGCGGCTAATGGCTCTCCATCTAGTTTTCTATTTCTTACCGATTTCTTATATTTTTCTCCTTTCCCTTTTGGATACATGCTTGGCCAATCATCCCTACAATCACCAGGAACTCGTTGACCTGGTACTAAATGGCAATGCACTACTCCCTTACATTACAGTTGCGATGATCTTAACTTAGGGCATTGTCTAAGCACTACTTTGTTCATATTTTTGCCCATTTATCCTGACAATCTTTTCTCTTATTTGTCTTTATTCCACTTTTATCCTGGAGCTGTTTGGTTGGTTGGATCCCTTAACCACTAGGGTCGTAGGGGGACCATGTCTAATCTCGTTGCATACAAAGTCTCACAAGCATTTTGAAAGTTGCTTTCCGGTTTGTCAGGACTCAGTTGCAGTTGACAGCCAATCTCTGCTCACCTGCGGCCGCCAGGGATATATATAAAGTTATCTAGATATTGCTTCTTTTGCCACTCTCTCCAAACACCAAATTACATGTTTAGGCTAGATGTGACCCACCTAATGAAATACTGAAATGTATGTTATTTTTGTTGCATGGTCCCTCTAAAAAAGGACGTGTCACAAGGGAGAGGGGAGGTGACAGATTGTGCTTTGAGGTCAGTTTGTGCAAGTACGTGAACGGTGTGAGTTCGACCAACAGGAGCTCTTGTGTGAATGTTTATACCGCCTGTTACTTTTTTATTAAATTGGCAACGAGACTTGATCAGCGACTGAGTGAATCATTGATCATCGAGGGGCATTACAATACTGTTACGAAATCTTTTGGGTTGACTTTCGCTTTGACAAAATTCATATGAAGTTCAGTTCCATATGTCGGGATTATCAAAAAAGAAGAGGCTTTTTGTCCAAATGACTTTCTATCTTGAAGAAAAACAATTCTGTGATGCTTAAGGGACACACATCCTCTGATTTTAATCCCTTACAAGAGAAACTATAGGCATTCAATGATTACATCTTCCTTTTGTGTCTGAATACAGTGGCCCATCTGCATATCAAGCTCATACCAGAATTATTTTTATTTCCCCATTATTAATAACTGAGAAACAATTAATCCGTTCCCAGCCTCCAAGAATCATCCAAGTTAACCCTACGTAGCTTTAAAACGCAACGCCATCACCACCATAAATGAGCACACAAAACTGAAAAGATATCTTGCGACTTGTGTTTTTTTCCCCGTTGTTGATAAATTCTTATTGCACTTCATTTCATTGCACTATTGTTATGCTACTCCCATCTTTTCCATTCACAAACATTGCTCTATTGTTATAACTTAGACCAGTCACTTAAGCACTACCTTGGAAATATTTTTTTCTGCCTTTTATCTTAATAGTCCTTTCTCTTTTTAGTAATTATTATATGATTACCCCGAAGTGCCATGTTCAATCTCGTTACATACAATGGGCTCATCGACACACTATTTTTACTCTCGGTGACACATTGAGTAGGTGGGGCCATGATTCAAATAATTTATTGACAACCTAATAATAAATAAACATGACTTGACTTGACTAAAAATAGTGTAATAATGGGATAACACCTAATACGTTTTACTATGTCATATATATATATATATATATATATATATATATATATATATATATATATATATATATATATATATGCTTAGTAATCTAGTGATTACACAGTTGATTTAGGCTTATTGTTACTATTACTAATATTGTTATTATCACTAACAAAATTATTGGGCCGGCCCAAAAAAATATTGTCAGACCTAAGACCAGTCCGTGCTTCAAGGTATTTTAAATGGGTAATTTGAGGTGAAAATGTTGCACAAAGATTTTTTTGCAAAACATTACCGTGGGCAAGTCCGTGGATACCCGCCACCAAGTGCTCTCCACTAGTGGCTCCATGATATCTGATATACTCTCGCTCCGTCTGGTGCCGGTTGTCCATGGTTTTCCCCAGCCCGTCAGATAAAGTTCCTGCAAACTGATTGACGCATATAAAGCCTCAGTTACTTGTGCAATGCATGCACTTATTCATAACAATTTTCCAAGGGCAAGAATGTGACATTTCAATAAATTCTAAACAACAAAGAAAGTAAAACATCCCAAGACTTTGTAAAACTAAACATCCAAGTCAATATGTACCTTGGCAGCTGAATTGGACACGCCGTGTGTCACGTTTCGGATGAGGCCGCCCACGTTGCCGTACTTGATGAGCTCTGATACGCCTTCAGAGAAATCATTAAAGAGTCCGATCGGATTTCCGAGGAAGTCCACAGAGCCCAGGATCTGGGCTGCCTGGCTGATCAGTTCCTTTAGCATAAACAAATATTTATACGTACATTACATTGTTTGTTACATTGACAGCCCAAAAGTTAATCCAACATCGACATGTATTACCAGTCCTGCATGACAGGGATACCATTCATAAGGATTGTGGCTTATTTGCAGTGTAGGTCCACTACACCGTATCTCCTACCTCTCTGAAATGCTTGAGAATATCATTGATGATGATCTCCTGGGTCTCATAGGGATGCACTCGAGTGAACGGGTACATGTTGACAATAGCATCCTCAAAGCGAACTAATGGGAATCCCAAGGTTCCCTTTAAAGCCTGTCAAAACACACACACCCATTATGAAATAGGAGAATCAATACAAACTGCGTCCATTCTACTTGTATTTAATAAGCTCTGTTTATAATAGACAACTTGTGTGCCAAGTTGAGTAAAACACTGTGGTCAAAGACAACCCAAATTGGGTAGAAAATGGACCAAATCACTATTTTGGTGAATTTAATCCAACCTATTGATTGTTTTTTTAAATTTTTTATTACGAAATAACCCAACCACGTCATGTTTTTTGGGGGGTGTTATTCTAAAGGGACAATGTGTATTATTTAGTGCACACTGCTGGCAAAAAAGTAAATCATAAAAAAAACTCAATGTTGATTAAATAATAAGCTAAAATACATCAAATAAATGTACATTTTTTAAAACACCCGTAGATCAAGAAATTAGCATTTAATTAACATAACATGAGCCTCACCTAAGTTGAGCTGACATAATTGTTTGCCATCTTGCTGCTACCGTAAGGGTACTGAAAACCTCACAAAAGCTGGGCAAAAAATAAGAAGTAAAATAGTTCATTTTAATCACTTTGAGTCTTCTTGGTTTGTATTTGTCCCCAAGTAATTAAACTCAACTCAATCTTTGCAAAGATGTTTTGTAAAAAGAAAAAGTCTTAAACAGGATTAACTAATTTTCCTGAGGTACTATTTTACAAAATGACTGAATTTCTGGGGTCAGTTTGTCAAAACATTAATTTTGCAAAGATTTTTCAAAATAAAACAACTATTTTGAGTTATTTTAAAGAATTTGATACAAACCAATTCAAAACACATACATTTGTGTTTGTTCCAAACAAAACAAACCTTTTGGGAGGAGTTTGTTTCCGCAAAACATCAAAGAATGGAGTGGAAAATAACGAAAGCAGTAAATCGGACTATTTTTGTCCCAAATTGGGTTATTTTTTTACCTAAAAGGGGGTGGAAGAGAGATTATTACCTTCAGATCAGCAGGCAGCTTGTGAGAGGTGAGAACACTGAGCTTAATCTGTGGCAGGCTGATCTTAAGGTTCTCAAAGTAGTAGCGTTTGGGAGCTCCTCCATCTCGGTTGGGCCTCTCATGAAGGTTTTCATCTAATTTTTCCAGTTCTACAGGCAATTGCACAATAACAATCATATATCTTTTTACGCAACAATTAACTTTTTAATTTTGAGTTTGAAAGACTTTTTAAATCATCGTGAAATTTCTGAGCTTTGAGAATTTTACAGTTCACTGACCTGCTTCTGTCTGCCCATATCCAAAAAAACTGAGCAGCTTGAGAAACAACTTCTCTTCAATGATGACTGTGAAACGCCCCGCTGTTACCATGAGGTGCTGTAGGCACATCATGAAATAAAAAACAACAAAGTGAGATTTATGAATTCTGCTGCTTTTTGTTTTGCAGTGTAACAATAGTAAATATGATTGTGCAAAGTTTGAAGAAAATCAGAGTGTTTTCAATGCTGACCTTGAAGATATCAGTGAGCATTAAACTGCTTGGAACTTTGACTGAGTTAACTTGCAATGCCGGCCCAATATCGTTAACATCAGCAGAGCTTGGAGTCAAACACAGTATTACTGGCTGTGTGGTTCCTAGTAGCTGGTTGTCCACCTGATAACGGCACAGACATAATATAATAGATAAAACAAAAACCCCACTCGACCAATTACCCTTATCAATTCATCAGAAAAAAACATCTACAGTAATCCCTCGCTGTATCTGTTTACTTTTTGGTGTTACGGTTTTTTATTTTGTTCTGCATTCTGATTGGATAAACAATCAGGGTTCAAGTCGAGCTACCGCAGCCTCCTCGTGTGGAGTTTGAATGTTCTCCCCGAGCCTGCATGGGTTTCCTCCGGGCACTCCGGTTTCGTCCCAGATTCCAAAGACATGCACGTCAGGTGAATTGGCCAGTGCAAATTGTCTCAAGATGTGAAAGAGCAAGTGAGTTGTCTGTCTCTGTGTGCCCTGCGACTGGCTGGCAAGCGGTTCAGGGTGTTCCCTGCCCACTGCCCATAGTTGGGACGGGCTCCAGCACCCCCGCGACCCTACTGAGGATAAGCGGTGCGGATAATGGATGTCTGCGTGCACAGCTCATACAGGCTGGCGTAGGCTGTCAGTCAAACAGCGGCTCGCCAAAACTGTGAAACCCGGTAACAGCAAGCCATTTAGCAGCTTGTTACATTCAAAAGAAATGTATCACTTAGATCGACTCTGAGGAAAGCCAGAAGAGCGCAAAGAAAAGCAAATGCAGTTATAACTAGGTCTGGGAATCCTATTGCCTGTAAGTGAAACCTGGTGAAGACAATTCAGATACATTTTTTTGTTAAATTGGTCACAGTGTCTGCTCCAATAATAGTTGAGGTGAATATGATGTCAAACATCACAATGTTAGTCTCTCAAAAAAATGTAGTTTGTGTCTTGTTTTTAAAAATGCTTTTCAAAATATCAGAGGTAAGAAAAAGTGGATTAACAATAGTGCTATATAGCAGCAAGCTTATTTGATAAATTATAATCTGACAGTACGGAAATTATTTGTTCAACAAAAGGTTTATCAAGTACAGTACTTGTTTGTTAAACAAATTCTTGAACCTGGAAAGTGTTGTTGTTTGGTTTCAATGTACAATAGAGTAAAAGAATATTTAATAAATAAATAAATAAAGGTGTCTACTTGGCGGCTTGCTACTATCACAGGACCTTTTTTGGAATGCAACCCCCCTAAAAAAAGAGGGATTACTGTATTCAGTTTTTACAGTATAATTTTAAGCACCACATCGAGATAATGTGAGGCATCGCAGAGTTTGCCTCATCTGACAATGACTAGCTTCTCACCTGAATATTCTGAATGCTCAATTCCAACACCTCATTGGTGGTGGTACGTATGAAGTGGACATCGATACCGGACAGTGTGGCAAAAACAAGCTCCTCTGGAACCTTGTTGACTAGGGACACGCCAATACCTTCCTCCAAATTCACTAACACCTGAAGAATTGCATCACATCATGTAAGGTACAGTTATAGTAAGCAGCCCTTATGCTGTTTCATATTTTCTTCTTTTTTACATTTCCTTATTATATTTATTGTTTCCTTTTTTCCTCTTGTATTCTTCAGTGGTATTTCCCTATCATAACATGGTACACTCAAAATTTAGGAAATTGTGCTCATATTATGCTTTCTTTTTTAAATATTAATTTCAGATGTTACACTGTTCGCTCCAGCTGGATTTGTGAGGATAGGAAAAACTTAATTATTATAGTGTTTATTTTATAAAGGTTTTAATATTTGATTTACAGTTTATTATTTGAATTTTTGAAAATCTTACATGTTTGATATGTCATACTTTATATCAATTGACAACTGACTGCTGAAATTAAAAATCTCTCCCCATTGATATATAATGTTGCTAATATTTAGGATTAGGTCTCCCATTTCAGCAAAACAATGAATTAAAACTATGGTACAATAAACAATCTTAAAATTAGCAATTTACTTAAAAGCAGGGATCTCCAACGTAGTGCCCATTCCCACTTGCAACACCTGAGTAGCCAGCAGACAGGTTCTCAAAATAGCTCACCAGGGATGGGTCATTGTGATTTTCCAGGAAATTTGATTTCTAACTTGTATGATGTTTTCGTCACTAAAACATCAGGCCATTAAAGTTTGGTGGTTGACTGTGCCTATTTCGACACAACTTATATTATTTACAACCTGCTAATAACATTGTGATAACTAGTACTAACATGCTATTAACAGGCATATCAAACTTGTAGCCCGTCATTCCAATCAGTAACAAAAAGTAACTCTCAGCTTGGAAAAATTTAGTGACCCCTGCTTTGAAGAATAAGGCAAAAATACAGTGAGTACAGATAGTATTTTGATTTATTTCCTAGTAAAATGACAATAATAATAATTAAAATCGGCAAAAGTAGGTGTAATATACTAGGTTAACAAACATCTTAGTTTTATTAGAAATTATGTACCAGTTATTTATCATATTTTACTATAAAAACGAGTTTGGAAATATAATTAAAACGTAGTACAAAAAAAAAATCAGCAAAAATGTATGTAGTGTATTTTGTTCAGTAATCGATAAAATATGTCAAGATTTCCCCCAATTCAGTCAAAAGAGCAAGCACTTTGAGATCATTTTAGTGATAGGTATCTGCCATCGCTTTTACCTCTAGCTCTTGGTCAGGCTCTTTTGATTTCAAATCTTCTTTGCTCTTGTCTGCCTCAGCACTTGGTGACTTGTGAATCATCCGCCTATGGTTGAAGTCACTAATCTGTTAATGAAAGTGAAACAACACCGTTTGGATGATTCTGAGTATTTACATGTTTATTATGTCACTTCAGTAATGTGATAGTGATCATTGTTACCTGAAGAACACGCGTGGGTCCATCTGGCAACACTTGAACAGACAATACACCCGAACCAGGCCTCATCTTCTGGTTAATAAACTGTTGCTCAGGACGCGGCTCCAAAAGGCCAGAATCCGGTCCCAAAACCACCTCTGCTCCATCGTATAGGCCTTCAATACCCCCCCTTGACTGAAACGGAAAAAAATTGCAGTTAATTACTTCCTGTTTTTAAAGCAGAAAAAAGCTGTGCAGTCCAATTGATTACGTTATGTCAAACAGGTTCAGTCTATGTGATGAACCTTTAAAAACGTCTTTATCCGGGTTCTGAAAAAAACTACTTTTGATTTGGTCTATTGTCACAACAATAAAAACAAGCTAAAAGGTGCCTTACGGAATTTGGAACTTTTTAACTCGCTGATGCAATCTTCTGTCATCATTGCAGCCTCTGTCAAGCAACTCAAGTTGCGTGCAAGTACTTGCATTTCTTAGATACGCTCGATAAAACAATTCTTTTTTTTCATTTTTAGTGTTTAGGTTAATGTTTGGACTTTACTTGAAACAGGCCTTTTCTTTCACCATTTTCATTCTATACTAACAAAAAACTGCAGTAATGAGCATAAAGTCATTACCCCCTCCTGCTACTTCTCTTTGCTATTGTATCCAGTGGCCTGAACAGCTTTGTTTAAAAAAGGGCAAATAAAAGCAGATAGGCGCAGTGAAAAAAATATATAAGTTCTCTTTGAACTCTGTTGGGCATTCTTGACGAAAAGTTAATAGAGAAAATATTCTACTTTTATTTTCTTAAGGACCCCTCAAACGACGCATCCCACCTTAAAAAACAGTTTACTTCATGTGCTATCAAAAATACAATGTGGTTATCACCCCAAAAGGTGTTCTTTAAGGGCCAGTCTATTATTTACACACTTAACACAAAAAATTGTTTTCTAGATCTATTTTTATTTTAAATGTAAGAGAAAAGGGGATGAAAGAGCATCAAAAGAGCATCAGTGTTGCCGCTTCTTGGGCATCGCCTAGCACTTTTGCCTGGTTTTACAGCGTTGATGTGGCCTCAAATACCCGCCAGAAACAATTTAATTTATCTACCTGTACGACCAGCCGGGGGAGACCGCAGGTGAGCATGCAAGAGCTGAAATGCCATGTCTGGGTCGTACTGCGACGAGGGTCAGGTCTTCTTAGCATCAATGGCTCAAAACTGTTCCGGACAGAAAAATGAATGAATGAATGAAGGACAGAACTCATATCAATCCTGATTTAATCTTTATTTACTGTTCAAAATAAAACCAATGTCTAATGGGTAGAAAATGAAGGCAACCTATGAATATTTGAAATATTAGAGATATACACATGTATACACAAAAAAAATGGCATTTATATCTTATTTATCGTACTTTTTTTCATTGCATTTTTGTTTGGATACACTTACAACTTAGGCCAATCTTCATTCTATTCATCTTATTTCCCTCTGAGTGACAGGTCTAATCTCATTGTAAACGATGTTCTCTTTGTTGTTATCAATGAAATAAAGACATTTCTAACTATTTAATACCGAGCAAAATATATTATGGTGCTCTGATTAGTTCTATGTAGTGAAAATTAAAGTGTGTATATGACAGTAACTTTTGTCTTTTTCATATATTATTGGACATCTAGATTTGATAAAATATTTTCGGGACAAAAGTTAAAACTGGGCTGACTAATTTGATTCCTTTAAAAGAAGTATATTTGTTGATATTGCAATAACATATTGTATTAACATCATGCTAACCTGTTGTCACTGACAGCTGCAAGTCCTGCAATGTCCAAAACCAAAGAAGAGTCCATAGGACGTGGTTGGGCGGGCTTGCTCTGAGGTGGTGAGGAGCCTTCATGACACAGCATTCCAGTGCCCGTCATCCTCCACAGCTGAGAACGCTTCCCAGGCTCCTGCCAATGTACATTCATGTTTCAATTTTGAAAGAATTCAAACCTACCGTAATTTCCGGACCATAAGGTGCACCTAAAAACCCAAATTTTGCCAGAAATTTGAAAGTGCACCTTATAACCAGGTGAGCCTTATGTACCGCAAAATACAGGGGACAAGATTAGTAATACATACAGTAACATTACAATGAGACGTTTTAAGGTTTATTATTGTATTATTGAAATTATCATGCAATGTTTGATCAATCAATCAACATTGCAAAGTCAGTTAGTTCTTTGTTCCTTTGTGTCTTTGTTTCCTTATCCTCACTGTAAATGTGGACCTGGAGTCGTCCAATTTCGTTGTCACAGCATATCCCATGTTGTAACAATGACAATAAAGGCATATTCTATTCTATTCTATTCTATTGCTAACCAAAATTGAAAACCTTTGTATGTACCTGGAATTGAACCCAAGTAGTGGGCGCGACAGACACTTTACCACCAGGCCACAAGTGGAACAGGTTACACAATAAGGTAAGTACACCATATCTCGTGACTCATGGTGCCAGAAATTATATGCATAGTTCATTGTGATAAGTTAAACAGTCTATTTCTTCACCAACGAATGTTATGAAATGTAGAAAACAGAAGGTCTTTCAACAAAATACTATACAAGGTGTTTTATGTATGTATACATATTAAACCACGTTATTGAAGCAAAGATGAAAAAGGTGGAGAGACTGTTTGACCTTTTAGCATGCAGAATAAAATGCTCTATACAAATCAGTGTTTCTGGCACCGTTAAACGACGTGATAATGGGATAAGCTCTAATGCCTTTTGGATTTCACTTGTATCACTGGTAGTCTATTGGTAAAGTGTCGGCACTCTCACAGCCACTACTTGGTTTGATTCCAGTTTTATGCAATGTTCTGCAATTTTGGTCAGTAACACGACTGATCAATCTTTGCATTATTTCATACTGTAAACAGTGTTCCCAATACCATAAAAGAACTCTGGCCGCCCGCCAGGGTTTAATTGGTCCCTGGCAGGATCTAAAACTAATATTAAACAAAAAAATAATAATCTTGTCCTCTCACTCACTTTTGGTTAGTATGAATGTTTTTGTTTGCTGATCAGATGAGGGAAGTTTTGGGGGGGAGGGGACTGCAGCAGCAGCAAATTAAGCACAGGAATATTGCTGGAGAAATAGCAATTGGGGGACAAAAAGAAGGAAATTCAAACAATGAGCCAAAGCAAGAAACTGATCCTTATTTGAACTTATTTTAATTACTGTATATTGATTTCTCCAAAATATTGTGCATTGTCTGTCAGTGACAGAATAATCTGAATTGGTCCCTCAAAGCTTAGCACTTTCTGTTCCTAAATGCCAATATTCAGCCGAGACCAATGGTATATTTGTTTTTGTTATACACATATTTTAATTTATATTTATGCAGGTTTTTTTTCAAAGGTTCTGTGTTGTTTCAGTCAACAACTGTTGGAAGTTGAATTGTAAGTTTTTATAGCACTGAAGAGGTTGGTCAATGCGGGGGGCATGCCCCCCGGACACGCCCCCGTACACCCCTGGACTGTCCACCCAATGGGGCCTCACAAAATTCTAGGGGAAACACTGCATGAGTGTATAAAGAGCCCTAAAACAGACAATAGCTCTTAATGTAGTCTAAAATTCAGTACGCCTTATAGTCCAGTGCACCTTATGTATGAAAACTACATGACAAAAGACTATTTTTAAGGGAGTGCACCTTGCTCCAGCGCGCCTTATAGTGTGAGAATACAGTAAATGCAAGTAAACGCTAAACACAATCTGAGCCAGATTTGTGCCTTCTATCAATTCTGTTGCTTTGCTCCTAGATGTGTTTTTCCTTAAAGCTTGTTCATTGCCAGCCAGTGAAGGTTAACCTCATTTAAATCAATAGGAAGAGGGAATATTCATCTCAGTTAACATCTCACTCAGTGCTTGTACTTGTAACAAAGCAGAAAATATATATCAAATGTGCTAACATTTAACCAACCCAAAAACAATACCTTCTTTTTCAAGATGACCCTCTGTGTCCTTGTGTCCACGTCAAGAACCAGTTCAGCACGGGTTACCAGATGCTTTTTGCCAACAGGTCTCCGACCACCACTCCTTCATCATAAAAGTAATACAACTTATATATTTAACTTTTATTTGTGTATTTAAAAAAAATCATGTCATTACTGTGAGAAGGTGTGTGTGGCGGCGATGTAGATGAAATTCTCATAATAGAGCTTGTTGTACTCTCTGAAGAAGTTCATGTCAGCTGTGACCTCGGATGATCCTGCTCCCTTAACAGTCAGTGTTAGGTAGGGTGGCAGCGTTTGCTCATCACAGGCGTAGTGCAATTCCGAGTCTGCCTTTACTTCTGTGTGCAGCTTGATATCAACCACCCCGTGCTGCCAGAATTGGATAGGAACCTAAAGAAACGGGTAACACAGCATTCCAAAGAGTGAAGATCCAATATTCGGCAAAGTCAGTTAGAACATGTTTAGAAATATGATTTTTATAGTTGCAAGCAATGTTCTCTCTAATTTTCCACGGGTCTGAGCGTTCACACAATGTCGGTGAGCAAAGCTTGAAATAACAGTGAGCAACCATAATCCCAAGTGTGGCAAGATAATTCATTATCAAAGTTCCATTTTGCTGAGTTTCCGGCAATGCAAAATTATTTTTCTCTTTTGAATGAATTGACTCATGTACTATTGCAAAGGTTGTACGGCCTACAAACGTTGTTTGTTCTTACAATTCTTTCACAAGATATCCATTTACTGATATATTTTTTCGCATAATATTAACATTTTTGGGGACTTATTTAGTCGGTTGTAAGATACAGAACTGTACTCAATCATATTTTTTTAGTGGAAGTACAATGTTGGCGACAAGATTCACTTGATATAATTGGAAATTATTTGAATGCAACACAAACTTTTTCTTCTTTTTTCCGTGTTTTTTTTCAACTTTTTTCTTTTTGTTCTCTATTTACTTTTGTCCTACATTTCTTTTTCTTTTTTTCTGGCTTTTTTCCTTCTTTTTTCTCTTCCTTTTGTTCCTTTTTTTTCTCAGCTTTTCACTACTTTTTCATTTTGGTATTTTTTTCTTTTTTGTTCTATTCCCCCCTTCCTTTAAGTCATGTTGTGCATAATTTTAAATAATATTTGGTCATGTTGGGATTAAAGAAGCAAAAATAACCTGAAGAGCCGTTTAGGACCCGAAAGAGACGGTTTCTTTTAGTGAGCCGAGCCGTAGAAGCCGGTTCTCTACTAACTTTACTCAACTTTGTTCTACTTCGACTCGACTTCACCGCATTTAGGACACAACGTCACGGGAACCCGTGTATTTTTACCTTCATGCACTGTAATTTTGACTTAAGTCGCTTCTTAATTAGTAATTTTGAGCCCTCATTTTTGTGCGCTGGCTAGATTTTCTTGTGCGCTGAGAATGTGCGCGCAGTGCGCAATTGCGCGCAGTGCGCAATTGCGCACGCGCGCAGCTTAGAGGGAACACTGGTTGCAAGTCACATTTATGTGCCAAATTATGCAGATAAGTTAGGAAACAAAACACGGCCTTACTTCAGAGATGTTTTGGATACGAAATGGAGGTGGCAACTGATCCGTGTCAGTAAAGGAGATCTGGTAAGTGGCCCCCTTGATGGTGATCTCCGTTCGCAGGAAGAAACAATTTCCCATGGTATCCCTGTAAAAAAAGAAAACTGCAGTTTAAAAGTTTCAACGGTTTGTGAATAAGGTTTCCAATTAGGGTCCAGGCCCAAACGCAGGTATTAAAAGCCTTTATAGGGTTTCTAAATACGGTTTCCAACGAGGGTTATGCGGGAATATTGGAAGGAACCAATAGGTGGAACTAATCTGCCTGGGTTAAACGTTAACTAGGGACATTAAAGGTAACACCCATTCCCAGAGATGATATGTTGTGAGATTCCAATGAGCATAGATGTATGATTAAAACACCATGAAAATATACTCTCCTCTCGTGAGTCTTAGTCATACAGACCAATGTATAGATCATTGTTACAGGTCAAGGCTCAAAAGCAGACATTTAAAGCTGCCGAGTAACTACTTAGCGCTTTTCCAAAGATTTTTACATATTGAGAAGGATTGGGCAGGAAATATATATATTTTTAATACGGTTTGTGCAGGATGACAAACATGACAAAAACGTTTAAAGTTTTATAATGCATTAAAAAAAGTGGAAGAATAAATATTTCAACTACTTTGCCGCAACTTGGCGGCGAGCGTAGCCCAAGCTCCGTCCCTTTTAAATGAGCAGCATCACAATATGACTCAACCTATCGCAACAGCCCCAATTTAAACACAAAAGTCACATTAAACTGGTGAGAATAAAGAGCTGTTTTTATGAATTGATTTCGGATTTTTGACAGTATATATTTTGAATGACACGAAGGGATATTATTTGTGTTTTGTTCCTCAGGTACAAAAATGGGTGCTTGATTTGGTATTAAAAGAGAAACAAGGGGATTCTGCTGCGTTTTACCCATAAACGGACTAGGGACATTTGCACAGAAATGAAACTTAAATTGTATTAATATAATTGTATTTAGATTATCAAAAGGCTGCCGTTTTATTGCACTCTTTTTGTTGCCTGGATAAGTGGCACATTATGCACATTCCATTTTGTTGTTTTTTTCTGATTCTCAAAATAAAATGACATAAAAAAATTGAATTTCATTATTGCATTTCTTTAATTTTATCAAATCCATGAAACATACTGTAATTCATGAATATTGTAATTAGGTTAAACTTGAGGAGGTATCCTACAACGGAGTAGTAATGTGGTTCATCATTCTCCACAGGATGTGCTCGTTCATTATAAGGTTCATATCAGGCTTTTGTTTTTTGCAGCTCCAGACAAATTCGTTTTTTTTTTTTTTTTTTTTTTTTTGGTTCAATATGGCCCTTTCTACATTTTGGGTTGATGACCACTAGACTAGGGTTTGGAAATAGGGTTTTGGCCTCATACCGGGCATTTAAAGCCTTTCTAAGATATGTTGTTGATTTCCAACTAGGGTTTGGATCCGAAATCAGGCATTTAAATAGGTTTAGGGTGTTCTGGGTTCATGCCAGAAATCACTCATCTAAAGCCTTTCTATAGTTGCAGGCTATGGTTATCAAATAGGGTTTGGACCGGAAAGCAGGCCTTTAAAGCCTTTCTAGGGCTTTTGGCTTGGGTTTACAACTATGGTTTGGGCTTGAAACACTGTATTTAAAGGGATTTTGGGGCTATCGGCTGGAGTTTGGAAAAAGGGTTTGGGCCTTAACTAGGCATCTAAACCGTTTCTATGCTTTCCTGCTGGGGTATCTAACTAAGATTTAGGCCCATAGGAAAACACTTAAAGCCTTGTTAAGGCTTCCAGCTATAATTTGGCCATGAAAATAGGCGTTAAAGTGTTTTTAGGGGTTTCTGTGAGGATTACTGACTAGGGTAGGGGCCTGAAACCTGGGATTCAAAGTGTTTCCAGAATTACTGACCCAGAGTAAGGTTTCAAACTAGAGTTTTGGGCCCAAAACCATGCATTCTAAGCATTTCTAAGGCTTCCAGCTAGGGTGTCAAATAATATTTGGGTCAAAAACCAGGCATTTAACGTTTTTCTAGGTTTTTTTGGCAAGGGTTTGGGCAAAAAACCCAGCATTCAAACCTTCTTCACACACACACACACACACACACACACACACACACACACACACACACACACACACACACACACACACACACACACACACACACACACACACACACACACACACACACACACACACACACACACACACACACACACACACACACACACACACACACACACAAACACTTCTACAGTAGTTTGTATGTGTTTAGCCATTGTTTTTATTTGTAATCCATAACACATATGTGGCTTTAAAAAATTATATATTGTTTGAAATTTACCTGTGCAGGTGAGGTTCATTTGAGCTAATCTTAACTTTGGAAATGAACCATAACTACTCAAATATAAATGTTTTAGTACTAAGCCAACCAGCATGTTGGATTTTGGGCTAAAGCTAATTTGGTCCATTTTATGTACGTTTGAAATTAAAATGTAGATGTCCAAAATTAGGTTGAGTTCGGCCCATTTAACATGGACAAAATTTTGTCCAAGAATAGTCTCTGTTGTGTTCACCTCATGTAAAGTAGTCCAAATTTACCCATTTGAAAAACCTTGAAGACTTGTTAAAAATATATTTTCAACCCGTTTTTACTGGGTGGGAGAGTTATTTTGATTTTGTTTTATTTAATTCAAATTGAAAACAATTTAAGGTTTACGGTTAGTCTTGAAATTACTCAAATTTGTCAAAATATCTCCAATATTTTGTCCGACATACCGCAGATGTATTTAGAAAGGACAGCAGACAATTTCTCACCTCATGTTGACGTGGAAGGACTTTGGTTTGTTGACCTCAAAGCCTCCTGACCATGTGCATGTCGGGCAGTCCATTAGACGCACGCAAAGCAGCTGGTCGTAGTCATTTCGGGGCCAGTGGAAAACAACACTTGAGCCTGGCAGAGTGGAGATGTAACCATCGGGATTGACTGTACCCTGAGAATCAGCACAATGAAATAATTTGTAGAATGCATCTCCATTGCTTCATATAATAGATATGCGCTAAAAGTCAAACTGCAGTACTAATGTGCCATTAAGGTAGATTGAATTGGGGGAATAAAAGACTGTCAAGAGAGAGAAATTCTTCACCTTTCCTCGGGCAAACTCTCTCTGGGCGAAGGCGAGTTTGTGAGAGGAGCCATTGTCCAGCAGATATCGGGGGGCAAAAGTCACAATATGGGTGTCTCTGTAGCGTCCTTTTCCGTTACGCACACTGATACCTGTGTTCGAAAGGGAAACAATAAATTCATAAAAAATGTACATGCAGATTCAAAGTTTTCAATACTTGCCACAAAGCAATGCTTCATATCGACATCATATTCAAAATCAGGAACATTCTTCCCATGACTGGATGTGTTTCAAATACTACAAAATACTTTTTGTTTTGGTCAGCAGGGGGGGGGGGGATCTTTGGGTACCTCATGATTTGATTATGATTCGGGGGTAAATTATACATTATAAAACGGTTATTGAAGCATTTTTTTTAAATACAGGGAGTGCAGAATTATTAGGCAAGTTGTATTTTTGAGGATTAATTTTATTATTGAACAACAACCATGTTCTTAATGAACCCAAAAGTCTCATTAATATCAAAGCTGAATATTTTGGAAGTTGGAGTGGGGCTTTTTTAGTTTTAGCTATTTTAGGAGGATATCTGTGTGTGCAGGTGACTATTACTGTGCATAATTATTAGGCAACTTAACAAAAAACAAATGTATACCCATTTCAATTATTTATTTTCATCAGGGAAACCAATATAACAGCTCAACATTCACAAATATACATTTCTGACATTCAAAAACAAAACAAAAACAAATCAGTGACCAATATAGCCACCTTTCTTTGCAAGGACACTCAAAAGCCTGCCATCCATGGATTCTGTCAGTGCTTTGATCTGTTCACGATCAACATTGCGTGCAGCAGCAACCACAGCCTCCCAGACACTGTTCAGAGAGGTGTACTGTTTTCCCTCCTTGTAAATCTCACATTTGATGAGGGACCACAGGTTCTCTATGGGGTTCAGATCAGGTGAACAAGGAGGCCATGTCATTAGTTTTTCTTCTTTTAGACCCTTTCTTGCCAGCCACGCTGTGGAGTACTTGGATGCGTGTGATGGAGCGTTGTCCTGCATGAAAATCATGTTTTTCTTGAAGGATGCGGACTTCTTCCTGTACCACTGCTTGAAGAAGGTGTCTTCCAGAAACTGGCAGTAGGACTGGGAGTTGAGCTTGAGTCCATCCTCAACCCGAAAAGGCCCCACAAGGTCATCTTTGATGATACCAGCCCATACCAGTACCCCACCTCCACCTTGCTGGCGTCTGAGGCGGACTGGAGCTCTCTGCCCTTTACCGATCCAGCCACGGGCCCATCCATCTGACCCATCAAGACTCACTCTTATTTCATCAGTCCATAAAACCTTAGAAAAATCCGTCTTGAGATTTTTCTTGGCCCAGTCTTGACGTTTCAGCTTGTGTGTCTTGTTCAGTGGTGGTCTTTTTTCAGCCTTTCTTACCTTGGCCATGTCTCTGAGTATTGCACACCTTGTGCTTTTGGGCACTCCAGTGATGTTGCAGCTCTGAAATATGGCAAAACTGGTGGCAAGTGGCATCTTGGCAGTTGTACGCTTGACTTTTCTCAGTTCACGGGCAGTTATTTTGCGCCTTGGTTTTTCTACACGCTTCTTGCGACCCTGTTGACTATTTTGAATGTAACGCTCGATGATCACGCTTCAGAAGCTTGGCAATTTTAAGAGTGCTGCATCCCTCTGCAAGATATCTCACTATTTTTGACTTTTCAGAGCCTGTCAAGTCCCTCTTCTGACCCATTTTGCCAAAGGAAAGGAAGTTGCCTAATAATTATGCACACCTGATATAGGGTGTTGATGTAATTAGACCACACCCCTTCTCATTACAGAGATGCACATCACCTGATATGCTTAATTGGTAGTAGGCTTTCGAGCCTATACAGCTTGGAGTAAGACAACATGCATAAAGAGGATGATGTGGTCAAAATACTCATTCGCCTAATAATTCTGCACTCCCTGTACTGTTTCCCCTCCCATAGATTTAAACACGCCTGGTTTTTAATAACTGTGAAGTTGTAACAAAGCACACCAAGAATTGAATTCACTGCACACTCACAAAAAAGCATCCAAACCTAAATTTAACCCTTGGATCCATAAGTGGGGTCAAAAATGACCCCAGAGGTTGGTATTCTTTAAAATCTTTAAAAATAAAAAAAGTTGTAATATTGTCATATTCCAGTTATTCATAATAAAACATTTTTATGACACAATGGCATTAGTATTTTTATTTTTCCTCCTATTTTTTAACCCCACTCATAGAAGAGCATATTTACTGCTAGGTCATGCATCCAAGGGTAAATGAGCACTGTGGAATTTAGAACTTTTTAACTCGCGGCCGCCATCTCCTGGCTTATGTTATCATTGCAGCCTTTTTCAGCTCATGCGTGTGCCAGTGCATGCATTTCTTAGATGTGTTTGAATAAACTGTTCCTTTTTTTTATCTTTCTTGGGATTTGGACGGCGGTACTTTAAGAAGGACTTTTCTTACTTTCATATTTTCCATGATACACTAATACAAACAAAAAAATCAGGTGG
Organism: Urocampus carinirostris; assembly: GCF_059441175.1. Classification (NCBI taxonomy): domain Eukaryota; kingdom Metazoa; phylum Chordata; class Actinopteri; order Syngnathiformes; family Syngnathidae; genus Urocampus; species Urocampus carinirostris. The sequence continues at coordinate 20,059,543 of NC_142351.1, read as the reverse complement.
ACTAACATGACGTTATCCTCCTGTACTCCCCTCAACTCCCACTCCTCCTACCTAATGTGTTCTGCCCCAAACAGCTCTGCTAAAAGATAAAAGCAAATAGTGGTGGAATATAAAGCACTTTAAAGGGTTCTTTAAACATAGTTAGACATTGTCCACACATACCTAGTAGATTGTAGTTGCTATAATTCGCGTCCAATACTTTTATTTAAATAAAATTGCCTTGAATCGCCTACCTGATATCACGCACTTTTAAATGAAGCTGGGAGGTTAGTGGTTGATAATTAGTAGCTGGTGATGCAGCAGATACAGACATGCCAGCTGTGACTAAAAAGCCTCCGTGAGATTTATATTTAAGTGCGACACAACTGACATATAATATCACTTTTGACTCGTTACATTTAACAGTAGCAAATGGCTTTGACACATATGCGGCCTCCGCGAGCGCATTTTTTGATTATTAAAATGCGGAGGTTTATGAATCGATGAGATTTGGTAACCTCACAATTGCGATGCATTCAGGAATCCGTAATATCCCCCATTCGCTGTAGCTCAGCGAGTATTACACCAGTAATTCAGATATATTCATTAATGATGTTATTATTAAATTTAGTTTACAAAAAGTAGGACTAAAGCAACTTACCAATGTTGTAGATAAGACCAGGTCTATTACCCTGTTGAATAACTTTCACTGCCCTCACTCCACTTCCTCCATCCAGGGAGAAACCCTGGCACCAGCCTGGGACGCCATCTGGGTGGATCCCCTTTCCCACTCGCATAGTACACCTGAAACAAAGAAAATATCAATAGGTATGATTCGTTTAATTGAATTCCTGCTTCAAATTAAAGGTCTAAAATGATATATGCCTTTATATTTTGATCAAAACTTACATAGCAGGCTGTTCTTTGTCAGTGTAACAAAAGAGTAAAGGACTGAGACTTCGTGCTAATTCATGTTCATCAAACTGGCCTGCTGCATCCACTTTACCATTGTCTTGCCTGAAAATTAGTGGCAATCCTAAAAAAGGAAAGTAATCCAAGTCAAGCCAAGTCATGTTTATTTGTATAGCCCTTAATCATTTGCCAAGGATAATAACTTATTATTCAATCAAGAACTTGGACCTGTCTTGTTAACGAGCCAGTAGGGCGCTGAAATCAGGATTCTAAGTGCACCATGCGCCCGCAGGATGATGCGGATGGTGAGACAAAGCAGACGCTTGTTCATGTCATACAGCCTCATTCTTACTACATAATTCTGAGTTCCAGGAGGAATTAGCAGCTCTTTGCACACAGGGAAGTTCTCTAACAGGACACCTGCAACACATACAGCATGAGCATGTAAGAAGAAGATGAGATGTCAATAAATGGTTGTTGTTTTTTTTCCCCCCTCTCTAACCAAGCTCCATGTTTTGTGAGGTGTCCACAGCATGAAGTACTGCCTCTTTTCCTGGTTTCAGCGACTCTTTGATTGCCGTTCCCTTTACGTAGTAGTTCAGGTCACAGGGTAGCAAGTTTGCAAGCACCATGGTGGGCAAAAGATAAATAGTGTGCCCTGGCTGTCGATAGATCTGATTTGCATTTGAGACCCTTTTGGCAGGTCGTTGGTCTGGGTAGTTCTCCTTTTTTATAACCACACAAAACCTGAATAAGTGCAGAAAAATTAGATGAAGTGCACAAATCAACGACAAAATATAGAAAATGCATGAATCTACCTGAAGTTCCGTTTGTGTGTGTCATCAAAGTCTGCCGACTGGCAATCCCTCTTACTGCTGCTTATCTCTCCAGACCGCTCCACGCTGGTCCAGTGGATTGGAACTTTGCAGAAGAATAGACCCAAACCCTTGGGCCTTGTCTGGAGCCGCCATGACGTCAAATGGAGCGGAACTGCCAGGGCCTCGCCAGGTAAAATTGGAGGTAATACTACTGGTTCTGTTAACACAGAGCATAGACTGAGTCTCAACTGTATGAGAAAGAGGTGTGTATATATGTGCGTTTAAGATTTTGTAACATGGCTTTAGCCAAAAATGACCCACCCTTTTTTATTTTGCAATAAATTGGAAATTAAAAAAAACTAAGTTTTCAATAATATCATTCAATCAAGTCAGATGCTAAAATGCATACATAGCAAAAAATGTAATCCACTTGCACATAGTTTTGGCACCTTTTAGGTGTTGTATCTTATTTTACAATATTTTTGCCCCTTTTATCAAAAAAGATAGATATTGTAAATGAGCTATATTATATATGGCAGATCACAAAGTACTTTTTCCTTCATTTAAATACAAATTACGATAAGAAAAGGGTAATTTTATATATATATATATATATATATATATATATATATATATGAAAATATTACCATCTTTTTAAGAATGTCAGGTCTTGTCACATGGCTGTAGCCAAAAGTGACCCACATTTTTTGCAATGAAGGACATTAACCGGCAGCTTTTATTTTTTATCCTTTTCAAAACATGGTCTGATGCTACAATGCATACACAGTAAGACACTGTTATTCCACTGGCAGATCATTCTGCTTTATTTAAGTGTTGTATTTTGTTTTAATATATTGTAAAACAATTGTCCCTAAATCAATTAAGAAAATATTTTAAACTAGCTAAATTATCCATTAAAATAAGTAAGACAGTATTATTTCAAATAGAAATTAAGTTAAAAAGATGATTGAAAATGTATTTCATGTATTAAGTATGGTTTAATGATTTAGCCGCGAATATATCTTTGCATTTATTATTTTCTTTCATTCTGTTTGTCTCAATTTTTTCCATGTGCTGTCCTTTTTTTCCATGTTGTCTTATTTATCGAATTAATAGTTTGTTGTCCTCAAGCCATTGCTGCAAATCTTGGTTGTAACCTTTGTTCATCAACTATAACCTGTAAATGTTTTCGTTTGATAACATCCTATTGTTTATGCCACAGGTGTTCAAACCTTTTCCTTTGAAGGCCATGTACAGGAAAAAAAGGGGGTTATAAAGGCCACTTATATTTTTTGTTTTACTTGTAATTTAGCATGTAAAACAAAAAAGACTTTCTATTTGGCCCCTATCGACGGCCAGAGGCGCTGCTTCAAGCACGTAATTTCAATCTTGCAGGGGCCACATCAACATCAAGCATTCATATTAAGGCGAAGGCCTCAAACTATAGTCCCTGCTATATAATATAAACTGGTTTGTCTATAGTATCGTGTTAACGTATTTACAAAGCAAACGATCATTTTATTGTTACACATTGACAATAATGTCTGTTTAGTACAGTAAAGTGTGTCTTAAAAATCAAAGTAGATGGGCTTTGGAACTATAGTTTTTTTTTCCGATGCGGACATTTAACAAAAGTGAGAGAGTTGTAGATCTGCACTCTGATTACTGTCAAGGTGCTGCATCAACAATTTACTCTGACACCTCCTCACTTCTCCGCTTGATATGCAAAAGTTTGTAAGTTGAAAAAAACATAGTATATAATGAAACACAGAACAACAGAAGCATACTGTCGGGAGCTGAAGGGCTGTCAAGTCTGATCTCCATGGGGACATCAAGACGATTCTTCAAAATAAGGGCTGAGCGAACTGTTATAACTTTCCTCGCACTTCCCTCCATTGTGATGGAGAAGACCACTCTGACAGGAGGCAGTGCTGAGAACTGCGTACAAATTTTCATGGTATTGATCATGCAGTCAGGCATAACACAAAGCTTATTGCTATAGTTTTAGTTACTGAATATTGGACTTACATAGACGTGTGGATGAATGATGTTGGTCCTGCTGATAGGACTGCCAACCTATAGAAGAACATGAGTGTGGGGGCACGAGGGAATAACATAACATTACCCATTAATATAAATTAGGTTCTGGATAACCTTGACTTGGAGGCCATAATATTTCCTTACAATATTGGACGCATTGTTCCTATCTGGAGCTGCATAACGGAAGAATATTCCCACTTTGTCCACAGACACAGGCTTTACTTGTTCCCATCCACACACTCGAACAAGTAGCTGATGTAGCTTCAGCTCATGAGTATGCCTGTGCAAAGAAATACCAATAACCAGCAAATGAGTACTTTTTCCTGCAAGATTTACATAACTGGGATTAACGCTGCAAACTATCGTAGCAAGTTGTCACATTAAAACCACTGAAATTTCAAAAAATAAATGGCACAATGGTGTCATTCTGCTAAGATGGCTTTCAGACCTTCTGATGTGTTTTGTGTTTACTATCCTATAACATTGGAATGTTGGAAGTTGATACTTATTTTTTGTTTAATGATACATTTCACTCTTAATTGAGGAACTGACATATTTTACTTGGCATTTATGATGTTTAATTAAAGGTAACATTTTGTGTATATCAAACGTTGTAGTAAATGTGTCAGTAATGGTTATAATTGTAAAGAATGGTTGAAATATTTCTCAAAAATGTACCTATGGCGAAGTTTCTCTCGTGCTTCAAACTCAAATGGAATCTCCTCACCGGGCGACACCTCCCGCCACTGACTGACGTTGTGGCTATCGTCATTGGAGGGTCCGTGTATGTCGCCAATGGAGTCTGCACTACTGCTGTGAGAAAGTGCCACTCTGAAAGAATTATTTTGAAAACTTTAGCTGGATGTTCCATGGACACATGATCAGAACTTCATTTTATTTCCTAAATGTTACCCACAAATGTTTTATGCATTTGGGGACACTGTTTGTTGTCTAGTATCTATCTATCTATCTATCTATCTATTTATCCATCTATCTATGGTCATATCTTTCAAGAGGGGTGTCCGACAGCAAGACAAACACATACAAAAACAAAGAAAAATAAAAAAAGGGAACAAGTGGCAAAAAACACATACATAACTTTTTGGACCATGGCCAACCCAAATGCCCAAACACCCAAACAAGTTAAACACCCTAGCACCCAAGTTGGTCATGCTTTTGTCCCTCCAGATGAAACGGAACACAAGAAAGCGGCCATGTCACTCGGGTCAGGGTGACACAACACACTCTTCTGTTCAACAGCAGGGCCCAACAGCTTTCACTGGTTTACCCCCGCCACATCATACGGGTGCCCTGCCCATCCCTTAGAACATGTCTTAACATCCCACAATCCTTTTACAACACCTCTCCACTCAATCCTATACTCAACAAGAGCTTTAGCTACCACTACATTTAGACCTCTTTGTTGCAGTGCACTCATAACACCATCCATCCAAATCAATCGCGGCCTTCCTCTTGGTCTCCTTCCATTTACTTCTGCTCTGTAGATCCTCTTCAACATTCGCTCCTCATCCATCCTCTTCATGTGTCCAAACCAACAGAGTACTCTCTCATCCACACGCTTGCTCAGTTCCACTACTACTCCAGTTCTGTCTCTCACAATTTCATTTCTCAACCTATCCAATCTTGTCACTCCTAACATACTCCTGAAACACTTTATCTAAAAACATTTATCTTTTAAAGGCTGTCATTTGTAAAAGGCAAATAACTTTTGGACATCCTATAATACATTGTAGTTGTAAATAGTCACACTGACCTTGTGGGGGTTGTAGTCAGAGTAGCAAAACATAATGTACATCCTGTATGGTTGCGCAAAGCATATGGAACAAATGGCTGCCTTTTCTTTGACAGTTTAACTCCTGTGGTAAACATAATCGATTAGTACCATAATATAACAACATAGTAGTCAGAATAACTTGGAATTGAACTGCTTTCTGCAAGAGATGCTTTGGGCCAACTCAGAAGTGTACCTATGGAGTCAGCTTGCTGATCAATACTGGTCAAGCTGGCTGTGCTCCGGGTTCTAAGGTGGGATAAGGGAGCACCTGAGAAAACACACAGACACATACAGTAAAGGATATCGATTCATTTTCATTATAACAATTATAGTATCTGTTAATCTGGAAGAATCTGTGAACCTAAAGGGCATACTTGTGGGAATTGGGAGAATAAATTCAGAGAAAAAATACAGGGCATTTAAAATATGAACTCCACCCAAGATTTAATAGTGTGATTCATTCTGCTGTAACTCACTCTGTCCAAAACATGGCGGGTCAACAGAAGATCCTATCCAGGACAAGGTGGGTGAAGATTGACCATTTTGTTCATCTTTGTTACAGTAGTCTGCTATCCAGGAGGTCTTGGTTGTGTTGTACTGTTCTGTATTAGCCAGATAAAAGTAAAAAAAAAAAAAATACAATGTAGTTATTTATTCAGACCGGACATGGGTACATGTGTACTGCGTTCAATGTGAACATTCAAATATAAATGTGATGGACAGATTTTCTGTATTTAAAAATAGTACCAATCGTGTATTAATTTAATTTATACATCTTTCATTAATCAAAATATTTATAAAATCAAATGCGAAAATAAAATCCCTGAGCTGGTCTTATTGCATTGAGTGTTTTAATGTATGTTATCAAATTTAGTGCTTAAAAAGGGAAAATACACATCACTTTGCTTTGGCTCTGAGTATTTCAAAACCAATTTGTTCTTATGATATATTAATGAGTAAATATTTACATATTTAGATTTCTGAATGCAAACCAATTTGTTTATATGGTATATTAATTAGTAAATCTTTACATACATTAGATTTCTGAATGCATATTTTTTTATGAATTAAAATAAGAAAATTGGACTGGCCTACATAATCTTTTTTCATCTCGTATTGCTGAGATATCAAGTCTCTGTATCGGCATATAAAAAAAAAAAAAATCAAAACAATTGCTCAACATTTTTTCCTCCTGGCCCAGATCAAATTTTTAAACCTAAGTCAAAAGGTTTACCCAACTTTGATTTATGCCACCCAATAGATTGCTTGTCTCACCCAATAGCACAGAGGTGATATTGACATCAAGTCTCTGTTTAGCTCGAACACCCATCTTAAAGCGGGGAGGATGCAATCGGCTCGCTTCTTGCTTCTGCCAGGACAGGAAGCACGGCCAAGGTTCAATAAAAGGCTCCCAGCCTGTCATAAGCAGCACATAATACATCAGCAAATAGGAAATAAATCAGAGACAGCAAAACAGTTACAAATATAGTTGAGTACATTACTGTTTAACAAAAAAAGATCCAATGTATATTACCTGCCAGTTCTCTGTTGTAGTAGTCTCCTGAAAGACTGAAGCTGGCATTGCCTTCTTGACTAGAACCAATACGCTGCAACACGTTAAGCCCTAGAATCACAAATAGTGAGTTGTGACCATTAAGACTCTTTAAAGTCCTTAACATTTCTGTAATACATTTACATTGAACAGTGTCATTTTAGTTAAATAGACCTCATTATCCACCTGTTAATTTTATATGGTAAAATAAAAAAATATTTATAATACAAGTATATAATGATATATGGTCCTCTGGGAACATGATAAAACAAACAAGCATAATTGGGAAACATCTAGAGAAATTTCAAGTACCTTTATGCACAGGTGTAAGGCTGACTTAACACAATTGAAAGATTGCAGAGCTAAAATATTAGTTGAGTTTAAAACAATCTTACTGGAGAAGGTGAGCTCAGCAAGCGGTATGTCACAGTCCAAACAGTCATCGATGAAACAAATACAGATGCTCTCTGCCTTTACTTCTACACCTGATAGAGCAGTCGCCTGGCTGGAGGAACAAGAACCAGTTCTGGTACGTTCTTTGGACCAGCCTGCAATGTTCTCAGCGTTCTCCAATAGCCAAGTAGCAGCCAACTCCAGGTGACCTACAAACACAAAATGCTGGTTAATAAAAATGTGTGTGAATCTTTGTTTGGGAATGGCGCAGAGGTCAGATTCACCTTTGCAAATGATGAGGGCCTTTTTGCAGTCCTCTTTGCTGAACCCAAGATTTTGTAAATGAATCAACTGGCCTTCTGTGGAAACAAAATACAATTTTAAATGGGACAACAATGGGTTAAAACAGTACTCAAAATGTTGAAAGGACAATTACTTACAAGTACAGTAAAACATTAGCCATTAAAAAGTCAGACAGAGACATTACAAATATTGGCCTTTGCATACCTATATGAGAAAGAGTTTTCTTTTTCTGCGGTTCTTTGTGTGTTTCAGGAGGCACGGTGTCACAAGCTGCTGAAGGTTTGACAGAAGGGATGGATTTGGCAATTGCTAAAAATAGTTGAATGTCATTGTAAGACAGTCGGATGTCCAAAACAGGGAAATGGATCTGCAAGTTATCAAAAACATTTTTTTAAATATAACAGTCAAATAACCAAATTCCCATTCAGTAAAGCCTTAGATCTGCCTTTAGCTTAGTGTCCTGATTAGCAATTGCTAAAGATTACAGTTGTCTCTTTTCTGTCATTCAAACATTTTCTATTTGGTAAAGAATTAATTCTTGACCTCTAGTAATGGTGGTATGTCCTCCACACTGAAAGCATCGAGTAGACCGGAGCTGCTTTGGTAAGTGGGGCTGCCACACAGCTCCACCTGAACATTAACTGGGTCGATGATGGAGAGTGCGGTCTCCTGTTCATTGCCAAGACGGCACGAGAACACCTTAAAGTGGAAGAATGTTTTAGAATACAGACAAATAAGTAAAGAATGGTCCCAGAATATGAATACAAACTTTTCTTCTTGAAATCTTTTTTCTCTATCTGTGTATTATTTGCCCTCATGTAGGTTTTAGATCAGATTATGGTGTAATAATAGTCTGTGGTTTGCAATAATCTGTGGTCTGTGCAGCCCTTTGAGACTCTTTGTGATTAAGGGTGTCACAAATAAACATGACATGACTTCACGTAATGATCTATTGTACTTCAGTGTTCAATTCATGAAGTCAGAATGGTACATCTTACATACTGAGTGACAAGATTCGTGTTTTTTGTGCAATGTTTTGTTAAACCACTAAATGACCCAAAAAAATAAATGTAGTACTCGCTGAAGAGGAGGAGCAGTCATTGTGAATTGGTAGCGTGGAAGTTATCAAATTTGGTAAGTTGGTCAACTATTAGATATTACCTATTTATGAATATACAGTTAAACAATGGTAGCAGGAGTATTTAGCATTAGCTGAAGTTTCATCATACACCCGTCACTCGTTTGACTAGCGACATTTCTGTGTGATGCAACAAGACGAGAAACTTTGCCCCTTATCTGTTGTTGAAAGGCATAAATTAAGCACCATATTTTTTGGACTGTAAGGCACACTCAGAAACCTTAAATTGGCCAGATAATTTTATGTGCGTCTTATATGCATGTTTGTGCAATAAGTTATCAAATTTGTGTAATTATTGAATAATCGATACATTTTGCAATGACAATGGTGGCAACAAGGGTTGAACAAGATAGCAATAATACCACCGACTGATGCTGTGATCTGATTTTAATTCCTTTTGCATTCAAAGTTAAGCAATTGTATGCAACTGTGGTCAGTGATATATTCTGACTGATCAATCAATTTGCAAGCCTGGCACTTTTTTGTTATTTGTGCAGCCCTATCTCTTACATATGCCCTATAGTCCGTTGCACCTTAATATGAAAATAATATCACAAAAGACAATTTTTTTGGGGGTGTGCCTTATAATCCGGTGCCCATATAGTGCGGAAAATATCATAGTCGGTTTGTATCCCCCAATTAAAGCAAGGAATCTGATGATCACAAACCAACATTTTGTCCTATTTTCTAATGAAGCTCAAACTCTCAGAATGCTGTCCATTGACTTTAGCTGAGCATTTAATACTATTATTCCTCAGCAGCTCATCCGCAAACTGGATCGGATAGGATCCAACACCTCCCTGAGCATTGTCAGCTTGACTCCATCACAGGGAAACCATAGGCAGTTCGGGTCGGCAGCAACACCTCCAGCACCATCATAATGAACACTGGGGCCCCCAGGGTTTCATGTGGAGTGCCCTCCTATTCGCTCTGCTGATACATGACTGCACCCCAACATCCAGCTCCAACCTCTTCATTACGTTTGCGGACGACACAACTGTGGGCTGCATCAACAACAGCAACGAGACAACCTACAGTAGTTAAGTGAGCAGGCTGGCCCAGTGGTGTAATGACAACAATCTCCCAGTGAATGTAGAGAAGACCAGGGAGACCGAGCATGTCCTAAAACCCTAACGCTTGTACTATCGCCGCAAACTCGGGAGAGCAAGTGCCCTGATGTCCATCATGCTCTCATTCTACAGAAACACCATCTAGAGCATTCTGACTAGCTGCATCACTGTGTGGCATGGCGCCTCCACCGTGTCCTGCCGAAAGATTTTTCATTTGTATTGTGTCGTATTTATCCCATGTTTCCATGCAGGGATGAGGAAGTAATTGTGTCTGTCTTGTATGTTGTGTATACAGTGCTGCGAGAAAGTATTTGCCCGCTTTCTGATTTTGGGTGTTTTTCTTGCATAGTTATCACTCACAAAGGTTTCAGATCATCAAACCAATTTTAATACCAGAAAGAGACATCCCAAAGAATTACAAAGTGCAGTTTTTGTAATTTTGATTCAATTTATTCAGGCACTAAAAAATTTTAAAACTATCTAGCCCTGTGTGAAAAAGAAATAGCCACATGGACCTAACAGTGAGTTGGGCCACCATCGGCAGCGATAACAGAAATCAAACGTTTACGATAACGCTGTGGAGGAATTTTGGCCCACTATTCTTTAAAAAATGGTTTATAAACTGTCATATTGGAGTTTTCTTTTAGCATATACTGCCTGTTTAGGGTCACACCACAGCATCTCATTTGGATTAAAATCCGTATTTTGACTTGGCCACACCAGGGGAGCCATTCAGAGGTAGACTAGCTGTTGTCCTGCTTCAGGATACAAGAGCGCCTGAGGTTCTCCTTTAGGATCTTCTATTAAACACCAAAATTCATTATTCCAACAACCACAGCAAGGTGTCCTGGTCCTGAGGCAGCAAATCAGCCCTAAGGGGCAATTACTTTATCACATGAGACCAGTTAGGTTTTTATTTTTTTGTGCCTTAATAAATCGAATCAACATTTTTAAAAATTGAATTTGTATTTCCTTGGGTTGTCTTTGTGTGATATTAAAATTTGTTTGATGATCTGAAACCTTTGTGAGTGATAAACATACAAAAACACAGAAATTATGAAAGGGGCAAATACTTTTTCAAGGCCCGTTATAGCACATTTGGCAGTAAAGTTGAAACCGTCTGAATGCCTCAGAGTACCAATAGTTCAACAATAATATATTAATCTATCCAATTTCCTTTATGTTGTTCATTTCTTTCCAGAACTACAGAAAGGGATTACCTCAATGCCAGCAAGGCTACCAGAGAAGGGCCTGTCCAACAGGCGGGGTTTGTACGTGAGAACAGTGGTGCCTTTAAGAATGATGGCATTTGTATCCAGACAGCTTGAGTCTTCTACAATGACAAATTCAGTGCCTAAATACAGAAAAAAATACATTTTTAGCCCTTTTAAAGTAATTGCCAGAACAGATATTATAAGACATGAGTATGTTAATGACTGACCTGTAACATTGACCTTTACCTCAAGGCAGCGATTGTTTGTAACAGGGACAGTGGACCTCTTAGTGACCACACCACTTTTGACCCTTTTTGGTATGACTGCACCAGTGGGGATGGGATTAGCATTTGCTTCAAAATCACTATTGATGTGACTTGAATATTGAGGATTCTCAGCACCTCCAGAAGATTTTTTTACTGGCAACAGCAGGAAATCGTGCACAAGTCTGAGCCAGTCAAAGATAAGAAAGACCCTCAAGTTGTTCAGGACCACCGTGAAACTAGACGAGTCTCGTGTTGATCTGCAACAATTTTGGAGAATGCGTGTTATAAGTTTGGCAACCGAATACTTACTGCAATTCTTGATTCCTATTTAGTTGAAAATTCACAGCAAGTAAGATACCTGTAATGCAGTTCCAGTTGCAAAGAGGCCTGGTTTGTGCCCGTTTTAGAAGGCTGGAGAATGCAGTCGAATACGTTGTGCCTGGTCCCGACAGGACTACCAGTATGCTTATGATGCCGGGTGCAACGAGTGTCATAAGCTAGCAGCGAGTGAGAGACAAGATTGACTGATGTTGAGCCGTTTGAGAACTTCTCAAAAAGAAGTTTGGATTTCATGAAGTTAAATCTGGGAGCAGAAAAAGAGATGGTTTGTATTTGATAGGGATGCTTGATACCAGTTTTTCTTAGACTGATACAAAATAAACATCTTTTGAATGACCACGGGTAAATATAATATCACCAAGACTCTTTCCAACAACATGGATAATTTCAAATACATAGAAAACCTATTATAATATATTTTCTAGACATTACAGTCAATTATTGATAATGATTCGCTAAGCTCTAATTTCTAGTTACTGAACATAAAATGGCAATGGGACGGCACCCAATACTGGTATCAGTCAACATTGACAGTAAAGATTTCTTAAATTAAGGTTGTTATCAGCAAAAATACCTGACATTTTCCCTGGCTATTAAAAACATTTTAAATTCATTATTAACCAAACAGACAGATTTATTTACTTACAGTAAATGTTTTGTTATGGTTTTAATCTCAAGCTTTTTTTTATTTCAAAAGCATTGTAAGGGGTAATACAATTTAAATTTCTTCGTGCAATAATAAGGCTAAATAATTACAATTAGTCGTCTAAAAGAAATAATTATGTGTATTCAATTGAACAAGAAAAAAAAAAAAAATAAAATAAATAAGAAAAAATTAGCAATGACGAATGATTAAAAACAAACCTTGCTAGTGAGTTTTTGTCCAAGTTACTGTTGCTCATGAGCTCCAGACTGACATCTATCATATCAACTAGGATTGACAAATTGGTGAATACATCTCCACTTAGCACCGTCTGAGAAAGAAAATCCATATTAGTATCTTCTTTTTTGTATTTTCATCCTGATGAACCAGGCCTTTGTTCTTTGTGTGTGTGAGTTGCGTGCTTGCTGTCTTACATAAGTACTGGGGTCCTGCAGGTTGAAGGGTCGCAAATATTCTTCAACAGGCTCTCCAAGATTGTTTTCAAGCAGTCCTTTAATAAGCTGGTAGTGTTCTAGATCTAGGGAGCACTGTACTGATGACAGACTGCCGTAGATAGTCATGTCTGGAACTGCATGGCTCAGCTCACTTAAATAACAAATAAATAAACAATTAGTTTAAAATGATTAGCGACTGTGCAGTATTCAATCCAAGGTTGAAAATATACTTCTCTAATTACCAATTTTTACCAACATAAGAGAAGATACAAAAAACGGCATTAAAGTAGGTATCACCTGTCCAGGTTACGTTCTACTTTGAGCTGGAGGCGACAGCAGTCTTTGAGCAGGTTTGCTCCCATACGACGTACAAAATAGGATGGGAAAATAATCTCTGACAATTCAGGGGCATTACAGGTTCGATCGCCTGTTTGGCAAGGCAGGCGCTCTGCAGCAAAAATGTCCATCTGCTGCAAGTCCAAAGCAATGCAATCCAAAAGACACACATGATTTTCTAAAACAGGAAAAAATGGGATTGCATATTGGTATTAAGTAATGCAATTTAAATTGCAAACAAACACAAGTCACTTTATATTTTTTCCCCAAGGATCCTTACCTGGGGAGATGGGTGTAGTGCCATTACATGAGGTTTGATGGCAATTTTGCTCATAAGACCATGCCGATGTATTTTGAGTGGGCTCCTTTTTGAAGAGAAAAAGAAAAATTCCACAGATTTTTATGTGGAAAAAAAAAAGAGTACAGAAATGGCAATGTATCTCATGGCCAGCATTTTTTTTAGAATTTCATTGATAACTGAGAATAATGAAGTACGTATTCAAAGAAGCACACTATTACATAACGTTCTCTTACTGGAAAATTTATATTTCATCTTGATGAAACATACTATAAACATGTGAACAACATTGTGATGACAAACTTGCTTAACTCGAGCAGCATTATGCCAGGCATTGACACTCATAAGGTATTTACTCCACATGAACACTTGCAGCCTATGGATTGACTATAATAGTTACACATGACTAATATATACTGGAATTGCTCAGTACATACATATCTACTTAAGGAATTACCAAGATTGATATTTAGTTTTAATTTTACCGTCAGATGTGCCTTTGTTTGCTGCATACTTAACACTGTTTACCAATTGGCTGTAGCTTAAAATCAGTTATTTGGAAACTTGTCAACTAATATTATGGTCCTATCAATGCATTTCTAATTTCTAACAGAATTGTCTCAAAGAACCAATTGAATAAAGTTGAAACGCCCAAAAATGCAAGACCCCTTCTCTGTACACATCAATGATAGAAAACTGTATTTACTAATTTAGAAAACATATCTACTTTATCTAAATATAACGTCATACCTTGTTTGTTGTTATTCATTTTCTGAACAATAAAAACACACTCTTAGTTAGCAATACGACCATTATGCATCATGCACTGGTCTTGCCACGTTTTTAAAACACATGCTTGGATTGAAAAATGCACAAAAAAAGTCAGGCCCATCAGGTTGCAGCTAAAACAGCTCATTTGAACATTTAAAAGTTATATAAATAGATTCATTCATTCATTCATACAAAGGAAAACAAGCAGTACTGTCCTCAAAAAGTGAAACAGAACTGCTAACGACATGGAGGCAACTTCCCCATGATGCTTAGCCAACCAATCAGTTTGATTTTGGTGAGTTTATTATTAAAACAACAAGGTCAAGAGTTAGTCTGGAGTGAGAATTGGACAGACTGTTTGGCTCACCAATTGAGGATTGTGACTCACCAGAGACGGAAAAAAGGCATGTGCCATGGTCAGTTTCTCTACCTTGTCTCGAGCGGAGAAAGTGCCAGGGGCCCCAGCATGTAAGAAGCAGTTCTGCAGCTTCAGCTGACCAAGATTTGCTACAATCACACTTTTTGAAGTTGAGCTTTCTGGGATGATTAGGACCGGGGCACCAGCTTCGATATCTAGAAGAACCCTAGATGCCCTTTGAGGTCGGTCCCGAATCTACAAGAGATACAATACAGACAGCAAAATGCTAAGGATTTCCAATTCTTGATCCTTAAAGATCATTTTTATCTTCAAAATTTAATAAATGACAAAATGTGGTAAAATATCCAAGGTCTATATACTTCTTTCATGGTACAATTGGAAGTGAAGTCATAACACTTACAGCTTGGCCTTCCATTGCGGCCCTTTGTCTCCCAAGCACATCTTGTAACTGTGTAAAGTGTTGGATGAAAGCCACCACCTCAGCCTGGAAGCGCTGAGTGTGGACATACTGCACTGAGGCCATCAGTAGATAAACCTTGACGTCATATTCACGTTCTAGGTAAGGATCTGGAACACCATATCTGAGACAAAAAAGCATGATAAAAAACCTGCGCATTTCCACCAGATATATGACAACTGAAGAAATATGTACTTATGGATATTGAATATCAAAGCCTCCCCGCCACGAGTGGTAAAACGTTCATGGTAGAGATCACC
Organism: Urocampus carinirostris; assembly: GCF_059441175.1. Classification (NCBI taxonomy): domain Eukaryota; kingdom Metazoa; phylum Chordata; class Actinopteri; order Syngnathiformes; family Syngnathidae; genus Urocampus; species Urocampus carinirostris. Next base: position 20,044,125 of record NC_142351.1, on the reverse strand, counting down.
GTGTGGGGTCAGATCACTGAGCGACAAACTTCCCAAACTACCAGTCAACATCAGGTTGCTCTCTAAATGTCAAGAATGAAACATGAAATAATAAAACACAATAAAACAATCACAAGAGGATTATGTTTAAGAGATGTGTAATTATGTCAAAGTTCTTCTTACCCAACATTTCCAGATGCGCAGATAATTTTATGACACTGGCTCTCGCAAGCTCGTTGCCTTCTTTGTTCAATACAACAGACAAGGAATGAACCTACAATTAAAATACCAATGAATGGCCATGATTTCAGGGCAGAATTAACACATTTTTTAAGGCAAGTCCAAACTTTTCAAAAAGCGGCCCAGATTTGGCAAGCGGAAAATGGGTTCAGGCTGACCATTTATCCTGGCATTTTTTGAACAGTCTTTAATAAATTCCCTCTTTGTGAAAGGTTTGCAATGCTTGGAATTCAGCGCGGGACCTCGGAACTCGTCTTTGTAGCATTTGCATTTGACTTGCAGTGTCTTGTGAAAAAGCACTGTTGTGCAGTTAAAACAGCTTCAGGTTGCTCCACCTTTTCACTGCGTTCGTTACCAGTTAGCTTTTTGTAGCGATCATGTTTTGTCTGGCTATGCCTCTTGGCAAATTAGGCAGACGCATATTATCAATGTTATGACAAAGGCCGCCGGCCAGTAAAACCTTTCAGCATGCATGCTCTAAGGTAACCTTGGACAAAATATTTGAAGAGATAGATATTTCTTCGTATTTTAGATGAGCCTGTTTTTCAAAGACTAACTACCTTAGCAAATTCTGCAATGAGTGGCTTAAAAAACGCAAAAAGAAACCATAGTCATTAAACAGATTCAAAGGATCTAGAAATTACAAAAAAATATTAAAACCGAAAGGAGAAATGATTCTTATTGTAGTTTATATCTTACCCTTTGAATCAGACAATTGGGTTGCTGAGAGCTTTGAACAGGATGTAAGCCCCAAAAGATTTTTTAAAAATAGTATTTTGGAAAGTGGCAGGAGTCCCCGGGGGACGACCCAGAACAAGCTGGAGAGACAATGTCTCTAGACGGGCCTAAAGCGCCTTGGGATCCTGTTGGATGAGCTGGATGAAGTGGGTGGCGATAGGGAGGTCTAGGCTTCCCTGCTGAGACTGCTGCCCCCGTGACACGACTCCAGAGAAGCGAAAGAAAACGGATGGATGGAAGGATTTGTTTTTTGTATGTGCCTTCACTGCTTTAAACACATCATTTATAGTAATATCAAGTTTATGGAATGACTTAAGAAGCAACATTCTTATTGTTCTAATAAATGGCCATTTTGTCTGTTGAGTGAAAATTGATCAGGGCTCAGCAAACTACTATAAATATATAAGGCTGAGTTGTATGTACCCTTACTCGAGGAAAAAGACGCTTATTTAATTTTCAGCTGACATAATTGGCAAAACGGCCACACTCCAAAATTGATAAATACAAATGTTTTTTGATAACATTTTGGTAATATTTATCGGAGTCAGCACATTGAAAAACGTTTGACTTTACTTTAAACTTGATTGGGCCCATTTTGACTGGAAGAATAATATGACTGCCACTATGTATTATCTCTGTTCTTCCCTTTGGACTATCTTTATTTTTATATAAAAGTAATTTAAGTGAGCACTGCTTCTATCAACATACCTTAAGATCCAATTTGGTGTTGACAATCTCATTCGCGTCCTGGTCAATGATGTCTGACTCATAGAGAAGATTTTTCGGCACAAACTGGGGGGAACTCTGAGGAACCTTCATTGCATGATTAGTTGCAGTGGAGCCGATTCCAAAGAAATCGAGAATTACCACCCAGGTCTGCAATGTGATTAATATGTCCAAGCAGTTAAAGTCAATATCGATGCTTCGTTCTATGCCGCCGTATCGGGTTTTGAATTCTGGGTGACTTTGGTCCACCAGCAACACGTTGATGTGAACTAACGACTCATCAAATTCGGAAGTGGCCTCAGGGGAAGATGCGGGCCGTGTAGGGGAGGGTGGCGGAGTGCTGGGACAGTCTGGATCCTTTGATTCACGGTGACATGCTTTATAAGTACCTGTGTGCCTTTGGTAGGGTTGAAAGACATTTTGAGCCTCTTCCATGTGAGAAGGAAGAGAGCGAGGCATATCTGGGTACTGAGCGTTTGATGCAGATGGACAGCTATGAGAAAGGTATTCTTTCGAACTTAATATAGAAGGCTTTGGTGCGCCACGGGAGACAATAAGATGTTTATGCTCAGGATTCTGCTCCAGGAGATCCTCCATGAGCACGGAACGCAGAATTACCTGAACCTCTAACAAATGCGGGTGCTCTTTAGTGAACTCTCCCTCAAGGTCACGGAACTGGAGACTGATTAAGTCTTGAGAACCCTGGGTAAGGTCAGCACTTAACTGGACCTCTAATTCTGCCACATGAACAGTTACTTTCAGCTGAGTAAACGCAGGAGGGTGAGAACTTTGCTTTTGAGACTGAAGAGGCAAAGGTGAGGAGAGTAACGAGTGTGATAAACTGATGTATGGAGGGTCTTTTGCAAAGAGTCCGCCATGGGGGTCAGGAAAGCGATATGGTCGGGTGGAGGAAGGAGTTGGTGGTGGGGGTGTTGGTGGTTGACTGGGTGTGACGTGTTGCTCTTCAATGAGGAATAAATTATCCAGTGTCTGGAGGACCTGCTCGTACACAGCTTTGCAAAGGAACACCTACAACCAAAAAGTCACATATTAAATAATCTGCATTATTATTCTGTTTTTAAAAGTTGACTAAGTGAGTTCACAAAAAAAATGATAATTTTGGATGAGAACACACTAGAACACACGTTTTCTAACGGTAACGATAAAATCTTAGTTTTAGAGACCGATATGTTGACAATTCAAATTAGTGTGAAATTAACTATTGACATGAGCAACATGTAAATAAATTGTAATAAAAGCTATCAAAAATGTGGGTTTAACCTCAAGAAGCATTTTTAAAAAAAATTAAAAAATGTACCTGAACCGCATTGACAAATTTTCCTTCAATTCTCAGCAAAGCAGTGCTCTTGCATGACTCTTTGGAGGTCAGTAAAGTGTATATGTCATCTTCGATGGGCACCTTCTCCAGGTTGAATTGAATGGTGGTATCTTTCAATATATGGAATGCTGGAGAGAAAAATGATGACCTAATGAAATTATTTATTTACAACATTTTGGAATTGATATGGTTACCTTTTCCCTGGCTTAGGTATTCAAAGAAGTCATGCCGGGTAAACTGGGGCTCATCATGATTAATGCTTCCGGTTTGCGAAGGCGCAATGCTGCCATTTTTTCCTTCTGTCTGCATCTTCTTCAAAACCAATTGACTTGTGTTTAGAGAGTACAACCGAATGTCCTTGACAAGGACTTGGAGTCGTTCCCCCTCGGAATGTTGGCCAGTGATGAAATTCTGGATAGTTATACTTCCCAGGTGCCCTACAAGCAGTTCAGGGTGTCCAGGTTTGCGAGGAATTGACACTACTGGAGATTCAATGTTAATATTTAGAGTCAACTTAACAAAGAAAGTGTCCAAGTGGGGTTCTATTTCCTCCATGGAAATATCCTCTTCGTCATCTAATGGATAAGACCAACTCTGAGTTCGACTTCTTCGCGATGGAGTCTCAAAGAGTGAAAACATACCACTGTACTCTGCAGTCTTTGTGGCAAGAACTGTTGACACTTTCGTTGCAGCACTTTTCAACATGGAACGGAAATTGTCCTCTAACTCGTTCGCAGAAAGACTCAGCTCCATCAAGAACTTGGCTGAGTGGTTGTAATGCAAAGAAGCCATATGAAGATTTAAAGTGCAATCCCCCTGGGACCTCTCTAGGAGACTAAAGTTCAAAGCCTCTGAAGGAGAAAGTTCTTTTTCAGCAAGCAAAGGTACAACTTCATCAGCCAAGGAGTCTTCCACGCTGCCAATCCTTACCACAAACTGGCTTCGACCTCCTTCCTGCGTCAAGTCCACTAACTGTATTGCACCAAGTGACCCATTAATGTCCATCCGACTACCTAAGGAAACATTAACTTTGGTGCCAGTAATGCTGGCAGTGGCAATCTTTAAACCTTTCTTCTCAGCACCCAAGACAGTTCCCATGGACACAGTTCGAAGGAGGAGGAGGTTAAGTCGGTGAATCTCAACAGTAAGCTCCTTGTTCTGGTCATAAGTAGACTGAAATGTTCCATCATCTTCTTCAGTGTTTTTCAGTTGCATTGCAGGTTGTTGCAATGATGAGGATGTCATAGGGTTGTCTTCCTTGGGGAAAGATTTCTGAAGGAACTTAAGGAGTTCCACCATTGTCTCTGGGTTTAGAATAATGTCCAAGTTATTGACCTGCATGCTTATAACCTGAAGGGAGCTATCCAGGTTCATAGAAGGACAGTCTGAGCTAACGAACTGGTACTCAAGTTTAATTAGAGCCTCTTGGTCCTTTAGAAAGGAACTGAGGGCTGCAATTTTATCAGTGCGCAGACATGACTCTGTGTGATGGCTCTGTTGCTCGGAAGATCTGCTTTCATATGACATTGGGGAGGATGGCTGGCTCTCTTGAAGACTCCCAGTGGGAATGTGAAAACTGAGGTTTTTATGAGATGACACTAGAAGGTCAAAATCTGAGCCATAGGTCTGTAGCGTGTCAACAAGAAGAAGACCGTGGACCATAAGGGAGACCTCTGCATCGTATGGGCGCTTAACAAAATGCGCATTTGTGCCAAATACCTTCAGAACAGATATGTACCGACCATCGCTCTCTACACCAAGCTGCATATAGTTTATTTTAAATTCAGCCAACAGGAGACGGGATTCCACGAGTACTTCCCTTGTGTGTTGTTCCAAAGTCATTACACTTTGAGTTAAGTTCTTGGCTGAACCTTGGATTTTCCAGGAGCTGTCCTCTCTTTGGAAGATTTTCTCATGGCGTAGAGTGACCGCATCGGGAGACTTTAAAACCTTGTCGTGGCCTTCTTCTGCATTCCCATCTTGTCTCGTTAGCCTAGCAAGGCAACTCCTCAACGCTGTCATCTTCTCAAGGTTGATATGTACTTTGAGATCAGGCAAGGCTCCTGATAGCACAGCCCCTGGAAGCTGGGGATCTGATGTGTAACGCAGTCTCTGCTCCAGTTGCAACAACACGTTGAATTTCTCCACCACGTGAGTCGGGCCAACCTCACTCTCTTGAAGGTTTTTCCAATTGTCTTTGTAGCGACCAACCATGATCTGCAGATCCTTAAAGGACAACGAGTATCTTTCATAAAGCTTTCTGCTATAGGCCTTTGTACTTTCAGTTGATCCTAGGCTGGGGGTCTCAGGACATTTTAGCCAGTCTTTCAAGGGCATGTCGAAGTCAGGTGGAGATTCTGGTGGAGTTGCGAGGGGTGTTTGGTAGTCCTCATCACTTTGGTCTTCCCTTTCAGGTTGTGAAGATCTTGATTCTTTGGGGTCATCTTCAATAGGCAGAAATACAAATATATTGTTTGCATTTTTTAAATATACACAACAATGAGTACGTTACATTGTTTAATGATGGGATAAAATATTTCCCAATTGACCTTGAGAGTTGGTGAGCAAAATCCTGCCCAGATCAACAATTACTAGCATTGGATCCCCTGACTGGAAATCATCGGGGAAAATGACTTGCGGTGCACAAATGTCCAGTTTCATAGTCCAACGCTTACTATTTTCCTAAACAGGATGGCAACAACATTTTAAAAAAGGGGAATTTACTTTTTCAATGTCAACCCTTACTAGTGAGTCTGACTTACAATAAATTCGCCAACAAGCAGCTGATCAATAGTTTGTCTGATTTCAGCTTTTGTTTGCCTTTTTAACTTGTCATACTGCCTCCTAGCAGCCTCTGCCACTTTCAGCTCCAATTCTGACTGGTATCCAAAACCTAGGGGGAAATAAGAAATGGCAATTAATACATTTCCACCAAAATAAAACAGAAGTCAAAGTTCAATAAATACGTGTTTCTTCCTACACTACATCAAGAATTGATCCTATTTCTGACTAATAACTGTGGGGGAAAAAAACGTACAAGTAAAGATGCCATTTTAAAGCAAAGGTGGAAAAGGTGCTCACACAGTAACTCTGGTAAAAGCAATCATCCAACCAACTTTATCTGAGTAAGAAAAAAATATATAGACATTGAAATGTAGGTACAATAACTTACCTGATGAATGAACACGACCTTTGTAAAAGAATTCTGTCACTTTTTTAATTGCTTGTGGGTTGTAGATGATGTTCAGCGGGCTTGTATTCACTTCGAGTCGTCTTTCAAACTTTGACCTCACGGGATTACGCTCATAAATCATTTCAAACACAGGTGATGAAAGATTCTCAACACTTGAAATTCCTAATAAGAGAACAGAACAAGGCCTATAAAAGTCACAGCACCAAATAAAATATGTATTCCATAAATATGCAAAATAATACATTCTAAAGAGTCTCAATAATTGGGATAGATGGAAACAAATTGTTTAAAACCATCAAATCTGAATTATGCTGGTTAATTTAAAAAAACACAATACATTATACAAACCATTCTGACCTGGATTGCTACTTGGTGGCCCAGATGTTTGGTTAACAGAAATGACAACCTTGTCCTGAAAGACAAAATTATGCAATGCAGATAATCCACAAACGTTGTGTCCCACCAGGCTTCCTCCAGGAAATATTACTTACCATTTTTGGAGACACAAGAACAGGGAAGACAGTGCCCTCTGTGGTCAAATCTCTGAGAAACAGACCACCCAACTTTACTGACAGTAGAGAGGACTCTGAGCGAGGTAAAGACTCAACAACCACCTTAACCTCTGTGAAAGAGTCATTACAGCACAGAGGTTTATTAGGTAGATTATTTTGTTAAGAATGTTTGTGAATGCTGCTGCAAATTAATAGACACAAGATTTACAGTACTTAAGTAACGGCAAAACAAAACAAAAGCAGAGGATCATCGAGAACTTTCCATCGATAAAACGAAACAAAACAAAATCCAAACACTCTGGTGGTGTTCAACAAATCAATAAAGAAAATGTTCAAAACACATGTTCTCCAGCTGTCATGGACAGAAAAGAAATCCCATCACTTTTTGCCAGACCATAAATGAAAATCCCTTCTAATAAGATACAGTACAGTGTTCATCCAATCAATATTACAACCAATTTGTGATTACCGTATTTTCCGCACTATAAGGCGCAACTAGAAGTCTTAATTTTTTTCAAAAGCTGACCATGCGCCTTATAATACAGTGCGCCTTATTTATGGAACAAAATTAATTCGCAGTCTTGCAACTAACTTGCAGCCGCCGACTAGATTTCCCCCCGAACGCAAAGTAGTCCGCGGTGTATGCTGGGATTTATTTACCGGCGTTTCATTGGCTAACCAATGTGTCAATCATCATTTGAATCGATCACTATTGGCTAAAGTTATTCGGAGCCTCGGATAGGCTAGAGGCCCGAAACCAAACCCTGCAATTGGCCGAAAAAGATGTGTCAATCATCCGTTAAATCGATCACTATTGGCTGAAGTTATTCGGAGCCTCGGATTGGCTAGATGGCCAAAACAAACCCTGCAATTGGCCGAGTTTAGCAATGGCGTAGCAAGCTGGTTAAAGTACGCCATAAAGAAACATGTTTCATTAGTCTGTATTTGTACATATTTTACTCTCCTGGATTTACTTCACTCACGGTTGTAAGAAGACCATGATTGCGTATCATTATTGAACGTGAGAACTTAGGTGAGCTATGCGGCTTTATATTTTCCCGGTATCTTGTTTTAGAACAATCTTGATGTTGCTGTGATGAGTTGAGTGAATTCAACTCAATTTCAAGTGTTTATTGTCATATGCACAGTAAAGTTGCGAGCGAAAAAGAAAATAAAAACTAAGAAATGTTTGGCATTTCTTGAATCCCAAGACTTTAACCTTCCGAATGATATTTGAAATGACGCATTTAAGTGACATCGTACGGACACCGCATCCGCACGTGTCTCCGACACGTATTTGCTTCTTTGCAAGCTTTGGGAATGTTAAGGGGGTAATCAGTTGGACTGAATCATCTGACTGTTTTGTTGACGTTCCCATTGTAGCGCCTTATAATCCGGTGCGCCTTATCTATGGAAGATATAGGACCAAAAACTATTTTTTGGGGGTGCGCCCTATAACCCGGTGCGCCCTATAGTGCGGAAAATACGGTAAATAGTAAATTTGACTGTAAGACTGAAAATGAGCACAGAAAAGAACGACCATTCACAATTTTATCTTACCAGAAACCTCAAGCTGGATTACTCCACTTTCTTGTGGTAACTTGTCTTTAGTGTCTTGATGGAAAAGTGTAATCCCACCTTTCTCCAGTAAAAACTCCATCTGAGCAAAAAGGTAATCTCTCCTGGTAAATGTGTTTAAAGTATGGGAGTCCTCCAGTGGGTCAAACAAATCATCAGTTTCAGCTAAAGTAAAAAAAAAAAGATCAGCATTCATCATTTCTGTGACAACGAATGGACATTGTATATGGATTCAAGTCGAAAAACAGTATCTCACCCAATATATCCCATGAGGATGGACTTGGGAGAAGCACCTCAGGGCCACTGTTTGGGTCAAGGGAATCTCCATGCCAGCCACCCCAGCCCGGAAACCAAGACTGCAAGTATTGGATCATACCAGAGCTCCCACTCTTTGGGATGGTTGCACTGGGTGTGGACGCTTGGGGGTCACTGCTCGTCTCTCGTACAGTCTGTGTGAAGAGGACAAAAAAACATGCAGGAAAATAAACTGACGTTGTAACAATTATGCATTCTATCGTCCCTCATCTTATTTCACCTCAATAATGTCTTCCTGTTTTCGAAACCAGTCGTGAACAATCTCTCGGAGACTCTGCAGCTCTTCCACAGTCTGCTCCTCTTCTATTCTCTCAATCTCACTCTAAATGCATGCACAAAACACAACAGGAAAGGACCACATCACAATGTTAGTATATTATCTTCAGGAGCTAGTGTACATTGTGAAAAAAATGATTGGAAACATTTGAGCACTTTCTGATATCATATCTTACCAGTTCTTGAAGGCTTAAAGTGATTCCTTTGAGTTTACGGAAATACAAGCTGGTGTACGTCTGTGCATCGCGTGCCCGTTGGAGGGCAAAGGTCCAGCTTCCCCGGCGACGTTGTTCTCTGATCTCACTCAAGTTAGCCTCAATAGCAAACAACCACCATTGTCTGCAGCTAAGAGATATGTGTGAATATACTTCCAAATGTGCAAGTATTTGCAGAGTTAACTCAGCATTGTGTGTCTTACTTTCCCAAGACGGAACAGTTGGGTCTCCATTTTCGATAAAGCATTTCTCTTTCCCGTCGGTAGAGTTCTTTGAGAAAAGCCATGACTTGTTGGTATTGGACCTGGTAGGAAACACAATTAAGGCCAGAGAAACCTCCTAAATTCTTAACAACACTTCTAAAGCAGTGTGATAGTAACTCTGTAAAACATGGTTTCATAAAAGACAAAGTGGATGTCAAGATCATGTCAATAACATTAAAACGTTGAAGCCTAAGAAAGAAATAATGACCATTAGTTATTACATGTCTTACATACTCGAAAGCAGGGGTCAGCAACCTTTTTGGTGTGGAGTGCCACTTTCAAATGTCCTTGTAAATCAGTGCCACACCAAGATCAATGACTCGCACAACACTATTTTAATATCCAACAGAGCTGTAATTTTACACCAGTCCAAATATACAACAGGGATATACATTTTAATCGTATAACTCAGTGTTTTTCAACCCTTTTTGAACCAAGGTACACTTTTATTTATAAAAAAATTCAGAGGCACAGCGTCCGTCGAAAATGTTCGAAAATTAAGTTATGTCAAATATTTCACTGTACTACCTCATAAGCAGATAATTAGTTCATAAAAGAAAAAAAATACTTAAAATAAAAAAATAATGATGTGCTTTATGTTTTTATTTTTACTGAGCAATCTTAAACCGCTTTGTTAACAAATTAAGTTATTAAATGTACTGTGCTACCTCGAGAGCAGATAGTTAGTACATAAAAAGTATATAAAAAAGTATATCTACTGCCACCTACTGATATGGATGACTATTACAGTTTCTTGTCTGAAGATTTCAAAATGCTAAATAATGGCCTGATTTTTTCGAAAGATAAAATTGGGCAAATTCCAGCGGCAGACTAGACAAGGTCTCACAGCACACTGTTTGAAAAACACTGGTATAACTGACCAATTTATCTTCCACTATTCTTGTTCATTAATCAACTAAAAAATGAATGTGAATGACTAGTGGAAAGGCCTGTAGCCATCCGTGACTTCGACTTTCTGCCACAAGAATTAACCAGAATCAACCATTCTTCATCAAAAATGAACTACAATCAAAAAACAAGTGATATGTACAGCTACCATACCATTTATCAATTATATCTTGTTGCAGAAAATATCAAAATTTGAAAGAACAGCAGCAAAGCAGAAGGCACGCACGCGCGCACACCCACGCGCACACACACTCTTCTTAAAAATATTATCCATCAGTAAATGGTTTTCTGTGCTTTGCTAAGCAGTGAGGAATGTGGTAGCTCGTGTTTTTAGCAGTGACAAAAGGTTTTCAGGGTCTGTGTTTGTTTACCACGCATTTTAATGTCTCCGCCTTGAATTCATGTTCATGTTTCGTCTCGTAATGACTTTTAACACTTAACGTGCGAGGTGCAATGCTCTCGAGGCATAATGCACAAAACAGCATGATCATTTTTGGCACAAAGCCTCATTCGTCTGTCCACGCTGGCTGGAAGGAACGGTATGTCTTCGTTCGAGGAGCCGTCATGATTCGTTCATTTATCGCGTGCAGACACGCACTCACACAAGAAACAGAAAAGGAGGGGCGCGACCGTAAACACGGCGCGCAACTGAAAATGCGCTATAAACAAAAAACATTATTATTTGTATTATTTTTTCAAGCGCTCGCGTGCCACTAGTTAACCCCTTGCGTGCCACTGCTGGCACACGTGTCATATGTTGCCGACCCCTGCTCTAAAGTCAGGTAATAAGTCCAACCTGAGATAAGCGCAGGGACATGGTCTCCAGCTGAACATGGCCTTGAATACGTGGGGTGTGTCGGAACCTCAGAGGCTCCTTGGAGGTATTTCTTTGGAGCAATACGGAGGCACACACTGGTTCAAAGATATACTGGTGCTCCCACATATTCATGCATTTGGTCATTGCTTCCTGCAAAATTTAGAAGACAAAAAACAGACATGAAATGATCTGCATTGAAATGATCTTTACAATGTGCTCCACATTTCCCAATAGCGGCCTTGTATTGCAGCCATGTAAGACGCTAACCTGCTTATTGGGGGTATTAGGAGTTCAGTGTCTTACCCAAGGACACTTCGACATGTAACACGGACGGGCCGGGATTTGAACTGGGATCCCTTGATCCCAAGACGAGCGCTCTACCTCTTGAGCTACTGCCGCCCCATGACTGAAAATACTTAGCCCAAGTATTGGTAACCGGACATGTAGACTTGGAATGTAAATGCTAAATATCTGCTATGCTAATTGGAGTGAACATGCACACAATAGCTTACTTAAACATCTGGAAATATTAAAACAATTGCCACAATTAAGATATTAGGGCTAGTAGGCCTTTTTTTTTACCATACACTGCCATCAGAACAGAATTGATACATTAAGTAGTTAGCATAAACCTCTCCATCTAGATAATTACTTCCTTGGAGTACTACAGGGTTCGTACACCTTTTTAATGGTCAAATTCAAGCACTTTTTAAGGACTTTCAAGCCAAATATTCTATTTCTCCAGTACCATTAATAGAATAAATCTGGTGTGAATCATGTGTTTTGCAGATCCACAAAAATTTTTTTTTGCATGGCCCATAATAAATGTCTATAATTGATACGTAATCCTTGTACTAATACACATTTCATAGTGCGCTATTTAGATATACCGGTATCATGCACCTGTCCCATAGGGAGCGATGACGCTTCGTACAAGCTAATGACAGCTTCCGTTAATCACGAAAGAAGAAAAAATGAAATGGCAAAGAAAAGCCACCAGAGAAGTGTCGGCATCATTTTTGAGCAGACTCGCTGAGAAACATTGCAAACATTTCAACCATTTATAAGCAATTAACCCAAGATTCAAGCACTTTTAAATCCTTGAAAACTCACTAAATTCAAGCATTCTCAAATATTTCAAGCACCCGTATAAATCCTAGTATTACCGCATATACAATCAGCTTTCTGGTTATGAATGGGACCAGACAATATCCTTGTATTGGCCAATTTTCTGTTTTACTTTTTCACACCCAGCCCATTCACTGGAAAATGGAACTTGGATATAAATATCAGTCAATGGCAATAAATGAGTTAATTAGTTAAAAAATTCACCCTCTGGGCCCTTTTGAACACTCAATATTTGTCAAATGGGGTAATTAGGTTGGGGGAGCGATCGACTGCAATTTAGGGACTGTCCAGGAGTATTGATTTATAAAAAAGTATATATATTAAATTGACCAAACACAGAAATAGGTTTCTTTTTCAACAGTGTTAACAGTTGAAAAAAATATATATTGGCAGTAGCACTCAAATACGGACATAAATTAACCCAAACAAAGTATACAGTGCTTGTGAACTGTGATTGATTATCACCCCTAAATCTTGCAAGATAAAAATAAATTTTTATGCTAAACAATTTATTTAAAAAAATAATAAAGAAAAAAATAAATTTTATAATGACATAGTTTCAAGTAGGTTCAAATGATAAAAGGAACATTTGAGAACATGCAGATTTCAATGATCTATTTTTTTGTGAAAAATTAAAACATATTCGTCTGATTCCCTACATCATTAGATACAAATATGTCTAAAGACAAACAGACATCTGAGAACACCAAACATATAAAAGATTGTGTAAAGCTGCTTAGTGATTAAGCTTAATCTCTGACATGGTGGCCCTGCCAACCAAAGCAGACAGACAATTTTTAACCTGTTTAACTAACACCTCCCATGAAAGGATTGCGGATGCAAATCAAATCAGTACACGATACCCGAACAGTTTTTCTGACCTGGATCTGATTAACTGGGAGTTTAGCCAGTATTTCACATTCTGTATCCCAGTACACTCTAAAATCTTCAATCTCCAGCTGCTTCTGTCGAAATGGATTGCAGGCCTACAGAAAAAGTAAATGCTCTTAATGATCTGTGCAAAGTAGGACAAAAACATTCTTGTAAAATAAAACTGCAGATACAAGGATGTTTGTATCAATCTGAAACATCACACCGAAAGTTTAAAATGTGCAAAGCATTTGGTTTTACACGGATGTTGTACTGGATCGGCAGACAAAATTGGTATTATTGTAAAAAATAGGAATCGGTAGTGTCAAAATATTGTAATCGGTCAATGGCATTTTTGTTCTAATCCAAAAATTACATCTACTTCAACATTACAGGAAATGCACTTTTGCTCGATCAGGGAAATGTTTGTTCTAAGGTTAGTAATTCAGGGTTTCTCATCATATCCAGTCAGATTAAAATAATACGTTTATTTCGTGGCGAGAGGTTCTTTAGTTTTTATATAGGAGGATCCAGTTGTAGAGGGGTAAGTTTTAGGATTAACTTTTGTTTTTTAAAGGAATTGGTCAGTCTCAATTGGCAACGAGCTTTAGTGTTCAGTAAAAATGTAAATTATTTCAATGGCTTTCACAGGATGGTGAATCTTTGATACGATCACTGATTGCGTTGTGTTTTTAACCATCTGAATCCCTAATCTTGACTGAGTGTCTAACGGTTTGTATGCTATTTTTAGGTTAAGAGCTAGACTCTGGCTCTCCTGATGCAGATGACACACAACTATCTTCCAATAGAGGAATGTGCCTCACTAAACTGGAAATTTGGAAGCCTGCATTACTGAGATAAAAAGATGGATGTCACTCAACTTCTGGCGCCTTAACTCTGAAAGACCAAAATGTTAATTATTGGTCCATCTAAATGTCGTGACTTGGTCCCAAAAACATCATGTGCGGTCCCTTCTCAAGGTTTCTTCATTTTTCTCATGTTGAGGTTTTTGAGAGTTTTCCTTGCCCTCATCTAGGTTTTAGATCAGGGGATGGTATAATAATAGTCTGTAGTTTGAAATAATCTGTGGTCTGTGTAGCGCTTTGAGACTCCTTGTGATTAAGGGCGTCACAAATAAACATGACTTGACTGGAAAGTTTGCTTATTTTCACCACACTTATAGTTTGAAAACCTGTGGATTGTCTGTGGGTTTTTTTCATTATTTTGTACGTTGCTAGGGAGTAAACTCAAGAATGGCTCAAAATCTCAAGACCCAAACAACCAGTCAAAAAAAGGGACCAAAAAGCTTGTAATAAAGAATGGATAATCAAATTTTACATTGAACAGTGCTTGCCTTATCTTTGGAGGGATTCTGAGCCGAAATATTGCTGACGCATACTCCAAAAGAGAAAGGCTTCTCTGGATTGCAGGTGTCATCCTCAAAGCGCAGATGTACATCTTGGATGTTCAACTTAACACATTAACAACAACAACAACAAAAAAAGAAGTCAGTGACATTAAACAAATTCAATAATATACAATATTTAGTGTTAATCTTTAGTTTAGTATTTAGCAACACAGCAGGCTGCCCTCTCTCACACACGCCCACTGCGCTGAAGGAAAATAAGTCTGTATACTTTTCGTTTGCATTTTTTGTGACATTCACAAAAGAACTCTGCTTGCACCTTGTTTTGAAACCATTATCTACGGGGATAAAAATTATCTTAAGTAACTGTGGGAGGGAGACAAGTTTTAAGTCGTATATTTGTTGATATGGGACACACATTGTTTTTATTTTATGCATTTTATCAAATCATCTGACATCACACAGAGAAATAAATTGGCTGAAAAACTAGCTGTTGTCTGGATAGCGGTTTGGCTGAATTTTTTCTTAAAAAAACATCTAAATATTTAGTTATTATGGCTATTTGGTACAAAGAGGTCACCAACCCCTGCTATAAAAAGTAAACATATTGAATACAAATAAAACAACACATAGAATTCAGTCATTCATTGTCTTAGACTGCTGTACCTCAATGTTTTCCACAATCCTGGTAACCACTGATGCAGTGACAGAATACCAGTAAGACTCTCCTTTTTGTTCACACTCACTCTAAGAAAACAAGGATAAAGCACACAGCATATACATTAAACAAAAGATAAGTCACTCCCAAGTGGTTGGTGCTTGCAAACAAAACAACAACAAACTTACTTTGAATCTTTCTTCAATAGTCTTAAGGAGATATTTCTTGCGCTCACTCTGCTCCTCTTTCTCCTTCTCATGATTATATTCTCGCAAGTGTGCGGGGCCAATAATAAGGTTCAGCTGGGACATGGAGATAACCCAAGGGTCACTGTGGGGCCTGTAGAAAGGGATCTGAAGTGTAATTTTTCCAATGAAGCCTGGAGACAAGAAGAATCATGGTAAACAAAATTACATTACACAGCAGATGTAGGAAAGATCATTATCCCATTTGCACATTATCACTTATTGTAGTAAACTGTTGCACTGTTAGCTTACTAAATCCATAAAAGTAACCAAAAAACAGTATTGGCCAAAGTCTCACCTGTTTTAACCTCAAAGGGCAAATCAAATTCTTTGAGGGCATCTTTCCTCAGGGGTAAGTTCTCCAATTCAACTGCACCTGAAAAGCAGTGATTAAAATATCTAAATTTGTCTCACTATAAACTGAATTGTGAAACTGATCCTGTAAATGGTCCATAACAGAAAGCCATCAAATTTACCTGCACTAATTCTGTCAAGAGGAATGGTAAAAGATTCAACCAAAAGCTTTCCAGAAGCTTGTTGATGGCTATCAAAAGCGCCTAATTTAAGTGAAAATGGCCAAAGGACATGTTACCAAATATTTGCACTACTGTATGTTTATTTCTGACCCAGCAGATTTGATTAATTTTTCTGTTAACCGATAATAAAGTCATAAAAGAACCAAACATCATGAATGTTTTTTGTGAAAAATAACTGTTTCAATCACTCTATCAGAGAAAAATCAGAGTTGTAGAAATAACTGAATTACTGTGTGCGTGTAGGTGTGTGTGTACATATACATAGTATAAATTTTACATTGTCCCATCGAAATACAGTGCCATGAAAAAGTATTTGTCCCCTTACTGATTTCTGTGCTTTTTGCATACAGGTATTTATCACTCACACTGGTTTCAGATCATCAAACCAATTTTATCACAAAGTTACAACCCAAGGAAATAGGAAATGCAGTTTTGAAACTTTGATTCAATTTATTTAGGCACAAAAAAAATAAAAACCTATGTAAGAAAGTAAGTTAATAGTGAGTTGGGCCACCTTTGGCAGTGATAACAGAAAATAAACGTTTAGAATGATTGTTGATGAGTCTTTTGCAACGCTGTGTGGTATTTGACCCACTCTTCTTTGCAAAATTGTTTAAAATATGCCACATTGGAGAGTTTTCTAGCATTAACTACCTGTTTGAGGTCACAGCACAGCATCTCAATTGGATTTAAATCAGGACTTTGACTTGGACACTCAGGAACGCCCATTTTGTTTTTTTTGTAGCCATTCAGAGCTGGACTTGCTGGTGTGTTTCAGATAGTTGTGCGGCTGCATGAGCCAAGGGCGCTTGAATTGAGGGCAAAAATTGATGGTTGGATATTCTCCTTCAGGGTCTTCAGGTAAACACAAGATTTAATTATTCCGTCAACCACAAAAAGTTGCCCTGAGGTTGTTCCTGAGGCAGCAAAGCAGCAGTTCACGCTAGAAAACATGCTAGATTTGAAACAAATTTGCAAAATTCCTTGACAGTGTTATAAAAGACTTATTACCAATTATCGTCAAGTTTTGATTTGGGTTATCATCCAAAGGTTGCTATTAGGTTAAGGGAGCAAGTACTTTTTCTCATCGGGCCAGATAGGGTTTGATTTTTTGTGCCTTAATAAATGAAAGTAACATTTACAAACTGCAAGTTGTATTTCCTTGGCTTGTTTCTGTGTGATATCAAAATTAGTTTGATGATCTGAATCCTTTGTGAGTGATACATATGCAATAAACACAGAAAAAAGGACGGGGGCAAATACTTTTTCACAGCACTGTAAGACACTTCGCTTAAAAATGCATACACATAACATAAAGACGGCACAATGTACAAATTATGTGACTCAATTTGTACATATTTAAAACAGTACCTTTAAGCAGTGCAATGGACAGTTGATCTGTGTTCAAGTTACTGACATATTTTCCCAAATATGTGTTCAGTACCCAGGCGACAAGGCCTTCCAACATCCTGCTGGTTCGGGGATATCAACAACAGCAGGGGAAGGTGCAAAATGTCTGACAAAAAGAAGGAAACAGACCCAGAACATCCATGTCATATGTAATTCACATTTGAATGCCTTTATTTTTAGAGAATAACTATTTTAGAACAACAAACTAGTAAAATAAATACAGTAGATTATGTTGTGTAGAGTTGTTAAAGTTAGTGGTTTACAACTAGGAACAAAGGGAACAAATAGAATCTCATTGTTGCAATTAGTGTTTTAAAAGAGGGAACTACTACTAGGCTGCTTCATGTTTAGGTGTTGACTGTCTGGCATTATAATTAAGTTATTATTTTGGATAGACTGGATGGAAAACAACCTCTAGGTTTCGGCCTGAATCTCACCCTGGTTCTTTTATCTTTAATGCTCGCTATAATAAAAATAAGAACCAGCAGACTGCATGTTCTTGTTTAACTATTTACTGGATGCCAAAAAGATTCCTGTGGAGCCTTTTTCAGCATAACGTGGAAGAAGTGTGTCTTTTCCTAGATAGATCCCTGGTCTTACACTATCTTAGCCACCGACACAGGGGGTGTGAGGGGCTAACTCAACCTAACCTATGTGCCAGTGTGAAACCAAATGGTCTTGACTTGATCAAACTGGATAATGTGTTCAAGAGTGCTTTAGTTATAGACGCCAAGAAGGTCACAGGCACCTAGCAGGTCAGCTCAAAAACCAAAGTTGTGTTGATGTAACGTGAAAGGTAACTGGACTAAATACATTTTCCTGATGAAATCATACAACTATTATGGCTTGTAAGTGGAAACTGGAAAGGCAAAATTTTCATGATTAAATGAATATTTATAGATGTTCACAATGTTTGTGTAATGTTACCAAATGCTAAATCATTGGAAGGGGGATTATTACTTGTAAGGCCCCTTCTTAAGGTTTCTTTTTTCCTCATGCTGAGGTTTTTGAGTTTTTCCTTGCCCGCATGTTGGTTTAAGATCAGGCGGTGGTGTAATTGTAATCCTGTGCAGTACTTTGAGACATCTTGTGATTAAGGGCTACACAAATAAATGTGACTTGATGTGACTTGACTACAATAAACACTGTGTGTAAAGTATCTTCCGGTTTCAGATGAACATTTTAAAGCCTGTATTTCAAGTTTTCAACAATACAAAAACCCCATAGGAAGTGAAAATTCTAACTACTGTTTGTCGAACAACTATAAAGACTAAGACAAGGAGGCTGAAAGTAAGAGTTTGAAAAAAAGATTCATATGTAACGGGTTTAGTAATAACTTTTGTTTTATTGAAATTCCTGCTGAAATATGTGTATAGTTTTTGGTAAATGTCCTGCAATGATGAGTCCAACAGTGCCATCTGCTGGTATGGGGTGGGGTTTGGTTTTGGCTTCTGACATGTGACCGGGAGGCGGGGTTTGTTGGCAGTCTTACCAGTGAGAACTGCAATGGTAAGACACATCTTTTGGTGCTCCACAAAAGAAGTTAATTTTAAACATTATAACCACTGCTGACAAATCTCTCAACATGCACAGTAATGTGATTGAATTGTCAAGCCGTTTAGGTTTATTTTCGCTTTGTTTCTGCTTTACTAAATTATGAATTCCCCTTGTAGAGATCAAAGAGATCAAAGCCAGCAGAAAAGCTAATGTTGTGACTCATCCATTTGCAGAAACTGTAATAATAAAAACCTCATCATCCAGTCCAGCGTGAATGTGGATCTTTGGTGGGACACGTACAACGCGGTTACACATATAATGGCAAGTTAGCTTGGTGTCAGGCATCATAATCTGTTTATTTACAGGTTCTATTTGTATAAATGTTTTATTTCAAACTTACCGCTGAGTACATTGGTCGCTCTCAATCAATCACTCCTTCGCTGTGTCCATGCCACTGACAAGTAGGTGACAGTTCGCTCACACACAAGGGAGAACTACAGTGACCATAAGCGATAACATTTTGGAAAAGAAATAGTACCACACGAAGTGGAACACAAGCTAAACCGTGACAGTTTAAAAGGAACCCAGAATAACCAAACATACAGCGAAAGCAGGCAACTCCAAAGCCAAGGTGGCAAAGGGAAGGGCAAGGTTGTAGTCCACACGTCTAAGCTAACCATAAAGCTAAAATTAGCTTAAGAAAATGATGTCCGCCCAAAAATTAAATCACATTGAAGAAGAATAAAACAAAATCTACTGTTTAGGGGAAACGTTTTTTAAGGAAAACGAGGATTTTTCAAATCAGGAAAACACAGATCAGATTATTTGAGATTTGTGTCGCAGGATCTTATAACCATTGGACTTCTGACTTGTATTTCCTGTCACGTGATCAAAACAAACTTTCTTCTTTGTGGCCATAGTCAGCAATATTTTGTGCATACTAGAGATAGAGCGACACTGTGTTAACAATGTACTGTTTTTTTTTGGTCGGATGTTTTTATATTTCTGCTGTAGCTTTTCTTAAATTATTTGTACGGTAGTACTTTCTTAGTATTTCTGTGGTGTTGTTATATTTTGAGAGTATAGATTTTGATTTACACCTTTAGTATTTTGTAATATATTTGTAGTATTCTCATCTCTTATCCTCATTAGGTTAGCAGGGGGCTGGAGCCCATCCCAGCCATCTCCAGGCAGTGGGCAGGGGACACCCTGAACTGGTTGCCAGCCAATCGCAGGGCACACGGGGCCCGACAACTCACTCGCTCATTCACACCCAGGGACAATTTTTGGACCGGCCAATTCACCTGAAATGCATGTTTTTGGAATGTGGGAGGAAACCCACGCAGGCACGGGGAAACATACAAACTCCGCACAGGAAGTCTGGAGCTGGATTTGAACCCACGCAGGAGGTTCCCAAGACCTTAGAACTGTGCCGCACACGCGCTAACCACTGCGCCGCCGTGCTGCCCTTATTTGTAGTATTACAGTACTTCTCATCTCATTTCATTAGCCGTACCGCTTATCCTCATTAGCGTCGTGGGGGGGCTGGAGCCCATCCCAGCCATCTCCAGGCAGTGGGCAGGGGACACCCTGAACTGGTTGCCAACCAATCGCAGGGCACACAGGGACAGACAACTCATTCGCTCATTCACACCTAGGGACAATTTGGACCGGCTAATTCACCTGAAATGCATGTTTTTGGAATGTGGGAGGAAACCGGAGTGCCCGGAGG
The DNA here is from genome assembly GCF_059441175.1 of Urocampus carinirostris. Lineage (NCBI taxonomy): Eukaryota > Metazoa > Chordata > Actinopteri > Syngnathiformes > Syngnathidae > Urocampus > Urocampus carinirostris. The sequence continues at coordinate 20,023,583 of NC_142351.1, read as the reverse complement.
ATACCCACGCAAGCACGGGGAGAACATACAAACTCCGCACAGGAAGTCTGGCGCTGGATTTGAACCCACGACAGGTTCCCATGACATGAACTGTGCCACACAAGCGCTAACCACTGCGCCGCTGTGCTGCTTTACAGTACTTTTTTTAGTATTTTTGTTGTATTACAGTACTTTTATTTTTGTATTTTTGTAGGATATTTTCGCTCACTCAGTTGTCTTTTACCACCAAAGCGACAGTAAGTAGTATTTGAACACTAGATGTCGCTCTATTGTGTGGTGCAACCGAAAAAGAGTACTAAAAAGCACAAGGAGGAAGACAAAGTATAGACACTCAAAGTGACCAAAACACAACATTTTTATCCTCTTTTTTTTGCCCAGACTTTTGCAATGACAGAAAAGGGGAAACAAAGGAAAGGAAAGTGGGAGTGAGGAAAAGTAAAAAAGAAAACAGGGGAAAAGGACCGGAAAAGGGGGGAAATGAAAGAGGACAAGGAAAAATGAAAAAAAGAAGGAAAAAAAACAAGAAAAGGGGAATAAAGGAAAAAATAAAAAACGACAGAAAAGAGAGAAATTCAAGAAGAAAAAGGGGGAAAAACAAAAAAACAAAAGAATCAAAGAGGAAAATGAAGAAAAGAAAAAAGAAAAAGGAAGCTAAAGAGAAAAAGAAAAGAAAAAAAGATAAAGAAAGATATCTTTTTCGTTTGTGGTTAGTCATAGCAGCAAGTTGGTGGACAATCATGTCAGCTCCCTCTCGGTGATGCGCACCTTATGTCACATAAATACCAACAACAAGTATTTATTAAAATGCATGTTTATATGACAGTCATGCATCTTTGCTTATTATTCAAATCAATATTTTCTTTTTGAATGGAATCAATTTTTAACCATTGGGAAGAATTATAAATATTACACACTGTCCCTTTAAATATTTAAACCATCCAAAAGACATGCCCCAGATGGGCTCCAAATTATTGATGCAGGAAGTAACTCATCAACTGATCGGTTGCCTTTAACATTTAACATCTAATTTGAAAATGGACCACAATCATGAAGCACTGACCCCCTCCTCCTTAACCTGTGTTCCACTTCAGGGGATTTGACTGCAGATTATGATGTCACACTAGGGTTCTAATGACTATTAAGGGATCACAGTCAAGATTGAATACTATGAGGAAGAGGTTAGCTAGAAAATTACAACTAATAGACAGAATGCCTTAATGGACTGTTCAGGAAATTACAATGGGATTTTTTTATTACTATTGTTCTCTAAAAATATCAAGGGGCATTCTTTGAATAATGAAACTGAATCCTGATTCTCCTCTTTGAGGTAAGATTTTCTCTTCTACAATTAGGAATGGCAAATATTATTTTCTAACTCGTGGTATTATTTATATATTTTTATTCCAGTTTATCCCAAGAAGCATCCATAAGAAAGATGAAGGTGAAATGGACCATGCTGGGGATGGTTGTCTTCTTTCTGCTTTCTGTGGTTATGACCATCTGTTTTATTTGGCAGTACAGGATACCGAAGTTAAAGACAGGTATAATTTTGTCCAGGGTTTCTTGTGTCTGATTGCTAATTTGTGATGGTTGAAATAGGATTATTCTAGGTTTGTGGGGGATTATACGATTGTGAGGTTAGAAAAGCGGGGAAAGAACAAAAAATGGCGGACTGAATTTGTCATTCAGATGACAAATGATTGGATTTGTTTTTTCTGTTTGTCCGTCCTGGTTTTTGTTTGGTTTTTATTTGTTTTTTTGTTCGTTTTTTGTTTGTTTTTTATTTTGTTTTTTTGTTCGATTTTTGTTTGGTTTTTATTTTGTTTTGTGTTTGATTTTTTTTTTTTTTTTTCAAGCTTTTATTTGTTTTTTGTTTGATTTTTGGGGGGGTCTGTGTTCAGTCTGTGTTTGGTTTTTATTTGTTTTTTGTTTAATTTTTGTTCGTTTTTTATTTGTTTTTTTTGTTTGTTTTTGTTTTTTTGTTTTGGTTTGATTTTGGTTTGTTTTTTGTTTTGTTTTTATTTGTTTTTTGTTGGATTTTTAAAAAAATTTTGGCCTGTGTTTGTTATTTATTTTGTTTTTTGTTTGGTTGTTATTTGATTTTTGTTTGTTTGATTTTTGTTTGGTTTTTATTTGTTTTTTGTTTGATCTTTTTTTTTGGTCTGTGTTTGGTTTTTATTTGTTTTTGTTTGTTTGATTTTTGTTTGGTTTTTATTTGTTTTTTGTTTGTTTGTTTTTTGTTTGTTTTTTATTTGTTTTTGTTTGGTCAGTGTTCAGTCTGTGTTTGTTTTTTAATTTTTATTTTTTGGGGGGTCTCTGTTCAGTCTGTGTTTGGTTTTAATTTGGTTTTTATCTGTTTTTTGTTTTGTTATTGTTTGGTTTGTGTTTGGTTTTAATTTGTTTTTTGTTGGGTCTGTGTTGGGTCCGTGTGTGTTGGTTTTTGATTGTCCGTCAGTCTGTCCTGGTTTGTTTTGTTTTGGTTGTGCTATTCCGTTTGTCCGTCAGTCTGTCTTGTTTTCTTTAGAATGGTTTGTTTGTTTTGCTAACGATTGTTTAGAATGATTTGTATTTTTGTTTGAAAAATGTGTAAAGTATGAATGCTCTATTTACGAGGAGACGTGTACGGAATTTAGGGCAATAAAATTACATTTGTCACTTCATAAACCTGTTTATGAAATGTTTTTTTTTTTAAATCAGCCACCCTCCAACACCTACATTATTCCTATTCCTGCTTGTCGCCACAAATAAAATGGAGCATCCTATATTTGTGGAGTGAGAGATTATTAATTTATGTTATTGTCATTACCAGAAGTGTTTGTAAAAGAATTGAAAGCAGAGGAAATGTGCCCACGTTTTCCTGAGCCTGTGCCGCTCAAACACCCCATCATATCTCTAAGAGTGGCTTTAGAGAAGGTAAGGGAATGTTTCAAAAATTATTTTACACGGGGAAAAAAAAATCACCTGTTGAATTTACTGAACCTAGTTTTATCAAGTGGTGTGCAGATAAGAAAATCAGCCAAATTGATATTTAAGTATAGACTTAGAATAGCTCTTTGGATGCAAAACAGGTTATTTTGTGCAACCATTTGACAAAATCTATAAACTATTTTATGTGTTTTCATGTAGCCTGATTATTATTTTTTATTTTATACCAGGTTGATATATTGCTGAAGACAAGTGTTGACAATACCAAACTTCCAGCAATATCTTCCATTTTGGTTTTAAATGACTCTGTTCTTTGGATTGGTAATTTTGGTAGGAAAAACATCAGTGACCCAACATCACCTGCACCTGACGAGTACTCAATATACAGGTAAACCATACACACAAGAAACAAATCTCTATTCATTTGTTCAAGTCAAGTCAAATCATGTTTTTTTGTATAGCCCTTAATCAAGAGGAATCTCAAAAGGCTGCACAGACCACAGATTATTGAAAACTACAGACTATTATTACACCATCAGCTGAAATTTTGTTGCTTGAATATTAGATCGCTTGCTCCTAAAGCTTTAACTGTTAATTATCTTACTTGTGATCACAAACTCAACCTGATGTGAAACCTTGTTGAGACCGGATGAGTTTTTAAAGCTAAATGAGGCTTCCCCTCCCTGTTTAACCAGATACAATGTTAATCAGTCCTGCGTAGCTACCACACATCCCCAAGATTCCAATGAAACGTTTTGGTTACCAACTTTAATTTCTTTGCTCAGGAAGGTTGAATAGAGATCCTGGATGATAAAAAGCTTCACTGACGCTATAGTGTTGCAATCTGAAAACAAGTCTCATTTTTGGAAAATATGTCTAATTTTCCATAATAGCAATCCACAAAGGTCTTTTAAGTAGCCCATTTTTGCTGACTAACAAGGCCAGGGCTGCTTGATCTGTATGAGCAAACAAAGGCTACTGTACCAAATACTAACATTCATTTTCTCAGTTGTTCAAATACTTATTTGCAGCTATATCACACAAATAAATCAATGAAAAATCATGCATTGCGATTTCTGGATTTTTCTTTTTAGTTTATCTCTCTCACAGTGGACATACCTACGACAAAAATTTCAGACCCCTACATGATTTCTAAACGGGACAAAAAGCAAAATAGCAGTGTGTTCAAATACTTATTTTCGTCACTGTAATAGATCATGAATTGTGAAATACAGTGGCAGTCCATCTTACAAAAACTGTAGATTTTTTACATTCTGTCTGCAATACCGCTCAGCTGCAACAGCTTGGAAAGGACAGCACTTTTTACACAAGCTTCTTGGTGTCGTTTTTTATGTAAAAGAATAAAAACAAAAGAGTTACAAACAATGTAATAATTCAGCACAAGGGTTAATGGTTAAAGTTTTCTGAAAGACTCTTTCAGTTGTCAATGACCGTAATAAACTGTTTAAGAAATATTTGAGAAAAAAAAAGCGAAATAACTTCCCAAAAGAATGCAGAGGGTTGTGGATTCTCGGCCACCTCATGTCGACCTGTGCATGAACCATCCCGTTCATACCTATACCATTATTTAATATATATGAACCTTTCAATCGAATTACTACAATAGAATTAGCATCCTCATAGTCTTTTATGTTTTTTTTCTCTACCAAGTCTTTATTAGATGTTTTACTCTGGAGTGCCATGTCGAATTTTGTTGAATACAATGTTTCACAAAGTTGATATCAATGACAATAACGACAATTCTATTCTACATCCGCAGAATTGCGAGCCTTTCCAAGATATTTCCCACCCTTATGTTGTACAAGTTGTGGGAAGACGGCCTTGTGGACTCACTCGATGACCCACTTGAGAAGTATACGGACAATTTCACCATTAAGAATCCATTGGGTAATGACGGTCAGGAACCGGCCAGGACCCTTAATAGAGCTTCCATTACCTTACGTAGAATGGCCAGCCACCTTTCTGGTGAGAATACATTAACTTACATTTTAATGAGTCATTGAACATGTTCCGAAGAAAGCCAAATGATGTTACAACTTAGACGATATTAGTTGTGGGTGGTGGTGAATTGGAAGGCATGCACTGAGAAAATAAATGATGCGAAATAGATTAATTGTTTTATAACAGTCATGCAGATTTTTTTCAAGTAATATAATTTATTGTTGTACAGGATTACCCCGAAGGTTAAGGTCAACTAATCTTCTTTGGAATGGAGACACAGAAGCAGCCCTACATGAGTTACAGGATGATGTCCTTGTTGCTGATCCAGGGACAAAGTAAGTTTTTCCTGTGTTTTTGTATTGTTTTAGCAAATTATTAGATCTTCTCAGCTACAACATAACAAATCTGTCAATGAAACCAGAGGCATAGGTTTAGTCTTGGCATTGTTAGGGACATAGCATATTCGTAAGTGATCACATGATATTGGTGGGATCAAAACAATGATTGCTCAATATTGGTGGTGAAATAGTGTATTTTTTAATGATCACGTAACATTTATTGGTATAGACAAAACAATATTTGCTCAATATTGGTGGGGACACATTCTATCTGTCAAAAAATGATACATGTTCTCTTACAGTCATATCCTTTCCAACAGATGCCACTATAGCAATGTTGCCTTCTCCTTATTGGCAAACGTCCTCGCAGAGAAAGTGACGGGAATGGACTTTGAAATGTGGCTCTCCAATAATGTTTTGCAACGGCTAAACATGAAGGATACTGGTTTTGATATAACTCCAATGATTCAAAGACGGATGGCAGTGGGAGTTTACAGTAACGGTCAGCCAGCTCCCCTCTATGACTTGGGCTGGTATCGACCTGCGGGTCAGATGTATTCCACCACAGCTGACATGGCAAAGTTGATCATGTCTCTCCTTGGATCGCACAAGACACTCCTCAAGAGAGACACTCTAAACACAATGATGGCCCCACTTTTCCAATGCCAGAGTGGTTATTTCGCCAGGTATACTGGCACTCCATGGGAGATCAACCAGCAACTGGGCTATGATGTACTAAGAAAGGATGGTGACTTGGATGGCTTTGCAGCCTCTATGTCACTGGTGCCACGTCTCAAAATAGGACTGGTCGTCTTGATGGCTGGGGTGAGACCCCCAAATCATGATTTAGTTAAGCAGATATACAGCCACCTCATCCCTGCACTGGAAGGTGCATTCAGAGATGCCAAACAGACACCCCAACCACCGCCTGACCCAGCTCCTTATATCGGCTTTTTCACTTTTAGGAATATGACTTTTTATGAAATCCAAGTAGGGTCTGATGGGGCTCTGTTCATGCAACAGTTTGGACCACAAGTGGATAATGATATCCCAGACATTTACCGAACCATCCACCTTCATCATATTCAGGATAGGGTGTTCAGAGTGGTATTCAAGCACCCATACCCTTGTACGTTGAAAGTCAACAGTGCTTCTGTCTCCATGGAGACTCAAGACAGACAGCTCTTTAATTTTTACCGATTCAACAGAAAAGGTGTGTCCCCAGGGTTCGATTCCCCTGGGCTCAACACTTACAAAGTGATGAGGATTGCCAGTAAACCGCATTTTACTACATAAACTGTGTGATACTCAAACACGAAACTTTATACATTGTGATCACATTAGAAGCTGGCTGTTTAAACAAACCAAATCATGCTAGATTTGAGTTTTCTTCAACACACACCACCTATTTAATAGCCTATACCATTTACTGGCTGTCAATCAAATATGAGTATCCTAACTTTTTACAATTACTTCCATGGAAAATTTAAAGAATGCAAAATCTAAAGTTCACTTCATTTATTAGTTAACATGTTAAAATTAGGTAAGCGATTGGGTGTTTGTCTTTACTTATAAAATTTGTTGTCCATGTCTTTTGAAAAGTGATGGGACCAGTGGTTTAGGATCTTAAAAGATATTGGGAGTGAATTGCTTCAAATTCCATTTGCACATTCAGAAAATAATAAAAGACCAACCTTTTATATAAAAATGATAGCATTACACTTGAATAATGATATTAAAAATCTTTGAAATACATTTTCTTTAATCCTCCAGTGGTGCAAAGAAAAAAAGGTATGTAGGGAAGTTTCAAACAGTTGTACACATTTAAATCAATCGCACTACGTAGGAAAATTTTTTAAAAAAACTTTCAGTTTGTGTGCTATGTAGTCCAATAAAGCTTAGATCAGCAAAGTCCAAAGTACGGCCCAGGGGCCTGTTGTGACCCAAAATCAAAATATTATTGGCCTAAGTCATACAATTAATATGTGGCTTGCCAGTAATGTTGACCACAGTATAGAATAAATTAGTTCAAAAGAAAAAAATAGATTTCACCAGATGATGGCCACCTTGCCTTTTGAATTCTGTGAGAATTTTAGCAAACCCCATTTTTGACATGGCGGCTGTAAATAAAAAAAGGAAAGCTGACTGTGAGGGCTGTCGCTTCCAGGACAAATGTATATTGGACTATTTTTCACTGAAATCCGAAAAAAAACTGCATCTGCCTAATCTGGCAAGGAAAGTGGCTCTTTTCAAATATAAAATAATATCAAAAGACACTGCCAGAGGAAAAATGCTGACTACAAAAAGCCAACTTAAAATGAACGCTATAAAAGGGGGAGCAACTGGAAGCTGTTTAACTCCACAGCCGCTTTTTTTTTTTTTTTACAAGATACTTCGGGTGAAATGAAAATGCTACAAAAGCAAACTGTGAATTTGCAACAATGATCTTAGCTGAAGACGACACTGTTGTCATTTTAATTTCTGGCTGCCTTTAGAATTGATATTAACAGGTGAATACTGCTTTTCAACCCATAATGAATAAATAAAAAAATAACATGATTGACTAGTAGGGTAGGGGCCCATAACACATAGTGTCATGAAAAAGTATTTGCCCCTTCCTAAATTTTTTTTTTTTTTTTGCATTATTATCACTCACAAAGGTTTTAGATCATCAAACAAATTTTTAATATCACAGAGACAACGATGGAAATACAAAATGTTTTGAAGTGTTGATTCCAATTATTCGGGTACAAAAACAATTACTTTTATCTGGCCCTGTGTGAGAAAGTATTTGCACCCCCCACCTCTCTTGTAGAATCACAAAATAACTGTGACAGAGTTAAATTCCACAGGCTACACCCAAAATTGATTGCCACCAACTGTGTTGAATGAAGAAATAATTTAGATTGAATCTGTTTGACAAAAAATTTAAAAACATAGTTGACATGCTACAATCTAAATAAAACCAAGAGGAAATTGGGGAAAAAAGTGATTGAAATCAGTCCAAAAAGGTCACAAAGCACATTTTCCAAAGCTGCAGGGCTCCAACAAACGAATGTCAGAAACATTACCGGCAAAAAGAAAAAACTGGGAACAGTGGCAAACTTTCCCCAGGGTGGTCAAACAACTGACAAAATTTACTCCACGGAATAAACAGGTTCCAGATAAAACCTTGAAAAACATCCAAGGAACAGCAGGCCATGCTGGCCTCAGTTAAGGTTCATTACTCCACTAGAGGACACAGGCCAAAATGGAATCTATAGGAAAGGTCCCAGGTGAAAACCACTGCCGTCATAAAAGAACACAGATTTGTCTCACATTTGACAAAAAGCAGCTTGATTACCCTTAAGTCTTTTTGAGAAAAACTGTTGACTGATGAGTCAAAAATGTATTTTTGGAAGTGTGCATCCCTTTGCATATGGCTTAAAAATGGCACAGCATTTGACAAAAAGAAAACATGATGCCACCAGTAAAGCATGGAGGCGGCAGTGTGATGTTCTGGGGCTGCTTTGCTTCCTCAGGACCAGGACAGCTTGCTGTGGTTGACTGAATGATGTTAACAAGAAAGTCCTTAAGGAGAACGTCCGGCCATCAGTTACCTTTGGGATACTCGTAGGAAAATGAAAATACACACAACCTTTTTGGGACGCTCCCTTCATATTTGTAGCAATGTAAAAGGCAAATTGTTTAAACCACATGATTGACATCCCCACCTGTCAAATAAATACTGGATGAGCATTAAAATGCAAAACAGGTTGTTATTTATACTCATCATTAATGTACATTTTGTTATTCTAAACAGAAACATGGAATGCAAACACCTGACTAAAAATTTAAAAACTGATAGGCTATTGTATTTAGCTGCTTCATGGTAAAAAAATAAATCCTCATTTGCATTAAAAATACAAAGCTTTTAAGGGTCGAACGTAGCGGACATACGACAAGAACATCAAAACTGTAGCAGGAATGAATGCAACTAATTTATAAGGATTCAAAAAGAAAATAATTCATTCCAGTCAGATTCACACAAAGCATGTTGTGTCACACCTACCAATTGTGAATACTGACCTTTGGATAGAACAAAATTGGCACAAATAATGTTCGAAAATCTTAAAACCACTTTCAAAAATAAGCAGTTATTTCATCACTAAAAAACTGAATTTTTTAAAAACTTTTTTTAAACCAAAATAACAATGCATGGTTTAAAGTTGAATGTTCCTCAATGTTAAAAGTACAATGTTCCAAATTTTGTACAGACAAGTGTATTTTCCGCAGCTGTGCCAGTTCCTCTTTAGAATAGGTACTTTCTGCAAGAGTCTGATCCACAACGGCACTCTACTCGAATCCTCTTCTTTGGAGAACTGGGGACGTCTGTCAAAGTAAAACTGGAATCCATCTTAGAACTTTCTGTGTCGACTGGATCAACTGGAAGCAAGCAGTAAGTTACAAACTAAGTCACCCGTGCGATTCCGCGTTGAAATGACAACTTTGACTCATGGTCAAAATTTGCTATAGCCACTCACTTTGCATTTTGTAGTCAAAGGTTAGCTCCTCTCCTGCTCGAATGGCCCGTGTTGAAAACAGAGCTATTCTCGGGAGCCTCTCGTCGATGTTGTCAACAAAAACATTGAATACTTGGAGGTTTGGGTTGCACTATCAAAACAAAATATATATAATAAAAGATGTGAATGTGGTAGGTGTTAAGTCTTATTTGCTAGCAAGACACTGTGCAGTACATTGGTCAAATACAATAATGCAGATAAATCAATGATTTTATATACCCACACTGTGATTGACAAAGTGAGAGATGTTGCCGTGGTGAGCGGCATCTACGGTATAAACATCCGCCACATAGTCAAGGTCAAACAAATATGTGGAGCCTTCGAGGTCATAGATGCGACCTCGTTTCTCTGCTTCGTCTGTCGTGATAATCTGACAAAAGAAAACACGAAAATTAAAGGAACCATTACTTTTGTAAATATTTTTGGGATTGAAGTGTGGTTACTGGGCTTGCAGAGGACATTTTTTGCAAGGTCAAGATTAACATCTATATTTTCAATATTATTATTACTAACCTTTAAATCACAGAATAAATACATTATGAAGTTTAAAAACACAAAGAATCCAATCTGTAAATTAAAAAAAATACTGTAAAAGAATGTAAAAAAAGTTGTGTATGTATACGCTCTCAACCCCCTTTTTTCAAATTTTCTTAGATTTACATGCACAACACTCTTAGCCAAGCATATCATAAATATAACCTGCTTGATGGACCTGGCTCGTTGGACAATTTAATAAGGCCTGCCATAATTTTCTGAGTATGTAAAATAAAGGTTCTAGGTTATTTCTATCAAAAGTTGGGATTTGTTTTTATATAAATGCAAACCAAATCCTCCCTAAGGATATGCTCTCAGCTTTAGTAAACCCAGCCGAGTCGTTTGAGATTACGTAGTCTAATGTTTTTGCCCATGCACTACTAACATTTTTATTTTTTCTTAATTTCAAAATAGTACGTCAATTAAGTCAAAATTTATATTTTTTTCATAGCTCCCATGTGAATCTGTACAGCGTGGTGAATTGGTTCATCTGTAAAATGGCATTCACTCAACCGTTAAATAAACCAGTTACGCATTCAAAGACTACCACGAGAATCTTTTCCCCTTCCATTGTTTGTGAATGATTGTAATACAGGAAGTGTTGGGAATAACGCCGTTATAAATAACACTGTTACGTAACGGCGCTATTTTTAAGTAATGGGGTAATCTAATTATTTTTTCCGCAGTTACTGGCGGTTGAAAGCTGTGCGTTATTTTGGCTGCAGAATACCAACGGCAGGGTGACCCCCAGAAACCTGGTTTTCCGCTCTCCTCCGTTATTTACATCAACTTGTCGGCTAAAGCCACAATTCAAAATAGCCACTACCATGTTGTTAGAATAGAATTTACTTTTATTGTCGTTCTTTGTAACAATGCACACAGAACGAAATGTCGATACACCTGACCCGTACAGTAAACTAGCGACCCGATGTTAGATAGTGATTGCGAATCTAGTTGTACTAACATGCAGAAAGAAAAGGCGATGAAGGCTGAGTTTTGACAGCACGTGACTCTTGTCGTTCGTAAAAACAAAATGGCTCTATATGCCGGCTCTTAGAAGTGAACGAAGGGAGCCAGCTCTCCACTAATCAACAGCTAGTTCCCTCTAAGACGTATTTTCTGTGATTGGTCAATATGCTTTTTGGGGGATTCTCTGTTGTTGACCCTAAATTTGTTGCGCATAAAAAGGTTAAATTTGTTTTGTAGATTCATAATTTTTTAAATTATATTTCCTTTGTTTTTCAGTAATAATGTGTTTGTATAAACATGTATTTTATTCTTGGTTTTTCTTTTTATCTTTTGTCATTGTATTTCCCCCCCCCCCCCCCCATTTTTCTTTTTGTCCCCCTTTTTGTGGGGTCCTTGTAGTGAGCCAAGCTGAAAGAGCTCTAAATCACTATTAAGTTGCGAGTTACAATAACATACCTGTCAGCGTATATATTTTGCCCATATTTTATATATCTGTTTTTTTATCATTTCAAATTGTGTATGCCATATAACAATTTTTGCACAGGGGAGAAATGTATTTTTTTTTTTAATTGTTTTTTGAGAGACTGATCCTGCCTTGCCCATTTTGGCTCTAATCCGGATCGCCTTTGTCACTTGTAGCAGATGACCGCATCATCGTAGACCGATAATATTGCTGCGGTACACTAGCAAATGTAATCCCCGACCAAACCTGTTTTTCAGGCGTATTGTTAACACAATTTACTTGTTGTTCTGTTTTTTTTTTTTTTTTTTAAACGTCTTAGCATGAAATCAAGAACCGGCATCCTGTCATAACAGCGATTACAAAAGCAGCAGTAGGAAGATTTCTTATTGTAATTTACCAAATCTCTGATATGAGTATTACATTTAAAACTCATATCAGTGAATTAAATGTACCAGTAATTAAATTTAATACCCATATCAGTGATTTGGTATGTTTACTCGCGATACAATAACTTACAATAGTACAGCATCGCAACAACACTCGTTACTTTTAGTCTGATTAGATGACAAGCATAATTTTAGCATTTAACTACTGTCTCGTTTACCATTCTTTTGTGTGACTTGTTTGCTGTGTCATTGCCTTTCATAACTAGTGTATTTATGATTTAATAGTTTACAAGGGCACACATTCATCATAAATCTAGCTTCTTGATTTTGCTCTAAAATTTGCATCAGATTGATGCGTTTCAATTTAAAACCAACAACATTTTCTTCTGTTCACTCACCATCAAGTGTCAACATGGAAACTCCAAGACAATTGAAAGAAGTGGGTTGTGCTACTGACATAAAATTCCACAAGCAACGGAAAAATGATACATTTCCTGTTTGCATTATAACTCGCAGACTTCTCTTAGACAACATTATTAATAGGTGGGGTAAATGCTTCCCTTTAATGAAGTCCAACTTGATGATTATATAAATGTACAATTGGGTTGGAGATACGAGAATATTAGATCCTCAAGAACTTTATGAGATCCTGATCTATAAGCACAAAAGAATTGTTAGATTGTCTTTTATTAATGGGATTCTTAATGAGTTATATTCCACTAAGTAATCAGTTTTTTGCTTGTTTATTTATTTTATTGGGTTTAATTTATTTGTATGAAAGCTGCTGAAATCCGAAAGTCCATATTTTTTGTGTGTTACAGTAGTATATAGTACAAAAAAAATACAATGAAAATGCCTTCTGTGCTTGAACGAGTTCACTAAATGCATACAGGAAAAGGAGGCTATAAATACAATGCGTTATTTAACTGTTTCTCAAATGTGAGATGGACAAGCATTTATAAGCCACTCTTTTAGAGTGAATGCTGAGCATGGCAAGGTGTCAATTCCATTAATGAGTAGAACTGGTGTGCCTTCGTTCTTAATGGGGGTCAAGGTTTAAATACCGCGTACATTTGGTGCAATTTAGCATGTTCGCAATATTCAAATGAAAGCGTGTTCAGAAGGCGTAGTTGTCTTAAAATGTTAGTTTTTTGTTTCAGTTAAACATGGAATGTTTAGAGACTAGCAAATTATTCAATTTAAAAAAGAGATGTGATAAAGGGATTTATTTTTGATAGATTTTTGACATGTTGCCCACCTCTACACTCAATCTTACCTACCTCTCCCAAATATTCCATGACAAACGTGTTCTTTTTGATGTTCTGCAGCGTGCGGACTCCCCATCCCCGACCGTTCTCTGTTTTAAAGATGGCCAAGTCAAACTGAATGCCTTTTTGCACCACTCGGTTGGGGCAGTCTCCACTACAGAGGCACAGAGAATTGCATTCGTATATAGGCTGTCCTGGCTTGATTCGGACCTGGCCATGTTCGTTGTAAGCAACTCGATGTAATGATGCACCCGGACAGCATCCGTTCACTGGCTCCTCTAAACAGTTCTTGCACTCACACCCAACTGCCATTTGGTCAAAATCGATCCCTGGTCCGGCTTTGTAGTTGTTGATGTAAGTGAAGTCCTTTGGCGGACCTTCAAGGTCAACATCGTTCTGGACAAAGATGCGACCAGGATGGTTGCAGTTTAGGTTCAATTGAGTCTCCCAGCTTTTCAGTCTCTGACGGAGTTCAGCTTTCTGAACAATTAATGTTGAAATTTCCTCATCAAGCTTTTTAGGGATACAACGTCTTTTCTGGCGCCTTAGCTCCTCATCGAGGTCCATGTGGAACTGCTTCATCAGTTTGGGGCATTTGAGGTGCCGCTTGGGCTCCCAGCTGTTGACTGACTCTGGAAAGCCCCTCCATTTTACCAAGTAAAATTCTTTTCCCTAGAAGAAGAAAAAAATCGTATTAGAAGTGAAAAAGAAAATTGTGCATCCCTTGAACTGCATATAACCCCGGTAGAATTCGATTTCCAGTAAAACTTACAAATATTCAGTTTGGATGTGATGTCATACGAAAGCATTAAGATTAAGGAAATAGTTTAAGTCAGAGATGGCAAACTCGGTTTGGTTTTGGGGTCTGATCCTTTTATCAACCTACCTTACATATTGACAAGGGGTCTTTTCACTCACAATAAGGGGGAAATGTCATGTGTTTACTGGATTATTTTAACAGTTGAGGGAATGCAGTTTTACACCTGAACCAACGCACCACACTATACAAATGCAACACAGCCCTTTAGTGGCCAGAGAGAGCATTTGATTTGCATTTATTTTAAAAATCATACATTTTTGATAAACATGACTGGGAGACTTGTTTCTTTTTTGTGATATTCTAAGAACCATTCATGGTGAGGTGGGTTAAATCATCCAACTAGCTGGATCAGGCCCGTGGGTCGTATGTTTGACATTCCTGGTTTATGTTCTCTAAAGTTATTTTCATAGTCAGTTGTACACCCATTGATTCAGCTTAACCACAGTCATCTTAAGAATGTAGTGTGTATTTGTCAACAACTAATAGACCAACAAATATCCCAAACAATTACAATGCAAAGGTTTTCACTCAATAAATCATATATATCTCAACACTTTAGTCACTACGCGTGCTATTCAATGTCATCATTAGCTTTAATGGGAATGTTTAATAAAAATAAAAGACATTTAAAAGTACCGTTTTGGTCCTTTTGTAGTCACAGAGGAACTCCACTTCATATTCATTGACATTGGCTTTAGTTATTCCCAACTCTTCACAGAAAAGCCCCTCCAAACGACATATTGTTTGAAGCCCGTCCCATGACATCTTGCTGGCGACACAACAATCTGAAAGCACAGAATACTGGAAAGTTGGCACTCTTGGTCACACAAAGCCTAAGGAATAAAATTACATTGTACATAGGGTATACATCTGTCAAAGTATTAAGAAAGATGTCTGTTTCGACCCCTAATTTAATGATGGGCACTGAAAGATAAAAATGCAATTAAAAAGCCTTTCGTGAGACAGATGTGGAAATATGTTGAATATGTAAATATGTAGTAGGGCAGGTTCTGATATTTGAAGTTTTTCCCTTCAGGAATTACTCTAAAAAGGAATACCTCGCATATTTACTCTCACTAGTAAACTAGGAACACAACACACTAGCCATCAGAGGATCCTGTTTTCTTCCTGCATATTGTTGTAATTTCTTGATGAAATTAATCAAACTTTATTTGTATTGGACTTTTCAGGCATCGGGTTGCTGTATAAAACATTCTATGTACAATAAGAAAATACAATTCCTTCCTTTTTTTCACCAGCCAACCACCCAGAAAACGAAATACACAGACACACACGATGACTTAAAATAAAATAAGTAATAAAAAATAACATACATAAAATATGGCAAGGCATAGATTAACCATGCAAGGAAAGGGACCAGAAGAAGGCTCATCCACACTAATAGAAATGGCAGCAGATGGCCCCAGGAAGCCTTTTTAGCCAGCTAACCACATAATAATAATAATAATTTCCTTTGTATTGTCATTCTTTGTAACAATGTACACAGAACGAAATGTCGATACACCTGACCCGTTGTAGCGAGTCGATGCAGCCGCAGCCAATGTGACTGTATTTAAAACATGTTCCTCAAAGAATCCATAAAATGTCTTTAAAGGAGATGTTGGAATTGGGCCTAAAAGGCAGAATGTTTGGTTAACTTGGGAGAAAACTCGACAATGTGTCCTTGCATCAAACAAGGCAAAATCTTCCAATGGAAGGCTTTCAGTGTTCCCTCAGGTAAGATTGATTGTCCAGCGATTATAAATCTTTCATTGTGATAGGCTAAAAAGTTGGCCATGTTTTTAGATTTACTACGGAAGTATTGTTCAAAATCTTTGCAATGAGCATGTATCAGCTCTAATCAGGACTTTAAGTCAACTTAAGTCAAATGGTAAAAAGTGGAGAAAATGAATTTGGGGTTATTATTGTATTATTATTAACAGCCCTGGGAATAAGTGGAAGGGAGAGGAAGGCAGCTCCCCATAGGGTGGGGGGAAGCCACTGAGAGAGCCTCTTGCTGGCTCTGGAGTAGGAGAGGAGTTTAGCTGGGGACCAGGAGAAGATGGGCAGTGACTGGCCATCACTGCCGGTGTTATGCCGAGAAATGCATCCCTGCCCAGATTTGCATCCCCTCGCTACTATAAGCTAGTTTTATCTCACTTTTATATTACTTTTCGGAAATGTAATGGCAAACATATAACAAAAACCACTTCGTCTTGCATTTGTTGGGAATGTAATACAACTTTGTTTTTGTTGTGAAAGTAACCGAACGGCAATGCACACCGTATACAAATCACTTTTGAGCAGGTAACATGTTTATTTTGCCCTTTTCTATTCAAATCGCTCGCATTGAAACTGGTATACACTCTACCATGAAGCTTATTTCAGCATAATGAGCTTTACGGTAGAGTGCATAACAGTTCTCAAAAGTGATTTATATACGGTGTGCTCCGTGTGCATTGCTGTTCGATTACATTCCCAACAAATACAAAGACGGAATAGTTTAAGTTGTATTACATTCCCAACAAATGCAAGACAAAGTGTTTTTTGTTATATGTTTGCCATTACATTCCTGAAAAGTTATATAAAAGTGAGATAAAACGAGGTAAAAGTGGTTATAGTAGCGAGGGGATGCATTTTTGGCATAACACCGGCCCGCCAACTCGAGGGCTTTGTGGTTCAGGGTCGAAACGTCCAGTGACAGTTGGACACCACCTGATGACATCTTCTCCTGGTCGAAGGCTACAGTCACTGTTTGAAAGTTAGCACTGATTACAAGTGTATGTAATAGTGATGTCATTTTAAATGTTCTTTCTGGTGTTATTAAAAGTTAAACAGGCTCAAAATATGAGTAGAGAAATGTACTTTTCACCAAAACAGCAAAGGAACAAATTTATTATTGTGATGATATTACAAAATGACCACAATTTAATTTATCTTGGATTTAATATCAAGCAAAATTAAAAATGGTCAGAGCTAAGGTAAAAATACATTCTTAACGATTTAAATTGTTCTTTAACAGCTCTGAGATTAGCGACTGGTAGTTGTTTCATATTGCTAAGTCTACAAATTTCTCACAAAAAAATGTAGGACATGTAGTCATTATTTTTTTATGACAGTTGACAAAATCAGGTCAAATAAAATGACGCATGTGGAAGTTGGTTAATAATTAAAATACCAAGGTCAATAAGAAATTCAATTCTAAACAATGTTTTTTTAATAGAAAAATAAATGTTAATTACTGGACAGAATAATGGGTTTAGGAAATTAATAAACATCAGAAACACTCAATGTATTACTTTGAAATTTGAAACAAATGAACAAAAACTTTTTCCTTTTCTTTATCTCCAGCGGTAGGTAATTATGCAGGGCGGCTGAGTGGTGAGCACATCCGCGGCACAGTTCTAAGGACATGGGATCAAATTCAGCGACCAGCTTTCCTGTGTGGAGTTGGCATGTTCTCCCCATGCTTGCATAGGTGTCCTCTGGGCACTCTAGTTTCCTCTCACATTCCAAAAACATGCATGTCACATTAATTGGCTGGTCTAAATTGTCCCTAGGTGTGAATGAGCGAGTGAGTAAGTGAGTTGTCTGTCTCTGTGTGCCGTGCGACTGGCTGGCAACCCACTGCCCAAAGTAGCTGGGATGGGCTCCAGCACCCCCGCGACCCTACTGAGAATAAGCGGTGCAGATAATGGATGGTAATTATGCAATATATGATGGGGTCTGGCAGCAGAGTGGTTAGTGCGTGTGCGGCACAGTTCTGAGGTCATGAGATCGAACCTTCCTATGTGAAGATGGCATGTTCTTCCCGTGCTTGCGTGGGTTTCCTCCGGGCACTCCGGTTTCCTCCCACATTCCAAAAACATGCATGTCAGGTAAATTGGCCAGTCCAAATTGTCCTTTGCTGTGAATGAGCGAGTGAGTTGTCTGTTTCTGTGTGGCCTGCGACTGGCTGGCAACCAGTTCAGAGTGTCCCTTGCCCATTGCCCGAATATAGCTGGGATGGGCTAAAGCACCCCCGCGACCCTAATGAGGATAAGCGGTGCAGATAATGGATAGATAGATGGTAATTGTGCACCATCATCATAATGCAAATAAAACATCTAGCTACGATAAACACTACAGTACAACAAACATGTTTGTTTTACTGTTAAATAAAACACGCACCAGTGTAAATACCCAAACACGTAAACTCAATGAGCTAGTAGATCATACTGTTTGGATACATATCCCAACTGAAAAAATCGCATTTGAACGGGCAACTGCTTATTAACTTGTAATGTCAAGTAATGTTACAAATGTGATGAACAACGATGAAGAACACCGTGCAAACGCACATTGTAACGATCACCACTTTTATTTAAAACACAAAATATGATGACAACTTTTGTCAAACGTTTAACCGCAATAATCAAGCGCGCTAAAAATCGCACGGAGTCACGCGTAGATGATGGGTAGACTTGGTTTTTAGTTTAAATACTAGATCACAGAGAAGGGACTAGGGCCTCGTTAATAATGGGAGCTATCAAATGAATTACCTCCGTCTAATATTCTAACGCTGTTTTTTTTGTTTTCTTATTTTGCAGGTTTACCTTTCGAAAATGCCGCCATGTCTTCCACGCAGCCGCCAAAACTACGTATCGGATCAGAAGGCAAACGGAGACAACCGCTTTGAGCGCTAATTGGTTGAGAGATTTGTATCAGGCTTCCTATTGGTCTGCATACTGATTGCTCCTCCTTCTTGCCTTCGTTCTTCTTCTTCTTTTGATTTTCTTCTTCTGCTACTATTTGGGAATGGTCAAGCACGGTAAAAATGAAAAGCTTGCTTTCGCGTAACATCAACCAAATTAATGATGAAAACAAAGCAGACGTTTTCTCAGTAACTGTATTTTAATTGGCATTCAAGTATGGTAAGGTTTATTTAAGGACATGTCCAATATGGTAACGTGCTGTGAAGTGCAAAGACATTTTTCTCGATTTAAATGAATCTTGGCGCTTGGCTCCAAATGTGCGAACAAACTTGTAAATAACTCTTAACAAGCTATTCCAATTTTAACTGATACGATGCTCTTTGCTTTGCCGATTTCGAGTCTTCCTTGCGAATAAAGTTGACCCAAGGTGAGTTGTACAATTTTAACAAGTTCATAAACTATCGATCTACTGTCATGTTACTTCGCTCAAAATGTCCCATTAAAGTTATTTCTTAGTCGAGAGGATCATGATAAAGACTCAGGGCACATACATGCTTGTACAGTACGAATATCGAATAGTCAACTCTTGTTGGAAATTGCTGTGCTAGACTACGTAAAACTAAATAAAACTCAAGATGCATATGCCCAACTTTATATTATATTATTAGATATGAATTAATAGATATTCTCGCAAATTGTTGTAAAACGAGGTTCTGGAAAAGATCGAGTTAAAAATTGAATGTGCAGTTTGGGGGCCTCAGCATTGCATCTCAGCAAGGTTTTGGGTGCTCTGAGGAGAGTGATGAGCAACAAGAGTATGAGTATGGATGTTAAGAGGGGAACTGTGTGAGAGTGATTGTGCCGACTGTGTTGTATGGTGCAGAGACTTGGAGCCTGAACACAGATTTGAGAAGGAAATTAAATGTTTTTGAGATGAAGTGTTTGAGGAGTGACCAGATTGGATAGATTGAGAAATGAAATTGTGAGAGACAGAATTGGAGTAGTAGTGGAACTGAGCAAGCGTGTGGATGAGAGAGTACTCTGTTGGTTTGGACACATGGAGAGGATGGATGAGGAGCGAATGTTGAAGAGGATCTACAGAGCAGAAGTAAATGGAAGGAGTCCAAGAGGAAGGCTGCGATTGACGTGGGTGGATAGTGTTATGAATGCACTGAAGGAAAGAAGTCTAAATATAATGGAAGCTCTTGTTGGTGATAGGAATGAGTGGAGAGGTGTTGTGAAAGGATAATAGAATGTTTGGACGCGTTCTAAGGGATGAGCAGGGCAAGGCACCGTTTGATGCGGCAGGGGTAAACCAGTGAAAGCTGTCCGGTCCTGCTGTTGAACGAAAGAGTGTGTTTTGTCACCCTGACCCGATTGACATGGCTGCTTTCTTGTGTCCCGTTTCATCTGGAGGGACGAAAGCATGACCGACTGTGGTGCCGAGGTGCTTAACTTGTGGGTGTTTGGGCATTTGGGTTGGCTATGGTCCAAACATTTTGTGTGTGATTTTTTTGCTACTTTTTCACCTTTTTATTTTATTTGGTTTTTTTGTATTTCTTTGTCTTGCTGTCGGTCACCCCTCTCGAGGAATATGACCAAGGTAGATGGATAGATAGATAGCATTGCATCTCTGCTATTTGCAGATGATGTGGTGCTGTTGGCTTCCACAAGCTGTGATCTTTAGATCTCACCGGAGTGGTTCACAGCCGAATGTGAACAGCTGATCCACGGGCTGATCCAAGTCCGAGACCACGCTTCTTAGGGTGGCATGCTCTTTCCGGTCAGGGGATGAGATTATGTCTCTAGTAGAGGAGTTCAAGTATCTTAGGGTCTTGTTCACAAGCGAACAAAGAATGGAATAGGAGACCGACAGACAGATTGGTGCAGCGTCTGCAGTCGTGCGGACCCTGTACAGGTCCGTTGTGGTGAAGGAGGAGCTGAGCCGAAAAGGCAAGCTCTCAATCTACCAGTCAATTCACATTTCTACCCTGACGTATGATCATGAACTGTGGGTCATAACCCAAAAAACAAGATTCCCGATGCAAAAGGCTGAAATGAGTTTTTTCCGCATGGTGGTTGGGCTCTTTTGGGAGGGTGGAAAGCACGCTCAAACAGAAAAGACTCCATGTAGAACCAATTCTCCATGTTAAGAGGAGCCAGCTGAGGTTTGTGCATCTGATAAGGATGCTTTTTGGACACCTTATATAGGAGGTGTTCCAGGCATGTCCTAATAACAGGAGGCCTGTGCATGACCCAGGACACACTGGAGAGATGATTTCTCTAGGTTGACCAGGGAACGCCTCAGTATACGTTTAGATAAGCTGTATGAAATGCCTGGTAGACAGCTCTAGCCCTCCCTACTGAAGCTGCTGCCCTTGCGACTTGACATTGGATAAGGGGAAGATAATGGACAAATGGATTGAGTTTCACATGAAAATTTTAAAATGTTTCATTACCTCCCATACATCTTTAGTGTTGCTCCTTTTTAAAATGTGCACCATGTAAATACTGTATTTCGCCCACTGTACTGTAGTAATACAAATATCAAAATACTGTTTTTTTCTGCACTCCAAGGCGCACCGGTTATTACCCGCACCCCCCTCCCAAAAAAGTATTTTGTCGTATATTTTCCATGCACCGGACTATAGGGCGCTACAATAGGAACGTCAACAAAACAGTCAAATAGGTCAGTCAAACTTTATTAATCCTTTGATGCGCGCCCACGGGCCGTTGTACTGTTGAGAAGCAAATAAGTGTCTCAGACATGGTGTCCGTGCAGTGTCACTGAAATATGTCAGGTCAAATCTCATTGGAAAGCTTAAACTCTTGGGATTCAAAATACGCTAAACATTTGAAAATATACTCACCATGATCAGTCTGAAACAAGATACTCGAAAAATATAAATGCAGGGTAAATCACCAAAGACGTTGTCTTGCTGAGATCACACTCAATAATACCCTTAAATCAGTGAGTGTAGTTAATCCAACTGTATAAAATCCTTTACCTCCAAATAACTAGTCCATAGTGACCGATTCAAATGATTGATTGGTTCGGAAATGAAACGCCAACATATCCAAGCATGCACCGCGCACTACTTCTGCGGGGGGGAAAAAATCAAGTTGCGGCTGCTTACCGTAGTTGCGACTCAATATTGATCCATTTATAAAGGCGCACCGTGTTATAAGGCGCATGGTCGGCTTTTGAAAAAAAATGAAGGCTTTTAGGTGTGCCTTATAGTGCATATAATACAGTGCAACATATGTATTTCCTGTTTTAGTTTAGCAGCATCATGGACATATCCACATGGCTTTCAATGTTGATGGAGATAGCCGAAGGTTGCGGACTCGTGACGCTCTATCAAGGCTTTGAGCAAATTTGGAGACTTCTGCTCCTATGTCTTCTTAGCAGGCTGCTGTTCAGGTTGGGTGAGCATCACATACTTCTGATTACACAACGACTACATTTTCATGTTTTGACTCATTGTTTCCCCTTGAAAACAGCAAAGCGATGTCTTTGTGAATTGCAATCCGGCATTGTTTCCTTTTGTGTGTTTCTCAGGTGGCACATCCTCCCTGAATCATGTTGTGTCGATGTTTGCGGGGATGTGCAGCCTTTTCCTCTTCTTCAACCTACACATGTTATGGGTGATGCTGCTCAGTCTGATCTGCTACCTCATTCTGCTACTTGGTCGACACTCGAGTAACAAAGGAGTCTTTCTCACTGCTGCCGTTCTCGTTTACCTCCTCATTGGGTAAGAACACTCGTCATACATATGAATGTACCGTTATATCCAGACTATAAGCTGCAAATTTTGTCACACCATTTCAAGCCTGCAATTTATGCAGCAAAGCTTGGGTGCTTCAGTAGAAAATTTAAGAATAAGACAGATAAGTCACAACTGCCAATAACACCATAGAGGTAGTTTAACATACGGTAACGTGCTTTGTACATGAATAAAATGGCTAAAACCTTCATCATGGAAAATGCAAAAAGGAAAGCATATTATGCAGCTTTCCAGTCAAAAGCAATCAAGCTGGCGAAAATAAAGAAGGTAAAAGAGCTGCTGCTCCTAAATTTTGCGTTGATGAATCAATGGTGAAATGCTGGAAATGGCCTCCGGAAGTACTGGAACGATGTAAAAAGTTAAAAAATAAATAAATGAAAAGGCTAAACTAAAGTTCTTCTCTGCTGAAAGGCGGGCTTTTTGTGGTCAGGGGGTCTTTGTTCTCCCCCTCCTGGGGTGAGAACATCGTCGGCAAAGAGAAAATGTACAGTTAGTGACCACTCCATAGGTGTTTGAGCGCTCCCGAAAGCCAGGGTTCGGGCTCGTCTTCAATCCTAAAAAAAGGAGGTTCCGCCTCTTAATTCCACTAACTGCTTACCCTGGAGGCATGGAGGGACTGGCGTGTTTGCTTCACCAGCCTGGTCATCTCTCTCTTTCTCTGGGTAGCTGCTCTTAAATACATCTCCCCGGGCTATTAGTTGACTGGCCTCATGTGTGACCATTCCCTTGAGCAGATTGATTGCAGGGCATGTCCTGGGAGGTAATGGTGGGTGACAACATCGCCCAATAGAAAAGGACATGTCAGCCCACCCAGTACAGCCTCCTTTGAAGGGTGGGAGCTGCGTTGCCACAATGTAAAAAAATTTTTTTTTCCTTTAAAATGTATTAGGGTGCAGGTTATAGTCTGAAAATTACAGTAACTGAATGTCTTATGATCCTTATTAAGTTCCTTATTAAATGGGATTGCTGTTTCTAAAATGACAACCTTATTTACAAATGACAACCTTATTTACAGTGAAGAAAATAAATATTTGAACACCCTGCTATTTTGCTATTTCCCCCACTTAAAAATCATCATGGAAATTTTCATAGTAGGTGCATGTCCGCTGTGAGAGAAAGAAAAATCCAGAAATCACAATGCATGATTTTTTTAACGATTTTTTTGTGTGATATAGCTGCAACTAAGTATTTGAACACCTGAGAAAATGAAAGTTAGTATTTGGTACAGTAGCCTTTGTTTGCTATTACAGAGGTCCAACGTTTCCTGTAGTTTTTCACCAGGTTTGCACACACTGCAGGAGGGATCTTGGCCCACTCCTTCACACAGATCTTCTCTAGATGAGTCTTACTGATTGTATGGGGTGGACAGGTGTCTTTATGCAGCTAACGTCCTCAAAGAGGGGCATCCGATTCAGGATGATACAAGGAGTGCAGGTGGACATCTAATGGATGGACTAACAGGTCTTTCGGGGTCAGAATTCCAGATGATACACAGGTGTTCAAATACTTATTTGCAGCTGTATCACACAAATAAATTGTTAAAAAAATCATGCATTGTGATTTCTGTATTTTTCTTTTTAGTTTATCTCTTCCACAATGGACATGCCCCTACGATGAAAATTTCAGACCCCTCTATGATTTCTAATTGGGATATATAGCAAGATAGCTGGGTGTTCGAATCCCTATTTTCTTAACTGTAGGTACACCCCAAAAGGTGAGTGAAAAGCATGGCAGATTTTGACAAACATTTGTTTTTTGTTTTGTTTTTTCCAGAGAGTTGCATTTAATTGATGCAGTAACTTGGAACAAGATACGAGGTAAATGGTTTATACACTCCACAAGGTCTTATTCAAACACTGCCTAAAATGTTTGTCCTGTGAAAGTATGAGCAGAATTCAGTACAATTAGGTTTGGATCTGGATAGTATTTAAAAATGCATCCACGTGGAATTAGAGGTATGATCTGGCCTAAAAAAACCAGCCTGCCCCAGACCATCGGGTATGACATATTACAATGATTTGCAGGACAAAGCCCGAAGCAAACCCGAAATTTCACATTTTATTTGTGAGGACTCCGGAGGAAGAGAGGTGATTTATGATAACAAAAACATAAGTCTGTCTTGTAACAAAATCTAAGTTAAACAAGACTGTATACACATGTACACTATTTTATATTTATGTGTCTGCAGTGGTTATATTAACCACCAATTTTTCAAGATCGACGGATTTTTTCGGCGGGGCAACGGGAACATTTTAAGTACGTCATTTTGACACTTTGAAAATAAACCGCAGTAGCAGTACTTCCCTAAGAATCTTGCACAGTACTTTGAGAGAGAAAAAAAAGAACAATGATGGGTGAATAATAATTTGGAATGGGCAGCGAAGCCTGCGTTTGTGTCAGGCTTGGGCTTAAGCCCTTACCTCTACAGTACATGTGGCTTCATGAATTTTTTTGACTGTAGCGGCGTTCCACAAATGGAGATTTGATTACTGACTTTGATGCATGCGAAGCCGAGGCAACTTCTAAGTGGTAATCGGTTCAGTCCAGTTTATACAGGGAACTTTTTTAAACCACAGTTTACTTCCATTTTGGAAGTAGGTCTTTTAGTAATCCTTTAAATGGAAGCTCATCAAGCTATGTTCTTTCACTGTTGAGATATTTTTTTATGAAAAACCTCAAACGAACTTTACATGAGTGAAAACGGCAGCAAACCACTCCAAGCAATTTGATTGGGTGAGCGGTAGAGGTGGTTGCATCTCTGCACACAGCGCAAGGCTCTCCCTTGGTTCTTTCGCTCAGTGCAGTCTGCGCTGAGGGCAATTACGACTATAGCCTTCTTGTTTGCAGTATTTTGTGACATTTTTACAAAAGAACTTTGCTTTCACCTTGTTTTGCAACCGATATTTAGGACAACAAATGACGGTCAAAATGAGTATTAAAGTTCTTAAGTAACTGAGGTAGTGAAGCAAATTTCAAGTGGTATATTACTCATATGGGGCACAGGTTCTGGCATTATTATTTCATACATTTGATCAAATCATCAAATGTCACACAGTGAAATAAAATGTGCTGAAGAATTTGCTTTTGTCTGGAAAGCAGGTTTGGCGGTTTTGTTGGTTATTCTTAAAAGATAAAGTGTGGCTCTCTCATTTTTTTCTCTTTTTATTAATTTTTCCAACGCCGGCTCTTTGGATCAAAAAGGTTCTGACCCGCGATATACAGAAACCCAATATTTAATTTTTTGGAACATGTGTAGGTTTTTCATTCTGATAACATTTTAATTTTGTTTGTTTGAACAGGTAGTCAGATGGTGGTTGCGATGAAAGCTCTTTCTCTGGCCTTTGACCTGGACAGAGGGACAGTCAGCGCTTTGCCCACGCCAACTGAGTTCCTGGGATATGTCCTCTTTGTGGGCAACGTAGTGTTCGGGCCCTGGATCAGTTTTTCAACATACAAGGCCGCTGTCGTCGGTACAAAACTGGTGAGATGTTTTTGGTCGATTTTAGCTGTGCTTTGAAGGTGTTAAAACATTGCTTTCCACAGAGCTGGTTATGGCTGCGCTGCTCCTCCCTCAGCCTCTTAAAGAGTCAGTTTTGTTTGTTGGTGTCCTCCTGCATCGCACCATACCTGTTCCTTTTTTTCATCCCCATCAATGGAAATATCTTCATACACAAGTAAGGACATTTGCCGTCTATATTAACCCACAGCAGGAATCCTTACAAACAACAGCTAGACATATTGGGATTTTTTTCATTCCAGTGTCATGAAATTGTTTGAAATAGTTATGATGTGATGTAATTAATGGGGTCCTTTTCAAAGTCTCTGTATTTAGACATCCCATACTCACGAAGTCAAGTCAAGTTTATTTGTATAGCCTTTAATCACAAGGAGTCTCAAAGGGCTGCACAGACTATTGCAAACTACAGACTATTATTGCACCATCCCCTGATCTGAAACCTACATGACAGCAAGGAGTTATATGCTGTTGGTACTGCTGTTTCAATAAGCACCGGTATTCTTTTATTACTAAGATGTTTACCAATTTTGTCATTTGTTGATGCACGTTTAATATATTTTCAAATCAATGATGGAAAAATATTCATGACATGTTATATTTCATGTTGTACTTGAATTATTTTACATTTAATTTTTATTGTTTGTTAATGCAACATGCATTGCAGCCTGGTCATCCTGGAAGGGGGATTATCTCATGCGCGGTCCCTTCTCTGGGTTCCTTCATTTTCCTCATGCTGAGGTGTTTGAGTTTTTCCTAGCCCTTATGTAGGTTTTAGATCAGTGATGGTGTAATAATAGTCTTTAGTTTGCAATAGTATGTGGTCTGTGACGCACTTTGGGACTCCTTATCATTAAGGGCTATACCAATAAAGTTGACTTGACTTAAGAAAGCTGATGAAAATGCCCTGTAATATGCTTACTTTTAATGCAAAATATACCGAACAAAAAAAGGATATAGCGGCTTAAAAGTTACAAAAGTATACAGACGCTGCCCTACTTACAAACGAGTTCTGGACGATCGTTCGTATGTTGAATTTGTTGGTAAGTTGCTTCAGTGCTATATTTTGTGTGTTTATGGTTTATATACGTATGTTTAAGGCTTGTATAAGTAACTTGTACTGTTTTGTACTAAAAAAATACAAATTTCATAAAATAATCTGCACTATAAAGATAAAAAAAGCTAAGTTTAACTCTCTTGTGAAAGATGGGTTTCAAGAGTAAGGCTACCTCCTCCTCTGTGGTAGAAGTGGGAGAAAAAAAGTGATCCAACCATTTTTTTCAACCGCATAAATCTTTCTTATTCCACTTCAATTTCAAAAGAAACTGCTCGCCTCTTCTTTATGCTTTACACCAACCATATTGAATGGATGCATGAGATATTAAACAATAAAAGTGTCAAAAGTTACAGTACATGTAGTACTGTATGTTTACACGCGAACTACGAAGTAGAAAAATAGTTCTTAAAATGTGCAAAAGTAAATGCGAACAATGAAGTTTTGCTTGAAAAGACTATTTCTTAATTTACTTAATACATTTAATTTTTTTTTTCATTTTATCTTTGAGTTGCAATTCAAAAGTAACGGCTGTTGATTGTTACCTTGTGTATTCTTTGATGTGTCATAGCAAATGTTTTGTTAACAAAAGATAAGCAACCATTTTCTCCATTTGTCTTCGTATCTCAGTCCTATATAAAATTCGGTCTTATTCTATGCAGTATAGTAACAACAAACAAACGACACAGTCCATAAGTTAAAAAGTGAAATAAAACAAATACTCTATTGCATTTTCTTTTCTAGAGGATTTATCAGAAATACTCGTGTTCTTTTTTTGTGTCCTCCAAGGTGGCTGAACGCCTATGAGAACGCCTTGTCGTTCCACTTCAGTAACTACTTTGTGGGCCACCTCAGCGAAAGCACCAGCGTGCTGGCTGGAGTCGGACACTTGGAGGAAAAAGACAAAATCAAATGGTGAGTGTGACAAAACAAAGATTGGTGGATGCTTATAATTGTATACCTTGTAGTTACCAATGTGTCTCTCTGTCCCCCTCTTTCAGTCCAATTCTTGTTCTCTCTCATTCTTTGTCTCTCTCTCTCCCTTCCTCTCTCTCTTTTGTGTGTCTCACTGTCTAGTTATTTGTCTTTTCCTCTCTCTCTATCTCTTTCACCCTGGCTCATACTTTCAACAGAAGCAGCCAGCCAAGTACATTGACTTTATTTCAATACTTCATTTAAAGCATACTTCAGATTCAGATTCAGATCTACTTTATTGTCATTCTAGTACACGTGTATACAGAACGAAACGTCGATGCATCTGACCCCCACAGTTTCCTTGAATGTACAGATATAAATAATGTTGTATTGTATTTTGGCTACGTATAGTATTTTACCATAGTGCCGATAGTGCAAGAAGAGTAGCTAACCAGATGTGCAAAATGGGCAGTCAGGTTAACAAGTCAGGTACACAGTAACATTAACACTGTAACAATAACGCTGTAATTACAATAGTGCAGAGAGCAATGTGCAAGGAGTGGCAAGCTATAAAAAAAAAAAGAAAGAACTTGCTCTATTTTCCATACGATTTAATGTCTCTGAGGGACCTCGCCATGATCTCCGTGAACTTAAATTATTAAAAAGTATTATATGTACAGTAACAATGCGAAGTTAATAAAAATAACGATAAATGGTGGGGTTGTTAGTTTGAGGTGTCTTTAAAAAGCTTCAAATTAAATATTTTTCTAAAGTATGTGTTAACAATGCCCAACTGATTTCAAAGAACCTGTATGTATAGTTTTCCCATCGGGCCTATCTGCTATTATCTTACTTTTATCATCAGATTACCGGCAATGGAGCGCAGAGGAGAGGGCAGAGTGATATAGCGCACGTGGTCATGTTTTTTTTTTTTATTCCAGGACCAAAATTGTGAAACTAAGAACAGGACTGTTACAAATACACTCCAAATGTCAACCCAAACCCCCCAAAAAATTAAAAGAGAAAAGTTGTCCAGAGCGCATCTAAGAATTTCAGATACTTACATGCACAAGAGAAGGAACTGCATTGCTGGGTTTAGCCAGAATATTGCGTCAAAATATATTGTAGTTACGTACACCACCTTTTGAGATATCTCATTAAATGAATGATCGCAAACGCCATGGAGTGCTCGCTTGCATGCTTTTTTTTGTCCTCTTCCTCGCTTTTGGTTAATGCGTGTTTCGTCTCTGTAGCTGCGCTCGTATGTATATAAAAAAAGAAAAATGCATGTAAAACATAACTGAACTGAACTAGTGAAGATAGGCATGTAGAAGTGCCTCATCTTTTAAGGAACTGGTTTGGCTTCTTCTGCCATTGAAAGACATGGCTCTCTGCTTCAGAAAATTTTATGAGAAATACTGCTTGCATCTTGCAAACGCGTGTTATTTTTTTCAATCCCAAACTCGCGTTAATTGTGGCTGCATTTGCGAGTGAATTGTTCCCAATTTTGAGCCCTGCCTAACGAATTAGCCCAGAGGTGGCATCCATATGAAACTCGCATTGGCCTGAGACATTAAACAACACCACCTACATTGGATATTACCGAATCTTACTGCAATATGTATTCTGTGTAGCACTATTTAGTTACTCTATATAACACGCTACAGTGGGCATTTGCACGTCACACTGGGTATTTGTATATTGTATTCTTTTGGCTTTATTTTTGTACTGTTCTCAGCTCAGGGATGCTGCTGGAAATGTGAATTTCCCTTCGGGGATGAATAAAGTATCTATCTATCTATCTTGGCCGACGTTCATAATTACACATTTTCCGGACTATAAGTCGCACCAGCCAAATAAATGCATAATTAAAAAAGGAAAAAAAACGTTTTCGGCTGCATAGTTCATTGTTTTCAGCTTGGAATCTGCATATTGTGATTTTTTTTTTCGGTGCTTTTTTTGTTCTGCCTCTTCTCAGTTTTTATAAATTACCAGCAATGTTGAAATGATCAACACAAGCCTAGAGCACCCTCGTGTTGTTTAGTGTGTAAATAACATGATATATATCATGTGTTAATAATTTCAAACATAAGCTTTTACTGTAAAAATAGTGTGCGAAATGATATAATAATGTGTTAATAGGACATGGGCAGCACGGCAGCGCAGTGGTGAGCGCGTGTGCAGGCACAGTTCTAAGGTCTTGGGAACCTCCTGTGTGGGTTCAAATCCAGCTACTGTACCTCCTGTGTGGAGTTCGTATGTTCTCCCCGTGCTTGCGTGGGTTTCCTCCGGGCACTCCGGTTTCCTCCCACATTCCAAAGACATGCATTTCGGGTGGATTGGCCGGTCCAAATTGTCCCTAGGTGTGAATGAGCGAGCGAGTTGCCTGTCCCTGCGTGCCCTGCGATTGGCTGGCAACCAGTTCAGGGTGTCCCCTGCCCACTGCCCGATGATTGCTGGGATGGGCTTCAGCACCCCTGCGACCATACTGAGGATAAGCGGTGCAGCTAATGAGATGAGATGAGGTTCACACATAGTTGCACCTTGGTATGAATTGCATCTCCGACCAAACTATGAAAAAAAACTGACTTAGTCCGGAAAATTCTGTAAGGCGGAGGTTTGTGCTGTGCTTCGAAAACAATTATTCAATTAATGTACTTTTTCTATTATGAAACTCGTAGTGATCAATATTTATACATAACTGTTTTTCCATTTTCATACAATTATTTAAGATAAAACATAAATTACATAAAAAGGTTAGATTTCTAGTACAAAATTAGGTAAAACTTGTTCAGATTTTATCCCAAGAAATCTAAACACAACAATTAATCTTAGTTTGTAATTGTGTGCTTGCACAGGGAAATGGAAGTGGTCAAACCCCTGAATGTGGAACTTCCTCGCTCCATGGTTATGGTCGTGACATCCTGGAACATTCCCATGTCACAGTGGCTTAAAACTTGTAAGTCCGCTATTTTGATATTAGGATTAATATTCAACAGAACATTAAGAGTGAGCGCCCAGCATTATATTCATTCATTCAGACCTTAGATATAGAAACATGATTCAGTGCCATGAAAAAGTACTTGCGCCCGCCCTGATTTTTGTGTTTTTCCATCTTTATTATTTTCATTTATCCTATAGTAGTCTGGGCCACGTTTGGCATTGATAACAGAAATCAAATGTTTACCATAATCGGTAATGAGTCTATCACAACGCTGTGGAGGAATTTTGGCAAACTCTTCTTTGCGAAATTGTTTAAAATTTGCCATATTAGAGGATTTTCTACCAAGAACTGCCTGTTTATGGTCACACCACATCATTGAAATTGGATTTCAATCCGGACTTTTTCAGCCATTCAGAGGTGGACTTGCTGATGTGTTTTTGGATTGTGGTCCTGCTGCATGATCCAAGAGCACTTGAGTTTGAGGGCTCGAAGTGATGGCCGGACCTTTTCCTTCAGGATTTTCTGGTAAACGCCAGAATTCATTGTTCAGTCAACCCAAGCAGGTTGTCCTGGTCCTGAGGCAGCAAAGCAACCCCAAACCATCACAAGGCCACCACCACCATGCTTGACTGTTGACATAATTTCCCTTGGTTCTCTCGCTTAGTGCAGTCAGCGCCGAGGGCAATTACGACTATAGCCTTCTTGTTTGCAGTATTTTGTGACATTTTTACAAAAGAACTTCGCTTTCACCTTGTTTTGCAACCTATATTTAGGACAAAAAATGACGGTCAAAATGAGTATTAACGTTCTTAAGTAACTGAGGTAGGGAAACAAATTTTAAGTGGTCATTGATTCTGGAATTTCTGAAATTTTGTGGCCCACTTCTCTTTGTCTAGCCGATTCAATTTAAGTGATTTCTTCATTCAAAACAGGTGGTCTCAAAGGTATATGGTTTGCATTTATATAGCGCTCTTCAAGTCAATGAAGACCTCCCAAAGCGCTTTACAATGTGCTTCACTCTTACCCATTCACATACACACTCACACACCAATAGGGAGTTAGCCATGCAAGGCGCCTACCTGCTTTTTGGGAGCATTCGGGATTCAACGCCTAATGTGTAGCTTTGTTTTTCAGTACTGTGCTTTATCCTTCAGACTGCTTTGTAACATTATAGAGCATATTATTTTATTAAACGTTTATTTTTCAGTTTCAAAACAATACAGTTTACTTAATTTTGGGCGTGGTCTGTAGAATTGAACTCAGCTTTCCCAAAACTGTGGTTAGTCGCAGTTACTGTGTGATTTAACGGGGAGGCAATTTCTTTTTCACATAGGACCAGCTAGGCTTAGATTTTTCTAGATAAATGGAGTCAACATTTTATAACTGCATTTGGTATTTTCTTTGTCTCTGTGCGATATAAAAAAATTGACAATCTGAAACCTTTGTGAGTGATAAATGGCAAAAAACACTGAATTCAAGAAGGGCGCAAATACTTGACACTGTACTCAGAAGGCATTTGATATGTGCTGGTTTAGTCCGCAGGTAGCATGACTGTGCTTTTGTGTTCAGACGTCTTCAAAAATGCCATGAAGCTCGGTACATTTCCTGCCATACTGGTCACGTACACCGCCAGTGCGTTACTGCATGTGAGTGAGTACACTATACTTGATAAAACGAAGACAATGCAAATGAGTGCTTTCATGAGTTACGACTTATCCAGAAAACATCTGTCATACAGGCTTTTTTCTGGTGGCAGTTAACCCAACTTATTTCACTAGAAAGCTAGGTTTTGGAGAAATTAATTCCAATAAAGGTGAATGCTATTATAAATGTATTTAAAGCTATCACAACCATTAAGCTGCTGATATGTTCATAAAATAATTATACATTTGTTGTATTTTATCTGGTGATACGGTCTCGAATAAATTGGTGAATGTAGTAGAATTCTTTGGAATTAGTAGTTATTATTAGAGTAAGTTGCTATTCTAGAGATGCATTTCATACAGGTAGCCCTTCACGCTAATCAAAAAAGAGAAAAAAACAAGCTCTCAGATTCGAAAATGTTCGCAACCACTGGTCTAGGAGGTGTGTTGTCATTGGAAAAAGTACTTGTAGTGTATTTCTTAACCAAACTTCTAAATGTATGTCCGCAGGGTTTGAGTTTCCACCTCGGGGCAGTGCTGCTCTCTTTAGGCTTCATCACTTATGTCGAACATGGTATGACTTTGAATTTTACAGTTTATAATTGAAGATTTTTTTTTTTTTTTAAGCCTTGTTGAACAAGTTTGTTTTGCAGTTGGTGTGTACATTTGGATTTTGTTTTTTTCCACCTGATCTTACCATGCAAAAATTTATTTAAAAGGGCAGGTTGTATAATGAAGCGCCTCCTTTGGATTTAAATAATAATAAAAAAAAATCATGAATCATATGAATATTCTTTTTAAATACTCGAGATAATAAGTCGAAAAATGTGCTTTTTTTTTACATAACATGAGCCTTACCTAGAGAGGACTGACATAATTGTCCGTCTTCTTGCTGCTACGGGCACCCCAAAAAAACAAAATCTCGTGTAAGGGTGGGAAAAATATACGAAGAAAAATAGTGCTGTTGGGTCACTTTGAGTCTCCGTATTTTCAGCACTGGTTTTTGATTGCACTACATAATACAGTGACATTTTGTGGTCAAATATTACACTGTCCCTTTAAATCTTTCCTTTTTATCACAGTGCTCAGAAAGAGGCTTGCCACTATCTTTAGTGCATGTGTCCAGTCCAGACCTTGCCGATCTGAATGCGGCCACCAGCATAAAAAGGTACCTTGACTTCAAAATGTCAGCTAGCTACAACTGTAGTGTTGTGTCGTCTTTAAGATGTTTTATGCAAATGCACTTTTTTTTCATTTTGGCCTTTCCCTAAAAGCGACATATACAATCGATTCTTGTTTTGGCCGCTCACACCTAATCTACTTGTATTTTATTTTTTTACAGGAGTATTGGGTGCTGCTAATCAACCTAGTTTTCAGTTTTTTAGCCATTTTCCACCTCACCTACTTGGGCTCCATGTTTGATCCGGGGGTTGAAGAAGAAGTGGAAGAGGTGAGAGACTAACCGAGAATGCAGATGCAAGTTTGCTAATTTGGCTAGGTGTTTGCTTTTACCAGAGTAACAGTGTCTGAAACTCATGACAACTCTGAAAAGTTGCCTGCCCAGCCATAAAGTTGCCTGCCCCATTTTTTTTACAGCTTGAAACACAATAAGTAGACTAATCGCAAAAAAAAAAAAAACATTGTTTGAAAGGATTAAGGATTGATGATCAGAATATATAACAGAACAACACTTTAAAATTAAGTTTATTATAAATCTACTCATCATATTTATTGCATATATATGACATCGCTGTTTTCCATCTGCCATCAGTGTACCTGTATTTACTCATCTTCATTCATGCAATGTTTGCGTGGCGTCGTCTGCTACAAGCCACGTGAACTCCTCTTGTCACAATGCTTTTAATGTACGTTTACGTTTTGTAGTGTCATAAATTTAGTTAGCTTCTTTTGAGTCTTTCTTCTGGGGCTGAGGTTTTGGCTTGATTCCTAACCACTTATCCGTTTTTCTTGTGTTCTCTGTGCGTTTATTTTGGAAAATGATATGCAAATGTGTGACCTTACAACGCTCGGGAAAGTCCGGAAGCACGAAGTTGTTCGACGCCGGCTTCTGATTGGATGCCGAGTATGCAATTTGCTAAACGAACCGAAATTCTGAAATTTCGAAACCGAACGAAGATTTCAAAATCGAAATAAAGCTATCGTAAAAAAAAAAAAAATTAAATGCACACATTTTTTTTTTTGTCTTGAAAAGGTTGTCGGCCACCCGGGTTGATGCGTTGTGTAAGTTGTACCCCCTAAGTAAAAGATGCACGCCCTGGGCTTTTGGGCAGACCTTATTTCATACACTGAGAGGAAGTTTGATCAGTGGTTGGCAAATTCTTCGTTTGGTACCGGGCCGCACAAAAAGAAATGAAGTTTGCCCTATTTTTTCTTATATCGTATCTATGTACATTGTTTAATATCTCGTGCATCAATTCAATATGGTTGGTGTAAAGTGTAAAGAAGAGGCGAGATGTTTCTTTTGAAATGAAAGTGGAATAAGAAAGCTTGATGCGGTTAGGAAAATGGTTGGATCGTTTTTTTTTCGTCCAATTTTTACCACGGAGGAGGAAGTCGCCTAACTATTCCAGAATAACTTTATTTATCTTTGTAGTCAAGTCATGTTTATTTGTGACGCCTTTATTCACAAGGAGTCTCAAAGGGCTTCACAGGCCACAGAAGGGCAACGCCTAATGTGTAGCTTTGTTTTTCAGTAATATGCTTTATCATTCAGACTGCTTTGTAACGTTCTAGTGCATATTATTTTATTCAACGTTTATTTTTCAGTTTCAAAACAATACAGGTAACTTATACAAGCCTTAAACTTACATTCCATAAAAAGTATAGCACTAAAGCAACTGACAAACAAATTCAACTTACAAACGATCATCCGTAACCTATTTTCGTTCGTAAGTAGGGAAGCGGCTGTATAAGCTTTCAGTGTATTATAAAACAATGAAACAATAGAATCCCCTTCTTTATCCCCACCCAACAACTCAAAACACCAAATACACAGATGCACATGATGGTTAAAATACAGTAAAAACAATATAAATAGTAGTAGAAATAAAATAGATGATTATGACAAGACACAGATTAACCAAGGGAGGGAGGTCCCCGGGACCTTAGGGGGGCTTATCCACACTGATAGAGATGGCATCAGATGGCCTGAGGATTTTCAGCTATAGAAGCACGCCCTACCAGTGAGCCATGCTGACTTTGGTTCTAGGATTGTGTACTAGATAGATAGATAGATAGATACTTTATTCATCCCCGTAGGGAAATTCACACTTCCAGCAGTCTACCCTGTTGTTTATTAACAGATGAACATGATGCCCTCGGGGTGCTTGTAGCGAAGTGGATGACGTCACGCCAGTCCAAAAATTCGAAATCCCTGCGGCAGATGGAAAACTTTTCTTTGTGAAAATCCAGGGATACACCACCTCGTTGTTGACTTGTTACTATTGACTTTCTGTGAATCTAGATCTAGAAGTGTTGGCATGAATTAGTCCATTCGCACTGATCGCAGCAAGGCTTTAAGGCTAGGACCTTAGCTTGGCCTTTTGGCTGAGAGTAAGAGTCCTAGGCTTTGTAGCGTATTATGAATTGACCGATAACTGATAATGAATAATGAATAAAGAAGATAGAACAATAACCCTTAAAAAATCTCCCCCCCAACATGAGGAAACACTGAAAAAAATAAAAGTTAAAATCAAAAAGCCCAACTACAGAACAAAAACATGAAAAAGATAAATAAGAATAAAGAACGTCTGCCATTAAGGAAAGAAATTATTTGTTTGTCCATAAAACAATAATTCTTAAAATGAGGAAAAGTATCTGCTTGATATGACATTTTTGCTTATTTTATTATTAATTTCATTATTTATTTTCAAGAAGTTAAAATAGTCTTAAAACAAGTGAGAAAAAAACTGAAAAAAACATATGAGTTTTTCCAATGGTGTAAGATTTTTTTATTTTGTTTATTTTCAGAGGTTTGATACTAATTGTTTCAGAACAAAATATTTTTCCTCCATTTTTATTATTGTCCGGCTCATCTCTGAAGAGCGAGATAACGATTAACACCGAAAAACAACAGCGACCAGATGATGAAATTGCTGCATATGAGTCAGACCAAGAATGGTAACCATGGAAACCAGTACTATCTGTTTCATGTAGCGATTAAACCCCCATAAAAATGCCTGGAGAGGCATGGGCACCACATGCCCAAGACACATCACAGGAAGTGGTGACTCTTGCAGTTGAGGGTTCCTTGAACAGTGATGTTAAAATGGTAGAAGTTAAACACATCTAACTAAATGAAAATGATCATTTACAGGCCATATTTGAAAAGCGGTAGACATACTACATCACACAATATTTTCAGACTCCAGCAACTAAAACGGAAGCTTCTCTGCGGTCTAAAAATCTGCCGCTTCTAAATAAATACCGACTCGCACTCAGTGATGTTCAGTGTTTTTGTAACACTGTGAATAATTTTGTGTTTTCTTATAAATATTTCTTTGTTGCAGGGATACGCTGCCATCCATACCATTCAAAGGTGGTCAGAGCTTAACTGGGCAAGCCACTGGGTCGTGGTGGTCTCCTGGCTTTTCTACCGTTTAATTTTGTGATTTTGTTGAGCGCAAATGGACTTGCTGTGATCTGCCTCAATAGGAGACATTTGTTTCCAGTTTTTGCTAAGATGAGATCAAATTCTGAGAAGTTCCAAGCAAATGAGGAAAAGTTGTACTTGCGATCGTCAACAAGCACCATACCTTCTTAGTATCCAGTTTGTGGAATGAATTTTTATTTCAAAACATGTTTACAAAAGACTGTATATTTGTATTGCAGTGTATACACCTGTATGCAGTAATTGCTTCCGAAAGGCGGCCATAACCAAGTAACGTTTTTTTTATTATTTTTTTACACAAGTGCCTTTTGTATTTTTACTGTGAAATGTATGCATATATAGTGAAGAAAATGATTTGAACACCCTGCTATTTTGCCATTTCTCCCACTTAGAAATCATGGAGGGGTCTGAAATTTTCATCGTAGGTGCAAGTCCACTGTGAGTGATATAAACTATAAAGAAAAATCCAGAACTCACAATGCATGATTTTTTAACGACTTTTTTTTGTGGGATATAGCTGCAAATAAGTATTTGAACACCTGAGAAAATGAATGTAAATATTTGGTACAGTAGCCTTTGTTTGCTATTACAGAGGTCAAACTCCTTGTAGTCTTTCACCGGGTTCACAATACACAGCCCCAGTCACCCTCTCTTTAATGCAATGCACTCGTCCTGTCCCATGTGCAGAAAAACGCCTCCAAAGCATGATGCTACCATCCCCATTTTCAACAGTAGGGAGGGTGTTTTTCGGATTGTACTCTTCATTGGTGATAACGGACAATATAATTCTCTATGCACCTAAAGGGATCGTTTGCACAACGCTTGTTCCTCTCACATCAATAATATATTGCTCCTCATGACATATTTTTTATACTAAAAGGTGCACCTAAAACATCTAAATTGGCCTTACATGCAGATAAATTGGAAATACTTTACCTTATTTGTGCAAATATTGATCAGTTACACAATAAGGGTGGCCACTAGGCTGCCACGAACACAATTGCGTGTGTCTATATATTTCCGAACGACCAAATTACTTCCCACAATGCTCCTATTATTATTCAGTTCACAATCTTGTGCGCTTGGTTGTGAGTCGGGTGCACCACGAACTTGTTTGTCTGACAATATTTTCACTGTCAATAATTTGGTACTGAGGGTTTGCAAGGATATCTACACCATCAT
This sequence comes from Urocampus carinirostris, assembly GCF_059441175.1. Lineage (NCBI taxonomy): Eukaryota > Metazoa > Chordata > Actinopteri > Syngnathiformes > Syngnathidae > Urocampus > Urocampus carinirostris. The sequence goes on along the minus strand of NC_142351.1, from coordinate 19,984,992 downwards.
GGAGGATAATTCAGGTGAAATTGATAGATTGTTCAGGTTTAGAACACTGTGATAGAAATTAGACAGTGTTTTTTAACCCTTTTTGAACAAACGTGTCAATGTTAAGGCAGTTTTATGCAATTGTGATCAGTGATATATTCTTCCTGATTAATCGATGCATAATTAACCGCACTTATTCTTGTGTAACCCTAACATTTGCTGTGAATTCTATAAGGAAAAACACTTTACATTACAATTTAGACTAACTGCACAATACACAAAGAGGTAAGTATTAGTTTCAGGAGCGAGCAGCAGCAAGTCAACTGCAGGAGAGAGAGTGGGAAAGGTGAGAGGAGAGAGAGTGGGAAAGGTGAGATGGCACAACATTCATTTGGACAGGTAACTTAAAATTAGTTTTACCTGGTTATATCAGTATTATTTTCCCCCCATTTTATTAACACTCCACTTATTGAAACATGAATATGTTGTTTGTTTGTTTGTACATGATTCAATTGTTTGTTTGTTTGTACATGATTCAAATTGAATCTTTTCTTCCGGCGCCGTCACGAATGGCAGCCACTCCAGCAGCTCCCGTGTTATTTTCGATTGTTCTCGATTGTTCTCAGCTCAGGGATGCTGCTGGAAATGTGAATTTCCCTTCGGGGATGAACAAAGTATCTATCTATCTATCTATCTAGTGTAGTGTATTAAGTTTATGGCGCACCCGAGTTAAAAACAATTTGTCTTGTACCCAAATTCTTGTGCAACACAAAAAGTAACACTATTCCGAAATAATTGGAAATCAAATTGGACAGGCCATGAATGCACATTGTTTCAACCCACTTGTGCAATAATTTGGTGCTGGTTGTGTAGTATGTTGTTTTGTGTATAAACATTTCATTGGGAAATTTGTATTTTTTGATTCCACAAAATAAAAAACTTTTTTAAGGGGACAGTGTGTATTATTTTGCACCTTATTAAAAAAACAATATAAATATGCACTTTTATTATAATTTATTGGTTCTGAAATATGTATGTATTCAACATTAAATGGGGCTCACATAAATCATTTTTCTTTTGCTTCCCCTCCTTTTTTCTTCTCTCTTTTCCTGTTTTCTGCTTTCATTTTTCTTTTCTGATATTTTTCTTGCGTTTCCCTTTTTTCCCATCTTTTTCCACTCTTTTTGTCATTTTTACCTTTTCTCTTGTGGCTGTTTTATTTTGTCTTTTTACTTTTCTTTTTCTTATTCCTTTTTCTTGGTTTTCTTTTTTTGTTGTATCATGTTTCCCTTTTTACTTTTTGTGAAAGGCTGGTCAAAAGAAAAGGTGAGTTTTGGTCACTTTGAATCTCCTTAGTTTTTAATTTTCTTATGCTTTTTAGCACTTTGATTGTACTACACACCACAGGTTTCCAACGTTGTGCTCTCCAAAGACAGCTGAGGTGCCCGCGTACTTGTTCTGAAAACAGTTCACCAGAGCTGGGTCATTGTGATTTTCTATTAAAATATTTTTTGTCGCCTACTGAGTATTTAACCCTACTTTCAATAATTAACCTGCTCGTGGCATAGTAATGACAATTGTTAACTAAGAAATGCATGTAAAACTGGGTGCCTTTTGTGCTAATTTATAATAAGAAGCTCTCATCTTAGACCCCTTCACTACACAATAGAGCAGGGGTCAGGAACCTTTTTGACCCAAAGAGCCATAAACGCAAAAAAATGTTTTAAAAATAAATTGAGAGTGCCACTTCATATATTTTCAGACAAAATTGAAAAAAAAAACTGCCAAACATGCTCTCTAGACAAAAGCTAATTCTTCAGCACATTTTATTTCACTGTGTGTCATTTGAGGATTTAATCAAATGTATGAAATGATAATAATGCCAAATCCTGTGTCCCAAATCAATGTAAATATGCCATTTGCAATTTGTCTTCCACTTTCAGTTAAGCATTTTTTTCCATTAATTTGTCCTTAATAACGGTTTCTAAACAATGTGCATGCGAAGTTCTTTCGTAAAAATGTCACAAATTACTGCAAACGATAAGCATATCATCATATTCACTTTCGGTGTAGACTGCGCTGAGTGAGAGAGAGAGAAGGACGTGCCTTGCGCTGTGTGCAGGGATCCGCCCACCTGTACTGCTCACCCAATCAAAGTCGTTTGCCAGCGTTTTTATTTAACAGTTTAAATGGTTTCTCACTTCTGCATTAAGTTGCTTCAGCTTTATATGGACAGAAATCGGGATGAAATCACTTGACTTTGGAACACCACTGAGATGTGCAATAGTTACATTTCATTTCTGGGCCACATGTACTCATGAAAAGAGCTATATATGGCTCCCGAGCCATAGGATCCCTACCCCTGCAATAGAGTGACATCAAATGGTCAAATATCACACACTGTCCCTTTAAGGCCGTGGACGCCGTTCATTCAATCCGTACATGTTTTGGTCTGCAGTTCCCTAGCGTGCTCGCAAGAGGGCGTTGCAGGCGAATTTCTGTCCATGGTACTGAAGGCAGAAGTCGAACATCCAAGTGTTTTCTCTCCAAGGTGCTGACTTGGTCCCAGCCTTTTGGGTCTTTTCCGAACGGACCGACTAAGGGATGGAGCTCAGATCCTGAAAAACACGCTCGAGCGAGACGTTAAACATCGCTACGCGAGGCTGGCGATGTCGAGGGGGAGGGGAGGGCATTAGTCTGAACCTAAGGTAAGGCTTTATTTCTCTCTGACAAAGACGAGGCACGAAGCGCACTATTTGGCAGCGTTTCCAAAGGCCCGCTTCAGCTCCTGATATTTAGCAGGGACGTAGTACGCAGCGCTCGTCGACCCAATTTGCAACTCAACTGCTGAATCATTCGCATTCGGTCTCGGGGATGCTTTTCCAACGACGTTTCCCACTGCTGATTTTTATGCAGCGTTAACAATGGCGACTACGTGCAAAAAAAGCCCCTCGCGTTAATAGTTTGTCACGGAACGCTAGGGTTTGCGCTCTTCCCCCCACCCAGTCGTAGTAAGAACAACAGGAAATAGCTCGCACTGAAAACGGGCCTGTTCCGAGCAACACATTTCCGTCGGGTGAAATGTTTTCATTCTGAGTTTAGGGAGGAAACCCTGCAACCCCTTCACTGCCGAGTCACTTTCAAGAAAAAATTACTTTCGGGCGAACATGACTTGACCTCTAAAAATGTCCCCTTCTCGGGGTCCTGCTTCATGCGTTTGAGTCATGCGTTGAATAAGCACGCTACTGGAAACGGGAATGCACAAATTCTAGTACTATTGCTGTTAAAGATGCACTATTTCATGCAGATATTCCCGATTACAAATACTTTCGAAGTCAAGTCATGTTTATTTGTAAAGCCCCTTATCACAAGGAGTCTCAAATGGCTGCATGATCACAATAAAATACTTAGAATAGAAAGATAAAAAAGATTATTAAGAGGGGCAATATTTACACGGTAGTTTCTTTCAAGGTCTTTTTGTTGCACGTGCAAGTAAGTGATATTCTTAGACGTTCTCGGATAAAGTCTTGGTTGGGGTTTTGGTTTGCATTTAAAACAGTCCTTTTCTTACTTTCACCCAGACTAAAAGAAAACCTCAAGCATGCGTGTGGAATTGTTCCCCTCCCTTCCCACCATATTCCCCACCTATCCTCCAGTGTAATGCATTCTTTATTGGGAGTAAAAGTAAGATAAAATCAGATAGGCATGGTGGGAAAAAAGGCTCTTTCAACTCTGTTGGGCATTGTTAACACATACTTAAGAGAAATAATCTACTTTCAATTGAAAGTAATTGGCCGCTCCAAATTGTCCCTAAGTGAGTGAATTGTCTGTCCCTCTGTGCCCTGCCACTGGCTGGCAACCAGTTCAGGGTGTCCCTTGCCCACTGCCCGAAGATAGCTGGAATGGGCTCCAGCACCCCCGCGACCCTACTGAGGATAATGATTTTTACAAACCCTGTAATCTGAGCAACCCACCTTTAATCCCCCTATGCAGAAATATTGTAACAACTTATTAACAAGACGGTCAGATCATGACGTGTTGACACAAAGATGGTGTCCCGAGAGGCATGTGCTTGGGCAAAGTGACTATTTGTATTTCTCTCCATCCATCAACGTGCCAAATTAGAGTTGCGATGCCGAACAACAAGCTTTATGATTTAAATCGACTTTTTTTTAAACAAATTCAATTCGTTGGAAACGCAAATAGAGGTGAATCAAGCTTTCTTACCCATCACCTGAAGTCTTTTGGACATTTGATTTTGGCCCAAATTTTCTTAGATCGTGTTCAAACGCTTCAAAATGGTTCAAATTTGGTCGGGTCGTGTTTACATCAACGGGCTGGGGTGAATTTGAGAAATAGAGTAATTTGAAGTGACAGTGTGTATGTTTAGCACCTACTGTTTTCCTTTATTTAATAATATACTGTCTTTAAAATATAATCCGAGGCTAAAATTAGGTCTAGGTTCATTGAGAAATCCATACATACATCCATTATCTGCACCACTTATCCTCAGTAGGGTCGCGGGGGTGCCGGAGCCCATCCCAGCTATCTTCGGGCAGTGGACAGGGGACACCCTGAACTGGTTGCCAGCCTGTCGCAGGGCACACAGGGACAGACAATTCGCTCGCTCATTCACACCAAGGGACAATTTGGACCGGCCACTTAACCTAACATGCATGTTTTTGGAATGTGGGAGGAAACCGCAGTGCCCGGAGGAAACCCACGCAAACACGGGGAGAACATGCAAACTCCACACAGGAGATTCATGACCTCAGAACTGTGCCGCTCACGCGTTAACCACTGGGCTGCCGTGCTGCCTTCACTGAGAAGTGTTTTCCACAAATATCTAGTGTTTATGTGAGCTTTAAGTTAAAAAATAGAGAAAAATAACATGCGTTCTTGGTTTTCTGCGTCGCTTTTGACAAATTAATACAAAATAAATAGTGTAATAGTAGTAGTACTCTTAAAAAACACACACACACCATTTCAAAAGTCTGGGGCCATCCAGACAATTTGGTGTTTTCCGTTAAAAGTCAAAGTTTTTTTGTATTAATCAAATAATTTGCAAAATGATTAGAATTTATATTCGAGACATTGAGATGAAAACACACAAAAATTAATTTTATCCATGAAATTTGTTTTTTGTCAAAGAATGTACATTTCTAAGCGACCCCAAACTTTTGATCAGTTAAACACGCATTTTTAAAAATACTTTTGGGATAAAAAATATGCATTTATTTTTTCATAGCATGAGCGTCACCTTGCCGGAGCTGACATAATTGTCTGCCATCTTGCTGCAAAGGGCTTGCCCAAAAAACTCACAAAAAGCTGGGCGAAAAAAAAAAAGAAGAAAAATGGCGCGATTCGTTCATTTTGTCTTTGTAGTTATTAGTCTTCCTTGTACTTTTTTGGTTGCACTACACAATACAACGACGTCTAGTGGTCAAATATTGCTCACTGTTGGTTTTAAAGGGGCATTTACAACATTTTTTAAATTTTTTAACTTGCACTTTTCAACCAAATAAAGACGTTTTATGGACACAACCATGGTGTCCTTTCCTTTTAATGCCAAATTTGTTTTTTTGAGTGGGTTGCATCCATTGGAGTTATGTGTTTGTGCGTGCGTGTGTGGTGCTTAACAACAAAGATCAAGTGTAGCCAGTGTGGGTGTAGAACCTTTTCACTTCTCTGGTGAAACCGCCCACAACACCCTTGGGTACGCCTCCTCTTTGTGAATAACAGCCATACAAAAGCTCCTCATGGTCAAACTTGTGTCTTTTTACGGTGTAAACAATTTACAGGTTCCAGAATCCTCAATTTTACCATATCTGTACCATTACTTGTTTGAGATCATGGTAGTGGAAACATTTCCAAGATGACGAATCAAAACGTCATTCACTCCAGTTTACTGGTTGCATAGGGCACAATATATTGAATATATTTTTTCAGTGTTTTATTAGGCGCTTGAAAATATTTTACAGTATTGGGCTTAAAATTCAGGTCATTAAGTGAAAGTGGCGCCAATTCACTCCATACATGGAACAGTCAATCTCCTTTTGGATTTAAAAGAAAAAAAATCATGAGGTCCTTGAAGCAAATGATTGGTTACAACATCAAAAATCTTCTTTACCTGTTTTGTAAAGTCAAGCTGTGATTGGTACTTGTCGGTTTTTGCCGGGATGTCATCCTTGCTGGACAAAAGTGTCGAAATTGCCACCCTGCACATGGGATGCCACAAGCGAATTTAGCTTCTTAATTCACTCACATTCTACTAACACTTAGATATTGAGCAATAACATTTAGACAAGTAGTTAAATACAAGACCGAGGAGATTTTTGAGGGGCAGGGGGATGACTTCCACTTTTACAACAAGCAGACAGTGCTCATACAAACTGCATGTCCTACTTCTCTGACAAGGTGGACATTTTTGGCCAATGTTAGCATTCAGTAATAATGACATGGTGGTTATCTCTGCAAAGACTTGAGCAAGTACTGTAAACAGACTTCAAATGATTATTCCTAGACTGTTTATATATTGGTAGACTTTCTGAAATGGGGTTTCATATCAACACAGGTCAAAATGCCAAACACCGTATGTTGTTTTTTTTTTTTTTAAAGGGAGATGTAGTTACCACATTATGCATGCAATATGATAAGAATATTGATTAAAGTAGTCAAATCGAGTCACATTTATTCTACTAGCTCTTAATCACAAAAAATCTCAAAGTGCTGCACAGGCTACCAACTCGGTGGCCTTGAGGGTGGGGCGCTCGCCGCGAGACTGTGAGGCTGCTGGTTCGAGCATCGAACTTAAAAAAGAAAAAATTGGTAACCATTGCCTCCATGCTTGGCGTTCGGCATTAGGGGTTGGAATTGGGGGGTTTGGTTACCTATTGACTCCCATGATGTTGCACATCAAATTGGTTTCCAATGGACCCATGACAATCTCATTGTAAGAATGTGGATACCAATAAACTGAAACTGAACACCATTGCAATACAAAGGTGTAAAATGATTCATTTTGGCAAATAGGTTGTTCTGCAAACTAAACTGATTGAATACATAGTTTTCATCAAGTTATTGAATTTGCTTTATTCACATTTGATAGTTCTTACAGTTGTTATGTTTGCAAATGTTTGGCTCCTTTAATAAGTTGTAGGATTTGTTTTAATGATGAAGTGCTTCTGATCCGACACTAAATCATGTGCAGTTATACTAAACAATTATTACAGTACATTTCTTTCAAACTAGTAGCCTAAAAGGACATTTGTTGCTGTGAATATATCGATGTTGATCACATGTTTTTTTCTATCCTTATGTGGATTTCCTTTAGGTAGGCTGTTTTTTTTTCTCAATGATTCCATAAACTAGCATATTAGTTTCATTGAAGACTTAATTGCTCATAAATGTGAATAAGAGTGTTTACGTGATGCTCTCCTTTTTGGTAACCAGCACAAATGGTTGAGAAAATGGAATGACAGGATTTGAGATACTATATCTATTGCCATTTTGTACCTTCAGTATACTCTCTCTGGTTTATTTTCATGTGAATCCATCACATTCGTACTATTAATATCGTTCCATTGTATAGATGAGCCAAGACAACACGGAGACACGAACACGAACTCGTTCAAAAAGCATTCAAGGTTAGTAAAATGTATGTTCATAACATGACACTGGTAAAATAAATGTATTTACGGTTATTGTTTCTTTTTCAGCTTTGTCAGATTTCTCAGGACATGACGTGAAGCTGGAGCTAACGTGAGTAAGCGTTGTCTAGTTCAAACTTTTTAGGTTAGATAATGCTTTGTGAATGCGTAATGATACGCTACATTCTTGTTTTATGTGAATAACAGTTGTCCAACCCCTGGATGTGATGGCAAAGGTCATGTTATTGGAAGATACTCAAGGCATAGAAGGTAGGACTGGTTAGCCGGTTTTAACCAACGCACTGCTCAAGGCAAATAAGAATTATTGTGCAACATTACGTGCTAGTGCACTGGGATGTCCGACCGTGAAAAAGCGAAAACTGGAGGAGGCAGAGGTTGAAGAGAATCAGTCTTCACCCAAGAAGAAGGGTCAGTCCTCCTCGATGGGGGTAGAAAACGACTTACCCACACACAATGAGGAGGACGAGGAGAACAGAGAACAGAAAAACACGAAAGAGGAAGACAATCTCCAAGAGGAAAAAAGTCAACCAGAATCAATAGAAAGTGAGTCAAATGTTTTCTGTTATCCTGCAAAATGACATATGGACCACATACAATTTTTATTCACAGATAACAGCTGTCCACTGATTAAAGAAGACACCGTGGTAGAAGAAACAGTTGTCTGTGTGACAACTAAAGAGGAGGACACCATCACCTTGGAGGTGAGCGAAATTGTGGCTGAGGACTCTCACAGGGATGAAAACCTTGCAAAAGAACAACAACACTCTGATGACAACCACGAGACAACCGATACTGCACCGGAAATGGACGACAAACAAGAGAGAGCTGAGGACCCTCAACTAGACTTTGAGAAAACTGAGGTTGAATTTACAAAGGAGGAAAAGAGCGAGAGAACAGAAGAGCAGATTCTAAAACGTGCTTTTGTAGAGGACAAGGGAGTGGTAAGGGCGACTCAAAGTCAGGAAAACACTGATCATCAGTACTCCACGGGACATTATCATCAAGTCAACAAATCACCAGAGGATGAGATCAAAAATAAGGAGAAAGACGAGGAAGAGGAGAGGGTCCAAGAGGTGGAGACGCCTTACTCCATGAGTCCACACAGTCAAACATCCCAGGACTCCCTTGAGATAGAAAAGCCCTGCACACAAAATACGGAGGAGGAGGCGTACGAAGCGCAGCAGGGGAAGGAAGAGATCAATCATCAGGATGAAACAGTCAAATTGAAAGATATAGAAGTGGAGGAAGAAGAAGAGGAAGATGAGGAGGAAGAAGAAGAGGTAGAAGAGGCAGGGGCTGAGGACCACTGCTCCAGCAAAGCATCCCCCACCACAGTGGTAATAGAGGTCCGCTCTGAAGAGGAAGATGATGATTACGATGAAGAGGACGATGGGGATGACCAATACTGCCACTCAGACGGCTCGGGCGTCACTGACGATTCTGAAACCTGGGATATGACTCGAGGGAACCTGGGGTTGCTGGAGCAGGCCATCGCTTTGAAGGCCGGGGAGGGGATGGGGGATCAGGAGGCGCAGAGTTCCCAAGACTACCAGCTGTACAATAACTCAGGCAAAAGCGCGGAGAGACTGAGCCGACGCAACGCCCACTACAGAAAAGGTAGTGTCTGTTTCTCTTATGTTCATTCCAAGCAGTTATAAGTGACAATCTAACATCGTGCTGATTGTTATTTGTTCTGAGTATACACTCATTGTACAACTTCCCCATAATCTGGTTATGCCATACACTAAAATGGTCCAGTGAAACTATATTAAAGTTTAACATATATCAAAACTGATTTCATATTTCTTGCTTTAACAAACAAGACCTCTCAAAGGAGTATGGATCATTCTAAATAAGAGTCAGCATTTTACAATGTTAAGACCTTTGCTATCGGTAAAGCCTACATGAGCCGTCAAGTCGAGTCACATTTATTTGTATGACCCTTTATTTGTATGACGGCATAGGATTGCAATTACACCATCACTTGATCTTTAACCAACATGCGGGCAGTGACTTTCAACCAGTGTGCGGGGGCACACCAGTCTGCCACGAAGCTTTTGGAGAGATCGTCGTTGGGCGTCGCCCCCCAAAATACGCAGAGAAGAGATATGGCGAAAAGGGAACGCGCTTTAATACGTTCGGGAGACGTTCAAAGTTCCAGACGTTCAACATTGGTCTTTATAGTGTTCTCAAATAAAGGTCAGAGATCTCGTGAAGGTCGTCCGCCCCGGCTCCCTCAGCATATCAGCTTGTGACGTCTTGCTACAACGTCATCCCACGACCTTCACCAGATGCCTACATATTTATCATTAGTTATTATCCACATTCCACAACAAAACCTGGTCTAATGTCTCATCTCATTAGCCGTACCGCTTATCCTCATTAGGGTCGCGGGGGGGCTGGAGCCCATCCCAGCCATCTCCGGGCAGTGGGCAGGGGACACCCTGAACTGGTTGCTAGCCAATCGCAGGGCACACAGGGACAGGCAACTCATTCGCTCATTCACACCTATGGACAATTTGGACCGGCCAATTCACCTGAAATGCATGTCTTTAGAATGTGGGAGGAAACCGGAGTGCCCGGAGGAAACCCACGCAAGCACGGGGAGAACATACAAACTCCGCACAGGAAGTCTTGAGCTGGATTTGAACCCACGACAGGTTCCCATGACAGGAACTGTGCCGCACAAGCGCTAACCACTGCGCCGCCGTGCTGCCCACCTGGTCTAATGTGCCACAGTTAAATGCCCAATCTTATCTTTGCACACAAAAAAAGCATGCTAGTGCAATATTATTGCTTTTTTCCAGTGATCAGTAACCGTAGAATTCCATATCAGTATGTGGCAGCAGACTACATAATTTTTTTCTTTTATATAAAAGCTATCTGCTCATAAGGTAGTAATCTAAATTTAAACACTCATTTTGTTTGATGAAGTTGGTTAAGATCTGCTGCAAAATACAGTTACAGCGTACTAAACGCATTTTTTTTGTTCCACTGGCATATTAATTTTGCCCAGTTTAAGCATTTTATTAGAAAAACAGGTTAAAAAAATATAGCAAAATCGTAAATTACAGCTAAATTATTAACCTAAATATATAAACAGTATTACCTGAGCCCTAAGCCACCGTGACCACAAATAATAAAAACAACTTTATACTGTCAATTCATGCGATATAACAATTAAAGCATGAAAAAAACATGAATGAAACTGATGCCAGGAACGAATGTCTAAACACTTTTACGGGAAAGTGTGCCTTCCAGATTTTTTCATTAAAAAAGTGTACCCTGGCTCAAAAATAATTTGGGAAACACTACATTACTTGAGAATTGGGATTAATCAGAGGTAGTTTAAATTCAGTCAGGTGTACTCTTTGACTATGAGTAGTTGGTTCTGCGGTTAAAATATTTTGGTGAAGTTTAATAATGATGCATCCTGGTTCTCTTCACAAAAATATGTGGGATGGGTGAATGGATGGATTGATGGCTGGACAAACTGTTGAATAGTCACCTTTAATGAATCACTCCTTCCTTCATTTAGATAAGAGAGAAGTGAAGTGTCCAACCCCGGGTTGTGATGGAACAGGTCACGTGACTGGACTGTACCCCCACCATCGAAGTTTATCCGGATGCCCTCACAAAGATAGGATACCTCCAGAGAGTAAGAACAAAATCAGACACATAAGTTTGAACCTTTTGGCAAAACACTTGAAGCTGAGATGGCTATGTACATGAACAGTCAGAGACTGCTCTTGAACTTTCACGAGTAGAAGCTTGCTAATGTCGCAACCATTATTTCAATTGTCTTTGTAAAGAGTTTTTTTTTCTATGGAAACTTTACTTTTCTACTCAAATTTTCCCTACTAGAGCTGCAGCTAAAAGTACTACTACTCACACCTATACGACTAATGTTCAATCTTCCACTGCTGTCTTTTTTCAGCGCTACTACTCTCTAGCAACTAACAATTTCACTTTTTCACTCTAAACAGACTAAACCTTTTGTGTCTGCTGTGTGTCGTAGTTCTGGCTATGTATGAGAACGTCTTGAAGTGTCCCACTCCTGGCTGCACAGGCCAAGGCCATGTCAACAGTAACCGCAACACACATCGCAGGTTAATCATGTTCACACATTTGCACGCATGTGCTATGTGGGTAACTGAGGTGGAGCATGCAAGCTCGGAGCTATTTTTGTGTTTGTAATCATAGAAAAGCGTTGTTTAGTACAGGGTGTGTCAGAAAATATCTGTAAAGACCCTAAAAAGTACCATTTCAAAGCCTTACTCCTTGAATGAGGCCACACGCTGCACCAGCATGTCTATAAAGAGGTCCTACCAAGATAGTAGGCACATTTGGCCCAGATCTGGTATGGGTGCAGCCCAAATCAGAGTCATCTGGGTCGCGTCCATGCCAATTCTCGGCCAAATGTAGATGCTAACTGTGTGATGTGTGTCTGTGTGTGTTTGGTGTGTTTGTATTTGTGTGTGTGTGTGTGTTTTAAGGCATCTCCTGTATATATCGAGCACGAGTTTGTTCAATTTTATGCTTCTAATAATGAGTACTATACCCAAGCGCCAGGTACGGGGCAGGGCTTTTAAGGCATCTTATTATCATCTCTTTTATCCTAATACTCTTTTTTATGTTCAATTACTATTTAAATGTGTATAAAGTGATCAAGGGAAAGGAATTCATAGCTTTTTGGGGTTACTTGAAAGCGTTTGGGAAGCCGGGAACAGATTCAGTGGTTTTCAATGTTTTCCTATTAGGAAAATTCGCTAGCGATCTAAAAATTTTAGATACTACCACAATCCGGGAACAAATTAACCTGGTATGTAGACGAATCACTGTATTTCATTCATTTTAAAGGTGCTTCAATATAACCTTGTATTACTAACATATACTTAATGTATTCTCACTGTCTTTGATTAATGTGGTCCTTCCCATTTGTGCATGCTACACCATTGAGAGAAAAATATTTGTGTTTGAGTTGTTGGTGCTATCTAAGTCTTAATTCTCCAGCACTTTTTCTGACCTTCATGTTCCAATATCTGAACATTCTGTCATTTCTATCAGTTTGTCCGGCTGCCCTATTGCTGCAGCAGCTAAGCTGAACAAGAGCCAGGACAAGCAAGTCCATCTACAGGCTGCAGTCAGTGAAACCACAACCAACTCTGACAGAGTACTCAGGTAATCCCTCTTTGTATTCAATTGATTTGTGAACCGTGAATTCAAGTACAAGTTGATAATGTTCATGGAGCACTGATTACCCCCTCCTTTTCTTTTCTAGGCCCATGTGTTTTGTCAAACAGCTGGATATCCCCCAATTTGGTAGTTATGGGACCAACGTGGTCACCACCACACCACGAGCAAACCTTGCTAAAGAGTTGGAGAAATATTCAAAAGTGTCTTTTGACTATGCAAGCTTTGATGTCCAGGTGTTTGGAAAACATATGCTTCCAAAGACAACTTCATCAGAAACATCACCCAAAGCCTTCAAAAGTGAGTGACACGTCACAGAGTATGCATCGCATTTCAAGAAGTCTGAAATTAAAGTCAAGTCAAGTCATATTTATTTGTATAGCCCTTTATCACAAAAAGTCACAAAGGGCTGTACAGAGCACAACTATAACAAAATAACAAAAAAATAGTAAAATATAACAGAAAGGAGGAGGAACAGAATTATGTTAAGCAAAATATGGAAAAATTAAATGTGTAACTTGGTTTGGAATCCAAATGCCAAATATGATGTCACGAAACGGACCCGGGAAGCAGGAAGTCGGAACTCATATGCGTAGACGATCTGTCACTTTATTAGGAAAGAAAAGTTGTCCAACACACAAACGGACCAAAAACAAAACAAAACAGGTTCAAAGGCAATCAAAATTACAAACTAGGCATTACTCAGATCAAACAGGCATGAACAGGTCTTTAACGAGGGTTAAACAATGATCTGGCAACGGGCAGTCCCAAAAGGAGGGTTTAAGTACTCCAAGAGCAATCAGTCAATGCGTCTCAGCCGGTGTCAAGGCGCGGGGCCAGCTGGGCGCCATGACAACCGTGCAGGACATGACATATTATTATAAAAATGATATAATTGTAATGTAAAGTTCATACTCAGGTAAAAAACTATTTGGAGCTAACCAAAATAGTAAAAAAAAGATCAAATGTTAGTGCAAACAATGTAAAAAGCTGAGCAGATTGCTTTCTAAATAGCTAAACATGTAAGGAGCTAGCTAGCTACAAAGCTTAAAAAGTTGACAGATAGCTAGCTAAAAAAACCTGCACATTTTTTGCTCATTCGCTTTATGAAACCCAATTATTGAATTCAAGTTTTTTGTACCACCAGGAGGCATTAAATATTACACACGGTCCCTTTAAAGACTAACACTGCTCCAAATTTGACACTTTAAGCACTAACCTGCGGTGGGTAAATCGTTCTCGTTCCCGACAGTGTAGCACACTCAATACACTGATAAAGAACATCAAAAGCAGTCATATATATTGCATATGCCAGTGATCCTGAATTATTACATAGAAACGGTCAACAATAAAGGGACATTGTGTATTATTTGACACCTTCCTGTGGGAAAAATGAAAAGCTTCATTCATTAAAAAACAAGAACAATATTGATTTCAATAATAAGAAAAACATACATAAATTATCATATCAACATGGAATTCTATTAAATACTCGTAGGTAAAAAAAATGTATTTATGTTACATAAGATGAGTCCGAAAACATCCTAGCCTAGGAACAGGCAGGTTTCAGGCAGGGAAGGAGCCCCAAAACACAGATATTCAATCTGCACGTGAAACAACACCAGAGAAACCTCTATCACGTTTTTGTGGATTTCCAGAAGGCGTTTGACAAAGTATGTATGGGGAAGCCGCTTTATGGGTCACCATGTAGAAGTAAGACATTGGCCAGCAACTAGTTAAGACCATTGAACATGCCAATGCCAACAGTACTAATCAATTGGAGTGGGTGTGAGACAGGGCTGGATTCTATCTCCAACTTTATTCAACATCTTCTTGTCCGAAAATCTAATGGTCAACTATCCGAGTGTAAATAAGGCCTTACCAAAATTTAAGAAATACATCATACAATCTTGAAATCAAAACAATTTATGTGAGAAAACTGAAAATGGTTGTGATTTCTTGTGATTATTGATGATCTGAAAAGGTTGAAAACATTTTACTTCATATTTTTGTGACAAAAGTACAAAACGTTTTGATTCGGGTTACGCTGTCGTATTAAGAAATAGGTCGAAAACCGAGAATGAGTGGATCGAAGGTAAACATTACTGAGATTGAAAGATAAATCTTTTCTAAACACATCTATTCACCCAAAAATTGGGAAAAAAAAAATTCTTGTTTGGCATTGAACATGTTAGTTCACTGGTTTATTTTTACAGTTGAGTGAATCCAATTCTACACCTGAACCAACCCACCACGCTATACAAACCCAACACTGCTCTCTAGTGGCCTTAGGGAACATTTGGTTTTCCACTTATCTAAAAAAGCATATCTTTTGCCAGAAATGACCCAGATACTCCCTCTTTTTTTGACATACTAAAAAATGTAAGTGGGCTGGATCTATTGTCGGGCCGTATGCTTGATTTAAACAAATCATATAATATCTTACATTATTATAACAATCATTTGATAGTCCATTTAAAAATGGTCCCATTGTTTGAATCACAATGTAGATATTTGACAGTTTTAAGGGGTTTTCCCCATACTTCTTTCTCTTAACACAATACAATGTGTAAAACCTGAGACAGTTGGTCACTTTCTCATGTAACCTTTGTAAAAAGATCGGAAGTGAACCTGAGTTACGCGGGCCGGTTTTATTTACTGAACATTTTGGCAGACATGCTCAAAGAAGTGTTTTGGAAGTGTTGACTCAACATTTACTGCAATAGCACTACTGTTTCACTGCACTGTTGTCACGATGCACTATTTTTCAATGCGCTATTATTCCAACGCAGGCCCATTTACAAGCACTTACATGTAAAAGCAAACTACTATTTATCCTGACATTCTTTTATCTTATTGTTCTCTTGTTAGACTTGATTGCATGTTAATTCCGGAGTGCCGTGTCTAATCTCGTTGCAAACAATATTCAATGAAATACAATTCAATTCAATTGAGTAAATTAAAACATGACTGCTTCTGTTTCACTTACCACTTTTGGCTGAAGTCTCTGCACTCAATACATGGGTTCACATTTATCGATAACAAAAATGTTATAAGAGCGAAGATCCAACATCAAGACAAAAAGATCAACACATCAAAGTGAGAACATGACAATGCAATTGCTACGACATCATTTCAAAGCCTTTACCTTACACCCAATCAGATTGCTCTGATGCCGTGCCAGTCACTCTCCCATGGTGTCTCCATGGATCACATTGTTGTGCTGTGATCTTTTTCTTTGTGCTGTTAAAAATTCAGCATTGACTTTCTATCTGGCATTGCATCAAATTTGGAATGTTGAAGCTAAAGGCCTCTCTGCCTTTAACCCACACAGCTAAACCCTTCCCTAAGGCCTCTTCCCCCAGCGGGACCAGCTCAGAAGGACTTTCCAAGAGTACTTTGTCGTCCAACGAGTATGACTGCAGTCAAGACGCGGAAGCGGCTCACATGGCCGCCACGGCCATCCTCAACTTGTCCACTCGCTGCTGGGAACGACCGGAAAGCCTTAGCGCCAATCCCAGGGAGCCCTGTACCGAGGTATACCCCATTTCATCCCGTTACAGCAGGGGTGGGAAGTCTTTTGTAGTAGCGGGACGTATTGGATTGTGGAGACCCATCCAATTATTATCATTTACGATTAAATATAAATCAAAAAGTGCAAATAATGTAAACGACCATTAACATTATAAACAACAGTAATAAAATCAAGAAAGTCAAACCCCAAAAAGAAGCAATGTAACAAAAATACTAATTCTGTATAACTAGTCAACAAGACAACTAAAATATCTACCATTGACCAATATTTGGAAAATAAAACCATCAGTGGGAATAAAGTATAAACAAAATTGGTTCGAGTTTGCATGTTCTCCCCGCATCTGAGCTTTTCTCCAGGCACTCAGGTTTCCTCCCACATTCCAAAAACATGCATGTCAGGTTATTTGGCCGGTCCAAATTGTACCGAGGTGTGAATGAGCTAGTCTGTCTCTGTGTGCCATGTGACTGGCTGGCAACCAGTTCAGTGTGTCCCCTGCCCACTGCCCAAAGATAGCTGGGAAACGCTCCAGCACCCCTGCGAGCCTACTGAGGATGAGCGGTGCAGATAATGGATGGATAGATATTACATGTATAGAGATTGGTTTAGGATCTGGTGTCAGTATTGTCACACATGTACCGGAAGACTTTAGAGGAGAGGTAAGATCTTAAGACTGAGCCCTAAAATATCAATCATAACGTTCGGGTTCAGGCTGGGCCGGTCTACTCCCAGTCTACTCTCGGCTCATCTTTGAATAGCAGGATGACGCTTTACATCAAAAAAAACAACAGCTGTATCAGAGTCAGATCCGGAGTCTTCCCCCGCTATTGGTAACCATGGAAACCAGTCTGTTTCATGTGGGGGAAAAACCCTATCTATCTGTCTGTCTGTCTGTCTGTCTGCCTGTCTGCCTGTCTGTCTGTCTGTCTGTCTGTCTGTCTGCCCGCCTGCCTTGCCTGCCTGTCTGTCTGTCTGTCTGTGTATCAATCTGTCTGTCTATCATGCTCTGCTGTTCACATAAAAACTCTTCAATGCTTTCAACAACTTTCCACCCACTCTATACATTACCATCACCTGCCACAACGCCTCTCTATCAACTCTGTCATACGCCTTTTCCATGTTCATTAAAGCAAAATAAACATCCTTACCTTTTGCAAAATATTTCTCACACACCTGTCATACTGCAAACACCTGATCCACAGATCCTCTCTTCCCTTCCGGAAACCACTCTGCTCCTAAATCACCACCTCATCCGCTCTTCCTCTCACTCTTTTAATCAATACTCTGCCAAAAACCCTTACTCAAAAAAAAAACAGCCTGTGGAGGGATGGGCGCCACCAGGCTGTACTACCCCAAGACACATCTCAGGACCTAGGTGGTTGAGGGATCCGAGAACCAAAAACTGCTATACATGCAGACATCTACATGTTATATTTATTTTTGTGTCCATTATGAATGAGATTAGTCTCATCAAAAGGTTTTGAAACACTCAGAAATAAATAAAGAGTATACCGTAAATTCCGGACTATAGAGCGCACCAGATTATAGGCCGTACCCGCCTTATTTTAAGAGGAAAACCGATTCTGTACTTACACAAGCCGCACCTGTATATAAGCCGCATGCGCCCACATGAAAACGATGTAACACAAACACAAAATTATCCCAAACCCAACTTTGAGTACCGCGATTGTAACTGAATATAAAGTACACAATCCAAAAACCACAGCCGGCAAAATGAACTGAAAATGATACCGGTACTTAAGGTTTGATGCAGATCTGCAGAGTCCGGGTCCCATTGAAAATAATCCAAGAAAAAAAAGTTTATATTTCCAAAGGTAAGGGTGGGAATATATATATATCCACTATTGTCCGCCGCGTCCACAAACACATCTCACCTTTATTCCACTTCCCGTCAGCCCGCGTTTGCTCCGCCCCTTCTTTCTCATTCGCCGTGGAAAACATATCAGAATAAGTCTCTAAAATAAATACATTACAAAAATATACAGTTGCAAATACATATTATACATGGTTACACATATTTACAAAGAAAGACGGTACACCGAGAGAGTTTTCAAAGCTTTAATAATAATATTATAACTTTCATCCCAAACCGTGCCTGTGAAGGGTAGCAAAATGCTACTAGTAACACGCTCGCAACACAGCAAATGGATCTGTTAAAAGAAACATACTTGCAGTCTTCCTCGGCGCATATAATGAAATTGTGTGTTTAATTGCTGTTAAAAAAATGTTAAAACGTCATTGTCAGATATAATGAAATTGTGAATAACGAAATTGTGAACATGCTTAATTGCTATTAAGATTGTCGAAAAAAATTGTTCAAACCTCACATTGTTTATTTGCTGTTATAGTGTCAATAAAATTGTTCAAACCAAAAATATATTCCACCGGTCTAAATCTTACCTTTTGTACTCGGGCGCCGCTGTTTTGAAAAATTACATAAATTGGCCGCATCACTGAATAAGGCGCAGGGTTGAACGTTTGGGAAAAAAGTAGCGGCTTATAGTCCAGAATTTACGGTATTTTAGGTCCCTGTTGTAAGTTCTTAATTTGATTTTTAGTTTTGTCGTAGACCGTAGTTTGCACATCCCTGCGTTTCAGTCTGCCTTA
This sequence comes from Urocampus carinirostris, assembly GCF_059441175.1. NCBI lineage: Eukaryota > Metazoa > Chordata > Actinopteri > Syngnathiformes > Syngnathidae > Urocampus > Urocampus carinirostris. Next base: position 19,965,990 of record NC_142351.1, on the reverse strand, counting down.
TGAACCGCTGTCCATGAGAAAGCGCTATACTTTGACAGCGTCTCTCCCCTCTCTAGGAGCCCGACATTGAAGTAGATGAGAACGGCACTTTGGACCTGAGTATTAAAAGAAACAAGCGAGAGAGCGTGCAGTCTCCGGAGCCTTCGTCATCCTCGTCTTCATCTTCGCAACACACGTTAGGTGCGCTTTCTCAGGGCCACGCCCAGCCTGAGTGGGAGGAGCCACTTGACTTTACGAAGCCGAGTGAAGTCAAGGAGGAAGGCCACGATGAGGTACAATGCACGGACACTGAAAAGTTACAGGCTCAAAGAACATTACATTACAGCAAGGAAAAATGTGTTAGGTAATCCCTGCACTTGATCAGTGTAATATCAGAGGCCGGTTATGAAGCAAATCATACTTGCTCTCACATGTGACATTATACTCTCACACATGCACAACTATACTCTCATGCAAACACAATCATACCCATATACCCATGCACAAACAGTACTACACTCTCTCGTACACGCTACTACAATGCTTTCACACTTATATTATTCAACTCTCACACACATACTACTCTACTCCCCCCCCCCCCCCCCCCACACACACACTCTACTATAAACACTTACATGCACTATCATACTCTTTCACACACGCTACTATACTTAACATAACATAGTGGTCAAAGCTGCAGAGTGTGCATTAAAAAGACAACGTACAGGAACTTGAGCAAGATGCCTCCAGCATTAAGCTCCCACTTGTCTGCCCTAACTATGAGATAATCTGGTTATATCTGTTTTCTGTTCTTTTTAGGATGTATATCTACGTGTATTTATCTAATTTTTGTGCGTTTTTCACTATCCATAGTTTTTTGTTTATAAATATAGGTCCACATTGAGATGGATTTGTGTAATATGATGGTGACATTATATAATAACAATGTTCAACAATAGCAATAAGACTAGAAATATAGTTGATAATGATAATGATAAAAAAACAACAACCATAAACATAATAGTCATGATAGTCGTTGCAATAATAATAATCTTAATTATTAACTCGACCCATCTATTGACTGTATAAGGCTTCTGCTCACAGACATAATTTGTATACCAAGGATACTACTACTAATAATAGTAATAGACACATAAATGTCATAATAATAATCATCATAATAACAGTTATAATAATACCAGATTAATTTTGTTTTACCCATCAATTAACTCTATAATGCTAATTATCATTAAATATCATTGCAGTTTCTTTCCTTGTGATTAACGGCAGCTGACATTAGATGTTTGGAATTATGCTATGTAGCGTTATAGCCCCCTACTGGTCACGCCCAAGAGGACAGTTGCATGATATATCGAAATAGGGCACAAAGAAATGTGTAGTAGTGCAAGGATTACAAATCAATTATGGACATTTATCTTAAATATTCTTTGGTCTTATACTGTCTTGGCCTCCCACCCAAGTGGGGGGCGACTCAACCTCATCCTTGGGCCAATGTTAGACCCAATGGTCTTAACTTGTTTAAACTGGATAATGTGTGCAAGAGTGCTTGGAGATAGGAAGTCGCCAAAGCAAGGATAAGGTTAAAGCAACTTAGTTTGGGTCATTTTAAGTCTTATAATATCTGAGAGGCCTAATCTCACATCATTTGTTTTGTACCAAATTCTTTTCAGGTGGATTATGTTGCTACCTCCTACACCTCTTCTGATGCTGAGTTCGAGGACCCGGAAAACATGGAGAATCTGGAGAATCTGGAGGAAAGAAAGTATCCCGGGGAAGTTACCACCAGCAGCTCAAAGGTCAAGTTTCCACCAAAAGATAGCAAAAAGGAGACCCTTGTGTAAGTATATGTTGCACTTTCATTCTCCTTTACACCTTTTTCTTGGTGTTTCATCTGATGTCAGGTGTGGGCATACTCTGTCCTTTGAAGGTTTTTGTTCACTTACACAATAAATGATTACCTCCTTTGCAAGATCTGCAGGAGCTTGCTAATCTTGATCATTTGATCCACCTCCAAAAAATAAACTAAAAATTTAAAAACTGCAGCCCTTGACGACCACGTTTGACCATTCCATCATAAGCATGACAGAAATGTGATACATTTGAACATCTGAGCTAATGCTAGTGAGTCTAGTGATAAAAATAATTTTATACTTCAGAATGAGTACCACTGTAATATTTTGATACCAATCAATGTAAACAAGTCAAGTCATGTTTATTTGTGACGCCCTTAATCACAAGTAGTCTCAAAGTTCTGCATAGATTACAGATTATTGCAAACTACATACTATTATTACAGCATCCCCTGATCTAAAACCTACATAAGGGCAAGGAAAAACTCCAAAACCTCAACATGAGGAAAATAAAGAAACCTTGAGAAGTGACCGCACATGAGGTAATCCCCCTTCTAGGATGACCAGGCTGCAATGGATGTTGCATTAACAAACAATAAAAATTAAATATAAAATAATGAAAGTATAAATCAGATAAAAAATAGAATCAAAAGGATGACCGGGTTGCAATGGATGTACCATTGACAAACAATACACAGATATTGTCAGCATGAAGCATAGGTCATTCATAAACTATGTGGCAGGACCAGAACGGAAACAGGACCCCATTGCGTCACGTTTCTCAGTAGCCGGGTCAGTAGCCAGGACAGGAGAGCAAAAACGTGGTCGGAAGCGAGTCGTAGGCCATGGAAGGAGAGTAGACGCGGTCAAGAACAAAAAGAGGTCGAAAGCCGGTACATGAGAGTAGACGTGGTCAGGATGAAAAAAACGGGTCGAAGCCTGGGGACAGACGTGAGCAAAAAACAGGTGGGAGTCAGGGTCGAAAAAGGCTTGCCTAGTGTTAACTGAGGTTCGCAGACGGACTGACAACCGGGGACAGATAGGTGTGGGTTTAAATAGGGACAGGGAGCCAATCAGAGTCCGAGGCAGTTGGCGCCAAAGGCGCGGGCACGGGTGAAGCATATCGTTAATCATGACACTATGGAGTGTGTTTTAAGCCTAGATTTAAACAGTTGCACTGAGGTTGCAGATCAAATCTCAAATAATCTATAACTTTAATCATACTCTTGAGTGCCCACCCAAGCTGATTCATGATGTGTATATCAAAATATAACGGTTTAAGGTTTGTTTCAGATAATTTGGGGTCGATAATACAATTTGCAAAGATGTATTTCACAATACATCATAATACATAATACAGTGACATGGCCGCTTTCTGGTGACCCATTTCATCTGGAGGGATGAAAGCATGACCAACTTGGGTGCCGAGGTGCCTAACTTGTTTGGGTGTTTGGGCAATTGGGTTGGCCATGGTCCAAAAAAATTTGTGTGTGTTTTTTGCTAGTTTATTTTTTTTCCCATTTATTTTCTTTGTTTTTGTATGTGTTTGAAATGCTTTCAGTCCACTGTACATAAATATGGCCATTGTTTAAAGCAGAGGTCTTCCACATGGTGCTTTTTGGTACCATGTAGCCCCCTAAAAGCACCTGAGTAGCCCGCAGAAGGGTTCTGAAAACAGCTCATCCGTGACGAGTCATTGTGATTTTCTAGAAAATTAGATTTTTAACTGGCAGAAATCATTGACATGATCAGTGTCTTTAAAACACTGTTTTTAGTGGTTGACTGTTCTTATTTTAACACTACATATGTATATGTGTTATAAGATAACATTAGCATTGTAACAACATAATAATACCATACAGGGAGTGCAGAATTATTAGGCAAGTTGTATTTTTGAGGATTAATTTTATTATTGAACAACAACCATGTTCTTAATGAACCCAAAAGTCTCATTAATATCAAAGCTGAATATTTTGGAAGTTGGAGTGGGGCTTTTTTAGTTTTAGCTATTTTAGGAGGATATCTGTGTGTGCAGGTGACTATTACTGTGCATAATTATTAGGCAACTTAACAAAAAACAAATGAATACCCATTTCAATTATTTATTTTCATCAGGGAAACCAATATAACAGCTCAACATTCACAAATATACATTTCTGACATTCAAAAACAAAACAAAAACAAATCAGTGACCAATATAGCCACCTTTCTTTGCAAGGACACTCAAAAGCCTGCCATCCATGGATTCTGTCAGTGCTTTGATCTGTTCACGATCAACATTGCGTGCAGCAGCAACCACAGCCTCCCAGACACTGTTCAGAGAGGTGTACTGTTTTCCCTCCTTGTAAATCTCACATTTGATGAGGGACCACAGGTTCTCTATGGGGTTCAGATCAGGTGAACACGGAGGTCATGTCATTAGTTTTTCTTCTTTTAGACCCTTTCTTGCCAGCCACGGTGTGGAGTACTTGGATGCGTGTGATGGAGTGTTGTCCTGCATGAAAATCATGTTTTTCTTGAAGGATGCGGACTTCTTCCTGTACCACTGCTTGAAGAAGGTGTCTTCCAGAAACTGGCAGTAGTACTGGGAGTTGAGCTTGAGTCCATCCTCAACCCGAAAAGGCCCCACAAGCTCATCTTTGATGATACCAGCCCATACCAGTACCCCACCTCCACCTTGCTGGCGTCTGAGGCGGACTGGAGCTCTCTGCCCTTTACCGATCCAGCCACGGGCCCATCCATCTGGCCCATCAAGACTCACTCTCATTTCATCAGTCCATAAAACCTTAGAAAAATCCGTCTTGAGATTTTTCTTGGCCCAGTCTTGACGTTTCAGCTTGTGTGTCTTGTTCAGTGGTGGTCGTTTTTCAGCCTTTCTTACCTTGGCCATGTCTCTGAGTATTGCACACCTTGTGCTTTTGGGCACTCCAGTGATGTTGCAGCTCTGAAATATGGCAAAACTGGTGGCAAGTGGCATCTTGGCAGCTGTAGGCTTGACTTTTCTCAGTTCACGGGCAGTTATTTTGCGCCTTGGTTTTTCTACACGCTTCTTGCGACCCTGTTGACTATTTTGAATGTAACGCTTGATTGTTCGATGATCACGCTTCAGAAGCTTGGCAATTTTAAGAGTGCTGCATCCCTCTGCAAGATATCTCACTATTTTTGACTTTTCAGAGCCTGTCAAGTCCCTCTTCTGACCCATTTTGCCAAAGGAAAGGAAGTTGCCTAATAATTATGCACACCTGATATAGGGTGTTGATGTCATTAGACCACACCCCTTCTCATTACAGAGATGCACATCACCTGATATGCTTAATTGGTAGTAGGCTTTCGAGCCCATACAGCTTGGAGTAAGACAACATGCATAAAGAGGATGATGTGGTCAAAATACTCATTTGCCTAATAATTCTGCACTCCCTGTAAGGTGCTGATTTAAAAATATATTTCGAACTAGAACCCCTGATAGAAAAAAAGGAGCTCTCAGGTTAAAAAGTGTGGTTTCGCCTGGTTTTAAGGGACGTTGTATATCATTTAGTGCCTCAAAGTAATAAAAAACATAATTCATTAAAATAAACAATATTGGTTGGAATAATAAGACAAAATACAAAGAGCTATCACACAAACGTGTGTTTTTAAACAGTTGTAGTTTGAGAAATTTGTGCTTACTTTACACAATAGGAGGTTCAACTTGAGGGAGCTGACATAATTCCCTACCATCTTGCTACAGGTACCCCTAAAGCCCAAAACTTTGTTAATGACTGGGCAAAAAAATCAGAAGAGAAATGTTGACGTTTGGTCACTTCTAGTATATGTAGTTTGTATTCTTCCTTGTATTATGTAGCACTCATTTTTGGTTTCACTTCACATTACAGTGACATCCAGTGGGCAAATATTACACATATCCCTTTAGGACTAAAGTTCAAAACAAAAGGCACAGCTTGAATTGAAAAGTCAAACACTGTGTCTATGTATACATATTTACAGTAAAACATTTTACTTGATTTTTGTAGATTTTTCTAAAAATTCAAAATTAAAATGCCAGTGATTGATTCAATTGATATACATTCTCACTGAATATTAAAAGACTGTACAGTTACAATCTTAAATGTATACAGGATGGTTAAAGTTTATAATTGTGAATAAAACCCCAATTGAAATGAGTACTTAACTCATGTAGTTTATTTTCCTATAAGTTTGACCTCAAACCTCTTCCTTCCTTAAAGATGGTGTGCCTCATTTAAGGTGTTAATTATTTTCTCTATTAATCATGTGTTAACAACGCCCAACTAGGGTTCAAAGAGCCTTTTATTAAAAAAAATCCACTACACCGATTAGTTTTTTCTCACTTTTAGCAAAGCTGTTTGGTGCGGAACACATTTGGTAGGAGAAGTGAGATGTGGGGGAGAGTGACTTCATGCTCGTCCTTGCGGTTTTTCTTTGTTTCTGTTCATGTAGCATGAAAATGCCAACCCAACCCCCCAAAAAGATGAAAAAAATAGTTTTTTCAAGCGTGTCTGACAATTGCTCTTACTCGCACGACCTACGGGGCCTTTAAGAGGCTGCAATGTTGACACAAACCAGAAGGTGGGGGCCCTGAGTAAAAACGATCCAAATTCCGTACAATTCTTTCGATACTCCACATTCTTTATGACCTTGCCTCTTTCCACTCATGATTATTTGAGGCCTCCAATTGTGACATCCTGTTCATTTGCATTTCAATATAATATATTATTAGATAGTTTTATCTGTTCATGCCTCTAACAATGACAAGACCCTTCACCCTCCCATACCCATACACTAGATGCCCCACCCCGGGTTGCGATGGCAGCGGACACATCACTGGCAACTATGCATCACATCGGAGGTAAGGAGGATCCACACTAGCCGGAGACAAGGTTCAATTTCATTGAAAATGTCAAATCAGCACAATTAAGCTTTGCACTTTCAATCGCATTCAGTAGGACGTCATTTTAAGCATTCTTTGCAATCCTGGTGTAATGATCTAACTGATAGCAGTACTTCTATAAAAGGGATGAGATAGTAAAGAGACAGGTGTGTTTCTCTCTGTCTTGTCTGACTGTCCTGCTGGATTCAGTCTTCCATTCAATTCCTAGTCTTGGCTTGTTTTCTGATAGATTCTCTCTAATCTTGCAGTCTATCAGGCTGTCCTCTTGCAGATAAATCTCTACGGATGCTCATGGCTGCCCACTCAGCTGAACTTAAGTATGTGTTCTGTCTTTTGCCTCCCAACCATGTTCTCTTAGTTCATTTTAGGATTATTTTCCCCTCTTTTACTACTTCTCAGCTTAGTTAGTCGGTGTAATTCTAATTTGGACAAAAATATAGGTTGTGCAAAAAGATCATGAAAGCTTACGTACAAGTCCAACTGTCTGTGAACATAGGTGCCCGACTCCAGGATGTGACGGCTCAGGCCATATCACAGGGAACTATGCTTCACATAGAAGGTATGGAATGTCCCTTTTATGTGTTTCCCTGAATGTTTTATGGGCTTACACCCGTGTGGTGCTCTGTACCAGTCTGTCCGGATGCCCCAGAGCCAAGAAAGGTGGAGTCAAATCAATCCCCGTAAAGGACGACAAAGAAGACTCAGAGTTGTTGAGGTAAGAGAACCTAGATTGGAGCATAATGGGAATGGCAGAACTTCTCTTTTGTATTCGCGATCATTGATCATCTTATTGAAACACCTAACATGAGCATGGCAGTGTATTATCTAGTGCAGGGGTCCCCAATCAACAGTCCATTGATTAGTACTGGGCCCTGGGTCATTTGGTGCAAGGCTGCACAGAAAGAACTTATTGTTTACGTTTTTCTGTTTTTTTATAAATTGACGCCGCTATCATACCTGTCAACCTGTACGTTTTTGCCGTACAAAGTACGTTTATGATGCATTTTAAGACATACATGTACGACATACAATAAAATCTGTACGGAAAAACGCAAATTTGTCAATTATGGGTACCATCCGGTATACACCGACTATCACGAAACGGCAAATCAATCAAGTCAACGGAGTTCACCGCAGAAGCCTCTATCTCGGAATCTTTTTTTTTTGTTGCAAACGAAGCGAGCGGTTTGATTAGGGAACCGGCTCTTTCGGCTCAACTCATTCAACCGGCTCTCAAACGGCTCACTTGCTTTGATACATTATATTACGAATGATTATGTTGTATAAAGACGTTAAGAAAAAAAGGAAGTATAAAAGGAGAAAATGAAAAAAAGACAGGTTTGTGGTTATCCCTTTAATCGGTATATTACCAACAATAATTTGATGCAGAAAATGAATAAATAATTTGATGATTAAAACTGAATGAATATAGAGATTTTTATTATATATTTGTCACCGATTTACAATTTCAACCTCGATAACACTAAATTTTGGGGACCCATAGATCCCTGTTGGGACCAATCACTTTTCAGAGGTAAAATAAACACTGCACTTTACCCAACCATCCATCCATCATCTGCACCGCTTATCCACAGTAGGGTCATAGGAGTGCTGGAGCCCATCCCAGCCATCTTCGGACTGATGTCAGGGGACACAGTCACAGGGCATTACGCTTATTAATGTTGTTAATATTGGCCCAGGCCGTGAAAATATTGTCATTGAACCGGTCCGTGGTACAGAAAAGGTTGGGGACCACGGCTCTGGTGGTTAGCATTTCTTAGGTGTCCTCTCCAGAAGTTCTCCGACAGTGACTATGTCTATGTTGTGTGAAAGATGTCCCGTCCCTGGCTGCGACAGTCTGGGGCACAACAGCGGGAAGTACGCCACCCACCGCAGCGCCTACGGCTGCCCACTAGCGGTGCGTCGACAGAAGGAAGGTGTTCTCAACGGCACTCCCTTCTCCTGGAAGACTTTCAAGGGCGAGGGCCCCACCTGTCCCACCCCGGGCTGTGACGGCTCAGGCCACGCCAATGGGAGTTTTTTGACACATCGCAGGTATTTCCAGGTTTTTAACCAGGGGTGTTAAACTGATTTTAGCTCAGGGGCCACATGGTAGACAAACCACTCGCATGGGGGCCGGACTAGTAAATGAATGGGATAAAATTTGTGCCTTAGCTGTAGGGCTAGTATAGTTCAGGGGTCTAAGATTTGATTATAAACCAAATGTTGAGGGGTTTAAGTCAAGTCGTGTTTATTTGTATAGCCCTTAATCACATAATGTCTCAAAGGGCTGCACAGACTACAGAAATACAAAATAGTACAAAAAATACAACTATTGAGATACTATAATCCTGAAACTTAAAAAAATACTACAATTTGAATACTATAATACAAAAAAATAATATAGAAATGCATTCTGCAATACTATTACTACAGAAATACAACATAAAATACTACAACTCAAATACTATAATATAAAATACTCAGGGTTGGGTAGGGTTACTTTAACTGGATTACTTTCAATTACTTTTGGATTACTCCAATACCAAATATGCTAATAAAAGACAAAAGAAACTAAATATGAAACAAATTACTAAATTTTGTGCAGGCTTGGGGAGTAACGGAATACATGAAACGGGAAAAATGATGTTGGCAAGCTGTTTGGATTTATTTTCATTTTGTTTCTGTCGCATTTATGTTCGTTTTGCCGGAGATCAAAGAGATCAAAGCCAGGAGAGAAAGCTTACCACGTGTTGTGAGCCATAATTGTATTCATATTTAGTTTCTTTTATTAGCATATTTGGTGTTGGAGTAATCCAAAAGTAATTTTAAGTAATCAAGTTAAAGTAACCCTACCCAACCCTGATACTAATACAACCATAGGTTTATATTCCTTAATATGTTTTCCCCGTCGCTAGTATTTAATCTCTTGCGTGTTAATCACCTTTGCATTTGTAAAAAAATAAAAAAATAAAAAATAAATTAAAATAAACAACAATTAAATCAAATTCCACTAGTTCATATCATTCAAGGCAAACTAGAATTGTCATGAACCAGAACAGGACCAGGACCCAAACGCGTGACGGTTCTCACACAAGCCTTTTATTTTACGGGAATGGGGAGTCATGCACGTTAGGCAGCAGTCTGGCGTGACATGATAGGAAGCCAGAGGCCAACGAGATCGATACCAATTGCCCGAGCAGATATCGGACAGATGGGGGTCAATACCGGACAGGATGGGACAGAGAGGGTTGATAATGAAACAGGATATCGAAATAAAACAGGACAAACTAGACGGGAACGAAAACTGGAGAGAATAATAAACAGGACCAAAATAGATGGGAACAAAACTGGAAACCGATATTAAGCAGGACAAAAAATAAACAGGAACAATACTGAACAGGAAATGCCAACAGGAAATAGGACCGAGTCAAAACCCACGTCTTGCGGGGCAGAGGTTCGTTGGCGGACCGACAAAAGAACACTGATCTTAAATAGACGGAAAGCCAATCTGTCAATGAGCCACAGCTGGCGTCACACGGGCGGGGCCAACTGGGCGCCATGGCAACCGTGACAAGTGACAAAAAAGCCAACACTTATTTGCTAAAAATTGACAAGTAATTTTCTGTGTTTTATTTATAGTCTTTCAAGAAAATGATTGCCCGAATGTGGGAACTTAGTTGTTAGATTTTGTATCTATTATCGAAAGGAGCTAAAAGTTATTGAAACCTCTGCCAAGAACCACAGGGGCTAATTTTCAATGTATTTTTTAATTTATTTTTTAATTTAGGAGCTGACCCATAATTGCCAAACACTGCATTTAAACGTAGTTTAGTAGCAAATGTTTAGGTTAAGAGAGATATCCACACACCGCAGGCGAGAGCAAACGTATTGCCTTAAACAACGCGTCTGTGACTTTTATTTTCTTCAAATATTCTCTGGTTGATAAATGGCGGTCAGCAAATACAGCTGCAGCGGTCAGTTTCCTTTGGGAGTAGTACCTATCTTTGGCGACGTCCAGTGGAGATATTTAAAACTGCAGGTTATTGTTTGACATAATGCGGCTCATTTTTTTTCTTGTACTTCTCTGAGCTTTGTCTCGCAGGCCGGATTAAAGCCGTCGGCGGGTTTTATCTGGCTCGCTGGCCATGTGTTTGACACCCTTGTGCTTTTTTTTTTATAGTTTGTCAGGTTGTCCCAGAGCACTGGCCAGTAAGAAAAAAGCCAGGTTTCATGGAGACGAGTATATCACTGCAAAATTCAGAGCTAGTGATGGTAAGATATAACTCTTTTATAAATACTTACATAAGCACAAGTAACTCAAGAGTCACGTTTTTTCAAATCTATTTCTGGTACAATAACTTCCCACTTTTCCTTGGAATCAGTTCTGGATAACGATGAAGATATCAAGCAACTCAACGAGGATATTAACGATCTGAACGAGTCCAATTCAGAGATGGAGGCCGACATGGTGAACCTGCACACGCAGGTGGGTGATTGGGAAATTTGCATCAAATTTATGATTTCCTATCATGTATTGATGAGCTTACAGATATCAGGCAGGAGGTCCGTTTTAAGTTTTTTCAGTTGCACTTGAGTGTCGGATCAGAATCGCACCATCGTGGGAGTGTCAAGACTTTTGACTTACCCGGCCTTCTGTTGTCCTTTTGATAATACTTTGGATGGCGGGCCATGCATTTCACACCTAGGCATTCAGTAGGCTGAATCAATCTCAATAACTATTTTATGGCTATAAAATATTTTGCTTTAGCTACTGCTACAAGACATGCAAAAAAAAGCATAAATAATACATACAATTGCTAGATTATTTAGGAAAATAGTCCCATTTTACTCACTAATATATCATTTTTTGTGCATGAAATCCATCCTCCATTAAATTACTCTGTCATACATAGTACATGTGTTTCAGTTCCACCAAGAATTTCTTTTCCATCACCATCGAAGCTAATCCTAAAGTTCGAGCCTATTCTGTCGTATTAATGGCATACGTTTGACAGAAACAGCGTACGCAGGGATTTTTATTCGCGTTGCTGTTGCAATACCTTTATTCCCGCCCCCTAGCCAATCATAGTTTGTTAAATTAGTGACGTTTCTCAAAGCCCGCTTGAAGGCGCCGACTGTCCAACTCTGATTGGCTAAATCAACAGCTTTATCGAATACTGATGTGTTATGCCAGAGGGCCTTCAGAAGTCTTTGTGAAGGCCTCTGGGCAGATTACTGACATTAGAAACAAGTAATTGCAGAGATGCGCTCGTCTTGGGATCAAGAGATCGCAGTTTGAATCTCGGCTCCTCCGTGTTACATGTCGAAGTGTCCTTGGATAAGACACTGAACCCCTAATACCCCCAATAAGCAGGTTAGCGCCTTACATGGCTGCATGGCCGCTATTGGGAAATGTGAAGCACAATGTAAAGCGCTTTGGGAAGTCTTGACTTGAAAAGCGCTATATAAATGCAGATCATTTCACTTCATGTCATTGTTTAATTGCTTGAATATTAAAGCACACATCTGGAATTAGCGCAACCAGGGAAAAGCAATGAAAGGAAGCTGACAGACAATTTGGATTTTTTTAGTAAGCATTTAACGAAGAAAATACAGTATAATGACGTCACATGATTCAGATATTCTTCAGACCGTCAGAGAAGGCCTTGCAGGCCCTGACAGCCTACCAGTGTGTTGAATAATCAAACAGATTTGTTTTTGTCTAAAGACAAATATACCTGTGCAGGTATATTCATTGCTGATATAACATGAAAACCAAATGGGTGTCTATCATGTAAAAAAAGAAATTGTGTAGCTTAAAAAAATGTTAAATATAACCATTTCCAGTACCTAGAAGAAAATTGAATTCATAAGCAGCTCTTGATGATTGAAAAATTAGCCTAAACGGACCAGAGATGACCTACAGACGGCAAAAGGGAAAGCATCATATCATGTGTCACACAGTACTACTCTTCCTGCCGATTTATATACTTGACAATTGTCTCCTTTGTAGATCAATTCCATGGAGAAGAACCTTAAAAGTATGGAAGAGGAGAACAAACAAATTGAAGAGAAAAATGAAGCCTTGTTTGTGGAGTTGTCAGGTTTGAGTCAGGCACTGATCCAAAGCCTGGCTAATATCAGATTGCCAACCATGGTGAGCGTCACTCATCTCAATGTGTAAACGCTAAATTCATTTCCATAAATTAGTTAATAAGCAAAAATACATGAACTACCATATAAACATGCATTTTTTTAAAATACTCATAAGGTTTTCTGACATCTTGATGCTGGGGGTACACCCAAAAACCTTGCGAAAGAATGTTGAAAATTCCACCCACAACTTGTTATTTTTCCAGGGATAATTGAATACTGAAATTTATAAAATTAATTTACTTTATTACTTGGAAGGAATAATGGAAATTGTATTGTATAGAAAAATGGGGGAACTGTGGACTGATGAAAGTAAAATTGTCCTTTTTCGGTCCAGGAGCCACAGACAAACCCCAAACTCCTCAGTGCACATTAAAGACAGTGAAGCATGGTGGTGCAAGTATCATGGTTTGGGCATGTTTCTCCTACTGTGGTGTAGGGCCCATTCATCACATACCAGGGATCGTGAATCAGTTTGTGTCTGTCAAGAAACTTGAAGAGGTTATGTTGCCTTATGCTGAAGAGGACATGCCCTTGAATGGGTGTTTAGACTAGACAATGACATCAAACACATTCGTAGCAAAGTCTTGGTTCCAAACCTATCAAATTAATTTTAATGGAGTAGCCAGCCCAATCACCAGATTTAAATGTAATGGAGATTGTGTTGGGTGATATGAAAAATGCCATTTGTGGAGCAAAACAGAGAAGCAATCATGGAGTGAAATAACAACTGAAAGGTGCCAGAAGTTGGTTGACTCTATGCCACACAGATGTGAAGCAACTAAATATTATGCAACTAAAAATAGTTTTGAGTTCGTACAATCAACAGCAGACACTGCTTTTTTTTTTAAACACACCCTATTTAATTATTTACCTGATTGCATAGCCTTGGGAGCGTGCCTATTATGAATGCAGGGTCTTGTTTGTTTTCTGAGAATCTACTGCAACTACTAGTAACTTGTTTGGAATGTACCAAAAATCCATACTAAAACCTTAGATATTCTGGTTAGTCACATCGCAATGCTATTATTTTGAACAGCACTGTATTATAAAAGGAAAAATACTTAATGTTCCACTGTCTACCTTTAGCAGGAGCCGTTGTCAGAGCAAAACTTTGACAGCTATGTGGACACCCTCACCCAGATGTTCACCAATAAGGACTGTTATCAGAACCCTGAGAACCGGGCCTTGCTCGAGTCCATCAACCAGGCGGTCAAGGGAATCGAGGTGTGAGAAAAGCCGAGGAACAAACAGATCGTGTCCGTGAAGGAATCTTCTTATCTGAGAGGAGCATTGCCATCTGTTCTTTGTATATTTCTTTGTCCTGGTGTATATTTTTCCTGTTTGCATGTTGCTTTAGGACAATGAGAGCGGGAAGAGGCGAAAGGATGACGACACGGAGGTGTGTAGCAGAACATATCGTATGTCTACTCGAAAATGATACAAGTATTTTGTAAGCTCATAGTGACGCTCCACCCGCGGGTTTAGTTTGTTTTCTATACTTCATTGGTACTATTGCTGTGTAACTATTTGTCATTTGCGTGTATTATCGTGTTTGTCAACCATTATTTTTAAGTCCCTGTAAAGTGAATGTCATTTTTCTTTATCTAAAAATGAAAAACAAGAACATTGTGTGTTATTTAGTGCAGGGTTCAGCATCTTTTGAGCCGTGGGTCGCAATCGTTTGAAAAAAATTTGCACAGGGGCTGGACTGGAGGAAAATATTGATGTATTTAATTATCTGTATATGCCAAGTCTAATATACCATAGGCAATACATAGGAAACAAATCGATCACATAAACCAATCCATTGTTTCTCATTTAGCTGCACAGGTCGTGTTTCATTGTCTATTTGTTTATATGGGGACCATTTCATTCGATTGGTTTTGAAACACACAAAATAAACAATTATAATTTATTTACAAACACCAAATTGAGAGTAATAGCAAAGTCATATCTCTCTTTTTTAAGAACTAGACTTAAAAAAAACTACTTTAGAGGTATTTTATTGCATCGTTTTGCGACACCCGGTGGACATATTAAAAACTGCAGGTCTTTAATTGACAGGAAACTGCTACATTTTTTTCTCCTGCTTCTCCCAGCATCACCTCACGGGCTGGATTAATTCTGTTGGGTATATGGCCATGACCCTGAATTTGCAAAAAAAAAATACATTGACTATCAAAAAAATGTGTTTTCTTTTTTTAAATACCCGTACGTCAAGAGATTAGTATTTATCTACATAACATGATGCTCACCTGCAGGAGTTGACATGCTTGTCCACTGTCTTGCTGCTAAGGGTACCCCCCCCCAAAAAAAACACCTTGTGAAAGGCAGGGCAAAAAAAACAAGACGCAAAATTGTGTAGTTTTACTTTGAGTGTTTGTAGTTTGTAATCCATCTCGTGCTTTGTAGCAAATGTTTTTAGTTGCACTAAACAATGCAGCGAGATTTAGTGGTTAAATATTAGACCGTGTCCCTTTAAGACTGAATTTTTTTTGCTATTAAAAAAAATAATCAAGGTTATTACAATCTTTCAAATTGTAATTGTGTTTTTTTCCCATCCTCTGCGTTTGGTGCACAAAATTATATTTTCTAATCAAGTTGCCAATGGTTAGTAACTGTCCTGTTAGACTTGCGAAAGCCAAATTGGTCTTACTGAACCAAACTAGATAGCACTGACTCACAGTTCTTATGTACTGGATGTTGTTTTGTGTCACTGGGCAGTGTTTTCTTCACAAACTTCCCCAAAAATCTGAAAAACATAGCTATCATAGGTCATCTGAGTTTTGCATGTCCTCAGCAAAGAAAAGAGCTTGTTTACCAACAAACGGCTGGATTCACTTTACAGGGCCTTTAACTGTTCACTTATTTATTTCAAACATGTTACTTGAGAAGATCTTGGGAACAAAAAAGTCGACTCATCTCAAGCAAACATAAGAAGGGAAACACTTTCCCGTGCACTGACGAACAAAGGAGAATATTTTAAGATATCAACGGAATTGTTTTTATAAAGTTATTTATTTAAAATACTGCAATCTTTTTACAGTAAATGCAAACATTTTGTATATGAAAGTTTTGAAATGATTTACAAATACTTTTTATTTATTCATTTATTTATTGGTGCTTGTTTTTATGATTTTTGACAACTTGACATGTGTTGGGAGTACTTTGCAAATCACTGATAATATTGAAGTGCACCGATGTGTTGATGAACAAAGTGACGTGTGAAACAAAGTGATGAATTTTTTGAGTTTTGTCAATGTGTGACCATGACTGTGTGGATTCTTTGCTAGCTCTTCGAATAAACGTTGACCGACATTTCGGACAGTGCCTCTCAAGCTTGACTTTTTTGTTGCTAGAATTGGATTTGAATAAATAAATACGCATTATTTTGCAAAACCAAGCTACCAATCGAAAGCAGATCGTATATTTGTTTGAAAACCCATTCTGAAGACTTAAAATCCAAAATTTAGCAGCACGCAAGCATGGAACACTGGCCCTAGTACAATTCTGGGTAAACTACAGCCCAGGGGCCACATCTGACCCTATCAGGCTTTTTAATCAGGCCCGCCAAAAGAAAATACAAATATTATATAATGGGGAAAAAAGTCCTACCATTAAAAAAATCGTATTTTGGTGCAACCCTCAACTGTGTCCCTACATTTTTCTGTAACATTTTTTTAACTCAGTACTTATTCTAGTAATCAAATTTCGTGCACACACTTAAAACACAAACGAAAAACGTGCCCATTTATAAAGCAGTGCGCAAGCACATCTGTCGGTTTCTGTTTATAAATCACAATCAACTCTAAAGATAACGCATGAGAAGGAACTGCCCCTTTATGCCTATAAAAGGCCAGGGTAACGCTCGATATTCAAATCCATTCCCTCAAAAGTCTTCCGTGCACCACATCTTCTTGCAGTGCAAGATAAGCCATTGTTCAACTTCCCATATTACAAGTTTGTTTTCATATCGAGACATTTCTTAATCGTCTAAAGAGCTACAGGTGAGAAAATTACCCTAAATGTAGCCTACTTAACCAGCTTTCATAAGCAACGACCATAGCATTTTAGTAATCACCAAAATCTATTGAACACTAATAATTGAATAATGAATCTAAAGTTTTTGTGTGTGATCCTAGAGAGAGTCAATGTCGATTGCGCCTGTTTTATTCAAATATATTATTTATATGTGTTATGTAATTGATTTTTTTCAGCACACACCTATCAATTTTAGATACTTTCTTTGGTTTCACCCAGCTTTTTGTAGTTTCCCGATTCTCCAGATTTTGCGCGTACAGCAGGGCCAGAGCTCCCGGTGAAAGTCAGCATATTCTCAGGTCACGATGTTCATAAAAAACAAATGATGCTTACAATTGGCTTTGTTTTGTGAATGCGTAGTCTTTCACAAATGAGGCCCGACAATTCAAACAAAAAAATGGTTAGTGTTGTTGAAAACAACCGCACACCTAAAATGACATCTTAATTTTGCGAATTATAGAAGCAACTGGGCATGATTTGATCGAGTTAAGTGAGTGCCAGCCGAAGGGGAACAGTGGAAGAGGGAAAGACTTAATGGCACGGTACGGAACATATTGCTCAAGATTGAATGCGCCTTGGGCCATTATACTGTACCCAAGCAAACTTGCTGCTAAAGTCAGGATTTTAGAGGAAATGGGTGCACTATTACTCAGTTTTCCGCACGAAACGTGACCAAGACGTACGTATGTGCGATATAACCATTTTGCCGTTGTAGTGTAAGATGCTTATACAAGTAAGATTCTTCATATTATTTTGTAGATGAACATGATGACGTATTTTTGCAGGTTAGATTTGGTAATGCCAGTGCGGGCCTAAAGTGTACAGGTAAAATCAGGCTTTATCACGGCACAGGAACAAATAATGCTCACAAGTCCACCCTAGAATAATCATACAGTTAACAGAATTGACTCAAGGGAAACAGTAGCTTAATACGGGAGGCCTGCACTTAACTATGTCATCGCAACATTCAGTTTGTTCAGGTACTAATTTCTATCAGTAAAGTTAAAGATGAAGTACTGTATGGCCAACATGAAATGACTGAAATAAATTACGGTTCTTTACTCCTTTAATGGTTAAAAAAATATTTCTTTGCGCAGACAACAGGAAACAAAAAACAATGGCCACCGATTAATGGTTGGTGGGACAAGATGAGGTAAATGTTTTTGAGGCGTGATAACCAAACATCAGCAAATAACCATGCCTCAAAATAATATTAATAGTCCATAAAAAGAATATCAATAATATATAATTACAGCTAAAAAGAAAATCTGAAAATGTGCAACAAAAACAAACACCCCATTAATAGTGTACAAGGCATCTTTTGCCCATCTCGACCACTCCGGTTTGGACTTGCACTGATCGAGCGCTTGCACATATTATCTCACCACCAGACAAGACACACACAACTTGGAGGGCCCGATGCAATCGTCGTGGCAGAAGGCGCCGCAGCCTTGGCACATGATCATGGCTTTCAGGCGACAGGAGCACTTAAGCGACACCTCGTCAGCCGTAGAGTCAGTAAAGGTCTGGATGCTGAGGGTGGCCTGGCCAGAAGCCAAACGGGGCCGTAGCTGGATTACTCCGTCAGTCATGTTTCGGGAAAAGCTGCTATTGTCCATCACGGATACGTTGGCCGTGTAGCTGACACCTCCGAGACCCTGCTTTGAGAATTTTCCATAAAGCTGGAAAGGGAGGGAGGATGATGATGAGTGATAACTCGACGAGTATGGAGCTTTGCTGAGCTCATTTTTGGCCATCCGAGACAAATTCATTTCCATATTAATGAGCCCCTCCATGGCTCCTCCACTAGGGTATCCATCCAAAGCACTTATAGGCTCCTTCTTTGTAACAACAATGGATGGTTTAGCCATCGCCTGGCAAGAAGGCGTTGAACCAACTTCCAGCTTTACGTTGGGTGCGGGTGCAGCCTCTTGTTGGTTGGGAAGGGGAATCTGTGACTCTGGAGATTGCCAGTTTTTCTTAACACTGGGCACAACTTCTGTGGGGCAGGGTTCTGCATGAGGTGGCGATGGGCCATTCAGTACAGTCCTATGAGCAGAATGACCTCCGTCCGGTAAAGCCACTTGTGAGCGCTGAGGGACAGCTAAGTCTTTGATAGGTGGCGTCTCCACACTATTGTTAGAATTGATCAAAGAGCAGTTTGAGGAGGAAGTAGAGAGTGTTGGTGAAGTAATGACCGGGACAGCGCCAGAAGTCTCCTGAGATTGATGCTGCAATGTTGTGGGAGTCTCCATTAAACATGACACAGGGTAGCTTTTCTGTGACTTGACGTGAGTAGCAAGGCTTCCTTCAGAGTTAGGCAATTGGGCCGTGACCTCAGCCCTATGGCAGGGTCTCCACTGGGATCCTGCTGATCGGCCGACTTCCAGCCTGTCGGCAGCATGCGCAGGTAGAACTTTATCGAGTGGAAGGCTACCCTGTAAAAGTTGTGTCACTAATGGGTTGTTGGCTTCCACACTAGACACTGGTCTTGTTGAAGTGGACACTTTTCTTGAGGTTACGGAAATACTTGTAGGGGAGTTTGGGAGTTTAATACGTCCGTTATAGTCTTCTTCAGCAGAACCCCGTTTAGTGTTTCTGCAAACATCTACAGGTTCGACTTTGACAACAGGGTTGTGAGACGAGCTATCTTGGGAAAAGCTTAGAGTCTGTAGCGGATGAGTCATACTGTTTGGAAAACGAGCCTGAATAACAGTTTGACCGTGGCAAATGGACTCGTGGGCTTGAATAACTGGCTGGTGGATTCGAGGAGGGCTACAAATGGCCTCCTGCATCTTTCTATGACCTGACATTCGCAAAGGCCAATCATGGTCAGGTTGTTGCTCATCCATCTGGCTCTCATTCTCACAATCAGAAGCAGTTTCCGTCGAGTCACTGTGCATCCCTGAGTCGTCAGCTCTACTTGGAGGTGATGCTTCCACCTGTCGTGTTGCTGTAGCAGAGTCTGTGTCCTTTTCTGGGGAAACTTCGTGACGGGGAACGTGTTGAATGACACCACCTAGGCCTCTTTCTGTCTGTAGTTCAAGCTCTGCAGGCGTCACAGATCTGACCAGATTCTGAACGACCACACCCTGGGCCCCAAACCTGGGAAGAGAATCTGGGATGGAGGTTTGAGCCAATGGTGGTTTTTCCCTTTTAGATTCGAGCCTCTCTGAAGAGGAAGTCGCAGACGCTTGGATCTTGTTTTGCCTATCAGGTGGAGAAATAAGGGAATTTTCCCCTGTATCTGTCTCTTTAGACGTACTATCAGTTGCTTGGGCCGCAGGTCTGTTGGAAAATGTTGGATTACTAGACAATGTTGGGCTCAATCTTTGGTCGACCACAGGGAGTCTCCCGCACCTATTCATAGGAGGGCTTGGTGTCTGTGGGGCCTTCGCGGGCTCAGAAGTTGAGGTAGCAGGCGGGGACGGCGAATTTGTGGTTTTGCCTTCTACATTGGGATGCTGTAGCTGTGTTCCAGACGGATTCGTCTCAGAAGTTTTTCCCTGCTCGTTTGTCCCACCTCCACCTCCCCTTCTTCCACCTCCTCCTCCTGGCTCAATGGGTCCTGGGTGTTCTTGCGCTCTCTGCCCACTGTTGCTATCCTGTAACCCAGCAGCAGGCCGCAACCGGACCCTGTTCGTCCCTTGCCCATCGGCAGAGGCTGCAACAGCAGCAGCGGCCTCTCGCTGGGCACGGGCTTGCTGCGCGCGAGCTTTGATGTCTGCGAGCGTCCGCGCCCCGCCCGTCCCAGACCTCCGCGAGGCCTCTCCGGGGGGCACGATGCGGGGACAGATCTGGTAGGTGGGATGCCCTTTGATCCAGGGCGGTTTGATTCTGGACAGTTGAATCTGTGGCATAGAAATGATAAAAGTATGCATAATTATTGTAAGTAATGTATCTGCAAAAGTACTTCAAAAAGGCCCTTACCCGGATTGGAGGCACCTTGGGTTCCTCCGTTGTCGGCTGCGGTTTCTCTGAGTTGACCCTGTCAATTGTGGTACGAAAGGACTGCTGGTCATTCAACCGTGGCCTCTTTTCGGGGAAGCTGGAGAAGGCACGTGCCTCATCGGGCCTTCTCTTCTGTTCTTTGTGTTGAGCGCTAGGTGCAGGGGTGCCTGTCGGGCTGTCAGATGGGCTGCTTTCACGGCTGCTAGTGGCGGTTTCTCCAGTGACCGATGTGACGGCGGACGCCGTATCATCCATTTGATCTGTAGTGACTGCAGCACCGGATGATACAGAAGAGGAGGAAGAGGAGTCCAAGCCAGTGGTAAACGTGCCTTGTTGATCAGAAGTGGAAGAAGGCGAGGACGAAGGAGAGGAATCGGATGAAGATGAGGACGAAGACGGAGAAGAGGTTGACGCTAATACAGGTGCAATCTCTTCAGGAAGTAGACAACTTGAAATGTTTGCTTCTTTGTCGTCACCAGTGGATACTGGGCTGGGAATAGGAGTTGGAGTGGGGGCTGGAAGTACGACTGATTCAGGTATGGGGGTCTTTGGCTCAATGGAGACAGTGTCTGGTGGGATTTCCTCGTCACATTCAGCTTGAAGCACTACCTCCCCTTGAATCATCGTGTTTTCAGACATGGGAGAACCAATCGAGACCGTGGAAGTTTCCAGAGAAGCAATTTCCTCAGCAGCTTCCACAGGCTGAATGACTGGAGAGTTGGACTTGCAGAGGGTGCGACGGGCTCTTCGACGCAGGTCAGCCCTGGTGCGCCTCCTCATTCTACCATCTCGCCTCCTCCGGCCTACACTCCGTCTCTTAGGGGCACTGGTTGACACCACAGAGACGCTTTCACTTGATGCAACTTCACTTGCATCAGCCATTGTTAATTTGAGGGATTCCTCTCTCGTCAGGCCAGACCTGCAGGTGAAATTCCAGATTTGTTAAATCAGGTTATTGTTAAATGGGTTATATAAAACATTCCTAAAAAAGTAAAACTGCTAAAACTGACATGGGTAGCACTGGGAAAGTATCAAATTTAAATTAATGCATACATTAGAATTAAAATAATCGGAGTCTTACTTCTGTCCATGGTATTCCTCAAAAAACTTTTCCTTCCAGGCCTCTACTTTCTTCTCCTTCTCCATTTCCTGTCGGAATCGCACCTGCATCTCATGAGTGAACTCTCCTAAGTATACAAAATGTAAAGGTTTCAAAAAAAAAGAAAAAAAGCACCTCAAAATCACATGTCACAGTATAGGCATTGACTTCTAATTAACAGAAATTCACCATAGGTTTTAGCTATCGTTTTCCAATGGATTATTTAAGGAACCAGCCCTGATAACTAATTATTGTATTATCTGAGAGTCCGAATTGTGTGACGGTACTTTAGTCAGCCTCTCAGCAGCGTAATTTACACCATGTAAGATGTAGGATTGATTAAATTCGAAATATCTGCAAAGTTTTATGATGGGTTTCAGTAAGGTAGATTGACAAATGTCTAAATGCTCTCATAAAGTGAAATAAAAAAAGTATACTTTGAAAGTTAAATATATTCAATAACAAAGCTTGTTTTTTTCTGTTGAAGTGGCAACACTTACCTTCAGCTAGCCTCTCTTTCCAGCTTTGGGATGCATGTGTAAAGAATTCATTGTTGAGAGCTGAACTACTCAGTCTGGCCATGCCATCTGTTCCAACCTTCAGAGTCAGCAGCCAAAATGTACATATATTAGAAAAATTCTCAAATTAAAACACATAATATAAATATATAGGACAAAGTCTTGGACCACATTATCTTCCACATGAAATTGTTGTTCTGACAGTAACCCCCTAAACATAAAACATTCACATCATCAATAGTCCTTCCACACAATTCCTTCATATAGTAAACAACACATCTGACTAAATTAAAGCCCAACTATTTTTATTTTTCTGTGTGAAATGTTAAATTGCAAAGTTGTACTGGCTAGCCAAATAACTGAAGTTTGAAAAAAAAAAAAATCATGGTTTCAATCACCAATAAAAATTTCAGTGTATACCAAAGAGTGTTTTTTTTCCTCCAAGCGAGTTTCCTCCACAGGGTGGGTGGGCTCTCCCTTAGAGGTTAGAAGTTCAAGTCATCCGGCAGGGATTGTGTAGAGCAATTGCTCCTCCGCATTGAGAGGAGCTAGGTGAGGTGGCTCGGGCATCTGATAAGGATGCCACCTGGACGCATCCCTCGGTCTTTTGTAATCCTTTTAAGGTCCGGCCATTAAGAGAAAATCACCCCCACTATGGCGCATCAGACCACCTTTCTGTTGTGCTAATTCCTGCTTACAAGCTCCTGCTGACTAGAGGAAAACCTACAGTGAAGCAGGTGAGGGTGTGGACTGAGGGGTCAATGGAGGCACTAAATTTGCACCTGTGCCAATCAGAATCCCTGGATGACTGCTGAGATAAGCAAATTGCTAGACTAACAAAGCGTCCTCGCAGTAAAAAAAATCTAAGACGATTTCATCAACACCACCTAAACCAGGGATATGTGGAACGCCAACCACCCTTCCCCTTAGTGGGGAACCCAAGCATAGTCTTTATGAATGCCTTTAACAATTTAGTTGGGAAGTTTGAGGCACCCCTGCAGTGTAACTGGTTCCAAATCAAGATGAAAGAGCACTCCTCCTGGACTCAAATGACATGTGGAAGACACTGAAAAAAGTCAAGATACGGAAAGCTCCAAACCCTGGCAATATTCCAGGATGGGTCAGGTCATTTTATTTGTAGAGTCCTTAATCACAAGATGTCTCAAAGGGCTGCACAGACCACAGACTATTATTACACTATACCCTGATCTAAAACCTAATTTATTCTATATTGATGGGATCACTTCTGTACTGCTTTGATCCTTGCTTGTACCAATTGTTTATCAATAATGAATTTAAAGAATCTGATGGTGCTGGTGCTGCAGCATCCAAACCTTCAGCTCGATAAGGCTGTGAGCATAAAAAGACTCGCGTTCCCTCATGCAGCTGCAATGCACTTTTTGTTGACACAGGTTGAGTTGGCTCAGGGGATTCAACATTCAGGGAGTGTCCCGATCAACTGGCGGGTGTCTTAACAGACATTTTCAATACCTTTAAGATTGCCATCATCCTCCCAGTGTCAAAAAAAACCATAACATCACTGAACAACTACGGGGCCGGTTGAATTGACTACCATAATAATGAAGTGCTTTGAGAGGCTGGTTAAAGGGCACATCACCTCCAGTCTACCATCCTCACTCGACCACTTTCAGTTCGCTTACGGGTCAAACCACTTCCTCGGGAATGCCATCTCCTCTGCTCTTCACCTGAGCCTGACACACCTAGAGGAGAAGAACACTCATGTGCAGATGCTGTTCCTGGACTTCAGTTCACCATTCAACACCATCAACCCACAATACCCGGTAGACAGACAGACTACCGGGCTTCAACACGCCCCGCGGAATCTGCTGCTGGACTTCCTCACCGACAGACACCAGTCAGTGAGGCTTGGTCAGAACATCTCCAACATCACTCTCAGCACAGGCTCCCCCCAAAGCTGTGTCCTTAGCCCCCTGCTGTTCACCCTGATGACACACGACTGCCTCCCAAGATCAGCCACACCAAATTGTGAAGTTTGCGGACGACACGACAGTGGTGGGCCTCATTGGGCATGATAACGACCTGGTCTACAGAGGAGATTAATCGGTTGGTGGGCTGGTGCAGACACAAAACTAAAGAGATCATTGTTGACTTAGGGAAAAAACAGCCGAACCATGTCCCACTTCTCATCAATAAGGCTGTGGAGGTGGTCAGCTGCACAAAGTTCCTATTACAGACAAACTCATGTTCACATTACAGAAAGTCACTTGGTCAGTGAACACTGCACCACTGGTGAAGAGGGCACAGCAGCGCCTGTGCATTCTACAGAAGCACATTTTGCACATATGTTCAGCTGCTCCTCTTGGACTCTCGCACTACTGTACAATACTCACAACTATGATCATTTACAGACTAATGCACATCCCTATATTTTGCACATTATATGGATCCTCCTATTGGCTTGTTTCACTTTACAAGTCTTTTGCACTGTAGTACGGTATCCTTTTTCAAAATACTCCAACTCATTATGAAGCATATTTATACGTACGGAAACTGTGCAGGTCAGGAAATTTGAAAGTTTGTTCTGTATACATGTGAACAAGAATGACAAATTAAGTATATCTATGACTGTTCTATAATTAATTTTTAATTCTATTGTTTGTAATTGCAACATCCATTGCAGCCTGGTCATCCTGAAAGATGATTACCTCATGGTCCCTTCAGGGTTTCTTCATTTTCCTCATGTTGAGGTTTTTGAGTTTTTTCTTGCGCTCAAAGTCTTTAGTTTGCAATAGTCTGGTCTGTGCAGCCCTTTGAGATTCCTTGTGATGAAGGGCGTCACAAATAAACACGACTTGACTATAAAGAATATTGGCTCACTGAGAACACTTCAGAATTTGTAACTTTCTCTTGAGTTTAACAGCTCAGATATTAACATTGTGATACAGCAACTGTTTTGCTCAGAATCTGATAGTGGTCCATAACTAGTCAGTATTTTTCAAGAAATGAAGGGCAACTTAATAGTTGACATTTGTTGATTACCCTTTAGAAGTTTTGCATGACAACATAAAATAAACAACAGTATTCTTAGAAACAACCTGGTTACCTGGCGGTCAACTTCTGGAAGAAGCTGTAGTAGCTGCTGTTGGGACTGGGCTGGGAATGCTGAAAACGTTCTCACATTGATGAGTGCCCTAATGTTGGTGTTGACAAGAATGGAGCCCGGTGTTTCAAAGTCCACATCAATCCCTCCTCGGTTCCTCTTCATCGGTCCTACAAATAACAAAAACACATTTAAAAAAAAAAAAAGTCCCTCTATAAAGAAAGATAACTGATTAACCCATTGATGCACAGCAACTGTTCTTTAATGAAGATACAGTCCTTTAAAAGTAATTGGTGGTTATTAACTAGTTGCTAAAAATGTTGATTCCGATATTTTAAATGACAAGTTACTGGTTCCCATGTAAAGCAAGTCCTCAATACTTAGAATAAACGCTTATAATGTATGTTAATACAGTGCACTGGCTCTTGAAAGTAAAGATGCATTGTCATCTGTCAAATGGGTTTTTTCAACTCAAGACGTGCGGGTTGTGTCATCATATCGGAGTTATTTATTGGACCATTTCCACACAAGACCCCCAGCTTTGCTATGCCATGGGTGTTAATTTGACATTACAAGTGGGTGAATACTAACTTGTTCTTCTACAAAGCAAAAGGGAATGGATCAATTTCCTTTGAGTTACATCATAACTTGCGCATCTCAAGGTGATGAAGTGATAAGCAGGACTTTCCCAATACCTTAAAGTTCTATTTTGTCCCACCGACCACCAGAGGCAGCGCTTAAAAGTAGTGAACGTTCCCTTTGCGCATGGATAGTTCGAGAAATGCGCACAAAATTACCGTAAAATTTGGAAGATAAGCCGCTAACTACCAAAGTGGGAATCATTATACAAGTCTGTTTATTTGTAAATGGAAATATAGAGGCGAAACTAAAAGACTTCAACAAGCAACGTCCAACAAAGCAGAAATGTTTTAGGCAGTTTTCTATTAATCTTTGGCATTATTTTGTGTTTTGGAGTAAATATTTTACTCAGTTGGATTCTATGGATTGTCCTTGATGTATCGAAGCCATTTTATCAGACATTCAAAGAAGTTGAAGACAGCAAAATGGTCTCATCATATCTTGAATCCCAAGAGTATAAGCTTTCCAATGATATGTGGCATGAATCATTTCAGTGACTGGTGACATTGTACAGACACATAATGTATTAGTTTGTCAATAGCCCGGCGGCACACTGGCAAGCTGTAGAGACATTACGCGGTAAAAGGTACCATATATTATTAAAACTGTTTCAGTGTACCATCTTACTTGGAAAATATCCTTTGTTTGAATGTGGGCACATATGATTTATGTACTTACAAAATGTTTTTTTTCCTTTACAGTACGTGTTGCCAACCTTATAAGGCTCTAGTAAAGCGTTTTAATTTTTTTGCAGCTCCAAACATGTTTTTTTTGTTAGACTAAAGCTCTTTCAACATTTTAGGTAGCCAACCCTTTAGGTAGGCCAAGTGGGAAGTAATGTGCCATGCAGTGAATGACCCTTTATTCTTTTTGATTAATTAAACTTTGCGACAGGTTAAACACATGAAAACGTATAGGATGGGGTTTGTCCCAAAAAACCTAAAGCCCTAAAGAGAACTTACGTCACTTGCAAACTAAATATTGTAACATAACACATGAACAATTTTGATAACTTTTGCAATACAAAAATTAAATAAAATTACATTATTTTAACATTACATTATGCTGTTAAAAAGTTGCACATTGGTTTTAGTTTTTGAATTTTTTTCCGACAGGAAATGGAGAAGGAGAAGAAAGTAGAGGCCTGGAAGGAATTGCTAATCTTAAATCAGGGCAATGGGCCCCTCCGATCCCCCGCCGCATCATAATTTCTGTAGGTTTACCTGAGGGCACATGCTCTCCATTGACTTTAAGAGGAGTGAGGACAACACGAGGCATCATGACTGCTTTCTTCCGCTGCCGCCCTGACTGTTGGCCAGCAATGAGGGTGATCATCAACAGGTTTGTAAACAAAAAATGAGAATTCAACCTTTAATATATTTAGCACATTTTCAATCATCTATGGTTCACATTCCATACAAAAACGAATTGTACTCGAAGCTTGTTTTTGAGTATGGTCTGACCTGTCGGGATCGGCTTAGTCTGGTCTGGGTGTGCTGAACATGTTGGACTTGCTGAGTGTTCATCCGCCCCTGCAAAACTGCTGCCCTACTAAGTCGGGTCTGAGGTTGGCTGGTAGATTGTATCTCGGTGGGGCCGGCAACGTTGGTTGATGTTTCATCGGCTAATGTTGCGATGTAAAGAAAAGAGAAAACTTACATTTCGCATAAACAGATATTCAGTGTTTTTTTTTTCTAGAGGCAGGATACATAACAATTACCTGCCCCATTGCTGTTCAAAATTCCATGTTCTTCACTTTTAACACAGTAGGAGCTAAACTAAGACAAAAATGTTCCCATCTGATATGTGTAAGGTTACCCAAATTGGAGGCAAAAGTCTCTGTGGAGTTGCAGCTCTCCTGCTCACTTGTTTCAACGGTGACAATTGCTGCACTCTCTGTGAGGCCTTCGTTGCTGGAGCCCGGGGCAGCAACGCTGCTCACCTGCTCCGATGGAGTTTCTGATTCGGAATTTTTGGTCCACTGCAGAGCATTCTTCTGTGGATCAAAAAGCACAAGTAAAAGGGTGGGGGGAGATCAATCATCTGCTTTCTGAAGCCAAACATTGTTTTTAAAAAGTGATCATAGCTCAAATACCTATGTATTTTATAGAAAATATATTGGTAATTTGGCAACCTAAAATTAAATCTGACTAGTTATCCATTTAGTTATACAATCTCAAACAAATTTTGACAAGTTAAAACAAAAGCTTTTTATACAAAATAAGAAATGATGAATTTGAAAAAGTTAACTTTCAATTAAAAGATGTTAATTACCGGTAAACAGATTGAATAACTGGAAACTGCTTTAAGTATGTATTTGCTTGGAGTCACTATATGTCTGCACTACATTCCAGAATTGTGCCCATTTGTAATCCCTTCTAGAAACAGAAATTAAATCATTTCTTTACTTGATCAAGATCCAAAAATGTACGGTAGCTACCTTAAAACAGACTTATTGATAACTAAAAACAGAGAAAAAGAGTCATAGCTTCCGGGTTCAGTGATCATTGATCAATGACAGCCAGCCAGTTCCGAAAGATGATAGACTGTAATCCAAACACCGAAAAAACAATGAATTCTGTCTTAAAAGCGGCCGATAAAATGGTGGGGACTGAGAAGGATTGAAACAGTTCCTTTTTAATTTTGATTCCACTAATAGTGTGGAACAGAATATCATATTGAGACTCTTTAAGCGGATTCTTTCAAATATAAAAAGATCTTTCAGGATTTTTATAAAATAAGCTGCACTGATGCATTTCCACGTCGCAAGCCGAAAACTATGAAAGGGCAATTGGATATACTCACTCTTCAAACACATACAACAGCCATAAACATACACATTGTGCAGGATCAGTAATACAAGTTGAGCTGCCAGTTAACACAATTATGAAATCGATCATTTATGGTACATGGAAGCATCTTAATGTATTTAAGGATGTAAACATGATAGGGACAATCTGAAAGTGAATAAGTTAAAAATATGATTTCTGTGTTTTTTGTTGACATGGTTGTTAGTGCTGCGTTTTAAAGAACTGTTTATTTACTGGGATTTTCGCACACAAGCACCTCTAAGGTATGGAACAGTCCCAAAGATAGAAAATAACCAGTAAATAGCAGTCCTCTGGTTGAAAATGCCTTACTGATGGCAGAGGTAAACAGAATGGCCGGACGGATTCACGCTAATAAAAATTATACAGATTACCACCTGTTACAATTGAGTATGTAGAACAGCATGTCTGAATGCATAAAACATCAGCAGAAGATCACAAAGTGCCACTCCTGTCAACAAAAAAACAGGATATTTATGGCTACAGTTCGTTATGGCTTACTAAAAAGGAAAAGTTCCAGGTCCCTCATTAGAAGTTAGACCAGAACCTTTGCTGGTTTGTAGGTGATCAAAAAAATTCTTATTTTTCACTCTAACTTGGAAATAAATTCATTAAAAATCAAACAGCGCGACTTCAACTTCCAGCCACAATACCCATATTGATAAGCTACAGTTAATTTCAGTAATTAGTATTGTCATTTAACACATTTTGGAAAAAGCAAAATATCTCTTTAACAAATTAACACATTTAGAATCATCCTTGTGGAAATATAATTGTCAATTCAGAGTTTACACTGATGTATAACTCTAAAGTTTCAAAATATTAAAATTTTTTGCACCTTTCATCGTTTGAAAATGTTTCTTGGCTGGCAAAATAGTTTGCATTATAGAACTTGAGAGAAGTCCCCAAAACCGAGACATGCACTTATGAGACCTACCCTGTAAACCTAGCCCGAATTCCTGCGGTCTATTGGGAACCATCTGCACCACCATCCCATCACCTTCTGCTGAACGTTTCTATTACCTTTTCAATCTTTTCCGATCAACTGATTGCCTTTTATCAAATCAAAATGATGGGGTTTGCATGAACATACCTTAAGAGTAAATAAACTCATCCGTCCAGGTAACTTAAAGAAGATGCTGTTCTTGACCCGATCTCCCCTCACCTGGGAGTGAAGCATTGTCACCAAGCAGGCCAAAGGTGCTGTACCACTGAATATTAAACATAGATAACACAAAGTTGTATCACCAGGCAGTTTGTCCTTTGATTTTGTGTCATTTAACAACCAACAGCATCCCTGTAGACTTGAAGTTGTCTCTCTGATATATGTAAAATGTGAACGCAAGAGAATAATTAAATTTCCCGCAGAAAACGTCACTTCCTCAAAATCCAATGGTTTTGACTAACATGCCATCAGCCAAATTCAAACTGAGAATAACTCCACATCATAAATTAGGGACAGCTCCAATGAGTGGGAAAAAGCGAAGTGGTCATTGATTACAATACTTCGAGCAGATTGGGTAATGTGTCAACTTGTGCAAACATAGCCAACATCTGGGGCGGCAGTAGCTCAGGAGGTAGAGCGATCGTTTTAGGATTAAGGGATCCCAGTTCGAATCCCGGCTTGTCCGTGTTACATGCCGAAGTGTCCTTGGGTAAGACACTGAACCCCCAATACCCCCAATAAGCAGGTTAGCAGCCTTACATGGCTGCACAGATCATGGCCGCTATTGGGAAATGTGAAGCACAATTTAAAGCGCTTTGGGAAGTCATTGACTTGAAAAGCGCTATATAAATGCAGATCATTTCATTTCATTTATAATCTCATTGTTGCCCAACTTAAAATGGAATACAAAAAATGCTGGTCTTAAAAAAAATGAATTATACAAAGATAAGAATTATTAAATGTATCACGTACCCACAATATTAGTTGGTTGCTCATCAAAAAACAGTCATTAAAAAATTCTGTTCCATGATTATAGAAGCAAAATAATATGCAGTTTAATTTACTATTATTGCCTGGTCACTGTGGGCATTGAAGTATCCTTATAATACTACTACAGCTGCTTTTCCAACATATATGTACATAGGTGTTTACTTTATACATACCTTCTGTTTAGAGCATCAATGGGTGAAATAGTCCATAGAAATGAAAGAAGAAAAGAGAGAGTTAAAACCACATTGACACACATTATTAGAAAAAAACAATAACGTTTTAACAAAGGACTAAAACATTCTAATGTGTGTGTCTCGAAAAATACAAAGTAAATTGCATCCAAACACAGGTGTGATACAATTAAAGAATCATTCTTTTCCGATTCTGATCAGTAAAATTAAAATATGGTATAACAGAGCTGTCGCTTTTGTCATTACAAGTGGGTGATTGAAATACAAAGCAGTTCTTTAAAGATAAACTTAACTGCACCTAACAAATCACAACGTTTACATGATAATCACTAGGATATAATAAAATTGTCAGCCCTGGCACAATCAGCAAACGACAGTCTTAAAAGCAATGCAATATGTTGCTTTTATATACTAAACATCTGTTCAAAGATCCCCAAAATATATACAGTATACATATTTTGATGGTTTGTACTCTTTGGACAAGTCACGTCGGCAACAAATATATAAATCTTTTTTGTACGTGATAAATTGGCAAAGTGAGTATTAATCAATTGATTTACAAAGTCAAGCTCTTGTCTCACACATTTCTTTTTAGAGACATGTTTACCAGAGCAGTATAATGTTATTGTATATGAATATGTAAGCAAGAGCAAAGACATACTGATTGAAAAATGTAAATGTGTTGTTTTATAGCATGTATAATACACAAAAAATAAAACATGAATAAAGTTATCATTTATTGGTCTCTAGATGGAACATTTTATGGGTTATTGATAAGAAAAATGTGAATGTACATCCCTACAAATGAGCAAATTAGTTCAAATACCCTGTCACTCTTTCACTAACTTTATAAAATGTCAACCTTTTTCAAAGTATGACTCAGAATTAACAACAGTGTTCAACTTTCAAAAGACAAAAAAAATAAAGGATAGGAGGAGTCTCAGTAAAATAATAGATATTGTTCTAAAATATTTTCACTGTCAGTTTTAAAAGTAATTGAATTATGAAAATACAATTTCATATTATCTACTACTTAGACAAACAGGTCACATCTCTCCACCATGAATGGAATATTGTAAGAATGTTGCTAGCATGATGATTACATTGCCATGTTTTTTTTTTAAATTGATGATCTTTAACTCTTTATAACATGTCCATCTTGTTTGTATTACAGTATAATCTGGTTGCAAACAATGTTCACTATGTGATTATCAATGACAATAAGGACTGTCCTATTTTTTAGAAGGGGAGAGGGAATTTATTCTGCTGTACACTTCAAGCACTGTCAATTTTCCATTGTAGCCAACGGTTTTATTTTCCATGGTAATCTCCAAAATATACTGAGAGTTAAAATAAATTATTTTTGAATGTAATAGTCAAAGTAAACATTTTGCTTGTTTTTACTGGATTATTTTAAGAAGTCAGGTCATACGTAACAAATTTTTGATAAATGTGCATTTCTCTGACCGCATTTCCTTCAGCCCCTTGGTCTGGATGACATGTAGAATTTGTTTCGGCGTCATTGGAGCATCTGAGAAGTTCTCCAGCACCTGTCCCCCAAAAAGCCATACAGCAATTAAAGAGTATTCTGAAAATGTTACAAACCTTAGAATGAAGACTAAGCTTTTGTTCTAGTTTGAATGTAACGAACTACTTAGGACAAAGCCCTGGCAGTCAAATAGGCAACACACATAATTGACAAGCCCCCAGATGCTGTAAATGTTTAGGAAAAACGTAGTTAACACCTTAAAAAGATCACTTGAAATTAATTTATTATCAACCTTTGGAAAAAAAAAATCACAACAATTATTTACGGATTATAGCATTTAAGAAAAAAAACCAATGCTCATTAAAGTAAAGATCACACTAGAAAACTTAATGGGCAATTCAATTTTTTCTCGTAAAACATTATTGTGGGTGTGGGTGTGTGCATAATTAATATACAGGACTGACTGTCTCAGAAAATTGGAGTACTTTAACAATAATTTGTTTTTCTGCCATCCTGTAAAGAAGTCATACATATGCATACATAGGGGCATACATAGGGACATACTGTACATACATAAATTCCACATCAATATCAGCTTTATATTGTTTAAATATTGCTGATTATGGCATACAGTTTGAGAAAACTAAAAATATCACATCTAAAAATTTGGGAATACCCTAAATAGGTATGAGAGAAAGCTCTTTAAAATTATGTTTCCTTGAGCCTTAAATATACTCAGGTTGGTTCAGTAAACTAGATCGCAAGTATGGGGAAGAATGCTGATCCAGATGAGCATAATCAACACATTTCATCGGTAGGGTTGGACACAAGAAATTCTCAAATTGTGGTTCAACTTCACAGAGTGCAATTATAAAGCATATTCACAAAAAAAAAGGCTGTTGACTGGGTGAAAATGTGGCAGTACACGCTTCACAACCAGGAGAGATGGCCGCAGCCTCATCAATATTGTAAAGAGCCGCTTCCAGAATTTGGGAGACCTTAATTAAGAGTCGGTTAAAGCTGGAGTCCAGATATCAAAAGCCACTGTTTAGAGATGTACTGAACCAAACACAGAAGACTAGGGCTATGGAAAAAAAGCACAGGACAGTTGCAAAGTAAGGGGCGGCAGTAGCTCAGGAGGTAGAGCGCTCGTCTTGGGATCAAGGGATCCCAGTTCGAATCCCGGCTCCTCCGTGTTACATGTCGAAGTGTCCTTGGGTAAGACACTGAACCCCTAATACCCCCAATAAGCAGGTTAGCGCCTTACATGGCTGCAAGGCCGCTATTGGGAAATGTAAATCACATTGTAAAGCGCTTTGGGAAGTCATTGACTTGAAAAGCGCTATATAAATGCAGATCATTTCATTTCAAAGTGGCCCAATGTCCTATTTTCAGATGAAAGCCAATTTAGCATTTCATTTGGAAGGTCAAGGTGCCACAGACTGGAAAAAGGCTGGAGAGGTACAAAATCCAAATTCCTTGTAAACAAAAAAGTTAACTCTACCACTATGGTTCACCTCCTTGACAAAAATTACTATAATCACAGCACTCGGTGCTTTTGTTAAGATATAATAATGCTAATCCCAAAAAGGCACTTTTATGGAAAACAGCAAATGTCATTAGGCAGGGGGAAGGGTCAAGTAACAACAAAGAGTAAAGTCTTAAAATCACTTCGAAAAGCATGCATACTTGCTTTTTGACACGCTCAGAATTGCTACATTTGTATAAACTGTATGATATTCCCAATTTAGTATTTCAGAGCGTTTAATGTGTGGATTTTTAGACGTGTAAATTACCCATCCTTAAATTGTACAATTTTAAACATGCATTTGGTACATCTTCCTTTCTGGATCATTCTCACGCGACCAAACACTCCCATGTTAAATGTAGGTCAATGCATTGTAGTACAGTTCATAAACGGGGGCTAAACTCAGGTTATTAGCTTCAAATCTCTGGAAATAATGCTTTTGCTCGTTCTGGAGTGACACGGGGTGTTCCGTAAGGCCGTGCTATACAGTATAAATCTAATTAAATACACAATACTATGGATATATTGAAGGCCAATATAACCGGAGGCACGACAATATCCTCAACGATTAGCTTCTAAAACGTCCTTCTGCAATATTAGGAAGAATATATAGGGGGAGGGTTGGGTTATAATTCAGATGAGTTGTTTCTTTAGCTTTAATGGTGTCGTAGGATCATCGTGCATCTTCATGACAACTGATGTTAAAAAGATGCTAACTGGCTAGCATGAAACCTAGCAAACAAAGAGCTCCGAACATAACAGGCAAGATTTAGCGGTGTGGCTGATATTACCACACTAGCTACAATGACATATTCGGTTGCCATTTTTTCACCCGGAAAAATATATAAAGGGAGGCACCGAAGATGGATATTTAAAGAGACAAACGGGCGGAGTTAGCAATGTCACACCAACGGCTAGCTTTGTACGTTTCCCAGCTTGTGTGGAGGAGAATAACCCGCAACGGCCGCGACGCAGACGAATCGAGTAAATCCTTTTCACAAGCTCCACAAAATTCTCAAAATATACTATCAGACTTACCATGCGAGCCGCCTCAGCCCAGGTCCGCTCCTTCTTTCTCTTTTGTTTGTCCTTCATTTCCTCCGCACTTGGCCTGCCGTGCCTACAAAGCGTAATGAAGAAGACGGTGGCGGTTGCAGCTAGCTACGCTGTTCTCGGTTGTGAGGAGCCTCAAAACAATACGGGTGCTTTTCAAGATGGGTGTTGTTTACGACGCCCAATTTGACCGGATGTTCGTCGCTAGTGTGGGGAAATAGAGTGTGCCGGTGGTCGTTCTTAAATGAGGGTAACGCGCATAGCTGCGATGCGGCATGAAGGCAAAACGATTGTGGAAGGGAAGGCGGGCAGGCAAGCTGAGTCTGTGAACTGGAGAACTGGAGAACTGCAGCACAACAAGCCTTTCTTGCAATAATGCGACTAACGGGCCAAAGGTCAGCGGCGACATAGGCCTGCAATCAAATGGTCGTTCAAATACTACACTCGTGTCAAGTCAAGTCAAGTCACATTTATTTATATAGCCCTTAATCACAAAAATGTCTCAAAGGACTGCACAGGATTGCAATTACAAAATTGCACAATTACCGTAAATTCCGGACTATAAGCCGCTACTTTTTCCCCAAATTTTCAACCCTGCGGCTTATTCAGAGATGCGGCCAATTTATGTAATTCTTCTAACGGGCCGCCAGCGGCGCTCGAGTATGAGAGGTAAGATTTAGACCGGTGGAATATATGTGCCGAGGAAGATCACAACTTATGAGCGTAAGCATACCCTTGTCGTGCAAATTGCACAAAATACAGCTCATGACGCAGCCACTAAGTTAAAAGCAAACGGTCGTGTTATTGGGGTGTATAGAAGAAGTAAGGAAGCGTGGAACGACGTCATCATGACAAAATTTCTTTTCGACATTGAGTAAGACAACTTAGATGTCTTTATCAAGAGGGAAAAGGGGATGGTCTGCTGAGGGGTTTTGCAGGGTTATTGTTCTATCTTCGTTATTCATTATCCATTATCGGTCAGTTCATAATACGCTACAAGGCCTAGGAGCCGGGACACTTACTCTCAGCCAAAAGGCCAAGCTAAGGTTCTAGGCCTAAAGCCTTGCTGCGATCATTGCGAATGCACCGTTCCCGGAGGTACTGCAATACCGGGCCGATGCGTGGAGTGGACCGAGCAAGCTCTGCTGAAATTCAAATGATTACGGCTTCATTTTCCTTATCTAATTAGCAGGTGAGCAAGCGTCTTTTTAGTAGCGTGAGGCTACCTCCCAAAGGCACGGTTTAGGATGAAAGTTATATTATTATTATTAAAGCTTTGAAAACTCTCTCGATGTACCGTCTTTCTTTGGAAATATGTGTAATATGTATTTGCAACTGTCTATTTTTGTAATGTATTTATTTGTATTTATTTGAGACACTTATTCTGCACGAGCAAATTAAAAAAGAGGGGCGGAGCAAGCGCCAACGCTGATGGGAAAGTGGGGACCGGTAAAGGTGAGTTTTTGTGGACACGGCGGACAATAATGGATATATATTTTCCCACCCTTACCTTTGGAAATATACACTTTTTTTCCTTGGATTACTATCAACAGTCACCCAGAATCTGCAGGTCTGCAACAAATTTTAAGTACCTATATCAATTTACGTTCATTATGGCGGCTGTGATTTTTGGACTGTGTGCTTCAACGAAGGACATTTAGTTTCAATCGCGGTACTTGAAGTTTTGCTTGGATTAATCTCGTGTTTATTTGATGTGGGTGCATGCGGTTTATATACAGGTGCGGCTTGTGTATGGACAAAATCGGTTTTCCCCATAAAATGTGATGGGTGCGGCTGATAATCAGGTGCGCTCTATAGTTCGGAATTTACGGTACCTGATCTTAAACCAGATCTTAAACCAGCATGCGGGCAAGGAACAACTCAAAAACCTCAATGTGAGAAAAAAAAATAAACCCCGAGAAAGAACCTCACATGTGGCAATCCCCCTTTCAGGTTTGAACAGGGTGAATCACAATTAGCATTACTCTACACAGAATAGTAAACACTAGGTAGGTAAAATGTTGAAAATGTCCGGAAAGAGCATGACACCAACGACGCCCCCAGCCTGTAAACTAGTCCAGAAAGTCTACGACGGCCACGACGCAGCTTCCCATCTCTGCCAGCTGGTAAATGCAGGGGTTGACATGCTTCAGGTCGGACGCTGGTCCGCTGACTCATCTCAAATCGTCCTTCTCCTTCGTATCACCACCAGGCAGGCAGTCGGAAAAAGACAGGACAATACAGAATATGAGGGCATATTCAGTGGTTCTCTGTCCTAGTTTTCCCCCAAAATATAAAGAGTGAAAATAGATAAGTAATGCTCAATATTCTATCTATCTATCTACCTTGGTCATATTCCTCAAGAAGGGTGACCGAGAGCAAGACAAACACATACAATAACAAACAAAATAAAAGGGAAAAAAGTAGTAAAAAACACACACAAACATTTTTGGACCATGGCCAGCCCAATTGCCCAAACACCTCGGCACCTAAGTTGGTCATGTTTTCATCCCTCCAGATGAAATGGGACCCCAGAAAGCGGCCATGTCACTCGGGTCAAGGTGACACAACACACTCTTTTGTTCAACAGCAGGGCCCGACAGCTTTCACTGGTTTACCCCTGCCGCATCATACGGGTGCCCAGCCCATCTTTAAGAATGCGTCCACAATCCCACTATCCTTTCACAACACCTCTCCACCCCTTTCTAGACAGCAAGGCATGCTCAATATTAATACACATAAAAATTCATAATCACTATGCTTTCATACATGGGTGTAAGCAGCCCGTTTTGGGGGTGCCATACCTGTCAACCTGTATGTTTTTGCCGTACAAAGTATGTTTACTATGCATTTTAAGACGTGTACGACGTACGAGAAAATCTGTACAGAAAAACGCAAATTTGTCAATTATGGGTACCATCCGTTATACACCAACTATCACGAAACGGCAAATCAATCAAGTCAAACGAGGTCACCGCGGTAGCCTCTATCTCGGTACCGTTTTTTCGTTGCAAACGAAGCGGGCGGTTTGGTGCTACTGTGTGCATGCGTCTGCCGCCTCGGATTTCTTGTGGTAGTTATGTAGTGAAAGGCATTATATTACGAATCATTATTGTTGTATAAAGAAGTTAAGAAAAAAAGGATGTATAAAGCGAGAAAATGAAAAAAGACTGGTTTGTGGTTGTCCCTTTAATCAGTATATTACCAACAATAATTTAATGCAGAAAATGAATTATTCTACTAATTATATTTGCATGTATTTTTTCCTTCTACAGTGAACGTCCAACCTACATAATTTTTGAACTTTTTTAGTAATTAACTTCATTCATGTCGAGCAACTCAGCATCTAACAAAATTGTTGATTAACAATATATATGATATAACAAAACACATGTACAATATAACATGTTAAACTACATAAATAAACACGTTTGAAAAAAAATTGTGTAAGATTACTTTGTATTTTGTAAGGGAAAATACAACATTTTGTAAGGACATGGAGCTGTGGAGCTCAAGCACCCCCAAATTCAACCCAAGCACACACAAAAATAATAGCATTTTTTAAAAGTCACTTTTCCTTAATAAATGAGAGGATAGGCTTAAATATGATAAAAAAAAACACTAGATGAAAACATTTTAAAAAGTAACCCAAAACAAATACGTGAAACAGCAGCGTCGGAAATACTTCACTGCCTTGAAATGGTTCAGTTCATTTGATTCCAAGCCCTGCTCCTCTTTCGCTCTGCTAGTGTCATTTACGGTATAGCGGTATAGTCTATGGAGGTTCCGGTGTATTACGGTGAGTGTGTTATACAGTGGTGATGTTGAACAGCTATCTATCCATTATCTGCACCGCTTATCCTCTGTAGGGTCGCGGGGGTGCTGGAGCCCATCCCACCTATCTTCAGGCAGTGGGCAGGGGACACCCTGAACTGGTTGCCAGCCGGGCACACGTAGACATAGAACCAGTCAAATGCTCACTCACACCTAGGGACAATTTGGACCGGCTAATTAACCTGACATGCATGTTTTTGGTATCTAGACGCTTCCCTACTTCCGACCATTCGACCTACGTAATACAGTAGATATGAACATTTTTTTCTGGAGGTTGAAAAATATCCGGACATTGCTGTAAGTTAGATTTTGTATTGTGTGCTCCTTTTCCGAGTTCAGGACATTACTGTAGTGCTTCTTTCCGCCACTACCGGCGTGTGGTGGCGCTGTGAGAGGTCACCCAGGATCCAACCTGAAGAAGAAATCCGGCTTCTACTTCCTAGTTTGTGTGTGAACATACAGTACTACGTGTACTGTATCTTTAGCGCTCTAAGAACTTTGACTGTTTTATTCTTTAATATCTCGTGCAAACATTCGTTGGTGGAAATCGTAAAGAAGATGCGCGCCGTTTCTTTTGAAATGATAATGGAATAAGAAAGCTTGATGCGGTTGAGAAAATGGTCAGAACACTTTTTTTCGGCCACTTTTTACCACGAAGGAGGACCTCTTTAAGTGCATCTTCCACAAGTAAGTTAAACTAAACTTTATTTGTCTTTATAGAGCATATTATTTTATTTTTTAGTACAAAACAATACAGGTTACGGACACAAGCCTTAAACATACTTATATAAACTTTAAACATCCAAAATATGGCACTGAAGCAACTTATGAACAAATATGACTTACGAACGATCGTCCGTAAGTAGGGCAGCGTCTATATGGGAGAAAACCGGAGTGCCCAAAGGAAACCCGCTTAAGCACAGGGAGAACATGAAATCCATGCACGGGAAGGCTGGTAGCTGGATTTGATCCCCAGACCTCAGAACTGTGCCGCGCTAGCCACTCAACCGCCGTTGAACAACCATTTTACCACTATTTTACTTTACGAGGGCTTCAGTAGCTCAGGAGCTTGACCGGTCGTCCTAGGACCAAAAAGGTCACTGGTATGATTTTTGGCTCCTTCGGGGTAAATGTCTAATTCTCCTTGGGCAAGACACTGAACCCTGAACCCACTGACCCTATTGCCCTTATAAGCAGGTAGGCGCCTTGCATGGCTGACTCCGCTATTGGTGTGTGTGTGTGTGTGTGTGTGTGTGAATGCGTAAAGTTTGAAGTTATTGTAAAGCACTTTGAAGGTCCTCAGTGACTGGTAAAGCGCTATATAACTGCAGTCTATTTACCATTTGCCACCCAGTACCATGACTTTTTTAGCATCAACGAATGTTCGTCCTTTTTTTAGATGCATTAAATCGAGTGCAACAATGACAGAGCTTTATCCGTCAAGTGTAGGGTTGAATTGTAAAGAGTTGAACAGAATGCATTATTACTTAAGAAGTTCCATGCTTTTTTTCTGTATGTTTGTGTACTCTATGTGTATATCTGCATACTCTATAAGAAATAAATTAGTAAAACTGGGTATGGTGTAGTAATAGTGTTTCTGGTAACCACAAAGTGCAATGTAGTCCATGGAAGTGACACTCCTGAACAGTGTTGAATCATCCGAAATTAAGTGTAATGAAAAAATGTTTTTTGACCATACGTTAGGGGTGTCCTAGTTTTTCAGAAAGCGGGCCAGATTTGGGGAAAGTGAAAATGTGTGAGGGCCGAAAAGTCTGCCTGACATTCTTTGAACAGTCTTTAATGAATTTACCCTCAGTGAAAGGCTTTGGGATGCTTGGCGATCAGCGTTGCGACCTCATAGTTCGCCTTTTTGGCATTTTCATTCGACTCACAGGGTCTCATAAAAAACACTGCTGTGCCGTTAAAACAGCATCTAGTTGCTTCACCTTTTCACAATGTTTGTGTCTAGTTAGCTTGTCGTAGTCAGCATGTTTAGTCTGGCAGTGCCTCTTGATATTAGATTCTATGAAAACAGTCACAGTCTCTTGGCAAATTAAGGGGATGCAGTTGTTTCATATTTCAGTGAAAAAGTACTCCAATCTCCACTTGTCCACAGTCAACTTTCGTTTTTTTATCTACATTTGCCGTTTTGGAAACAGGGTGGGCTAAAGTTTTTTTGCGGTACAAATTGATTTTATACTGCAGTCAACATTACCGGTGGGCCACATGTTATTTTTTATTACAGAGGCCGCACGCCAGTAAAAATTTTGTTATGGGCCATAACTGGCCCAAGACAGCCCTGCTCTAGGTGCTCAGCACCCCCAGAGCACTGGACCTAAAATCGCCCCTGCTTGTATGGCATACAGACAGACCCCTCTCCAGCCTACGTCATCACCGGATCACCACGGTTTGATGTAGTGAAAGGAAGTCCGTCTCTTTTTAGAGAACCGTCTTTTTCGGCTCAACTCATTAAAACAAATGGCTAACTTGTTTTGTTGCATTATATTACGAATTATTATGTTGTATAAAGAAGTTAAGAAAAAAAGGAAGTATAAAATGAGAAAAGGTTTGTGGTTATCCCTTTAATCGGTATCTCATCTCATTAGCTGCACCGCTTATCCTCAGTAGGGTAGCGGGGGTGCTGGAGCCCATCCCAGCCATCTCCGGGCAGTGGGCAGAGGACACCCTGAACTAGTTGCCAGCCAATCGCAGGGCACACAGGAACAGACAACTCATTCGCTCATTCACACCTAGGGACAATTTGGACCAGCCAATTCACCTGAAATGCATGTTTTTTTGGAACGTGGGAGGAAACCGGAGTGCCCGGAGGAAACCCACGCAAGCACGGGGAGAACATACAAACTCCGCACAGTAAGGCCGGGAGCTGGATTTGAACCCACTCAGGAGGTTTCCACGACCTCAGAACTGTGCCGCACACGCGCTAACCACTGTGCCGCCGTGCTGCTATCTAGTTTATAATAGTTAAAAATATAAGAATGAAAAAAAATTTTTTCGAAGATGTGTTGCAATACTCGGGGTTTGTACGGGTGCTGGAAATCCTTGTAAATGCTTGAATTTTAATGTTTTCAAGGTTTGAAAAGTGCTGGAATTTTGGCTGAAGTTTTTGTACAGTCTTGAAATTGTTGCCATGTTTCTCAGCAGTTTGACTTGATAAACAACACAATAAATGAAGAAAAATAAAACAAGTCTGCTCAAAAATGACACCAGGACACTAGCTCGTGTGGCTTCACTTTGCCCTTGCATTGTTCTTTTGTGATTAATGACATTAGTTGCTGGCATTAGTTTGTATGTCATGTGAAGCGTCAATGCCCCCTATACGTCACTCCCAAGAGGACAGGTGAAAAGATGCTGAAAGCCTGCTGTTTTAAGGAACGATAGCTAGAAAACGGAAAACACAAACATTGGCTAAAATATGGAACAAATCCAAGCACAGCATGCCGCAAGGTAAAATAAATAAATCCAACTCTTTACAATGGGGCAGTCAGCTGCCTCCAGTCATCAAATCCTTCTATCCATCCATTTCTTCACTAGGGTCGCGGGGTGTGCTGGAGCCCATCCCAGCCATCTTCGAACTGAACTGGTTGCCAGCCCGTCGCAGGGGACGCAGAGACACGCTC
Source organism: Urocampus carinirostris (assembly GCF_059441175.1). Classification (NCBI taxonomy): domain Eukaryota; kingdom Metazoa; phylum Chordata; class Actinopteri; order Syngnathiformes; family Syngnathidae; genus Urocampus; species Urocampus carinirostris. The sequence continues at coordinate 19,923,248 of NC_142351.1, read as the reverse complement.
ATTCATACCTAGGGACAATTTAGACCAGTGAATTAATCTGACATGCATGTTTTATGAATGGGGGAGGAATCCAGAGTGCCCGGAACAAATCGACGCAGCGAGCGGTTTGATGTAGTGAAAGGAAGTCCGTAACTTTTTAGAGAACCGTCTTTTTCGGCTCAACTCATTAAAACAAACTTGTTTTGTTGCATTATATTACGAATTATTATGTTGTATAAAGAAGTTAATAAAAAAAGGAAGTATAAAATGAGAAAATGAAAAAAGACAGGTTTGTGGTTATCCCTTTAATCAGTATCTCATCTCATTAGCTGCACCGCTTATCCTCAGTAGGGTCGCGGGGGTGCTGGAGCCCATCTCAGCAATTATCGGGCAGTGGGCAGGGGACACACTGAACAGGTTGCCAGCCAATCGCAGGGAACACGGGGACAGACAACTCACTCGCTCGTTCACACCTAGGGACAATTTGGACTGGCCAATTCACCTGAAATGCATGTTTTTGGAATGTGGGAGGAAACCGGAGTGCCCGGAGGAAACCCACGCAAGCACGGGGAGAATATACAAACTCGGCACAGGAAGTCTGGAGCTAGATTTGAACCCACGCAGGAGGTTCCCATGACTTGAACTGTGCCGCACATGCGCTAACCACTGCGCCGCTGTGCTGCCCTTAATCAGTATATTACCAACAACAATTTAAAGCAGAAGATTAATTAATAATTTGAATAAGAAAATGTATTATTCTACTTAATTATATTTGCATGTATTTTTCCTTCTACAGTGAATGTCCAAGCTACTTAATTATTTAACTTTTTTTATAATAAACCTCATTCATGTCGAGCAACTCAGGATCTCACAACAAAATGTTAATCAACAATATATATGATATATCGAAACACATGTACAATATAACATGTTTATACACGCTCCAATTTTTTTTTTTTTTACATAGAGTGTAAGATTATTTTGTATTTTGTAAGGGAAAATACGACAATTGTAAGGGTATGGAGCCGTGGAAGTTGACAGGTATGCACAACAAAAAACATCAGTATTTTAAAGGATAAGGCAGCCTAACAAGGTAACATGGAGATGTGAAAAAATGCATGACGTCTTAATTCATTTAGTGTATTTTTCAGCTGATTTAAGGCATGTGTCGCCACAGACCGGCCAACATGGGGCGTGTTACCTGAAAACTAACATAAGAGGAGTGTTAATTGTATTTTTTGGTAGTATGTGTGTATTTGTGTGTGTATGTATGTAACGGGTGTAATAATAACTTTTATTTTATTGAAATTCCTGCTGAAATATGTGTATAGTTTTTGGTAAATGTCCTGCAATGATGAGTCCAACAGTGCTATCTGCTGATATGGGGTGGGGTTTGGTTTTGGCTTCTGACATGTGACCGGGAGGCGGGGTTTGTTGGCAGGCTTACCAGAGAGAACTGCAATGGTAAGACACATCTTTTGGTGCTCCACAAAAGAAGTTAATTTTAAACATTATAACCCCAGCTGACAAATCTCTCAACATGCACAGTAATGTGATTGATATTGTCAAGCTGTTTAGGTTTATTTTAGTTTTGTTTCTGTTTTACTAAATTATGAATTCCCCTTGTAGAGATCAAAGCCAACAGAAAAGCTAATGTTGTGACTCATCCATTTGCAGGTAACTTGTACCCGTTTTTATACTCATTATTGTTTTTTTTTCTATTTTTTCGTATACATTAAAAAAGGATGATGTTGGTTAAAATTCAGACGAAAGAAAAATATGTTGAATCCATTGTAAACGTTAAAAATCCACTATACGATCTCTTAAAAGTATCTTGTTAAAATGTAAAGATGTAAAAATGTATTGTGATATTCTAAAATGTATTTTCTGTAAAGTGAAAAGAAAGCTCTTTGATATGCTTTGTTGGCAGTCTTACCAGAGAGAACTGCAATGAGATCAAAGCCAACAGAAAAGCTAATGTTGTGACTCATCCATTTGCAGTAACTGTAATAAAAACCTCATCATCCAGTCGAGCGTGAATGTGGATCTTTGGTGGGACAAGTACACCGCGGTTACATGTATTCAAGCTATTCAGTATATATTTTTATTCACCACTAGTTAGTCAGTCAGTTAGTAAGTTAAGTAGTTAGTCCTTTAGTTAGTAAGTTATACTTCCCGCTGGCGCCGCAGCGAGCCAGTAGCGTGACGTCACGCTCCCAGAATGCACGGCTTCCAGCGCGGCGCCAGCAGCCCAGGCCCGGACTCCACAAACATTTTTTACGTCTTCATCTCTCCAAAATTGTCACGTGGAAGCCGAATGGAACGCCATGGGAGAATGCAGTGGTTCGCCAGGCGGTAAGAAACGTCCAAAAACGTAAATGCTATCGCGCGTTGGACTTTTTAGGCCGTTTGCTAAAGTATTGCAGAGTTAGCTCCCGCAAGACAAACTCCAACACAACTTCATGAAACGCTCGTCTATTGTATTTTCCCCCTTCCGTCGTTCCCGATCGGTTACGCTATGGAAATGTATCCACAGCCGCGGTTGCACAAATGTAAACAAACGTGCTGCGTATCGAGTGATCCAAAAGTGTGAACATAACACACGCCCGCCTCTGAATTACCGAAAGCAACTTTTGCTAGCTGACAAATTTAGCCCCGGTCCGAGTTGTGGTCACACGTTCGCCACAACTTTGGACTTCGCCGCGAGGTCACGCACTAATAATCTATAATAACAAATATGTATAAGAAAGTATTTTCTACATTTCATGATCAAAATATATACTGATCGTTTCAATCACAACTGCTGACTTTTGAGTGGGGAAACTGAACACGAACGTTGTTGCATGAGGTACCACGGGATGGCGCTGTAGAAAATGATCATTCTTCGGTGTAATCCAGGGGTCCCCATACGTTTTCCCGTGAGGGCCACATAACTTTTGCTTTCTCTGATAAGGGACCCCATTCAGTTTGTTACAGAAAAAGTGTGACATTCGCAGGAGTGCAAACTGTATTGTCACAATCTAATCACCCTTTTGCATTATTCACAGAACAAAAGTGTGAAAACAAATAATAACACTATGAAATAAGATATAACCAAAACGCACTGTGGGTTCCTCACAGAAAAAGTCAATGCAACAAACTTTTTGTTGTGCCATGCACAGTCTTAGCAGGTTTACTTGTCAGAGCACTGGACCACCAGTGGTATAGATGACTTGCGTAGAGGCAGTACATTTATTCCACTGTCAAAATATTTTTATCCGTGGTACTAGAGACAAATGTTATTGTGTGTTTCACATCTTAAAGTGACAATAGTTAATATTTTCATTATGACAAGTGTATTGTCATTGTAATGTGTGAAATGTGCCACAAAATTAACATTTGTCTCTGGTACCGTGACTAAAGATAGTGTGATAAAACCCAATTCCTTTTCATATGTCGTCTATATAATCTTAGGCTGCGACCGGGGTACAAACATGTGCACCAAGACTTTTTTTTATGGTATAAAAGTGTGTCAAAATGCTCTCTGGTATTGTTCAGGGGGCTGGACCAAATGTGGAAGCTGTAGTATGGGGACCACTGGTGTATTCAAACTAAATTGTGACTACAACAAAAATGTACATTTCTAAATAGAGATCTAGGGAAAAAATCTATAGGACAAATTCAAGAAAATGTCATCCTGCAGGTCCAGTTTTGTGCAACGCAAAGTATTGTTTTTTCCAAGTCAGACCTAAGTCAATGTTTACGTTACAGTACATGTAGTACAAAGGGCATGCAGTTGCATGCGGAACCTTCAATATGGCTGTGTTTTCCTCCAAACATTTACAGAAATTTTCAAAAAGGCTGTCACATGAATTGTGCTAAAAAAGCATAGCTAAAAATGTTATGTTATATATTTTACCTTACTATTATGAGATCATTTACATGCACAATGCACTTAAAACTGATGTAGATATGTTTGCCATGGCCTTCATAATTAAAGCCATGTTATATACAGACAGTCATGTGACAACATTTTGCAACTCCCTATCATTTTTAAGATTTTCCTTTCATAAATCCCTTATTGTTTGCAGGCATGAAAATCTATTTAGGAGAAATTCACTCTTTTTGAGTAAAAAAGAGTGACCTATGTGAAGTTTGGGTGGTGGTTGAGGCTGCTTTGTGAGGAACCAGGCGTTTGAGGCACTACACTTGAGTAGTAGCAGGAGTAATTGCCTGATGGGCTGTGCAACTATTATAATAAAAGTGAGGATACAGCAACGGATTAATCAAACCAAATTTCTACATTGCTAGCCAATCAAGGTGGAGAATGGTCAACTGCATCCTGATACAAGTGGAATGAATAAATCCAGGCTAACTGTTTAAGCACAGTTTGAGGTCATCTGGCCAGCGCATTTTGGTCTAATCAGTTGCACGTATTCCAATTTTAGTTATAGTTTTATTTTTTTTCCCGATTTATTTCATTGTTTTTTCATAAAAAACAAACTTCTGTTTGTTGAGGGAACTCATGAATGTGAGTTCGACCTATAAATACTATATTACCTTTGTCAAAAACTTCACTGATCTTCTTTGCGGGTTTTTGCGTCACCTTTTCAAAAATTAACTAATATACACACAAATTTCTTAAAGCTATGATTGCCATTTCTAGCATTCTTTATTGGCATAGCAAAAAATAGACCACTGTAAAATGACCGTTACAATTGTACTGTCAACAGTTGAATGAAATTATTGCCTACATGATTCAAGATTCTAGATTTTGTTTTTTTGCATGGACACTACCTATATCCGGTCTGTTAATGTATAATGTACATCTGAATGGCACGTTTCTGGTTTTTTTCCACATCACACCCAAGTCACTTTTATATGTGGTCCTAAATCCAATACATATATGCGACTTCTTTGTGAACGGTCGAGACACATTCATGCGACCTGCACATCATCAATAAGCGTTAAACTTCACTATTCGGCCTTCAACCAGGTGTGAGGAAGCGGAAAATCAACAACCACGACTAACGAAAACACGGAGTGTCATAATTCACACATTCATGGAAGATGAACACTTGTTTATTTTGTAACTCACTAAACACCCAAAATTGCATCACATACAAATGAATTCACATTATGTGGCTTGAAGTCACTGCTGTTGGCGAAAGTGACACTCATTGATACAGTCGTAGTATCCTCCAGCGGTAGTTAACAATATTTATATTCAAATTGCACCACAAGGAGAGCATTCAATGGGGAAACGCAAGGTTTGGATTTATTTAATATCTGGTCGGGCTCTGCTGTTAACATCCGTGAGTACTTCCGCAAACATGAGCATTTTGCATGTGGCGTCACGTGTCTTCGTTTACGCTGTAGACCAGTTGTGGTGTTCACACAGGAGATTGTCATATTTGGTTGGAAATGTTCACGTAAAAACGTATGATTTAACCAATAAATCGGAATTGTGCTTATAGCGCTGCAGTGTGAACCTAGCCTAAGCCTTGTTGTTAGCCTGGTCAGGAGCAAGCAAGCTGTAGAGCAGGGGTTGGGAACTTCTTTGACCCAAAGAGACAAAAACATTATTTTTTTCTTTTGAGAGAGAGAGACACCATGTATTTTAAACAATTTTCAACAAAACAACAATTATGTTGACAATATTTTGTAAAGTGGGTTTACATTATTGATTGTTGTGTTAAAAGCTTCACATAATTATTTTACGCTATTTTATTTTTTTGTATGATAAGACAAATGTAATATGATCTTTGGATAAGGTGGTAGGAAAAGAGTATCTTGCATATTTTCAGGTGTATTTCTGTGGAATTTTTATTGTGAAGTTGATTCATAAACACTTGTTTTTTTTATTGTTTTATCATATAATATTTTTGGCTCTTGTGGGCACTATTTGTTCTATAAACTTCAACTTTTTTAATAAAGAGGAGACAATTATAAATGCGTTTAATAGATTCATCGATCAATCTACAAAAGAATCGATCGATTATTAAAATAATCGTTAGTTGCAGCCTTAATATCAACATTTTTGTACAGTGCGCCAGAAAATATGTCCTCCACTCCCTTTTCACCTTTGACCAACGACCCATTTTCATTCCTGTGTTTGGATTAGCTGCTTCAGTTCAATATACTGTATATCATATAGCAGACACTGTGCCTTTTAGCTTTAAGCTTTTGGACAATGTTCCCAATTATGTCTTTTAAAATGTTTTGCCTGTGCTCTCTTGATATACATATGTTTACTTATCAAGTGAAATGACTTCTGAACATTTTAGACCATTACTTGGAGTTCACCTTGTTGGAAAGATGTAATTTATTGCTAAAAAGAGCCATGTTTACGGTCCTTTTAAATCCGCTTAATTGCTGCTCAAGGGGGTTCCTTTCACATCTGCCTGTGTTTTGGACTAATTTATGAGTTATTGAAATCACTTTGTGGAGACTTCGGTTCTTAAAAGATAATGACTGTGGGCGTTGAACTATTAGGTCGTGGGTTATTCACAGAAAAGCCGTTAATTGGAATATTCCCAAAATATTTTGTTGTTTCTCTTGTCTATTTGACATGGTTTAATGTGATAGTTAACGTGAAAAAATGACAGTCAAACTTTGAAACTTTTATTTACGATTGGGTTTGGATATTTTTGAACACAACTATACTTTTTATTTATTGTCTGATCATACTCATTATCCCTCATTCGAAGTAGTGCAAAATATTGTTGATAAGTGTTGTTTGTTAATATCTATGTTACTCCACAATGACTTAGCAAATATTTATCTTTCAGGTCTTTTAAGATGTTGAACATCCTCTGCTGAACACCGACGGACTCTGAGTCAACAAAAGAAATTATCCGAATTGCAGCCCTCTTGGGTTGCTATGGCAGGTGCTCTCGCCGAAACCAAGCGCTGGACACAGGCCTGTCCCACAAAGGCAGGACAGACCACACGTCTTTGCCACAAGAGATCATTAAATAGTCAACAATTTGCACTTAGTATTTTTGCAAACACTCAGAGATAACAATATAATCACAGACCGAAGAGTGGATGGTCAGGTACCTGTAAAATACTCATGAGTTTTGCCTGTGGCTGCTCTTTCTCGCTCAGTTTGTCTCCAGCAACACAGCTAACATTCTCCCCTTCGGACAATGTTCCATCAGCAGGAACAACTGAAGGGTCAGCTGCAGGATAGCCACGTAACCAACAGGCAGCTTGTTTTTCATTGCCAGGAGTGTGGAAAACAATACAGCACTCGGTTGGGTTATAGTCGGCACCTGGTGGAAGCACACAGTGGTAGTGCGAGCCTGCCCTGTGCAGACAGCGCGCCATCTCTACTGGAGAACCTGGGTGGCGGCCATATTGACAGGCCTCCTCCGCCAGAAGTAAACAACAACGCTGTGGTCGCGGTGAGAGAGAGGAAATATTCCTGTGAGCGATGCGACCGGCGTTTCTACACCCGCAAGGATGTCCGTCGCCACGCAGTGGTGCACACAGGACGGCGTGATTTCTTGTGTCCTCGCTGTGCACAGCGCTTTGGTCGAAGAGACCACCTGACCCGGCACTTGAAGAAGAGCCACGCCAACGATCCAGGATTAATACCTCTAGGTACAGCCAGTACGCCCGTGGGAACATCCACCACAACCACCCAGTGTCCCGTAAAGGAGTCCAGCCCTCTATCTTCAGACCGAAGCTCCTCTGCCTCTAAGGAACCTGCGGAGACCTTTACCAGGGACATGTTCAACTCCTATCCCATCACCAATCCTGTACCTGGGATCAGTCACCCACATGGGCTCATGCCGGTGTCGTTGTCCTCAAGCATGGGTGTCGGGCGCCATATGCCTCCACCGTCTCCTCACAGCCACCACCATCACTTGCAGCCTCTGTCAGGACCACAGCAGCAGTCGTATAGCAATGTGCCCAGGTACCAACAAGGATCTACCTCATATCCCCGCACTGACGTGGACAGTTTTCTGCTGGATCTCCAGGGCGCTGCTCCTCCCCACCTCAGTTCAGTCAACTCTTCTACCTCGACGTCCACCTCTCCCCAAAGGGAGATGCTTGCTGAAGGGATGGGTGTCGGAAGCGATCCCCACTTAGTGGCCAGGAATCCTTCGCTATCATCAGCGGAGCTTTCCTGCACCACCAACATGGAACTCGGGCCACTGTTGGGTTTTTTGCCTTTCAGCTTACCCCCTTACAGCTCTCATGTGGGAATGGGCGGGTTAATGATGGGCTACCCTCCTACCACTACTGCCACCTCCTCGCCAACCTCTACCACTGGGTTGTCCGCCCAGGCTTCGGGGCCTTTTACTTTCTTCCAGCCCCCTCAGGCCCATGTTTCGCAGGGCCCTGTGGCCCATAACCACAGCCAACTACCTCAGGCATACAGCACTTCTGCTGTTAGCACTTCTAGCTCTTTACCTCATTACTACCAAGCCTTTCAGCAATAAGCATTTTTTTTCCACATGCTAGTCTTGACAAATACATGTTTTTGTCAAAAGATATCTTTAACTGTACATCATTTATGTGTTTTACTTTTGTTACTGCAATAGATTATTGCTGAACACAACAAATCACCTCATCAGTATTACCTCGTTATTTAAAAAAAGTAAGCTTGAATGCACAAATGTTGTCTTTCTCAATACAACCAACAGAGTAATTCTTAAATTAAAAACAACAGTTAACGCACTTGATCCAGTTATTAAATGTACTATGTAATGGCGACCGTGTTAGACCTAACAGCTTAGAGCTTACACTCAAGAAATGTCACAAAAATGTTAAGTCAGATTGAAGCATGGTGTTTACAGGCCACACAAGCATGGTGACACAAATGCTAATGACATTTCTTCTACTTTGTTTTACTTGTAAATGTTTTGCTTTTGTTTCTGTATCCCTAATTTAGAATGCACTTAAGTTTAGTTTTAATCTTTACCTTTTTATAGCGGCTAAAAGGCTAGCCGTTCACCCAATTTGCATTAGTCTTTTGGGAATCAATTTTCAAACCAGTATTTAGATTCCCCATGGACTAAAATGTTTGACAGTTTTGCAACTTTGTGACACTAATCTTTTGGTAAGAATAGTTAGTATTTCATAATAGATACTCTTGAACCTTCATCAACCATTGCAAATATAACCACTTGCACAATAAATTGGCATCCCAATACTAGAGCTGTATCCTGCAATTGCAAAGGTTATATTAACCTTTATCAACTTTGCATTTAAGATAATTTTGTACATCAAAACTGAACAGTGGAAAGTTTGATACAGCATTTCTGTTAGGCCTCATATTGTGTGTTGCAATAGTGCCTGGTATGAAAACATCTTCGGATTGACTATCTTTTTGTGCCTTGACATTCTTCACCAAGCACGCCTTTGAGAAAGCATGCGGCCAGCAACTACTGTATGGTTATGGCAAGAGTACATTTTTTTTCCACAATGCCGCTATGTCTTACAGGGATAGGCACTGAGCACAAAACCTCACATCAAGAGTATGAAAAATACTTAAAATGCCTAATTTAATTTTCGGGGTAATAATAATTATGCCAATATCTTGTTTGTTGTGTTCTCATAGCATTGAATTGCTAATTACCTTTAAGGTTGTCTCAGAAGAGGTCAAGCTCATCCGAGAAAACGACATCAGTTTGGAAACTAAGCTTAGTAAATAGGTTGCCACTAGAAATTTGGGGAAATTAGCTCAGACTTTAGGCAAATAGAAAGCAAGATTTTCTCTTGATTCTCAACCAGCGTGTTTCTCAACATTTTTTGGTGTTTTTTTAAAGCCCACAAGTTGGATTACGATTGTGGCATACTAAAAAGTACTTCACCAGCCATAATGTTAATGGATCCAGCAGATTTTTAAGTTGCTCTTAACTATCTCCTTTTGTCAAGAGATGTGAATTGGCGTTATTGGAAACATTTTTGTCTGACTCAATATCACTAAAATGCCATAGGAAGAGTCAATGCAATTTAAAATAGTCACACCGCCCACCGAGAACCCCTCCAAAAATTGTCCGTTTAATTTCATAGCCAATTGTACTTGGATGTTTAATAATGTCATTTTTTTCCTTATAAATATTTCAGAATGATTTTATTCGGAATTACCCAGACCTAAATCCCCGTACACTCATGTTTGTTTCCCTAGGGTTTAAATGCAAGTATTCGCTGGGAGTGTCTTTGCTGTTTGTATTCATTTTGAAGCAAAACACAGGAACACAAACTTTGTGATGTGACATAGATTTTTTTCAAAGTGTAAATTAGGTATTAAAGTCTGGATGTGACCGACTATTATATTTGCTGTTTTGCAAGCAATTCTAGAATAGACTCTGAATATTATCCTTGACCCTGTGGGCCATTTTACAATTTGCTGGCTCTTAAAAGCTGCGTGGGACTGAAAACCACCTCTATAATAAAGAATAACGCAGTCCATTCAAAGTATCAAGTCATCATTTTTTAGATAAATAAATTGCTCGGATATTCAGTAGCTGGATCTCCCTTCACAGACAATGCCACAAGTTTAAATGGTAGTTGTGATATTAGTATTAAGGCGTGACATGAAATACTATTATCTCCTTTGAAATCCATTAACTGCTGATTGTCTTTTCTTCCGTTAGCATTGTCACGAGCCTCAGTGTTGCACCAATGTCAAAATGCTACTGTTGCGTGTTAACTCTGAGTGTTTATTGTTTGACAGGGTTTAAGCACTTATTACATTTGTTTTCAAAAACAAGTCGTGTACCTCAAACACACAGAAATAAGGGTTTCTGTTTTTCCTTTATGGTAATAGTTGTTTTGGCGCTTGTTCAGTTTAGTTTTAAACTTTTGATGGTAGCATTTATGAGTGTATAACTCTAAATATAGTGGCAGACATTGCATATTTTAATAAACATTCTACCTCTCCTTTTCATATCTTTCTACAGTAACATACATTTTTAGAATTCTAACAGAATTTTACCACTATTTTTTTTAAACTCCTTGAAGGACAGGATACTCACTGATCAGATGTGTATTTTACAAAATCAAGTTTTTTTTCCATGTGTTCTTGCTTCACATGATCTTTCTACTTATTTACTACCTCAAAAGTGACAGGCAACTGTTTATCTAACTGCAGAAAAAAATGTCTAGGATATAATTTTTTTTTGTTTAATGTAGCTCCATAGTTCAATGAGACATTTGCATAAAATTAAGTGCAGGTAGGCTATTTTCTGCTTTACAGATGTTAGTACTGTTCTAGCCTGTAATTATAACTGTTACGTGTAGGACAACAGGCAGGATTTATTTACCTTGTTTTAAATGTGGACAACTCATGTGTAATTGCATTTATTACATTTTGATTCAATTTGAGTAAAAATTTACAAAACCTATCACGCTGTCTTTGCAGTAAGAGTCTCCATCTACTGTACCACACCACACGTTGCAATGTATGTCAATGTCTACTACCTGTTGGTTCATGGTACTGTACTTACTAAATACAAGAATTTCAGGTATTATCAATTATTGATGTATTTTCGGCCTGTACACATTTTGTGTGTTACACCGTGGTAATGGTCAAATGTGTATTAATGACTTTGAAACTATGGTTACTTTTTAACACAACAAGCCACGCATCATTTTCTATCTGTAATTTTTGTAATACTGTACATTTGATTAATTGGAATACTACTAGGTTAACAGTGAACGAAGGTTCCCCCTCTAGTTGTTTGCATTATACTTTGTTGCATTTAAGACCAAGAATGCAATGTTTATAATTATTGTTGTCCAAGCGAAGCAAAATAAAAAAAATGTAGACTTAATCAACGTTGTGTTTTGAATATGAAACTGGAAGTTTAGAAAACAGCGTAATAAAATAAAAGCAAATGGTGAGTCAAACGGCTATTTTGCTCAGAAAATACCAACTCTTTTGACTCAAAATGCAATGTGGTGATCACAAACCAATGAACCCCAATGGTGGAAAGCTTAACATTTAGCCTACGTTTATAATTGAAAATTGGTGAGTGCTAATATTTACCATAACAACATGCACTCAGGTATGTCCAAAGTCCAGCCCATGATCTCTGTCATAAAATTAATATTTGGGCCACCAGTAATGTTGACCACAGTATGAAAATTAATTTGTACCAAAAAAAAATATCCCTTGATGAAGGCAGTCGCACTTTGGACACCTTGTCTTTGCATTTCTGTAAGAAATTTAGCCCACCCCATAGCCACTGTAAACGAAAGGAAAGCTGACTGTTAGGGCCTCCGCTTCCAGGACAAGTGGAAACTGGAGAATTTTAACTCATTCTGAAAAAACGGCGTCTGCCTAAATTGCCAAGAGAAAGTGTCCGTTTTCATATAATATATCAACAGGCACTGGCAGACAAACTGCTGACTACAAAAAAGCTAACTGGAAACGAACGTGAGAAGGTGAAGCAACTGGAAGCATTTTTAACAGGACTGCAGCCCCCTTTTTTACAAGACCCCGGGAGTCAAATGAAAAGGCTACAAAGGCGAGATACAAGGTCATGCTGTGATCGCCAAGCACCGCAAAACTTTTACGTAAAGTGCATTTATTGAAGACTGTTCAAAGAATGACAGGCTAAATAGTCAACCCCCATTCAGCTTACTGAATCTGGCCTGTTTGGACACCCCTGTACTAAGAAGTGTGTGCGAATGGTTTTGTGCTTCTACTAATCACTGAAATTGTGGTATGATGGCCGTACTCTGGAGCTAACGTGATTGAAAATGTAATGTCTAGTTCATCAATTTATAAATAGCAGAGGGAAAAGCACTCTTTATTTTAATGTGGGAATACAGATACACGTGTCAAGACCAAAATGAAAGTAAGTTTCAATTAGAGTCCGAAAATGTAGCAAGTTAAAGAAGTGAAACTTAACGAATTCTAATTAGATTCTATTTTGCTTTATCCTTTTTCCTCAAAGCTAATTATTTGAAACACTGTTGAAGGGACAGTGTATTATTTTACCACTACATGCTCGGTTGTGTAATAGGGGTGTCAAAAATGCGACCCGTGGGCTGGAGCTGGCTTGCGAACTGATTTAATCTGGCCTGGGAGAAAATGATGAGAAGCACTACAGAAAAATTAGCCGCATCACGTCAAGAACCTGCAGTTTTGAACATGTTCACTGGCGCCACTGTTGCTGTATTTGCTGAATACCATTTATCAACCACAGAACCGTTGAGAAAACACCTACCCCAATGTGATTTTACCTAAAAAATATTTCAAAAAAAGTCAATGACACGCTGTTTTAGATAGATAGATAGATAGATAGATAGATACTTTGTTCATCCCCGAAGGGAAATTCACATTTCCAGCAGCATCCCTGAGCTGAGAACAATCGAGAACAATCGAAAATAACACGGGAGCTGCTGGAGTGGCTGCCATTCGTGACGGCGCCGGAAAAAAAGAAAGCAATGCTTAAGTATTTATGTGCAGTGCATGGATGTTTCTTAACCACAACATTTCCTACTAAACAGCCCTTTTCCCCTAGGGATTGGAAATTATCAGTATGTGGACTATTCAAATAGCACCTGTGCATAAATTCAAAGAAGCTTAAGCACATTTGTATATAGATATAAAATCTAACAGTGAAATTCTCAAATTTAAAATGATTAAAAAGCTTTTATATAAATAATTTCAATCATTTGCACCAAAATTAGTGATTGTGCTGTATTTATAACTTTCCAGTTTGCATGAGTTTTCCTGCAGTGGAAATGAATTCAATTGTTTTCTTTTTTTTAACAAAAGTGCATTTGATAAGCATAGAAATAGATGGAATCTTCATGAAGGATAGAAATACTAGGGATAAAGAACTATAAAATAGTTTCATAATCGAACTTTAACCCCTGAATCATAATTAGAGCCTCCAAAAGATCCCCAGCCCTACAAAGCACATTTTTTATGCCATGAATTTAGTAGTCTCGTGAGAGTGTTTTTTTTCTACCATGTGGTGACTGAGCTAAAATGAGTTTGACACCTGTGATATAGTGCTGCCAATAACGAACAATATCTACTAAAAGTGTCCAAACCACATCATTTTTTTCATAATTTGTTTAGAGAGCTTTTTTTTTTTTTTTTTAGGTACCTGTGGCAATAAGGTAGCAGACAATTGTGTCAGCTTCCTCTAGGCGAGGCTCATTATATGTAAATTAAATGCAAATTACCCAGGCTACAGTTGTTTAAAAAAAGCGTGGTTTTGATTGTTCATTTATTTTGCTTTATATCAATATTTCTAACAAAGGTTTTTTTTTTACCACTAGGTGGGGCTAAACACCCAGGCTGTCCCTTTAATTGTGGGTGCCAAAGGGAGATATATCTAAATATACAATGTGTACAAGTGTTCCTGTCGTGCATTGGTTAGCAAATGAAAAATGAAATGATCTTTCAAGTCAAGACTTCCCAAAGCGCTTTACAGTGTGCTTTACATTTCCCAATAGCGGCCGTGCAGCCATGTAAGGCGCCAACCTGCTTATTGGGGGCATTAGGGGTCCAGTGTCTTACCCAAGGGCACTTCGACATGTAACACGGAGGAGCTGGCATTCGAACTGCGATCTCTTGATCGCAAGACGAGCGCTCTACCTCCTGAGCCACTGCCTCCCCCATGTTTAGCACATTTGCTTAACATGCAAGATGTCTCTGGTTTGAGACCTGGTAGATACATTTATTGGCCTGGAAAGGGATGGGCGCCACCAGGCTCTATTTGCGCAAGACACACCACAGGACTTGGTACTCCTACCACCCTAGGGGTTAAGGGATGCACCCACTCTCAATTGCTGCATGAAAAGTGTACTTCAACGTCCGTATACTGCATATTTTTATCACCCAAGCTTCGAGACCAGGTGTAAACATTTGTTGGCCTGGAGAGGGATAGGCGCCACCAGACTGCACTTGCCCAAGACACCCCACAGAAAATGGTGCCCCTATGACCCTAGTGGTTAAGTAATACACCCACTCCCACCCAATCACAATTGCTGCATGAAAAGTGGACTTCAACGTACATATACTTTGTAATTTGGTCTCTTATAGGTTCGAGACCGGGTGTAAAATTTGTTGGCCTGGAGAGGGATTGACACCACCAAGCTGCACTTGCCCAAGACACACTACAGGACATGGTGCCCTTACGACCCTAGTGGTTAAGTATTACACCCACCCACTCACAACTGCTGCATGAAAAGTGAACAACGTACGCATGGTGTGTTGTTTTTTCTTTTAATCACTTATAGGTTCAAGAACGTGTGCAAACATTTGTTGGCCTGGAGAGGGTTAGGCGCCACCAGGTTGTACTTGCCCAAGACACACCACAGGTGCTTCTAAACCCCTCGTGCTTAAGAGAAGCAACCACCTACCCCAGGGGTGTCCAAACTTTTCAGAAAGCGGGCCAGATTTCGTTAGCTATAATGTGTGAGTGCCGACTATTCAGCATGTTGTTATTTGCAACAGTTTTTAAAAAAATCACAGTGAAAAGTTTGCAGTTTTCATTTGACCCGCAAGGGTCTCGTGAAAAAGCGCTGCTGTGGTGCTAAAACAGCATCTAGTTGCTTCACATTTTCACAGCTTTCATTTCATTTTGTAGTCGGCATGTGACGCCTGACAGTGACTTTTGATATCATATTCTTTGTTGTTTCGGAGTTCAGTGAAAAAATACTCTTATGTTGTCCTTTTGACGGTGATCTGCAGACCGTTTTACTTACCGAGGGAGTTCAGCGCGACCATCATTACGGCCGTGTACGTGCCCCCCAGCGCTAATACGAAGGAGGCAATGGACATTCTCTACCGAACTGTGAGTGAACTGCAGCATGCTTATACTGAGTGCATTTTTATTGCGGCGGGGGACTTTAACCAGGCCAATATGAAAACAGTTCTCCCGCATTTCCATCAGCATGTAAACTTTGCTACAAGAGGTAGGAACACATTAGACCTGGCCTACACAAACATCAAAGGTGCATATAAAGCAGCCCCCCGCCCCCACCTAGGCTCATCAGATCACCTTTCTGTTATGCTAATTCCTGCATACAAGCCCCTGCTAACAAGAGAAAGACCAACAGTGAAGCAGGTGAGGGTGTGGTCTGAGGGGGCTATGGAGGCACTACAGGACTGCTTTGAGTGCACTGATTGGGACATGTTTAAATCGGCTGCCACTTACAACAACAAAATAAATATAGATGAGTACGCCATTTCTGTGTCAGCCTACATCAGTAAATGCGCAGAAGACGTCAGCAATAACAAAACTATATGCACCCGTGCCAATCAGAAGCCCTGGACGACTGCTGAAATACGCAATCAACTAAAAGTACGTAACCTTGCCTTTAGATCTGGTGACAAGGAGGCGCTGTTATCAGCGAGGGCTAACCTGAACCGTGCCATCAGACTAGCAAAGCGAACGTACAGTCAAAAGATTCAGGAACGTTTCCTCAGCACAACCAACACCAGGGATATGTGGAAAGGCATCCAGGCCATCACCAGTTACAAGCCAAACACCACCCCAGTGCAGAACACTAGCATGGACTTTCTGAATGACCTCAACAATTTCTTTGGTAGGTTCGAGGCACAAAACAGCACCCCTGCAGTGAAAGCGGCTCCAAATCAGGACGAAAGAGCACTCCACCTGGACTCATCTGACGTGAGGAAGACCCTGAGAAGGGTCAACACAAGGAAGGCTCCAGGCCCGGACAACATTCCGGGGCGGGTACTTAGGGAGTGCGCCGATCAGCTGGCTTGTGTACTAACAGACATTTTCAACACCTCGCTAGACCAAGCCAAAGTACCATCATGCTTCAAATTTGCCAACATCATCCCAGTGCCAAAGAAAACCCAGATCTTATCACTCAACGATTACCGGCCCGTTGCACTGACTCCTATCATAATGAAGTGCTTCGAGAGACTGGTTAAAGAGCACATCACCTCCAGTCTCCCCTCTTCATTCGACCCCTTTCAGTTTGCCTACAGGACAAACCGCTCCACCAGGGATGCCATCTCCTCTGCGCTTCACCTGAGCCTGACACACCTAGAGGAGAAGAACACCCATGTGCGGATGCTGTTCCTGGACTTCAGTTCAGCATTCAACACCATCATCCCACAACATCTGGTAGACAAAATGGGGCTTCTGGGTTTCAACACCCCCCTGCGGAACTGGCTGCTGGACTTCCTCTGTGACAGACCCCAATCTGTGCGGATAGGTCAGAACAGTTCAGATGTCATCTACCTCAGCACGGGCTCCCCCCAAGGCTGCGTCCTAAGCCCCTTGCTGTTCACCTTGATGACACACGACTGCGCCCCTAGGTCCGCCACAAACCACATCGTGAAGTATGCTGACGACACAACGGTGGTGGGCCTCATCAGGGATGACAACGACCTGGCCTACAGAGAGGAAGTGGAGCAGATGGTGGGCTGGTGCAAGGACAACAGCCTGGTCCTGAATGTTGACAAGACTAAAGAGATCATTGTCGACTTTAGGAAAAACCAGCCCAACCATGCCCCACTTTGCATCAACAACAAGGCTGTGGAGGTTGTCAGCAGTATCAAGTTCCTAGGGGTGCACATCACAAACAAACTCACCTGGTCCTTGAACACTGCATCTCTGGTTAAGAGGGCACAGCAGCGCCTGTACTTCCTGCGGAGGATGAGGAGAGCCCACCTGCCCCCACCATCCCTCATCACATTCTACAGGGGCACCATAGAGAGTATCCTGACCAGCTGTATCTCTGTGTGGTGTGGAGGCTGCAGCGCTACCGACTGGGGTAGTGTGAGGAGGGTAACGAGGACAGCGGAGAAAATAATCGGGACTACACTTCCCTCCATTCAGGACATTGGCCAGAAGCGCTGCTTATCCCATGCTAAGAACATTACCGGGGACCCCTCTCACCCCCATCATGGACTATTCACTCTGCTAGCCTCTGGGAAGAGGTACTGCAGTGTGCGGTGCAGGACCACCAGGCTCCGCAATAGTCTAGTCCCCCTGGCCATTAGACTGTTAAATGGTCAATCTAACATATAGTTAACTTAAATCTAAACGGCTGCTAATTTGACTTTTGCACTAGTGGCAGTTTTTTTTTTATAGCTTGCCACTCCTTGCACATTTGATCTCTGCACTATTGTTACTTACAGTGTTATTACTTACAGTGTTATTGTTTACAATACAATGGTACTGTGTACCTGACTTGTTAACCTGACTGCCCATCTTGCACATCTGGTTAGCGTCTCTTCTTGCACTATCGGCTCTATGGTAAATAACACAATACAGCTTTATTTATATCTGTACACTGAAGGACACTGAGGGAAACTGTGGGAGTCAGATCCATCGACATTTCGTTCTGTATACACGTGTACTAGAATGACAATAAAGTAGATCTGAATCTGAATCTGAATCTGAATCTGAAGTGGCGGCCCTCACAGTCAACTACCCTTTTTCTATTAACAGTTGCAAATTCTTATAGAAAGGTGAGGGCGTTTCACCAAGTCAGGTTAAGTCATTTTTATTTGTATAGCCCTTAATCACAAAGAGTCTCAAAGGGCTTCACAGGTTGCTTCACAAGGTATTACACAGACTATTTTTTCAGACTATTATTACACTATCCCCTGATCTGGAACCAACATGAGGGCAAGGAAAAACTCAAAAACCTCAACGTGAGGAAAATGAAGAAACCTTGAGAAGGGACCGCACATGTGGCATCCCCCTTTCAGGATTACCTGACAGCAAAGGATGTTGCAATCACAAATAATACAGAGATATTGTCCAAGAAAAGTAGAGGTTATTCATATGCTATAGAGTAGAAGTGTGTTTTAAGCTTAGATTTAAACATTTCCACTGAGGTTGCAGATCGGATCTCAGGGGGAAGGGCATTCCACAGCACCGGTGCCCGGATGGAGAAAGCTCTTGAACCAGCGGAACACTTCTTGGCTCTTGGGATCACCAGAAGACCGGCGCTCTCAGAACGAAGGCTTCGGACCGGAACATAGGGGGAAATCAGATCTGAAAGATATGAGGGAGCAAGTCCATGTCTGATTTTGTATAATACTAAGAGAACCTTGAAATCACATCTTTAGGCCAACAGGGAGCCAATGCAGGTTAGCCAAAATCGGCGTTATGTGATCGAACTTTTTTGTCTTAGTTAATAGCCTCGCTGCAGGACTATTCCCTTGATTTTTCTTTTTAAACTGGCAAGCCACAAATTATTAATTCTATGACAGAGGCCGCGGGCCAGTAAAAAGTTGCTCACGGGCCGTAACTGGCCCTCGGCCCGGGCATGGACATGCTGACCTACCCACATCACTTCCGAATAGTAATTCGTACTCCAGAACAGCAGGTGGCAGTAATTGTACTTCACGGCTGTTGGTGAGCACACTATCCCGGAAGAGGCAAAGGGGCGTCGATGTCGCCGCAACTGACATAATGCCGCAAATGGTGTTTGTTTCGAGGACATTTCTTTAAAATGCTTAGCAGCCCCTGTTATACATTTAATTATTTAGACTGAAACCGTGTCCACACCAAAGGTGAAGGCAAGCGTTGCGTCTGTCTTACTGTGCGAGCGTGCTTAACATTACTTATCAGTTGTCAGACTTATCGATTCAAGACACCGGGATGCAATTGGATTATTTGTGAAGAGAGAGTCCTAGCCACGGTAAGCCGAAATTCAAATAAAGTAGCGACGTAAATCAAGTTTTCTCTTTCTCAGGTTGTCCTCTAAATGGCCATTGCCTTGACATTCGACCGGGGCCTCAAAGACTGTCCACAAATTAGGGAACACGGCAATGTTCACCACTGTGTTAGATGTCACTTTTTTTATCATGAGTCAGAACGTATCCATTTTAATTTGTGCTAAACTCGGACGATCAGTCTCGTGATCATCACAAAATCTATTATTTTTGTGTGTGTGACGCTGTGTACTTTGAAAGTCATTAACCTTTATGTTGAAGAAGACGCATTCCATGTTATAAGTTTACAGGTTATTCTCTGTTTAAAGCAAGGGGTGTCAAACTCATTTGAGCTGGGGGCCACTTGTTAAAACAAACACTTACGGGGAGCCGTGGTAGTTTTAAGAGAGAAAAAAAGAGGAGTAAAGAGAGAGAGAACAAGGGAGACTAAGAGATAAAAGAGAGACAGATAAAGGGAAAAAGAATGAGAAAAAGAAAGCACAATAGAAACAGAATAAAAGGAGAGACCAAAAGGAAAGAAAAATAAAGAAGGAGATGGATCAAAAGAATAAAATAAAATAAAAACAAAGAGCAAGAGAGTGAACATGAGAGAAAGATAGAGAAAGTAATAGTTTGAGAAAAAAGAGAACGTGATAAAAATAAGGAAATAGCAAAAGAAAAATGAAGAAAGGGAGAGGAATAGAAAAATATGCTAGAGAAGGTGGGAGAGAGAGTGAGAAAAAAAGATTTTGGCTGGAGTTGAACTGTGGGGGAAAAAAGGTCATCTTTAACTTTTACTCCCCCTACTTTTATTTTAAATGTGTTTTCCTTGTATGAGATACTCAAAGTTCTACCCTAATTTGGGAAATTATGAAAAATGTTTATTAAATACAATAAAAACACACATTTGATTTAGTTGTTTAACTTTTGTTAATCTGTTGAAAGTTAGGTAAAAGTTGTTCAGTTAAAGATTAGTTTAGAAAAATTCCACCTGTTAGGTCTATAAACCTAATTTAAGTGGTTGGATTGGGGGCCTAACGGGTAGGGGCAGGTTTAATAATCTATAAGAAGAACATATTATTACTATTAACTTCTGATAGTGTAGATGTATGTGTTTATGAACAAAACATTTAAAAAAATAAGTTTGGTTGGTAAAATGTTTGTTAGGAAATGGCAGGGTAGAAAACATTCAGATACACTGTTTAGGAAAACAAGCTATAAATATAATTATATCCATTCCTGAGCTTGACCACTATGTATTCTTTAGTGTTAAACATATTAGTGTTGTAATAAAACCACAAAAACATGAAACTTATATATTATATATTTACAAATATATATTGCTATTACATTGCAATTACTACATGGGATGAGAACTTATGGAAACCAATGGCAATAAATTACCATACCACTGTCACATTGAATCTTATCTCTCAATGTCCAGTCTAGAATTGGATCAACATTGGCGCAATCTGATCCTGTCGAGTGTTATATTGCAAATCTGCTCGATGCCTTGAAAAACTAGCCCTATCCTGATTTTTCCTTTTTCATATCACCCACAAAGGTTTGAGTTTATTAAACCAATTGTAATATGAGGGATGGGTGCCACCAGGCTGTACTTGCTCAAGACATACCATAGGAAATGGTGCCCCTACGACCCTAGTGGTCACATGTTAGGTAGGATTAAGGACAGAGGGGCCGGTATAATACGTTGGAAACATCTGTTGGATCTTCCCAATCTGAATTTTTTTTTCCATAAGATCACGTTTTAGCTTCTGATAGATTTTTACCGGAAACCTTCCAGAAATGGACCCTCCCTTTTTTCTATTTGCAAGTTCTCAAACACATGTTTTCAGTGATTTATTGGAAATGATTACTATAAGTATGTTTCTATTCTCTTACATTTCAGTGCCATGTCTCTGGTTTTCCCACGGCCCAACACCAACGTCATCCACAGCAAGAAGGATAAGAGACTAATGGCGGAGGTGAACGCGTCACCACTCAAGCATTTCGTCACTGCAAAGAAGAAGATTAATGGCATTTTTGAACAGTTAGGAGCCTATATAAAAGAGAGTGCATCATTTTTGGAAGGTAAGTAGTATTTATATTGTAGTCTTTTTTAACTGAGTTTTTATCGGTATTTAGCAAAGGGCTCCAGCCCAATATGTCCCTTTCCATTATCTCCCTACTCCAACACATTGACTCAAATGGGAAATTTCTCAGTCTATTAATTGTGTTTATTCAGACTGTTATTTGTTTTTGTAACCTCTGAATATGTTCAACAATTTATTTGAAATGTGAAAAAACATTGACAGATTTTTTATGAGTTGTCTTTTCATCTTTTGAATAATATTATTTATGCCAACCCTGGTAGATGCTCACAAAAATGAAGAGCTGGATCCAGTCACTACAGAAGAACAGGTGCAGGAGGTTAAAAGTTACCTGACCAAAGTGGCTGGCATTGGCGAAGTGCTTGCCCGGAGGCATATGAAGGTGGTTTTCTTTGGCAGGTATGCTTCTCTTTTCCCAGGTTAACAAGATGTTTTCTTTTTTACATTTGAAGTACAGGGATTTTACCACCTAAAACGAAAGTTTCGAACGTAACTACGGTTCTTTGAGTCACGTACTACGGCCAGAGACGGTGCCTCAAGCACGGAACTTCACCTTCGCACATGTGCAATTTGAAAAATGCATCCCAAAATTAGTCACTCCATCACACGTGTGTCCTCAGGAATGTCTATTTTTTTCCCGTCTCATCACAGGTATGCAACTTTCAGAATCTTTTTGGGAGAACACAAGGATTCCGAACTTACATGAACTGACATGATGCTCAGGTTTTCACACGGGAATCATACAAATGTAGTTACATTTGTTACTCATTTCAAAATTGTGAACTTCCCTGCGGGTATCTATCTATCTATCTATCTCTCTCTATCTCTCTATCTCTCTTTTCTTATATTTCGCCACTAACGACCGCCAAAGGTGGGGCTTCAAGCACAAAATGACCAATACCAGCGCAGTCATGGGGAACCCAAGAAACAACCTCGCTGAGTTTCCTCGGCTGGACCAGAGACAATGCCGAGCAGTGTGGGGAAGGCCATAACAATGCTGTAGAACCTGGCGAAAGTGGTAGGCAACGCCCAATAGGCGGCAGCACGAGTGTCCTTCAGGGACAAGGACGGCCCTGGTAGAATGGCAGCGCACCCTTGAAGGCAGGGGGCGGCCACAGGGGGCATAATACAGGCAACAGTCCCAGCAATCCAGTGAGACAAGAGCCGCTTAGACCAAACAAACTCCAGACAAGCCACCACAACGACAAAAGACAACCAGAGGAATGAAAATTCTCTTTCGCGACAATGTAGCATCGCATGCACAGGCCACAAGAGCCCCACCCAGGGTTGAACCGGAACGCGCAAGACGCAGAAACCCATCAAAGAAAAACAAGGGCCGGAAGGGGCATTGGGGACAAAGGCAGCATTTGGCCACAGCAAAACGCTTGTACCATCCGAGCAGGCAGGCCTACTGCTACTGGATAAGGCGTGAAGCTCGCCAACGTTTTCAGCGAAAGCC
Source organism: Urocampus carinirostris (assembly GCF_059441175.1). Classification (NCBI taxonomy): domain Eukaryota; kingdom Metazoa; phylum Chordata; class Actinopteri; order Syngnathiformes; family Syngnathidae; genus Urocampus; species Urocampus carinirostris. Next base: position 19,900,090 of record NC_142351.1, on the reverse strand, counting down.
AAGACGAGCAAAAGAGTATCCCTACAGCAAACCCACTGAAGACTCGCCTCAACAAGCGGCATAAAGGGAGGCCGACAGGCAATCTGGCACCGGCCCAAGACGCCAAGATGGGGCACAATCAGCACGGGGACAAAGCTGCCGTGTGCGCCAAAAATGGCATGCGCGAGCTGGCCAAAACAACCACCCAGCGGCAAACCAGGCCCCTTTGAAGCCAAACACACGGGCAGAGGCAGTGTGGATTGGGACTTCAAACATGCTTCCAGTCAGGACAACCGAGCCCGCCAGTCTGACATGCCACGGAACCCCTAAGCACAGCCGGCGCAGAAGGACGCCTAAAGGAGGCTAACGGCAACAGCGTGCAGCACACATGAAGAACCACCCGGAGTGCGGATCAAAGCAGAGGCAACGGTGAAAGGGCAAATACCTTATCTAAGTAAGCCCGGTGACCAGGTTGCGAGAGCGCAACACGGCCCAAAGGACCTTCACCCATCACCAACTGACCTAAAACCGGCCTACCACCAAGGCAAGAGATGCTCAGCAAGGCCGCCTGCACCGTAGATGTGCAAGCGAAAACGGCGCAAGAACACGTCCAACGTAAAAAAAACAAACAGGACGAGGACGAGGACGCAGTAAGCTGAGAAGAGGTGGCGGTAAACATTTAATTGCACACAGCACAGGGAGGCGGCCAACGCAAAAGCGAAACAGGACAGGGGTGCAATAAGTCTAGTGAGAAGATTAAACAGTGGGGTACTTTTAATGAGACAAAAATTATAGACATTTCTGAGGACACAGAGGACAGTGACTATAAGTATGCATTTCTCTAACTGTGCATGCACAAAGGTGAAATTCCCTGCTTGAAGCACCGTTTCTGGCGGTGGGTTGTAACGAAACGGAACTCCAAATTCAAATCTTAACCTCATTCAAATCCCAGACCTCAAAACATGAAAGTAGATGTGCTATACTTGAACATAATAGAATGGTCTTTATTGATTACAATGTATTGTCAATTGTTTAAATTTAGATGTGACCTGGCACTCCAGGATCAGCATATAATAAAGACTTAAAAGATAGATATCTTAATATTGATATCTTGATATATAGATAGAAGTGTTCTACTCAGTCTGGCAGTATACTCATATCTTATGCTCGTTAAACACTAGTTTTTTGTCGTTGCCAGGTCCAATGTTACCGATTTAAGTTGAGTGTAATTATAAAAACAAAGACCAGTTGTTGCTTCGCTATGTCACAAATAGCTCGGCTTGAAGTATTGACATGGCAGGCTATACGTTTCCAATACCTAAAGTAATTGTTTCCTAACCCCACACTAAAGGAGTGGGGAAGATAATAAGAAGTGTATAGGTGAAATGACATGTAATTGGCCCAAATTGGGCCAAACTCTATAGTCATGCCATAATTGTAAGCAGTTTTAGGACAATGAATGAAAGCTGAAACTAAAATTCAATTTGTTCTCCAGGACAAGCAATGGGAAAAGCTCAGTCATCAATGCCATGCTGTGTGACAAGGTGCTGCCCTCTGGCATTGGACACACCACAAACTGTTTCCTTAGAGTAGAGGGAACTGATGGAAAAGAAGCTTTTATTCTCACTGAAGGCTCCGAGGAGCGGAAAAGCATTACGGTCTGTACAACTGCTTTATTTTTAAATGCAGGTGGACGTCACTCTTGAACTGCCTTTAACACAGGGTTACTCTGGTGTTTCAATATTTTCAGACGGTGAACCAACTGGCCCATGCGCTCCACCAGGATGAGGACCTGGAGGCAGGCAGCTTAGTCTGTGTCATGTGGCCTAAAACCAAATGTGCTTTGCTCAGGGATGATTTGGTCTTGTTGGACAGGTCTGGCCTATTTAAATTATATTTTAAATGTACATACATAGATCTGGACAGCTCGATTACATGACAGATAAAGCAGTCACAATTTTTAGGAATACAAAATGTTCCACTTGTTAGCAGAAAATATAAAATAACTCTATGTATCAATTTAACTTTTTCTTTGTTTTAAAAATTCAGTCCAGGTATTGACGTGACCACAGAACTTGACAGTTGGATCGATAAGTTCTGCTTGGATGCAGATGTGTTTGTACTTGTGGCAAACTCCGAGTCAACTCTGATGCAGACGGTGAGATATAACCAAAAATCCATTACAATCTCGCACAGTGATGTCAAACACATGGCCTGAAGGCCCGATCTGGCCCTTTGGAAGATTTCATCTGGTCCACCATACATATATTTCTATCACGAGTTATGATTTTTAAAATAAATGCAGGCCACATGTTCCCTCTCGCTAGTAGAGAGCAGTAAAGGATATACTCTCAGCTTTAGTAGGCCCAGTCTTTTAGTTTGGTTCGGTGTAGTCTAATTTTATTGCCCATGCACTGCAAAAACCTTTATTTTGTATATATTTTTTTTTTTTTTATCATTTTCAATCCAGTAAAACAATTAAGACAAACTTTTTTTTTTTATATGGCTCCAACATGAGTTTGGATAGCGTGGTGAGTTGATTCACGTGTAAAACTGCATTTACTCTACTGTTAAGATAAACCAGTTTACACATTCAATGCCAAAAATTAAAATCATTTTTTTCCTGTTGTCTCAGAATAAATATGTTATGCTTAGAAAAAAAAATCCCTGGTCATCCATGATTATAAGATTTAGGGTAGGCTACAGAATATGCTAAATGATAAAGCATAAAACTGAATAACTACAGTAAGCAAAAAAATTGAAGATTACATTCTTTTACTGATTGGGCCTGCTTTAGAACACAAAGTCTGATTCCGGCTGCAGAGCCAAACTAATTTTGACATCCTTGACCTAGACTCTCAGACATTTTTAATGTCTGATTGGTGTATAAAGAGTCTCACTGACAGGTAGAAGTGCTAATCACATGCTCCAGCGTAATACTGTATGTGTTGAACAGTGGTAGGGACATGGTGAAAATTATTTTTTAAACATGCAATTAAAAATTATCTGTGCAGGAGAAGTCTTTTTTTCACAAAGTCAATGAGCGACTTTCCTGTCCCAACATCTTCATACTTAACAACCGTTGGGATGCTTCAGCTTCGGAGCCCGAATACATGGATGAAGTTAGTCACCTTTTTTTGTGATCAAATGATTTCTTTATGTACACAATAATGAAAACAAAGGCTCATTAAAAAACATTTTTTATGGCAAGGTGCGGAGACAACATATGGATCGATGCACCAATTTCCTCGTGCATGAGCTCGGAGTTGTGGACCAAGCCCAGGCCAATGATCGCATTTTCTTCGTTTCTGCCAAGGAGGTTCTGCAGGCACGTGTGCAGAAAGCTCAAGGAATGCCTGAAACTGGTGAGGTTAGACGAGCACTCACAAATCAGAAGGTTTTTATGATAAACTCTTCAAAGGTACTCTAACGTTCAAAAGTTCGGCGTCCACCCACATAAGTTTTCCCTGAAAAGTCACGCTTTTTTATCAATCAAATGAGTTTCAAAATAGAGTATTTGAGATGTTGATATAGTTATAAATAATGATTTTATTTGGAAAAAAAAACCTTATATTTTAAACTTTGTTTTCGTTACAGAATGGACATTTCTAAGCAACCCAAAACTTTTGAACAGTTTTGTACCTATTGTGTTAACTTTAAATTGAACAATAAAACAATAAAGGTAACCTGACAAATCTCATTTATTTGGTAATGAACGTACAAATATGTGCTGCAAAATTCCTGTTTGGTAGCAGTACCTTCACTTAAGAGCGCTGTAACTTTATAGTTTTCAAATGGTAAGCATAGACATGGCCAAGCTTTAAATAATTGTGTTTGTTTTGCTCGATCGAGGTGAAAAACTGTCATTGTACTAATAGTCAAGTCATGTTTATTTGTATATCCCTTAATCACAAGGAGTCTTAAAGGGCTGCACCAACCACAGATTACAAATCATGAAGATTTATTGCAAACTGCAGGAATCCCAAATTCCCATCCAGATGCTAACATAACCAGCAGATGTTATATTAACACTGTTCTCATGACTTTTGGCATGTACCAACATGCCTTACATTCATTATTCACTCGTAATAAAACTATTTTTCTGCTATTGTCACATTTTCATTCATTTGTTCAATCGTTTATTGACTTTTATTTCCTGTTTCAGGCGGAGCGTTAGCTGAGGGATTTCAAGTTAGAATGTTTGAATTTCAGAACTTTGAGAGGCGATTTGAGGTAAAACCACTACTTGGAATTTATTTTGTAGTCTTAAGAGCTTTGTCAATGTTGTAAAACCTACTCTAAACACTGTGGGTGTCCAGTGTTAGCATGCTTCAATTTGCATCTTTTTTGTTTTTTACATTAAATCTTAATTATTCTGTTAGTAGTTTGAAGTTAGGTGTTTTAAAGCACCTTCCAAACTATGAAAAGTATACTGATTCAAATTCAAATCACAAAAATGCAGAAAGAAATTATGGTAAATGTATAACTCCCACCCTCCCACTGAGAGCAATATATTTTCCCCATCAAGCAAGCGCTCCCCCCTCCCCCCATGTTAAAGAATTTCATTCCACAGTGACTACAAACTTAAATATCGAATTTCATGCTTTACCTGCTTCCTCAATTTGGTCATTCACAATCTGTCCACACGGTCACTGTGACATCAATTGTAGTTGCAATCAGTTGTCAGTACAAAGGCAAAATGGCTGCCTGATGTAGTAAAGCCAGATGAAGTTTTGCCTGCCTGATTGATATTCAACAAACAGGATAATAATAATACTGTATTTAGCCTAGCTCAGGTGCATTCAACGTATCATTGCATAGCATTGCTTTTACCTGATAATATTTTAGAGTTTATTTAAAATGTATCAATTATTAATGCCCATCACTGTTTGTATTTGTCAATGCAACTCTTGCATGTAGGAATGCATCTCACAATCAGCAGTTAAGACCAAATTTGAGCAGCATACAGTGCGAGCCAAGCAGATCTCTGAAGCTTTGCGACACATTATGGATGCGGTACATATTGCTGCACAGGAACAGAGGTCAGTCTGGCATGAAAATTCAGCATCGCTCAATTCAAAATAATTGAATTGTAAAATGGAGCATTTCTTGTATAAACGAGGAGTATTTTGATAATGTTTTTTTAGACTTGGACAATAATACCAACATACTTGAATATTGCCTCAATTCTTTATGTAATTACAGGGTTTACTGTCTTGAAACTAAAGAGGATCGTCAGGACCGACTAGAGTTTATAGACAAGCAGTTGGACCTGCTGACTATGGATTGTAAGGCCAGGATCAAGAAAATCACAGAAGAAGTGGAGAGACAGGTGAGCTGAGTAGCATGGACATGTGTTCAACAATGCTTCATTGAAAAGTTTATCTACCCATGACAGAGAATTAAATTTATTTATTATTGTCATCGTAATAATTAATATATACACAAATATATAAATCTCAAAGGGAAAACGAGTTTAGGCATATCTTTAATAATTGTACATCATTTGTACATCTCCAGGTGTCTAATTGCATGGCAGAAGAAATCAGGAGGCTCCACATTCTAGTGGAGGATTTTCACATGGACTTTCATCCATCGCAAGTTGTCCTCAAGGTTTACAAGAAAGTGAGTTTTAACAGTTATTTTATTAGTACCCCTGAAAACAAGTCTGGTTTTCCCTCATTTTGTTTTCTGCAACTGTATGCCATTTAAGTACTTTACATTTCCATAATAATTTAGGTTAATAGACTATCTATGCGTTGTTAGTTGCGACTAGGACAAAAGAATGCTTACCATTTTTATGAAATTGTAACATGTTTACTGTTGATCACAGTGTAAAATGTAGTACTAATTCTAAAAATGTTGAACTTTATTTCTAGGAGCTTCACCGGCACATAGAAGAGTGTCTGGGTAAGAACATGTCTGAGAGATGTTCCACCAATATCACTGCTGCTCTTCAGACAACACAGGCAGATATGATAGGTAATAGTTAGTATTATCTTAAAAAATGCTGCTTGAGACATATCCATTATTGTTCTAGAAGATTTTCTTTGTTAAATACTAAGTCAACGCTGTTTAGCATCGTCATTCCCAAAAAGTGGTTAAAAAAACCCATCCGCTGTATTTGAATCAACATGTGTCTTGCAGAGGGTCTGAAGCCTCTTCTGCCCAACCCGGCCAGAGAGCAGGTGGACAAGCTGGTTCCTCGCCAATGTTTCAGTCTCAGTTATGACTTGGCTTGTGACAAGCTCTGCAGTGACTTCCAAGAGGACGTCAGCTTCCACTTCTCTTTAGGCTGGACAATGCTGGTCAACCGCTTTTTGGGGCCCAAGAACACTCGAAGGGCCCTTATGGGCTACAGTGACCAGGTAAACTACTTACAATACCTACTGTGCAAATATTGATTTATGAACACGCAAAAGGATTTCAATAAACAATTGCTGTATCTTGATAACGTTACAAATTTAATAATTTTGATTTTATGAGAACCAAAAGACTTTTTTCCCCTATGCATTATATGCTACTATGATAATACGAACTTGATACTATATATATATATATTGTGAACCTTAATAAAGAAGGGCAATATATTGGTCAAGTAACAGTGAAGAAATTATTATTAACGGTTTCTTTTATTAAAATAACAGACCGCTTCTTTGGTATTTTGGGGCTTACTGCTGTTGCTCGGTGCAAACCCAAAATGTGTTCAAAATACTGAAGTGATGCATGGTTTTGAAACTGAAAATGTATCCGCCATGATTACAACACACAGAGTGCCGGTGTTGTTTGCTTCTGTGTGTGCGTCGCTGCACAGTGACGTCTATCAATTTGAGTCAAGAGTGGTCAAAAAAGGGGGTGACGAGAACAAAAAGGTAATTGTAAATGTAAAAATCAAGGTAAACCGCCCTCATCTTCCTCCTTAGAACTAAAGCCATCAAAGTTGTCTTCCTCAGTGTCGGAAAGAAACTTTGTCGTATAGACGTCGTCCAACGCTCCCGCAGCCGGTGTTATGCCGAGAAATGCATCCCTGCCGATAATTGCATTCCCTGTTGCGGGAGCGCGCACACATAACTCCCGCTACTACAACCACTTTTACGTACCTCGTTTTATCTCACTTTTATATCTGTTGATGATTTGACAGTTCGTTTCAGCATAATAAGCTTTATGGTAGAGTGCATAACAGTTTAAATACGAGCGATTTGAGTCGAAAAAGGCAAAATAAACACGTTACCTGCTCAAAAGTAGTTTAGATACGGTGTGCATTACCGTTCGATTACACTCACAACAAATACAAGACAGTAGGGTTTAAGTTGTATTACATTCCCAACAAATGCAAGACGAAGTGGTCTTTGATATATGTTTGCCATTTCCTTCCTGAAAAGTGCTATAAAAGTGAGATAAAACGAAGTAAAAGTGGTTGTAGTAGCGGGAGTGACGTGTGCGCGCTCCAGAGACAGGGGATGCATTTCTCGGCAGGGATGCATTTCTCGGCATAACACCGGCTTTTCGGAACCCGTTGGTGATGGTGGATTTTTTGATGCTGCCCCACGCTGTCAGGATCCACTGGCAGACTTGCGAAAAAGTTGCCTTTCGCGTGCGGCCAGTTTTAGTGAAGTTGCAGTCTTCCTCGGTGCATATATTCCACCGGTCTAAATCTTACCTTTTGTAGAAATATATGGCCGTAAGAAAAATTACATCAATTGGCCACATCACTGAATAAGCCGCAGGGTAGAAAGTTTGGGGAAAAAGTAGCGGCTTATAATCCGGAATTTACGGTAATAGTGTTCCAGGAACGTGTTCCTTTGTAATGAGTTACTCCCAACACTGGATGTCATTGGATATGTGTGGACATGTTTTTGTGTAAACCTTTTCCAATTGTAGAGCAAAAGTCCAGAAAAAGGCAACCATTTAAGTATGTACTGAGATAATCCCAAGGAACATGGAGTACACCAATGATTTTTATTGTGGTCTCAAATCAGTCCATCTTGTTTATCTTGTGAATTGTCTCTTGCAGATCCCGCGAACTTTGGCGATAACTCCTGTCAATGCCAGCATGCCTCCATTCCCTCAAAACTCCATGACCCAGGAGGAACTGATGGTCTCCATGGTGACCGGACTAGCATCCGTCACATCACGGACCTCCATGGGTGTCCTCGTAGTTGGTGGTGTGGTGAGAACACCTTCTCTCATAAACCGTTTGAAGGATTTGCAATAAGTAAAGGGAGGATAGGCAAGTAATTGAAAATCGTTGGTAGGAATTAGCAAATTTTCTGGACTACTAGGCACTCCTAAAATGTCAAATTGGCCATAAACTTGAAAAGGCGCCATATAATCCAGTGCGCTCTGTATGCAGACAAAAATGGAATTGCATTACCATATATTCAATTATCTATCATTCGATACATTTTATTGCTGGTCACAATAGCATAACATGGGATACAACAGGAATCGAACCCGGGGCACGGCATGGAGAGCGCCGGACCATATCCACTAGGTCACTGCAAATATAGACGACTGATGAAACAGCATTAGGTCTTATGACATTGTCGCATTATTTTTAGTCACTGTACCAGATATGAAAACAGACAATGATTAAAAATTGGTGTGACATTTTGTTTCATCTTTTCGCAGCTCAAACTATGCATTGTAAGTGAGAAACGTTTTGAATAAATGCGGCCATATGTTTATTTGTATCTTTCAGGATGACAAATTTACTACCCATTATGCCTTTCCCTTCATTTAGTTCAGAACGACCAAATTACTTCCCACGATTCCTTTCACTTCATTCAGTTCAGAATCTTGTGTGCTTCAGAATGAGTTTTCAAGCCGCTGATACAATAATGTATTTCAGTGGGCCCCAACTTTCTCTGTACCACAGACTGGTTCAATGTCTGAAAATATACTCGCGGCTTGACCCACTATTGACATCAACAAAATGGTACTCTAACTAAAAATATTGTGATGTTGAAATAAACACTAGTGCCTTTTCATGTGTCGTCGGTATCCCTAGTGGTCTAGTTGATAGGATCAAGACCTCCCGGCTGCGAACTGGGTCTGATTCTCTTTGCATCAGATGTTATGGTATTGTGATCAGTTATACATTCCAACTGATCAATTAATGCACAAATACATGAGCCTTATAGTCCTGTGCACTTTTATATATATATATATATATATGACAAAAATATCACAAAATACTTTATGGGTTGTAACATGAAAAATTCAGTATAACTGCCTCTTCAAAAGATTTCAATGTTAATAAAAACGATTATAAACAGTGGCATTACAACTGTGAATCCAATTTTAATCCACAAATATGTTTTGAATTTCTCATTATCCAATCTGTTCAGATCTGGAAGGCTGTAGGGTGGCGCCTGATTGCGCTGTCTGTGGGCCTCTACGGGCTCCTCTTTGTCTATGAGCGCCTCACCTGGACAACAAAAGCCAAAGAGCGTGCGTTCAAGAGGCAGTTTGTTGATTACGCTACAGAGAAGTTGCAGCTCATCGTCAGCTACACTGGATCAAACTGTAGCCACCAAGTCCAACAGTGAGCGTTTATACGTGCTGATGGAATTTATTTTTCCAGTTTGGTTTTGTTTTTTTGTATTTTTTCAACTGTCTTTTGTGGTCTTTTTGTGTTTGTGAACATCAGAGAGTTGGCTGGCGTGTTTGCTCAGCTCTGCCAGCAGGTGGACGTGACACGACAGAATTTGGAGGATGAGATCACTGACATGAATGGCAAGATCGAGCTTTTGGATGCCATGCAGAGCAAAGCAAAACTGCTACGGTAAGAACACATGAGTCTGCATTAGTCAGGACACAGTTGTTAAAAAAACGCCTCCTTTTTTCATGGCCTGTTACACGAAGGTTGGTGGTTTATACTTTCTATTCTCTTCCAACCCTGGTCAAACACCTTTTTATGTTCCTCCTTCAAACAGGGCTTCCGTGGACCGTTGCAAAATCTCAATAGGCAATGAATTGACATTAAAAGGTCTTAAATCCAATTTTTGAAAGTCCTAAAAATGTGAACATATTTATAAGATTTCTATTTGTTTGAACTAAAAGGATCTAATAACATTTATCAATTATCTTTTTTAATAATTCACCGAATTACTTTAGTGGCAACGTTGCATACCCACAATAACGGAACTTTTAAATTGGTTTGATGTGGTTTCAGTTTGGCCTGTGAGAACAGACACATGTCTCAGGACTTACAATATACATAGCAACTTTGGACAGAGAAGTTTACTTGGGACCATGGGAAAGTGTACATTTAATGAGAAATGGCTGTCCGAGAAACGTTTATTGCCATGACTAAAAGTTGTGCTAGCTAATGTCTACGAGCAATGTTCCCTCTAATTTTCCACGGGTCTGAGCGTTCACATAAAGTCGGTGAGCAACGCTTGAAACAACAGTAAGCAACAGCAATCCCAAGTGTGGCAAATAAGTCATTATCAAACATGCCCAAAACTTGATATCAAGGTACATTTTGCTGAGTTTCCGGCAATGCAAACATTTTTTTTCACTTTTGAGTAAATTGACTAATGTATTATTGCAAAGGTTGTACGGCCTGCAAACTTCATTTGTTTTTACAACAATTCCTTCACAAGATTTCCATTTCTTTTTTTTCCTGGTATCTTTTGTCGCATAATACTAACATTTTTGGGGGCTTATTTAGTCGGTTGCACGATACACAACTGTATTTTTTATTTTTTGATGGAACTACAATGTTGGCAACAAGATTGACTTGGTATGATTGGAAATTATTTGAATGCAACACAAACTTTTTTTTCTTTTTTCCTGTTTTTTTCCATCTTTTTTTTAATTCCTTTAAAAAAAATCTCATTGTGTTATTTTTTCCTAGCTGTTACTTTTTTCTTTTTGTTCTCTATTTACTTTTTTCCCTTTGTTTCTTTCTTTTCTCTTTTTCTGCCTTTTTTCTCTTTTGTTTCTTTTTTTTCCCTCAGCTTTTCACTACTTTTTCATTTTGGTATTTTTTTCTTTTTTGTTCTATTCCCCCTTCCTTTAAGTCATTTTGTGCATAATTTTACATAATATTTGGTCATATAGGGATGAAAGAAGCAAAAACAACCCGAATAGCCGTTTAGGACCCGAAAGAGCCAGTTCCTTTTAGTGAGCCGAGCCGAAGAAGCCGGTTCTCAAAAAACTCTACTGACTTTACTCAACTTCGTTCTACTTCGACCTTGACTTCAAAATACAGCATTTAGAACACCGTGTCATTTAGAACTCTGGTATTTTTACCTTCATGCACTGTAACTTTGACTTAATTCGCTTCTTAATTAGCAATTTCGAGCCCTGATTTTTGTGAGCTGGCTAGATTTTCTTGTGCGCGGAAAAGCTCTGGGTAGTGCGCAGAGGGAACATTGCGCTGGATAGATTTTCTTATGCGCTGAGAATGTGCAGGCGTGCATGATTGCGCACGCGTGCAGCTTAGAGGGAACATTGTCTCCGAGTCTACGAAATATTTTGTTTTTGTTGTTTTTTTTGTTTTGTTTCGATTGTGTTTTTTGTTGACTTGGTCTTAAATTTGATTTCAAGAGGCTTAAAAAGTCTTTAAATGTCTGAATTTAACGTTTTATAAGCTGTAGGAACCCTGTTCAAACTTTCACTCCCAGTTTGGTGTACAAATTATGTCAACCAAACAAAAATACGGCCACATCACATTTAATCATTAGAAGTATTAAGCAACTCTTTCAGTTTTAAACGTTATCAAAAAATGGGACACTTAACAGTGTCAGCAGAGCTTTTTCGAGCATTTTTTTCTGTCATGGCTCACAGAACACATGTTTTTTGGACCATGTAAACACAGATAATACCAGATGAAGCATTTGGTTGTCATCTTTTGTCACATAAATAATTGTTTTCCGCTTCATCCTTTTTTTTGATAATCAACAGTAGAACTTTGGTTTGGTCCAGGGAAATTGGCTATTTTGAAGTTCCAAGTCTGGGGAAAAAAGCTTTTTGTGAAAAGATGCATTTTACAGCCATGACTTTTTTTTTTGCTAATAGCTTTTACTTTAGTGATGACATAAACATCTGAACAATGTGTTTCATTCATTCAAGGCCCCCATCAATTGTGGGAATGCGCTTTTCATAATAAAATTGACAATTTTTGTTGAGCATTCTTTCCAAGAAGCGCCAGAATAAAATGTTGGATTCAAAAATCAAAGATTCAAAGTGTCTATTGCCATGTGCACATTAAAGAACGACGTTTCCCTGCACAATGAAATTCTTACTTTGCTGTCTACACAGTTGCCAGCGTAATAAAACTAAGAAACTATATACAAAGAGGGCTTATGTAAATCGATCCAAATTGGACTTCTTTTGTATTTTCGACTTTGAATTTGTTTAACATGAAACCTGCCCACTGCAGAAAATGCTGAATAAAATAAAGACAAACCTAGAAATATTTTTGGGAGCAGTTAAGTGTTATACAAGAATTCTCATCAGTTGGCAAAAGGATTTTTCATATTGCATCAATATCCGTATTTCAAACAGGCCTGCCTTTAAATGCAATAAATGGAAAATGTCATGCACAGTCTTATGCATTTATTACAATTAATTTTATGTCATCTTTAACCATCAAAACAATACAATTCATTTTGGCAGGAACCCTATGTCGTTATATATATACAACATATGGAACTTGAGTAGATGACTATCATTTTAATTATATTTGTTACATATGTTTTATGAGGTCAGCAATTTAGCGTAATAGACTACGATGGCGTTTAAATAACTGTCATGAAAGCTTCTCACTCATTGTATGGAAAGACCTATATCGGAGATCATCGGCAGGGCTAAGCCACTGTATCATTCTCAATGTGTGTGTGTGTGCGCCATGTGGTTTCAGGAACAAGGCAGGTTGGCTGGACAGCGAGCTTAACATGTTCACCCAACAATACCTTCATCAAAGCAAGTAACAGGGACAAAGCAGACAGCTGTGAAAATCCACAAATGCACCCAATCAACTGATGTACTGATGAAAAAATATTTTCTTCCTACTTTGTCTCTGCTACTACGGCTGCTCATGTAATTCATATTTATTGAGGGATTTGGTACATCATGTACACTAAAAGGAAGTGTGATATGAGTTGTAGTGTGGTTGGAAAAAATGTATTTTCTGTCTAGATTTGTTTTGTAAATAATTGTAAGCACTATGTCCTAAGGTTTTCAAACTAGCTTGTAGCTCAACTTCCGGTGGATGGGAGTAAAAATAAATGAGACGATGATGATTTAAGAGACAAAAGGAACACTTATAAAGGGAATTGAGTGTTATCGAGACTAAAAAGTAGAAATAAACTATCAATAATATAAAAATGAAATGTGCATTTATGAATGGTCACTATTAAAGGACAAAACAAAATAATGCTTTTTGCTCATGACATGCTTTATTTTCTATGCTCGATAGAATATATGTTGAAATCAAGCTTGGGGTTTTTTTTAGACCACCTGGGCTTTTTCCAGAGATTATTTGAAAGCATTTTCTTGCTAACATGACAGTATTCTGTTTATAGTGTAACTTGTTAAACCTTCCAAACGTTTTTGTGATCAATCACAGCAACAGACTTTAAACAAAGTCACAGTCACACTACTTCCATAGACCAGATGAGATCATAGCGTTGAGTTACAGTTGTTGGTTCAACTTCTTATTCTTTTAAAAACAAAACGGTACTCTTTTGAACGGGAATGAAATGTTTCATAGTAGGGTTCTCCTTTGACAAAAGTGCAACAATATCTGAAAAAATGAAGCATAACAGTCAAAACAACTATTGTTTCAGTGAAAGTAAAGACGTGCTTTGGTATTTTGAAGAAGTGATCCATTGTATGGGTAACGATTATAAATATTATGTCGGAGGGTTTCCACTCTTAACTGTTTGAAAAGCCAAAACAAATGTAACACATTTTTGCCAAGGAATGGAAATCGTGGTTAAAAAAAAAGCTAATTTGGGTGTTGCTCTACTGAATTTCCTTTCATTGTTTCTTCCGGTTTTTTTTTGCAATGCCAATGCAGTAGGTTGATAAACATTTCCCCACCTCTCACTTCTTTATGCAAAGCGTAATGATTGTTTTTATCACTGGACTCTCAGAGTGAATTCCAACTTTTGGTTTTGTGTGTGTATTTAAAATATGGCAAGTTGTATTCCTTGTCTTGTATCTAAACCAGTGAATTCACAGTATATGGCACGTAATGAATTGAAAGGTTTTGTTCATGAATAAAAAATTATGTCACAGAGATTTTTATCAGTGGAGTTTTTGAATATTTAATGAGTTTCACATGATTTATCTGCCGGCGCTCACCACTTTTAAATTAGGGTTAACGTTTTTTATCGTAGGTTTTTAAGGATGCAAAGATTACAAAATGATTAGTAACTGTCAGCAAAAACGGGACTTAAACTTTTTAATGATTTATGTTATGTAATAGTATTAAACAATGTCATAAATTCTGGATTTACTACATATCAATTGAAATATCGCAAGTCAGTAATCGAGCCGAGAAGTAATAAACGAATGAATTAGAACCTCTGCATCGGATTGGATCAGCATCGAACGAATCTTCGCAATATTACAGAAGAAGGCTAATCTGGTAATATTTTTCACGTGTAACTGAAATGACAGATTTGGATCAAATATGACACTTAGATTTTTGACCGAGTCACTATGGGTGAAATTACATTTGTCTAGGTTCAGAGCAGTGTTTGAAAATAACTCTGGACCAATAATCAGCATTTCATTTTTTTCTGAGTTAAGGCACAAAAAATTAAGTGACATCCATCTTTGAATCTCAGTAAGGTAAACCTCCAGATTTCTACATTTTAACTGTCCAATTGTCTCCAGTGGCAGATACAGTTGAGTGTCGTCTGCATAGCAATGGAAACTAATATTATACTTAGGGATATTTCAAACAAAGACCAAATATTCACGCAAGACTAAACATTTCATCGAAGACTCACAAGAATTTTAATGGCGTTATGTTTTCACCCTAATTATGAAAGGAAGTTCCATGCTGGTGGATATTTGTTCCATGAATTATTTGCATGTTATTTTAATAAAACATTTCATTTTTACAAAGTAAACGTGAAACAGTCAAACAACAGTACCATGTTAACAATTTTCAGGGGAACAGAAAGTGCTGCAGAAATATGGAGAAAGAGAAAAAAAACCTAGAAATTTAAGTGAAAAGACATGTTTATTTCAACACAAGGGGCAGATTCTTAAGCATGTATTATATATTAAATCCAAATCGGGAATGTTTATTAAAAAAAACTTCAATAACAAAAAAAAACCTAATTCGTTGACATTTTAAAATGTGGGTTCGCATTTTTTGTTTTCCTGTGGATGAAAATTTTAGCTATGTGAATTCCGAGCTGTGTTTCCTTGCAGATGACATTGTTGCAGGCTGTCAGTGGGCTTTCATAAGTCTTTGCAATGTCTTTCCATTCAAATGGCTACAAAGGACCCCATTCACTCACACACGCACACAAACAAAGACACATTAGGAAGGGATCAGACAAGTGGTCCAATCATCTCCAATGGTGCATTGCCTGCAAATATTTTATATCATTATTATTTGTCAAACAATTTGGTTATTACAGCCTGGCACCAGATTTTGTTTTCAGTTTTTACATTAAGGTTTAAAACATTATGTATACAAACAGGGTTGGGTAGGGTTGCTTTAACTTGATTACTTTCAATTACTTTTGGATTACTCCAATACCAAATATGCTAATAAAAGACAAAAGAAACTAAATATGAATCATATGATGACTCACAACACGTGGTAAGCTTTCTCTCCTGGCTTTTGATCTCTTTAACATAAAATGCGACAGAAACAAAATAAAAATAAATCCAAACAGCTTGCCAACATCATTTTTGCCGTTCCATGTATTCCGTTACTCCCCAAGCCTGCACAAAATTTAGTGATTTTATTCATATTTAGTTTCTTTTGTCTTTTATTAGCATATTTGGTATTGGAGTAATCCAAAAGTAATTGAAAGTAATTCAGTTAAAGTAACCCTACCCAACCATAATACAAACACATAGGCCTACCGCAGGTATGTTTGCCAAGGGCACTGTATAATTTTTCACCGCTAGATGCCGCTGCATTGTGTAAGTGCAGTGATTCTCCAATAGTGGGGCGTGGGGCGCGGTCAAGGGGCCCATGTTTTATTTTTTTAGAACCAAGTGCAGTTGCATCTTCACTATGCTAGGGGGCAGTGTGCGCACGGAGCATTGTACCCTTAACAGCAAAATGCGTATATTTCAGCTTCCTCTAGGTGAGCCTCATGTCATCTAAAATAAATACCTATTTCTATTTTCTTTGAAAGCACGTTTATTTGATATTATTTTTGCTTATTATGAAAATCAATACTGTTTTTTTTTATCCTTGGGAGGTTTGATTACATATATTTTTCCTGCTTTTGATGAGTTATCAGGGTGGGGTCGGGTTACTTTAACTTGATTACTTTCAATTACTTTTGGATTACTCTAATACCAAATATGCTAATAAAAGACCAAAGAAACTAAATATGAATAAAATTACCAAATTTTGTGAAAGCTTGGGGAGTAACGGAATACATGGAACGGCAAAAATGATGTTGGCAAGCTATTTGGATTTATTTTCATTTTGTTTCTGTCGCATATTATGTTAGTTTTGCCGGAGATCAAAGAGATCAAAGCCAAGAGAGAAAGCTTACCAGGTGTTGTGAGTCATAATTTTATTCATATTTAGTTTATTTTGTCTTTTTTTAGCATATTTGGTATTGGAGTAATCCAAAAGTAATTGAAGGTAATCAAGTTAAAGTAACCCTACCCAAACCTGGTTATCATCAAAGACAAAGCTTAGAAAAAAACGCTATGGAGAGCATAAAAAAGCATATATGTACGCGTAGCTAAAGTCCCCCTGAACATTTTGTGTGGTTGAAAGGTAAAATAAAAATCGGAAATAACAGAGCTTTGACACCACAAAGGTTGGACTTCCATGGTTAAAATACCTCAAGTGTAGATAAAGTTATTTTTAGCCCTTTGAGACTCCTTGTTATTAAGGGCTATTGAAATAAACATGACTTGACACGAATGAAGGTTTTTCTTTTACCACTAGGCGGCACTAAATAGCACCCAATACAGCACTCCTTTAAAATCAAAATATAAAGGGGAATAGCCAGTGTCCCTGAAAAAGTTATGTACCACTTTATTAGAACACAATGTCAAATTTATTATATAGCTGCTTAAAGTGATTAACAGCATTGTTATTTAATATTCAAGTCAAGTCATGTTTATTTGTATAGCTCTTAATCACAAAGAGTCTCAAAGGGCTGCACAGATCAAAGACTATTGCAAACTACAAACTATTATGACACATCCCCTACATGAGGGCAAATAATACACAGATATTTTCAACATAAAATATAGGTTATTCATATGCTATAGCAGGGGTGGGAACAAGTATGACACAAAGAGCCAGAATTTTTAACTGTGAGAGTCAAAGAGCCACTCCACGCACTGACCTGCCATGACAGACAGACATACACAAACACACAAAATTAAAAACATATTATTTCCCATAACACACTCCTCTCCTTCCAATACAACAAGCTCTAGAGCCATGTGTTCGCCACCCCTGTGCTATAGAATAGAAGTGTGTTTTAAGCTTGGATTTAAACATTTCCACTGAGGTTGTAGATCGACTCTTAGGAGGAAGAGCATTCCACAGCACTGGGGCCCGAATGGAGACTGCTCTCGAACCTGCGGACCTCTTTTTGGCTTTGGGATCACGAGAAGACCAGCATTTTCAGAGCGAAGGCTCCGGACCGGAACATTGGGGTCCTTGCATGATTTTGTATACTACCAACAAAACCTTGAAATCGCATCTTAAGCTAACAGGTTAGCTAAAATCGGTGTAATGTGATCAAACTTTCTTGTCTTAGTTAAAAGCCTCGCTGCAGAATTTTGTACCAGCTGAAGGCTCTTGATTTTGGACTTAGGGAGACCGGAGAGTAGTGCATTACAGTAATCGAGATGGGAAGTAACGAATGCGTAAATTATAATCTCCGCATCCGACTGAGACAGCATAGGGCGAATTTTAGCAATATTGCGAAGATGGAAAAACGCTGTTCTCGTAATATTCTTAACGTGTGTTTGAAAGGACGGATCAGGGTCAAATATGACACCTAAATTTTTGACTGAGTCCCTCTAGGTGATGTTACATTTGTCAATATTCAGAGCAGTTTTTGAGAACAAGTCACGGCATTTAGATGAACCAAAAGAAGGGGGCCAAGTACGGAACCCTGCGGAACACCACAGGTAACACTAAAGAGCTCAGATGTCGTTTCACCATATTTAACAAAGTGCTTCCTATCTCAGAGGTAGGATCTGAACCATAAGAGGACTGTTCCTGAGAGACTAATCCATTTTTTCAACCGTTCTAGTAAGATATGGTCCACAGAGTCAAAGGCAGCACTAAGGTCCAGCAGCAGCAAGAGTGATGAAGCGTCGGAATCCATTGCCAGTAGAAGATCATTGGTAATATATTAGTGGTAATATTATTGAAACAATTATTATATTTTTTGGGGGTAAAAATGTTTTAACCAAACAGACATTTTTAGTGCTAAAACATGTACATGTTTTTAGTTTGCAGTTACTTTTTTAGATTGCAAAAAAAAAGTGAATTTGCTGATAAAATGCTTAGTAATGATTTGAATATAGTGCTATCATCATTTTATTATTATTACAACTTAGGCCTCAAGCACTCCATATTTATCCAGACATTCTTTAATCTCCTTTTCCTTTATTACTTATTTTCTTTATTAAGTCTTTGTGACGCAATTGCCCTGGAGTGCCATGTCTAATCTCGTTGCAGACAATGTTCACAATTTTATTATCAGTGACGATTGAGGCAATTCAAAACATCAACTCCTTTTTTTTCTGTGCAAAACTGTAAAAAATCAAGCAGTGTCTAAATATTGAAATGTGCACACAAAGCCGCTTAAATGATGCTGAATCATGAATATTCGACTTTTAGCCTAATGCGTATTATCATACTGAAAGCAATTTATTTATAGAGTTTTAAAGAATATTTGTCTCGGAAAACGTTCAATATTTCATGTCTAAACATATTTAAAATTCATTACATGAGGAATAATAATAATGTGGAGCGCTCGTTTTGGGATCAAGAGGTCGCAGATTCGATTCACTGCTCCTCTGTGTTATATGTAGAGGTGTCCTTGGGCAAGACACTGAATCCCTAATGCCCCCAATAAGCAGGTAGGTGCCTTGCATGGCTGACTCCCTATTGCAGATACGTTTCTTTCACATGAAAGTGACGATAAAGCAGCCATTAAGTACCATCCATCCATCCATTATCTGCACCGCTTATGCACAGTCAGATCGCGGGGGTGCTGGAGCCCATCTCAGCTGTCTTTGGGCAGTGGGCAGGGGACACCCTGAACTGGTTGCCAGCCAGTCGCAGGGCATACAGAGACAGACAACTCAATCGCTCATTCACACCTACGGACAATTTGGACCAATACATTGACCTGACATGTATGTTTTTGGAACATGGGAGGAAACCACAGTGCCCGGAGGAGACCCACTCAAGCACGGGGATTACATGCAAACTCCACACAGGAAGGTTTGTTCCCATGACCTCACAACTGTGCCTCCGACACGCTACCGTTTTTTTTTTAATTACAAAAAGTTTTTTTTTGTGTGTTTGGAGTGGGATGGGCGCCACCAGGCTGTACTTTCCCAAGACACACCACCGGAAATGGTGCCCCTACGTCCCTAGTGGTTAAGGGATCCAAACACTGTCCATTAATTTCCATCAGCATAAATGTTAGCATCAGTATGCTCGATCTAATCTAACTCCACTCTTCAATGCTTACAAAGCTACAAATAACACAGATTTAACTGGCCTAATTATACACTGACATAAACTGCTTAACAGATTTATTTTTGTATTTTCTTCTTTTTAAAGCAGTTGCGTCAGCTCTTTTTTGTGTTTTTGTTTTGGCGCCACATTAGCCTTTAAATGCTATGCTTTGTAGCTACACAAAAGCGTGGTCAAAGTAATCTTTGATGTTTAAAATTATATTTGACTTTACAAAAAAAGAAAAAGGGACCAAAACAAGTCATATAATACAAACATTGTACCAAATAGTCCAAATGTATCTCGTTCAGATGAGACCTTATTCAACAAATCAGCCGTTTGATCGTCATCATGCTATCTACTAATACTCCTGTGAAGAATTGCTGGATGAATAGACGCTTCATACATTTATTTAGCAAACAAAATGCATCTTGCATGGTGGGTATGCCTTGCCCGATCAACAAAATGGCAACATTGATCCTGGAGGTGGCCCCTCAGCCCCATGAAGGTCCCATGGTCTGCTGGCCTTGTGAGCCTTTCTTGTTTCTGCTGTAATCGCCTGTGAAAAAACAAGTTAGGGATGCTTTAAACGCAGCAGGGACAGAAAAAAAAAACACTGTAAGAAATTAGAAATGTCTCCCCGGCTTTGCCTGCGAATGTCAGACATTTTTGTTTTTGAGATTGGTTTTGCCTTCAGATCGACTTGATTTGTGTGCTAGAGCTTAATCAAGCAGCATCACAAAGTGACACAAATCGACAAAACACACGTTTATAGTAACGATTTATTTCCCCAAACGCGAGGCCACCACAAAAAAATCGACACGCACCATTGATCGGCTCGAGAGAAGCGGTAAAATGCCCTGCGTTGAGAAGCAAAGCATTATTTGATAACCTCGATTAGCGAAATTTGGCCACGACGACCAAAACTGCCGACGTCGCCCCGCAAGTTGTGAAATTGACCTCCATTTAAAATTGCATTAGCGTTTAAGCTAATGTTTGGGTTTCACTTGTTTAGCAATCTCCATGCTTTGAAAAGCGCTATCTGGACCACCCTGTGATACTGAGACAAAAACGGAAAATCCTGCTCGAGATCTGGCAACATTTTATGAACTGAAAAAAGCGATTAAAAAACATCGAAGCTCGTAAAGAAAGAAATACACATTCCCTTGCATGTCGAAACCTACGTCATTCAAGTTTATGAAATCTGGTTCGCATAAGGACAAGTTGTCACACCGCGCAAAAAAGCACCAGTTACTACCATGATTATGTTTTCAATAGACTGCTTTTATTAACAGGTGTTTTTTTTCAGTATTGACTGAAATCTGCAACTTTATATTATATTATATTATATTATATCATATTATCCATCCATCCATCCATTATTTGCACCGCTTATCCTTAGTAGGGTCGCGGGGGTGCTGGAGCCCATCCCAGTTATCTTCGGGCAGTGGGCAGGGGACACCCTGAACTGGTTGCCAGCCAGTCGCAGGCCACACAGAGACAGACAACTCACTCACTCATTCACACCTAGGGACAATTTGGATCGGCCACTTAACCTGACAAGCATGTTTTTTGGAACGTGGGAGAACCAGAGTGCCTGAAGGAAACCCAAGCAAGCACGGGGGGAACATGCAATTTCCACACATGAAAGTTCGATCTTACGACCTCAGAACTGTGCCGCACACGCGCTAACCACTGCGCCACCGTGCTGCCTTGCACCAGCCAATTAACCTGAAATGCATGTTTTTGGAATGTGAGGGGAAACCAGAGTGCCTGAGGGAAAACCACACAAGTATGGGGAGAACATGCTAACTTGGAACATGCAAACACAGGTAGGTTTGATCCCATGACCTCAGAACTGTGCCGCGGACGCGCTAACCACTCAGCCGCTGTGCTGCCTATATCATATTCTATTCTATTCTATTATTTTATATTATATTATATTATATTATATTATATTATATTATATTATATTATATCTATCTATCTATCTATCTATCTATCTATCTATCTATCTATCTATCTATCTATCTATCTATCTATCTATCTATCTATCTATCTATCTATCTATCTATCTATCTATCTATCTATCTATCTATCTATCTATCTATCTATCTATCTATCTATCTATCTTTCTATCTTTCTATCTTTCTATCTTTCTATCTATCTATCTATCTATCTATTATATAGTATCATGTGATCATAAATCAGTGGCGGGCAAACCTTTTGAGTCGTAGACCACATTGGGTTAAAAATTCGGCAAAAGGTCCAGGAGGAAATAAAAACATTGATTTTATTTTTTTCTATCCATGGAGAGAAAACGGATTTGATACCTTGGCATTGAATGAAGGAAAAAGATAATAGATAGATAGATAGATAGATAGATAGATACTTTGTTCATCCCCGAAGGGAAATTCACATTTCCAGCAGCATCCCTGAGCTGAGAACAATCGAGAACAATCGAAAATAACACGGGAGCTGCTGGAGTGGCTGCCATTCGTGACGGCGCCGGAAGAAAAGATTCAATTTGAATCATGTACAAACAAACAAACAATTGAATCATGTACAAACAAACAAACAAACAAACAAAATATTCATGTTTCAATAAGTGGAGTGTTAATAAAATGGGGGGAAAATAATTTCTGATACTGATATAACCAGGTAAAACTAATTTTAAGTTACCTGTCCAAATGAATGTTGTGCCATCTCACCTTTCCCACTCTCTCTCCTCTCACCTTTCCCACTCTCTCTCCTGCAGTTGACTTGCTGCTGCTCGCTCCTGAAACTAATACTTACCTCTTTGTGTATTGTGCAGTCCCTTCTCAAGTTTGTTCTTCACACATGACAGTCATGTGATTAATATTACCATGTGCGAGCAGTGCACAATTAGGCACGCGCGCAGCTTAGAGGGAACACTGGCAACAATAACAACAAAGTTAACCATAATTGAACGCACTATTCCCAATCTCTCTCATAGCCCATTCTAAGGTTCAGGTATAAATGTTATTTAACGCAAATACCTAGTTTATTTTTATTTAATACGTTCATACCAATTAACATTAGGGAATGAAAAGAACAACATGCACTTAAGGGTATTACCAACATCCTTGGTTCTAAAAACCCCACACG
The DNA here is from genome assembly GCF_059441175.1 of Urocampus carinirostris. Lineage (NCBI taxonomy): Eukaryota > Metazoa > Chordata > Actinopteri > Syngnathiformes > Syngnathidae > Urocampus > Urocampus carinirostris. The sequence goes on along the minus strand of NC_142351.1, from coordinate 19,877,094 downwards.
AATGTATTGTAGCTTATTAACCTGGTGAATTGAATGTAATCAATCTCCTTTTGTTTGCAAACATAAAAAATACAGCACAAAAATAAATGTTTTCGTTTGAATTGAATATATAGTATATTGTGTCAATATAGGTGAGGGTTAAATAGAATAAACAAACAAAAGACGATAAAGCAAACCTGGTGCCTTTAACAACAAGTATTTTGTGTATCTGAAATACCACAAGCAAGCAGGACTAAAACGCACCCGATTTCAGATAACACATTAAAGATAGCGGGGGAAGAATGGATGATGCCATATCGCTGTAATCATTCTCATGGTTTTGGGTTTTGTTGACTTACTTGGATGACCACCTTCTCCACTTGACTAGAAACTCCAACTTTCCCTTACGCTGCCTTTTATATACAAAAACAAGCAAATGAAAAGAGCTGGATGTACGAAGGCATGATGGAAACTAATGTGAGTGATAAATATGCAAAAAAACACAGAAATCAGTCATAGGGCAAATACTTTTTCATGGACACTGTTGCACCAAAACTCTATTTCCTGTAGGCCTTCAAAAAAATAGTCAAAATGGCAAAAAATGGCTGGCACTGGCTATTACCATCCGAGAGAAATGTCTGGCATTGAATGAGTTCATCGCCCACGCGTAATGTAGGCCTTTCCAATTTCTCTTATATTGTCTCTGCCATTTCAAAAAGGAATATATCTATTTTTCCCTTCTTTTGTTTTTTGCACATTCCATTCAAAATAAAAGATGACAAGATGATAGAGATAAACATTTTAGAATAGCAGCCCCCATTTGCATTTCTGAATAAACAAACAAGTACATGTCATGTTTCTTTTTTTGAGTTCAAATAAACGATTAAATCAAATTGGTGGAAGTTATATTTCTTCTCAAGTTAATTACTGTCACAGGATTAAATGACACGCTTGCACGATGACTCAAAAATAATGTTTATTCTGAATACATAAAAATATTAATACAATAGATACTTAATTGTTGCTTTGGAATTAGAACCCAGGTAAACTGGGTAAGTGTCAATTCACCAACACAGCAGCTTAGAATAACTCGCTAATTCCCTGATCAGCTGGTTTTGTGTTCAATCGATGTCATTTCTACAGTGAGTCTGCTGGAACTTAGTTATCAGAAGATTTAGAAAAACAAACGTAAGCCTGTAACAAAGGGAAAACCCAAATATTCAATAATTATATATAAACACAATCAAAGAAATCCCAAATTAAGTTTTTGAATTTTCAACCAAAATTTGACATTGTCATAAACTTCGTGTTTTAATTCGGAGATCACTGAAAACCAATATGATGTCAAATAATTTAAAAAAACCTGCATCACAGTGAGGAATTCCTCATGTATTAGTAGCCAAAAACACAATTTCAATGAGTGGCCTCTAACCACAATTGTGTTTTTTTAATTTTGTTTTTAAATCAAACTGGTCCAAACGTATATCACTCACTTTCTCAAGGGATAATTGAGTACTGAATGAATGTTTAGGTCAAGTCCCATGATCCCATGACCTCAGAACTGTGCCTCCAACGCCGTGCCGCCCCGGGTTGCCCTCGTCATGTTTATTTGTGATGCCCTTAATCACAAGGAGTCTCAAAGGGCTGCACATACCACAGATTATTGCAAACCACAGACTATTATTACACCATCCCCTGATCTAAAACCTAAATGAGGGCAAGGAAAAACTGAAAAACCCCAACATGAGGAAAATAAAGAAAATTTGAGAACAGACCACACATAAGGTAATCCCCCTTCCAGGATAACAAGGCTGCAATAACAAATAATACACGGATATTGTTAACATGAATTATAGGTCGTTCATAAGCTACAGAATATAAGTGTGTTTTATACTCAAGGGAATACTGGAAGTTGTGTGCAATAACACAGGCTAACGTACATCCAAACAAGACTATGTCAACAAGGTTAGCCTAGTAAATTAAAGGAATAGGCTACTGTTTGGTCAATGGACTCGTTATAGTTAGTTAGTTCTTCTTCCTTCTGCTATGTTGAACTAATTTCCGGTTAGCATTATACGATACAGTGACACCTAGTGGTTAAATATTATACAATGTACTTCAATAGTTCACTGTTCACAGATCCCTTTACCGCATGGGTCATCGGGGGACCAATGAGGACGCAACTCTTGACAGCTTTCTCCACTGTTGACGGTTTACGGACTTTTCTCGGGTCATGGCAAAGTTGGCTCCAGTCTATTCCTTATTCCTTAGTCAGAACGGGGGATGTTGTATTGATGGTCTTTGCTGCCCTTTGAGACTTTTTGAGATTAAGGGCTGTACAAATAAACACGACCTGACTTAACTGCTATTTTATGATGGATGTGCACCCACTTGCACAAGTATTTATAATTATAAACACATTAGTGCAGTGGTTCTCAACTAGGACCCACCATTCCACCTAATTTCAAGCCCAAGACATTCCACTTCTCAAATTTATTGAATGAAAGGATTGTGCATTTTAAGCTAGAGCACACAATATTCTGTTTCAAAAAATGACCAGCAAAACCAAAACAATTGCAAGTAATTTGCCTTTAATTCTCAATTAGCTGCATGTTTTAATGGAATTCAAAACATTTCACTTCGGTAGCTTCGGCCTTTTTTAACAAACTCAACACGCAAAAACTGTCACGAAACGGACCGGGAAGCAGGAAGTCAGAACTCATATGCGTAGACGATCTGTCACTTTAATTAGGAAATAAAAGTTCTCCAACACACAAACGGACCAGAAACAAAACAAAGCAGGTTCAACGGCAGGCAAAATTACAATTTAGGCATGACTCAGATCAAACAGGCATGAACCGGTCTTCAACAAGGTAAAGCAATGGTCTGGCAACGGGCAGTCCCAAAAGGAGCGTTTAAGTACTCCAAAAGCAATCAGTCCAATGCGTCTCAGCCGGTGTCAAGGGGCGGGGCCAGCTGGGCGCCATGACAACCGTGCAGGACATGACAAAAACGTATGACGAATTCTTGCTTTTATGTGCTAGCACCTCGCTGCACAAAAGACACTGAGGTTTTGGTGCTCCCTTGACTTCAAGATTTAAAAAAATCCATCTTGGTTATATTCTTTGCTGTATCTATGTCTCGCTATGTTTAACATATGTAAAAATTGTTATCTGTCTTTTTCTTTGGTATGAAATGGCAAGTGTCAATTCGCATTTACAGGGCAATATTGCCGTTTATTGTTAAGGAGTGTAAGTAGCTCTTAGTTTTTTTTTTTTCTTAGCAATATTTTGGCAGAGCAAAGGCTGGCAACTCACTGAAAACCGGTCCGCGATCCACTTTTGGGTTATCACCCACCAGTTGAGAAACACTGTATTATTGTATAGCAATTCCTTGTTTTTTTGCTTGGGTTAAGTTCCAAAAGCAAACCTTGACATTTGAAATCCGTGAATTGGTAACCATTGTTTACAATTATCTTCCAATGAAATACTTCACAATACATTGAAACATTTTCAAAGGCACTTGTTTCACACATAAAACCATCGTATAGTGTCCCTAAACAGTATATGTTTTTTTACAATCTCTCGGGAAATGTTTAGCCATTCAAAATTCTGAATACAAAACAAATCCCTGAAGCAGCAGGACTGTGACATTTGATCCGTGTTATGACGAGAAAATAACGTTATAGAAAATAAGCTGCAAAATCTACTTTTATCCGTCCCAATGACCAATCAAAGCTCACTAGTTTTCTGAAGGTTTGCCATGATTGGTTAAGCCATGAGCCCTGTACAAGTGTAATATCATTTCCACTCCACAAAATGGCCACCTCCTGAGATAAATGAAAGCATGGTGATTTTGTTGTCTAATTCAAAATCTAGAAATGCAATACTACACAAGCTTATGCTTTAAATGTGTGTTTAGACTTTTTTTCAATTAAATGACAAGCATCTGCAATGAAGAACCATTATCTTTCAGCAGGAGTATTGTATGCCTCTTCTTTCCTGGCATAGTAGGCCTTAAACTGTAAAATATTACAATTTTCTAACAAATCTGTAGAATGTACTTACCATATTTTTTTCTGTGACAAGTGACCAATGTGGTTAGGCACAGATAAATTTTCAGACAGTAATGCTTTTGTATATGTTTTTGCTGCATTCGTGAAATGCCATTAGTAAGGTTACAAGCGGAGTTTGAGCCAATACTAGGACATCAGAACGTTGAAGAAAGAAAGGCAACTCATACACAGTGCTAAGGGGTCTAAACTAAAACAACTATGTTATCGTTCAGCAAATAGATCACAGATAAATATCAGGGACCCTCTGTTATAAGAACAGTTGGGGGTTAAATTGAAAATAGCCAAGAACATAGCCTTGGGGGATACCACAACACAGCTTTTGAGAAGCAACATGGAAAGTCCTCCAGTTCCTTGGAGAATGACAACTGATTCAAAAAGCAGATTCAATAATACTTGTTTTTGAAACTGAAGTTGCAAGGTGCTGTTGTTTTGGTTGTTATTTCAAAGCTTGGTTGTGATGAAGTAATAAAAAGAGCTGTTTTTGCACATCAACCCTTTTGGTCACCAGTGAAGTGTTACCAATCAACATTTTCACGGTAAAAGGGGCATCCCGCTTTCATGTGGTGCAAGCAGACCATTTTTTTTCTTTCTGACATTCGTCAAGCATCCCAGATCTAACTGATTATGAGAACAAGCTCATCACATGATGCGGACGACAATGTGTACGACTTGAGGACATGGGGGACTGTTGTGTTGACTTTGTCCATTGCCAGGGCTTGTTTATTACCAATGGAAAAACACATTAACCTGGCAAATGACACTTTTAAACGCATATCTGTTTTTCCCCTCCAAACAATCAAAAGTGGAAAATGTGGAGGGATTTTATTCATTTTTGTAACACAATAACGACGTTTTACAGCAGAATGAGCAAACTATGGCCCATCAGGCTTTTCAATTTGGCGAAATGATCAAAATTATTAATAATATATACAGTGCCTTGCAAAAGTATAGGCCCAACAAGAACTTTTGGACATATTGCCTTATTTGAGGCTTCAAACTTATAGATGAAAAACTCAAAATATTGTATAAGAATCAACAACTTTTGAGACACAATTGTGAAAATAAACCAAATGTATTCAACATTTTGTAATGTGCTAAAAAAAATCAAAAAATTGAAAATTAGGCCCCTTTTGAATTAATACTTTGTTTTGCTGCGAGTATAGCTACAAATCTTTTTGGGTATGTCTCTATAAGCTTTGCTCATTTTGAAACACAACTATTTGCCCATTCTCCCTTAAAAACCAGCTCAGGATCCTCAAGGTTGGAGGGTTATCGTTTGTGCACAGCATTTTTAGATATTTCAAAAAAAGCTCTATAGGATTGATGTCTGGACCTTGGCTTGGCCATTCTAACTCCTTTGTCCGTTTTAAACCATACAATTGTAGATTTTGCTTTATGTTTAGGGTCGTTGTCCTGTTGAAAGGTTTACCTGTACCCCATTTTTAGTCTCTTGCATACTCTTAACAGATTTACTCCCAGAATAGCTCGGTATTTGGCTCTATCCATCTTCCCATCAACTCTTACGATCTTTCCAATCCCTGCTGAAGAAAAACAACCCCAGAGTGTGATCCTGCCACCACCATGTTTGACAGTGGGAATGGTGTTTTCAGGGTGATATGCAGTGTTACTCTTGCGCCAAATGTAAAGCTTTGCATTCAGTCCAAAATTTTGTTTCATTTGACCAGAACACTTTGTTTCACATGTTATTTCTGTCTCCCATGTGGCTTTTCATGGTATTCTTTAAGAGCGGGCTTCCTTCTTGCCACTTTTTTGCACAGATAGTCCACCTTCAGCTGTGTATGCCTGCAGGTAATCCAATGTAATCATGGGCTTCCTGGTAGCTTCTCTTATTCATTTTCTTTCTGTTTGGGTTGAAGATTTAGAGGTACGGCCACGTCTAGGTAGGTTTGTAGGGTTTTTTGCTCTCTCCAAATTGATATTTTTGCTCCAGGAGATGTGTAAATGTTGTAAAACATACTTGCATCTCATTCCTGCCTTTCCACATGTTCATCTCGAATCTGCCTGGTGTGTTCTTTGGTCTTTATATTGCCCTGTGCTTTCCCATGTCTCTTTTCACGGACCTCTTAGCCCATCACAGAGGAGGTACATTTAAACTGAGACTCAATGACACACAGTGGTTTTTCATTGCTAGTCATTTAGATAGATAGATAGATAGATAGATAGATACTTTGTTCATCCCCAAAGGGAAATTCACATTTCCAGCAGCATCCCTGAGCTGAGAACAATCGAGAACAATCGAAAATAACACGGGAGCTGCTGGAGTGGCTGCCATTCGTGACGGCGCCGGAAGAAAAGATTCAATTTGAATCATTTAGGTTGACATTAAATCATTCAGAAGTCATCAGGGAAGTTCTGGAGTCAGTTGGCTGAGGTGAGAGAAGAGGGAGGCGCAATATCTTTGCAACACTTTCTTAGTATTTTATTTGTCAATGTAATATAAAATGTTGAGAAAATAACAATTACACTGTGTTTATAAAAGATGATTTTGTATAAGTAAACCCAAAAATTGTGAAGTTCAACGAGAAAGAACTAACACTGAAAAAATAGAACCATTTCATGTTTTCCATGTTGTAATTTGATGATGACAAGTGAGGCACGGCCTCAACTGCCTCCCATGATTGCATGTCACTGTTGGACCAACACTGTGCCTTACTTAATAATGAAATCCCTCTAATGTTACCAAAACAAAACTTTTAGTTGTATGAAAACTACAGGAAGATAAAGCCATATTGAACATCCACATTACAGTCTCTTATGGATGGATGGATGGATGGATGGATAGAGCCATCCTTCAGTATTAATCTATAAAATGTGGTATCAATTTGAATTTTGAAAAGAAGTTGTTCAGTTTTTTTGAGTTTTTCCTTGCCCTCATGTAGGTTTTAGATGAGGGGATGGTGTAGTAATAGTCTATAGTTTGCAATAATCTATGGTCTGTACAGCCCTTTGTGATTAAGGGCTATTCATATAAACATGTCTTGACTTGATGTATTTATCTAAGATTTTTTTCTTTTTTTAGCCATGGGGAAGTAGAAGCTCTTTGAAGTCTTGGAGATATTTTTTCACAAAGATAATATCATTGGCATTTTATGTTAATTACAATAAAAACAATCTTAAATCTTGACTCTTACTAGTTTCGGTTTTCTACCTGTGGTCCAGCTGTCAATAACCTTCGTTCCTTCATCTCCTTCATTAACTTTCTTCCACTTTCTTTTTGTGTAACAGAAGGCACGGAAAGCTGAGCTAAAGCGGACCAGGCTATTGAGTGATTATGGCACATTTTTTAAATGTTTCTTTTTTTTACTGTTAAAACAACTCCCCTTTTTATATGGCACACAACATAAAACCTGAGGAATTTGAATCATTACAAGTACACTACAGTTTGGCCTTATGGTATTATGCAGAAATAGAGTGTGTAGGCTACTGCTGTAGTTTTAGAATTCCATTTCATGAGTTCAACGAGGCACACTAGGCATTGCCAGGTTCTGGTGTGACAGGAAAGGTGGATCTCATAAACGACACGAGTTGTCTGTCCCAATGTGCCTTGCGTCTGGCTGGCAATCAGTTCAGGGTGTCCCCTGCCCACTGCTTAAAGATGGCGGGGATGGACTCCAGCACCCTCGCGGCCCTCCTGAGGATATGCAGTGCTGATAATGGATGGTTGGATGGATTTATTTACGCCCTGGAAATATTTGATACCACACTGCTTTGAACTCTTAATGGGGGGTTTTGGGGTTTTTAAGGGTTATTGTTCTATCTTCGTTATTCATTATCCATTATCCGTTATTGGTCAGTTCATAATACGCTACAAAGCCTAGGAGCCGGGACACTTACTCTCAGCCAAAAGGCCAAGCTAAGGTCCTAGCCCTAAAGCCTTGCTGCGATCATTGCGAATGCACCGACTTCAAACACAGAACATGGCAAGGGAGTGTCCTGGTATACAGTAACTTTTTGGATTTGTGGTGCAATACCAATATTTCAGCTTGAGGTTTTCTCGTATACTGATATTATCCGGTGTGATAACAGCTAAAATGCTTTATATCCTTGTTTGTTGTGTGTATGCGTGTGTGTTTTATTTCTTCAATCCAAATTGGACACAACAAGGTTTAAATTAGAACATTTCTGCACAGTGGTTTTGGTCTCGAACTAATGTCAGTGTTTTTCAACCAGTGTGCTGGGGGCACAGTAGTGTGCCAGGAAATCTTGTCTTTAGTGTGGCCCAGGAAATTTCTCTCAATTTTATCTTTGTAAAAAAGCATGCCATTGTTTAGTAAATTTGCTTTTTGCTGTGATCAGTAACTGTAACATTTATCCATACCAGTAGGTGGCAAAAGATAATTATTTTTATACACAATTATCTGATCATGAGGTTGTAAAGGTAAATATATTTATTAACTAATTATGTTTGATGAAGCAAGTAAAGATGCGCAAGAAGTAAGACAGAGAAGTCCGAGGCAGACGAGATCGAGGGCGGACAGAACAGATGGGATCGATGCAGGACACACGGGTAGATACCGGACAAGGCCGACGGGACCGATACCAGTTACTGGTGCAAGATACTGGACAGGAGGAGACAGACGAGATCGATATCGGATACTGGAGACTGGAAGAAGATACCGGACAGGAGGAGACAGACGAGATCTATATTGGATACTGGAGACGGGAGCAAGATACCGGACCGGACAAGACAGACGGGATTGATACCGGATACTGGAGACGGGAGCAAGACACCGGACAGGACAAGACAGACGGCGTCGATACCGGACACTGGAGCAATATAACGGACAGGACGAGACAGGCGGGATCGATACCAGACACTGGATACACGAGTATGAAACTGGACAGAGTCAAAAGACAAGTCTTGCAAGTGCAGAGGTTCGTTGACGGGCTGCCAAGGAGTTAATGAGAGCACTGAGTTTAAATAGGAGGGAAGCCAATCAGGCAACGAGCCGCAGCTGGTGCCAAACGGGTGGGGTAATGGGCAACTGTGACAAAAATATTGCTGAGTTTAATTTTTTTTTTTCTTCAAAAAAATCAGGGAACAAAAACCAAAACATTTTGGTTTCACTGGTGGGATAGTTTTTGCTTATTTTTAGTATTATTTTTATGTTCTCTGAAAAACAAGGTAAAAATATAGTAAAACTTAAAAAACACTTCTATCCAAAACTCAAAAATCTTAAATTAAATAGCCTGTATTACCTCTTAAGTCACTGTGACCATAAATAATGAGAAATATGTCTTCTGTTGATTTAGGGGGATTATTTTCTAAACCTTTTCAATGTACTGTGTGTCTCAAGATTTTTTGGAATGAAAGAGTGTGCCTTGGCCCGAAAAAAGGTTGAGAAACACTGGTCTCTACATACATCCACAATCTCCATTGTTTTATGTGTTTGACTACCACAGTATACCAATTTTTTTTTAATATACTGCTTTTTCAAATTTAACAGCAACAAATATCATGACTCAAATCTAGTACTTACCTGCCTTATTTTGATGCAGAACTAAGCCATTGTGCGCAAATAACCCGCTGTAACGATCATATTAGATCTGTTTTGGTAAAATTTTGCCACCTTTCTTCTTAAACAAATGTTATTATTTTCTTTATTATTCTGGAGCTGTATTGTGTTTTGTGCTTAAAGATATTGTGCAATAAAATCTACTATTTTCAATGTCAAAGGGTCAGCTAGCAAGTATGCATCCTGACCAGGGTTGGGTAGGGTTACTTTAACTTGATTACTTTCAATTACTTTTGGATTACTCCAATACCAAATATGCTAATAAAAGACAAAAGAAACTAAATATGAATAAAATCATGACTCGCAACACGTGGTAAGCTTTCTCTCCTGGCTTTGATCTCTTTGATCTCCGGCAAAACTAACATAAAATGCAACAGAAACAAAATGAAAATAAATCCAAACAGCTTGCCAACATCATTTTTGCCGTTCCATGTATTCCAAGCCTGCACAAAATTTAGTAATTTTATTCATATTTAGTTTCTTTTGTCTTTTATTAGCTTACCCAACCCTGATCCTGACATAGTTGGATAGAAGAGCTGCGGCAGCGATGTAATGCACTGCTTCTTAGAACCCTAACATAGGATTGATATCTTAATATCGAATCGATACACCACTACTATGGAATCCTTCTGTTTATTTCCTTCAAAGCTGAGCTAAACATGACCAGGCTATTGAGTTATCATGGCAATCAATTGAATGGGGTTGAATGGTTTTATGTTTGAAATGTAGCCCACGAGACAATTCTGAGAGAAGCTCAAAAGAAAAATGAGCCACAATGACTTGCAGTTGTAAATATGCCCACTGGATGTCTCCAAAGCCAGCTGCCAGTCGTCAAGCACCTACTATAGCTGTATTTGCTGACTGCCATTAATCAACCAGAAAACATTGGGGAAACCCATCCTGATGTTATTTTACTTAAATTAAAAGTCACGGTGCACTGTTAGGCAACGCAGCAGCTGAGGTTAGCGCATCCGCAGCACAGTTCTGGGGTTATGGGATCAAACCTTCCTGTGTGGAGTTTGCATGTTCTCCCTGTGCTGGAGTGGGTTTCCCCCCGGCACTGCGGTTTCCTCCCACATATCAAAAACATGCATGACAGGTTAATTGGCTGGTACAAATTGTCCCTAGGTGTGACTGAGCGAATGAGTTGTCTGTGTGCCTTCCTGTGTGGAGTTTGCATGTTCTCCCTATGCTTGCGTTGGTTTTCTTCAGGCACTGCGGTTTCCTCCCACATTCCAACAACATGCATTTCAGGTTTATTGGCCGGTGCAAATTGTCCCGAGTTAGTATGAGCTAGCGAGTTGTCTGTCTCTGTGTGCCCTGCGACTGGTTGGCAACCAGTTCAGGGTGTCCCCTGCCCACTGCCCGAAGATGGCTGGGATGGGCTCCAGCACCCCGGCGACCCTACTGGGGATTAGTGGTGCAGATAATAGATAGATGGGTGCACTGTTTAGACAACACAAAAAATACCAAATTGCAAATACACCTGCAGGTACTAATTTTTTTAAGAGTTTTAAAGAAGCTTTAGCTCCTCTAACAACTAATATCCAGGTAAACATTTTTTCAAAAAATCAAAAGCAGGACGACTTTTAAATTGTTTAAATATTCATTTAAATTTGTGTTGTTACTCGTTTGCGAGTAGCTGGAGATGCCTCCTGATATGACTCAGATAAAGCACCCTCATCATCTGGTCGCCGTTGTCTCTGATGTAAAGCGTCATTCTGCTCTTCAAAGATGAGCCGGACCTCAGAATTGACGGACAGAGGTGTGTGGAAATCCATCCATCCATCCATTATCTGCAACGCTTATCCTCAGTAGGGTCGCGGGGGTGATGGAGCCCATCCCAGCTATCTTTGGGCAGTCGGCAGGGGACACCCTGAACCGGTTGCCAGCCAGTCGCAGGGCACACAGGGACAGACAATTCGCTTGCTCATTCACACCTAGGGACAACTTTGGAAAGTGGGAGGAAACCGGAGTGCTCTGAGGAAACCCACGCAAGCACGGGGAGAACATACAAACTCCGCACAGGAAGTCCAGTAGCTGGATCTCAGAACTGTGCTAACCACTGGGCCGCCGTGCTGCCTGTGTGTGGAAATATTACCCTCTATTTACCTTGATCGGATACCAAAATTCCAAGTATCACCCACCCCGTTTTGGACACTCCTGGAGTAAAGCAAGACATCTGAAATACAAGCACGCACGAGAGAGAGACCTCTAATATCTCATTGGCTGTTAAACTTGGAGCTTTTGTCTAAAAGCAAGGAGGTGAGAACAACCTATAAGGAGACCTGCACCCTGCCCTCGCATCCCCCCAATGCCTTGCACCTTTTCTCCTATTCCTAGCAAGTCTTAGTTCCCTTTCACTATTTGTGACACATGACGCAGTCCACGTGGGCCCACGCAGCTGCACAAGCCGACTTTCCACGCCCTTGAATCCCCTCCGCATGCATTCTGCTTTCTTCATCACCCTGCACCTCTCAAAGTGGCGGACACTTTTTGCTCGAGGGGTGCTCGTTGTTCCCAGGATCGATTTATTCTGCTTTTCCTGATTATTCCAAAAGTAACCGACGATGACGAGTTTACCGGGAACCGTGCCGCGGATGATGCGCCCGGCCTCCGGACAGAATTACCCACGGGGCAGCTTCCCACTGGAAGGTACCCACGATATTTGTTTATATAAGGGTATGATAGACTAATAAAAGGATGGGGTGAATCTTTTATTCTTTTAAATTATTTTTGATTTAATATTGTTTATTTTTATACTACTGCCCTTAACTTATTGTTTTGAATCAGAATGGCTCTTTTTATTTTTTAAATTAAAAAATAGAACCTTACTTAATATTTTAAAATGCAGTATTTTATCTTATAAATTTTATTGCGTCATCAAGATGTCTTTTTTTAAATTTCGTTGTGGATTTCACAGGTTACAATAACTATAAATTCTATTCTATTCTATTCTATTCTATTCTATTCTATTCTATTCTATTCTATTCTGTTCTAAAAAAAAATACAACCTTGTCAAATTCTACGAATCTAAAAGATGAATGTCAAGGTCTCAAATTGTAGCATCGGAACCAAAAATATATTTTACATTCTGAGGCAAGAATGATCGAAAAAAAACTGTACGTATTTTGAATAATTATACTGAAGAAGATTAATATATCAAGAGTTTCTCTGGGTGTTATATGTTGTAGCATTCACTAGCGATACTAGTATAAGTTTGAAATGCCGTTTCTTTGTTTTCTAATTTTCCTTAATAGGGTAATGTTCTGTTTTCTTGTTTTGATTTTAAATATGTCCTCTCTGCAAGGACAAAAATTATCTAGGGGTCTGCACGTAAAAGCCTCTGCTTCGGCCTACTGCGGGCCGTTGGGCACTAGTTTATGTATTATAGTATTGTATCGCATATTTGTGTTTTGTGCCAATAGTTTATTCTTTCCTTTTACTAATTAAATATGTTTGTTTTTGTTTGTGTGGTGCACCTAAATAAAAACTCACACACAAACAATAATAATTGGTTGATAATATACAATTTAACTACCTTTTTTCAATCGAAAATCGACCTGTGAGTTGATTCTGTCGAGTTTGAGACCCCTTAAAAATATGATCCGTTCTAGGAGCGTACATATGAGAAATCACACAGGCGCCTGCGTTTTCAATACAATTTCGTTAACCTTTCTCGTGAAATGAACACGAATTTGCAAGCCACACACGAGTTTTTCCTCTCTTATAGTCTATGGTCAAATGATCAAAAATTGTCAAACATTTTCGTGTGTTTCTTGTCTCACCACAAACGATTCTGCTAATAGTTCTTACGAAATGAACGTGCATTTGCAACCGAAACTCGAGGTGATGTTTTTCTTCCATTTTCGATTTCATTTAAATAAACAACAGATTAAATTTTGCAATACCTTTCTATGTATTTATTGCAACACATCAAACAACTCGTTAACATTTCTCACGAAATGATCGCGCATTTGAGACCCACATTCAATACTACTTATTTCTCTTCGCATTTCTGTAAGTCATCATTAAGGAAAATTCCGGATCATCTATTGCTCCCACTTTTTGCATATTTTTGTAACATCTCAACAATTGCATCCACACTCAAAATGATGTTTTCCTTCATATTTCAATTAATTTGTGTATCATATCACTGAAAGAAATAACTTGCCTATGTTTGATAAAAGACCATTCTGTTTTGATATCCATTTTAGAAGCTTTAATCTTTAAATATGATAATTAAAATACAAATATTTTCTTTACCAAACGAAAATATGAATTCAAGTCTAAGAATGTTTTCGTTTAATATCTTAATAATAGTGTAGGCCTAAGGCCTTTACTTGAATAAAATAGAATAGAATAGAATAGAATAGAATAGAATAGAATAGAATAGAATTGAATTGAATTGAATTGATCAACGTGGTGAAACATTGTATGCAACGAGATTAGACATGGCACTCCATCTAATAGGCTCCAAAAACTAACTATGATGAAAGAGAGTCAGAATAAATCAGGGAAAATATTATAACGTTATAGAGACTGGCCCATTAATAGTACAATTAAAGAGGTGAAGTAAAAGAAGGAGTCATAATAATAACAATAACAGTTATAAAATAATAATAACATTAGTGACATATTTATCGATTTACAATTGATATAAAGATGAGGATGCATTCTTTCTTAATTCCTGTGCCACGCGCAGTGTCCACGCCTTTAGGCCAGGGCCGTGTCAATCAGCTGGGGGGCGTCTTCATCAACGGCCGACCCCTGCCCAACCACATCCGCCACAAAATCGTTGAAATGGCTCACCACGGCATCCGCCCCTGCGTCATCTCCCGTCAGCTGAGAGTGTCCCACGGCTGCGTGTCCAAGATCCTGTGCCGCTACCAGGAGACTGGCTCCATCAGGCCCGGCGCCATCGGGGGCAGCAAGCCTAGGGTGAGTCTTGGAACCTCGAGAAGGGCGCATGCGCACAAATCTGGAGAAAAGCCAAAACGTGCATTTCAAGTGGAATTCTTGAAAATCTGGAGAAAATAGCTAAAACGTGCAATTAACATTAGTGTGCATCGTGTCAAGTGACGTGGTCGTGTGTGTCGTAATGCAGCAAGTAGCGACGCCTGACGTGGAGAAGCGGATCGAGCAGTACAAGAGCGACAGTCCGGGAATTTTCAGTTGGGAGATCCGAGATCGGCTGCTCAAGGACGGCGTGTGCGACAGGACCAGCGTCCCTTCAGGTGAGACTCTCGCTGGTAAGACGCTTCACCTTCTTCTTTTCTTATACTTTCGACTTGCAAAGAAGTAGTAAGGCTCCTATAGAGCAGGGGTCAGGAACCTTTTTGACCCAAAGAGCCATAAAAGCAAAACATGTTTTAAAAATAAATTGAGAGAGCCACAGCATATATTTTCAGACAAAATTGACAAAACTGCCAAACACACTCTCTAGTCAAAAGCTAATTCTTCAGCACATTTTATTTCACTGTGTTTCATTTGATGATTAAATCAAATGTATGAAATGATAATAATGCCAAATCCTGTGTCTCAAATCAATGTAAATATGCCATTTACAATTTGTCTTCCACCTTCAGTTAAGCAATTTTTTTCCCCTGAAATTTGTCCTTAATAACGGTTTCAAAACAATGTGCATGCAAAGTTCTTTTGTAAAAATGTCACAAATTACTGCAAACGATAAGCATATCGTCATATTCACTTTCGGTGTAGACTGCACTGAGTGAGAGAGAGAGAGAGAGAGAGAGGGAAGTTCTTGCGCTGTGGGCATGGATCCGCCCACCTGTACTGCTCACCCAATCAAAGTCGTTTGCCGGGTTTTTATTTATCAGTTTAAATGGATAGATAGATAGATAGATAGATAGATAGATAGATAGATAGATAGATAGATAGATAGACAGATAGATAGATAGATAGATAGATAGATAGATAGATAGATAGATAGATAGATAGATAGATAGATAGATAGATAGATAGATAGATAGATAGATAGATAGATAGATAGATAGATAGATAGATAGATAGATAGATAGATACTTTATTCATCCCCGCAGGGAAATTCACATTTCCAGCAGCATCCCTGCGCTGAGAACAATACAATAATAAAGCAAAAGGAATACAATATACAAATACCCAAAGTGACGTGCTAATACCCACTGTAGCGTGTTGTGTAGAGTATTTAAATAGTACTACATAAAATACACACTGCAATAAAAATACGGTAATATGCAATGTAGGGGGTGTGGTTTAATGTGGGCCTTTACTCCTCCGGGTGGAGTTAAAGAGCCTCATGGCATGAGGAAGAAAAGATCTCTTCAGTCTGTCCGTGGTACAAGACAGTACAGTCAGTGGCATAGCACTGTATGCGTCCTTAATATTTGCATACATAAGGTTTCTTATCGAACTTCTGCATTAAGTAGCTTCGGCTTTACATGGACCAAAATCGGGATGAAATCACTTGACTTTGGAACGCCACAGAGGGATGAGCCATAGTTACATTTTATTTCGGAGCCATATGTATTCATGAAAAGAGCCATATATAGGATTTTTGTTCCCAAGCGGGTTAAATCAGTAAAATAATGACAATATTCAGTACTATGTTCTATCATCCAGCCCAGTGCCGTTACCAGACATGCATCTCAGGGGGGTGTATCAAATGCATGGGTGGGCACAACTAGAATGACCCTTTTCCCTCTTGTGATTGGCCAACACGCATTTTCCATGGATTCTGTGTGGTTGACTTTAAAATGTGTTGAGTATTTGAAAGGGTAAAATTGGTTTGTGTTTTTTAATGGATTTGCAAAAACATTTATTTATGATTTTAATAGTTTTTCCAGGTATGTGTTTCATTATAAGCTTTTATTAAAAAAACAACAACGGTATAGTTCATCCTATTTTTTGGTAGTTCTTTTTTGTTGTTGCACTGAAAAGTAACATTTTTAACTGACATTTCGTTGTGTGTTTTTCAGAGTTGCTTGACTTTAAAGTTGATTAATGTGAAAAAAGTTAAATGATATAAACGTTTACTGGGGAGTGAAAAAAAGCTACTTTTATAACTTGGTAGACTATATAATAATAATTCGTAATCTATTTTGTATGAAATGAAATAATCTGCATTTATATAGCGCTCTTCAAGTCAATGAAGACTTCCAAAAGCGCTTTACAATGTGCTTCACACTTACCCATTCACACACACTCACACACCGATAGCGGCCGTGCAGCCATGCAAGGCGCCAAGGGTCTATTAGGGTCTATTTTGTACATTGTATTACATTATTTTTGCTAATATACTGATCAAAAAGACCCCCCCAAAACTTGTCTTTTTTCTTTGGATCTTCTTATTATCTTTTCTTCCTTTTATTCTTTTTTGGTGCTTTTTATTGAATTATTATTTATTTCTTTTTTCGTTTATTTTTTCCAAGCTTTTCATTTCTTTTTTTCTTTCTTATTCTTTCCCTTGTTTATTTTATGTTTTTTCTTCTTCTTTTCTTTATCTGCTGGGAAGGCTCACACTCGTCCGTATCCATGCGCGCACGAAGACGTGCACGCGCGCACACACGCACGCGCGCACACACGCATTCTAACGGGTTCCCACTAACAGATGCATGCACGTGCACGCGCACAAACATCAACTCCAATGACAATTATAATGATTCTCATATAATAAAACTAATAATGACAATAAAAACAATAGCTATATAAATAATCACAATCATCATAATAGTAATATTAATAATAATGTTATAAGCATGATAAATGAAACGAAATGAAATGATAAAGAGCTTCAGGCCAAATAATACTATGAAAAATTGAGGCCTTACGATGCATGAATAAATTAAATTATTACGAGGAGTAAACAGGTACACACATATAACTACTTTACTGACCTCAATAAAATGCATTCTTCTTCCTCCGCATGTACAATTGATAAATGTTTTTAATCTTGATCTATACCTTGTTCTATTTTTTTGTAGCCCCAATGTTGGTATTTTGTCGGTAAATGCTTTGCTAATCTGCAAATTACCGTAATTTCCGCACGCTAAGGTGCACCGGATTAGGAGGCGCACCCCTAAGAAAATAGTCATATATTTTCCATATATAAATCACAACGGTCTATGAGGCGCTAAGGCCCATGACATTGAGATTACAGTAAGAACTACCGTTTTTATTCGTGTTTAACCGTTCGGCTGTTCATACTATTATAGCATATAATTCTGCAATGATCAATCAGACGATATATCGCTGATTAAAATCGCAAAACATTGTTTGAGACGGGAATCGATCACAGATTGCGGCGGTGAAGGCGCTAACACTGTACTACCAGAGCATTGGTGTTAAAGCTGATATTCAAATAGATATTATATGTTATCGGCACCTGTATGATGCAGCAGGGGTAAACCAGTGAAAGCTGTCGGGCCCTGCTGCTGAACAAAAGAGTGTGTTGTGTCACCCTGACCCGAGTGACATGGCCGCTTTCTGGTGTCCCATTTCATCTGGAGGGACGAAAGCATGACCAAGTTGGGTGCCGAGTTGCCTAACTTGTTTGGGTGTTTGGGCAATTGGGTTGGCCATGGTCCAAAAATTTTTGTGTATTTTTTTGCTATTTATTTCCCTTTTATTTTCTTTGTTATTGTATGTGTGTGTCTTGCTGTCGGTCACCCCTCTTGAGGGATATGACCAAGGTAGATAGATAGATAGATAGATAGATAGATAGATAGATAGATAGATAGATACTTTATTCATCCCCGCAGACCCTCACACTATTTTTACTCATGGTACCAGAAACACTAATCTGCACAGTGCATTCTGATAGCCTCAAGAGTCTCTCCACTCTTTAACATGTGTGTCAATAACCTCTCTGTTTAAAATATATTCGTTCGTAAAAGAGTTTCTATCATATTTTGTTGAAATATTTTCTGTATGCTGTTTCTGTCCTCCACAACGTTATTAACACAAGTGAAGTAGTGGGGAGGCACTGTGCAAAATAGTGTTTTTTGCATTGGGATTAAAAATAGTGTGATAATGAGAAATGCTCCAATGCCTTTTGGTATCTTCGTCATCTGTACCCGTGGGGTTCTAGTCGTGAAGTGTCAGAGCCATCACAAAAACGACCGGGGTCCTAATCCCATTGCATATAAATAAATATATAAAATCACAATTCATGGATCCCTTACCCACCTAGCTTGTCAGATGAACACTTCCTGTGGTGTGTCTTGGGCAAGTAAGGCCGACCCACCCCTCTCCCTGCCTTTTTGGAGTAGAGGATTTTTCCTCATGTGGAACCGGTAGTAATTGTTTCCATGGTTACTATACTAGCCCGTAAATCTTCTTGGTCTGACTCAGATGCAGCACCTTCATCATATGGTTGCCGTTGTTTTTTTTGCTGCAAAGCATCATCCCGCCCTCAGCTCAGTAGCCTAGATGGTAAGGCGCCCGCTTTGAGACTGGGAGGTCGGTGGTTCGCGCCCCGGCCGAGTCATTCCTAAGACTTAAAAAGTGGTCGGTGGCGCCCTCTGTTGGCTGCGGCTGCATCGGCTCGCTACAACGGGTCAGGTGCAATCGACATTTCGTTCTGTGTACATTGTTACACAGAATGACAATACAAGGAAATTATTATTATTATTATTATTATTATTATTATTAGAGATGACCTTGGCATTGACTGTCAGCGGCGTTTTATCATGTTTTTTTTAACGGAAGTATATTATTTAATTATCTAATAATGTCATGGTTGCCATGGCGCCTAATTGGCCCCGCCCGTGTGTCTCCAGATGCGGCTCGTTGAGAGGTTGTCTTTCTGTCTATATTAAGCCCAGCGCTCTCTTGCTTCCTTTGTCAGCCCGTCAAACGAACTTCTGCCCCACAAGACGTGGATTCTGACTCGGTCCTGTTTTCCTGTATTTCCAGTCCGGTGTTGTTCACGTTTATTTTTGTCCTGTTTAATTTCAGGTTCCAATTTTGTTTCCGTCTGTTTTTCTCCTGTTTGTTATTTTCTCCAGTTTTTGTTCCCGTCTAGTTTCTCCTGTTAATTTCCGATATCCCGATTCCTTATCTATATTGTCTGTCCCGTCCTGTCTGGTATCAACCAAGGCAATTGGAATCGATCTCGTCGGTCTCTGGCTTCCTGTCTTTCCACGCCAGACCAGCTGCCTAACGTGCATGACTCCCCATCTCCTGTAAAATAAAAGCTTGTGTCAGAACGTCACGTGATTGGGTCCTGATCCTGTTCTGGTTCTTGACAAATGTATTTTTTTATTTGAAAGGAACCATTTTATTTTTATCCATCTGTTTGTT
This sequence comes from Urocampus carinirostris, assembly GCF_059441175.1. Classification (NCBI taxonomy): domain Eukaryota; kingdom Metazoa; phylum Chordata; class Actinopteri; order Syngnathiformes; family Syngnathidae; genus Urocampus; species Urocampus carinirostris. Next base: position 19,857,201 of record NC_142351.1, on the reverse strand, counting down.
TGTTTTTTTAATACATACATTATTTGAATCCAAAAAATATACGAAACACAAAGTTATTTACTGGACAAAGAGCATTTGGGCCTTCAATATGTCACAAAAGCAGTGTATCCTCTTCCAATCGTATCCATTATAATCTGCCGTATATAAGGCGCTCTAGGATATTAGGCGCAATTTTAAAATTCAGGCCAATTTGGGGTTTTCAGTTGCGCTTTATAGTCCGGAAAATACGGTACATCACGATTGCTTAGTTTTCCAATAAATAATGATGCTTCGGCCTCCCATCCCCCTGCAGTGAGTTCAATCAGTCGAATCCTGCGAGCTCGTTTTGGAAAAAAGGACGACGAGGACGAGGACGAGGACGACGAATGTTTCAAAAAGGACGAAGGGGAGGACAAGAAAACCAAACACAGCATCGATGGCATCCTGAGGGACAAAGGTAAGCCCGCCCTGCTCCCCCTTCAGGGATTTCCTGACAAATTGGGCAAAAGCAGGGCTCCATTTGATGACACATCCCGCCTTCCCCCAAAGGACCCCTCTTTTTTTCTCATGACTTATTGATGAAGTGTCGGGCCTGCGGGAAACTGCTTCCACGCTTGTGCCAATATCAATTATCTTTTTCGAAACTGCTGAACGAATATTCAAGAACATCGAACACAAGAATTAATAAATGTTATTTATTTTCATTTCAAAAATATAGCGAAATTGGAGTGCTGTATGTACCGTATTTTCCGCACTATAAGGCGCACCGGGTTATAGGGCGCACCCCCAAAAAATAGTTTTTGGTCCTATATTTTCCATACATAAGGCGCACCGGATTATAAGGCGCTACAATGGTAACGTTGACAAAACAGTCAGATAGTTCAGTCAAACTTATTACCCCCCTAACATTCCGAAAGCTTGCAAAGAAGCAAATACGTGTCTCAGACATGTACGGAAACAGTGTCTGTACGATGTCACCAATCACTCAAATGCATCGTTCCAAATATCATTCGGAATGTTAAAGTCTTGGGATTCAAGAAATTTTAAACATTTCTTAGTTTCCATTTTATTTTTTGCTGGCAACTGTGTGGACAGCAAAGTAAGAATTTTATTGTGCAGGGAAACGGGGTTCTTTACTGTGTATGTGACAATAAACACTTTGAATTGAATTTAGTTTAAAAATAGACTCATCACAGAAACATCAAGATCGTTCTAAAACAAGATACCGGGAAAATATAAAGCCGCACAGCTCACCTAAGTTTTCTTGCAGCCATCACGTTCATTAATGATACGTAACCATGGTCTTCTTACAACCGTGAGTGTAGTAAATCCAGGAGAATAAAATATTTACAAATACAGAATAGTAAAGCATGTTTTCTCTATGCCGTTGTGCAACCCAACGTGTGATTCACATTCATTTTTTTCGGCAAATTGCAGGCTTTGTTTCGCCCCTTTAGCCTATGTGAGCCTGTAAATGATAAAAAGGATCCGCCCCCTTTACCTCCGAATAACTTTAGCCAATAGTGACTGATTAAAATGATGATTGACACATTGGTTAGGAAATGAAACGCCGGTATATAAATCCCAGCATACACCTAGGACGACTTCGCCTTCGGGGGAAAATCTAGTTGGTGGCTGCTTGCCTTAGTTGCAAGACTTTGCGACTTAGTATTGATCCATATATAAGGCGCACTGTATTATAAGGCGCATGGTCAGCTTTTGAACAAAATAAAGGCCTTTAGGTGCACCTTATAGTGCGGAAAATACGGTAACTTGTCTTTGATGATGTTTTGGGGAGTAGATGTCCATCAGGGAGGGGAAAGGGCAGCGTATATACATAAATATACAAATATATGTATATATGTGTGTGTAAGTAATTCTATTATGTATTGACCAATTTTAGAAATGAAACGAACTGCTCTGCTCTAACTAATCTGCAGTCCTCATTTCAAGCGTCGCAAGCGATGCTGAAAAGATGAGCCCCCGTGTGTGTCTCTGTCATCTTCTAATCACGGCGAGATTTAAAGGACTACAGCTGCTAATGAAACTGTTGTCTGCTGAATAGGCGGCTGTGTAATAGCCCCAAGGCTTCGCGAGAAATATATTTATCCCCTATCAGCCCTCACTCTTACACTTCCAGGCACATGCGGGGCTCCAAAGCAGATTAAATTGAGCTTTTATTTCTTTTCACTTTCATCTTTTTGGGCAGCTCACTTCATGGTGCCAAGCCCACGGCGGGAAAAAATTCATGAGGGTTTAAGGTTTCCTTCCGTGTGCTTTGGATTGCGGGAGCAAATATTAATTCCAGTTATTGCTCTGTTGGTTTCTTCCTGTGGGAGGAAAATGCATTTCATTGGCAGCATGCACACAGAACGATATGTGATTTTGTTTATTGAGCATGATTCGGAAAAAAGCAATTATTTGGAGACATAAATCAGCAAAAATACTCAATTGAAGTGACATTTGCCTAAAACAATTTAACCGTATACAATTTTCTTAATGTTCATTTTTATATTGCAAAGTTTAAATACTCATGAGCTTCTATTTAATTGACTGTATATAAATGATCTTTTTCAAAATCCTGAACGAATGTTCAAGAACATTCTATCTAGTACAAAAATTATAAATGGCATTTTTTGTCATTATAAAAGTATAACCAAATTGGAGGGGCTGGATTTCTTTAATGATGTTTAAGGCTCTGGTGAGATACCAAGTGGAGTAGATGTCCATCTGGCAGGGGACAGGGCAGGATGTGTGTGTATATATGTGTGTGTGTGTGTGTGTATATATATATATATATATATATATATATATATATATATATATATATATATATATATATATATATATATATATATATATATATATATATATATATATATATATATATATATATATATATATAAATATATTTAAATGCCATTTTTGCCGTTCCATGTATTCCGTTACTTCCCAAGCCTGGACAAAATTTAGTCATTTTATTCATATTTAGTTTCTTTTGTCTTTTATTAGCATATTTGGTATTGGAGTAATCCAAAAGTAATTGAAAGTAATCAAGTTAAAGTAACCCTACCCAACCCTGTTTATAATTGCCTTTTCGCAAGCGTGTCGAAGTGGAGTTGAGAGCGTGAGTACTCGGGATGGGAGGAAAATGGTGGCCGGTGGCCGTAGATGGTAGCAGTTCAGCGGCGGTTGTACTGCAGCTATTATTGATAGCACATTTTCTTTTCCTAGCTGCTATCCTGGATTGCAATTGTAAGGGAACCCAAATGTTGGCTGGAGATAACACAATGGTCACAGGCTCCATCCTGGGCTCTGCTTCAGTGTTTTTGAACTAGGATTAACCTCCCTTTTCCATTCCCCCCCTTGCTGTCTCACACAGAAGAAAACAGGGGCATTTAAATGCATGCACGCTCTCGTGCAGACCAGGCTCTTAAAGTTCTCAAGTGAATGTGGATTTTTTTCCCCTCGGAACAGCCCGAATGAGTTTCATGTAAGAGTTACATTTACCTGATTTACGCTTTCAAAGGAATTTATTATCACACTATTTACACCTCGTTTTTGTTGTAAAGGGCTCATTTGCAAGTATATGTCTGTCATAATTACTGATTTGAATAAGCTGTGCCCGCTCATTTGGCGCCAACCGCTGCGGGCTCTGATTGGCTCCCTGTCCCTACTTAAGCCCTGTCCTGTCCCGGTTATCAGTCCGCCTGCAAACCTCTATTTATACAAGGCAAACCTATTTCGACCCTGACTCCCACCTGTCCCGTTTTTGCTCCCGTCTGTCTCTGGCTACTACCTGTTTTGATCCCGACCACATCTGCTCTCCCGTCCCGGATTAAGACCCATTTTTGATCCCGACTACGTCTACTCTCCCGTCCTGGCTTATGACTCGTTTCCACCCCGACCACGGTTTGCTCTCCCAGTCCCGGCTACCGACCAGTTTTTCCGTCCCTGACACCGCCTTTGCCCGCTAGGGAAGATCCACTTCCGTATTCGGATCACAATGTGATTGCGAGAGCGACTTGCTTCCCGCGTCCAGCGAGCATCGGATCGCGGGCGCTGTCCTTCCTCTTTCTTACAATAAAATTGTGAGAAAATGTTACGCGATTGGGTCTACCCTGTGTGCTGGTCGCGACATTGTCATTTTTTTCGGCATTTGTTGGGCGGAAAATAATAGAAAAGCATGTGGATGGTTTGCTTTACATGAAATAATACACTTCAGTTTCCTCCGGGCACTCCGGTTTCCTCCCACATTCCAAAAACATGCATTTCAGGTGAATTGGCCGGTCCAAATTGTCTTAGGTGTGAATGAGCGAATGAGTTGTCTGTCCCTTTGTGCCCTGCGATTGGCTGGCAACCAGTTCAGGGTGTCCCCTGCCTACTGCCCGAAGATGGCTGGGATGGGCTCCAGCCCCCCCGCGACCCTAATGAGGATAAGCGGTACGGCTAATGAGATGAGATGAGTTTCATTCAATAGAAAAAAAAATCCACTTATCATTGAAAAAGTGAGTTCTTTCATTTTGCTGTCAACGCCTCTCAGTTTGATGTTACATACAGTTCAGTGACGTGCCGTCAGGGGAGGCCGGTGAGGCTGTTCCTTTCCTGTCATCCTGGAAATATAACATTTAAAATGTATTAAATCGATATATTTGATCAGTGTTAAAGACCTTTCTCATTTAACTTCACTATTTTGGGTTTTTCATTTTCTATATTTTTACATTTTCAAAATTTAGTATGAATATTGTTCATATAATCAGTGTGTAATGTATTACTGCTCTGAATGTCTGCAGAGTGAGGCACGCTATTCCTTTGCCTCAAAGCAGAGGGCGATTGTGACACAAAGGATTTCGATTCGGCACACACCTCAGCCCCGAACGATAGAAATATTACTGAAGTAACAGCAAGTCAAGCCATCAGTTAATTTTTTTCTCATTGCATGGACTTTATGTTGAGGATCAGACAGACAAGGACCACAATTGTGTCACGTTAAGAAAGTTTATTCAGGGATGGAGGGAAATGGGAGAGAGGGTCTTGGAGTTAAGAGAAATCTCTAAGTGGAGATTTTGGACTACCTTTAAGGAGGATGGCTTGAAAGATGGAACGAAGAGCAAACCGAACAACAAGGCTGGTGTGGCAGGTCTTGGAGTAGCTAAAACACGTGTCTGGAAGACCCGGGCAGAAGAGAAGACAGAATAGCTAAACAGGTCCAGATTGAGAGTCAGAAGCGCAGAGAAACAGGTTCCGGGTGTAGGCTTTGCAGACGATCTGACGAAGGTCGGCTGTAAGGCAGGGCTTTAAATACAGAGCTTGATTGGCAGGGAATTCAGAATAGCTGGTGGTAAATGAGAATAGACAGGTGGAACAGATCAGGGTGCTCTGACAGAGCAGGGAGGTGATTGGTGCTGGTTGCCCGATAGAGAGAGAGAGAGCTCATGACACTTTATTTTTTTAATCATGGAGGATTGAATAGTTTTATTCAAAAGAAGCAGGGCACAGACTTAATTCATAAGTTAATGGTAGTGTCCATAACTTTAAAATATTTTACCTGCTGACGCCGGGCAGCACGGCGGCCCAGTGGTTAGCGCGTGTGCGGCACAGTTCTAAGGTCTTGGGAACCTCCTGTGTGGGTTCAAATCCAGCTACCGGGCTTTGGACTTTGCGGAGTTTGTATGTTCTCCCCGTGCTTGCGTGGGTTTCCTCCGGGCACTCCGGTTTCCTCCCACATTCCAAAGACATGCATTTCAGGTGGATTGGCCGGTCCAAATTGTCTGTAGGTGTGAATGAGCGAGCGAGTTGTCTGTGCCTGTGTGCCCTGCGATTGGCTGGCAACCAGTTCAGGGTGTCCCCTGTCCACTGCCCAATGATTGCTGGGATGGACTCCAGCACCCCCGCGACCCTACTAAGGATAAGCGGTGCAGCTAAAGAGATGAGAGATGAGATGAGACTTGCTGACGCCTTCTTCTGGCTGAAATCATTACTGCAGCTCCTTCTGTTGCCCGTGCAAGGATGTTAAATTTTTAGATGCGCTTGTATAAACTCTTTTTCATGTTTTTGTGGTTTGGGTTGGCATTTGGACTGTGTTTGAAAGAGTGCTTTTCTTACTTTCACCATTTTTATCCTGGGATTAAAAAAAAAAAGAAATGAGACTACCCTTGTGAGATCACTCGCCTTCCTGTATCCCCCTGCTTCCTATCCTCCAGGGTAATGTGTCACTGAAAAACAGAGGGGGAAAGTATGTTAAAAGCAGATAGGCACGTTGGGTATGGATATAAAGGCTCTTTGAACTTAGTTGGGCATTGTCACCACATACCTAATAGAGAAAATATTTAATTTAAATTTTTTTAAGGACACCACATCAACGCACCCCACCTTTAATTTTGCGATCTGACGGCGTTAATAAAGGTTTTGTGCGGATATGAAAGTTAGAAGTAATGCACACAAAAAGAAGACAGCATGCTGGTGTGAAAGATACCATGGGAGGGGTCTGCCGCAATTGCGACATTGGTGCCAAGGAAGGTGGCGCCATCCGTCTAAATTCTAATGCAGAATATCAGTGGTGACGATTGTGAATGTCCTCTGGTTTGTGTGAGGCTTGAAATGGACAACCGTAGTCACGGTTCAACAGCGATGGTGATGCGTGGTGGGTTCGAGTGACACGATTTACTGTACAACACCAATTTTCATTGTTTCTTTAACAACTAATGCCCACCCGTTCCTGTTTATTCATAACCAATCAACGCCCACCCTTCAACAATTTCATGATGTCCTTTACTACCTCTGCCTTATAACAACACCCACACACACACCCTACTATAGCACATTTAGAAGAAAATGTATTAGCTTTAAGTGCCTTGTAGCCGTGAAAACATGGTACTTTTTCCTCACATACTGTGGCCTCTCTACGAACAAGATTAATTTGTTCCGGGATAGAGCTCATATCTTAAATTTGTTGCATCTCGAACAAATTGTCCACATATGAAATAATAGAAAACCAATTAATCTGTTCCAGGCCACCGAAAATGCCTAAATGTAACCCAGATCAATGTATCTGTAATTTTCCACGGGTCTGAGCATTCACACAAAGTTGGTGAGCAACGCTTGAAACAACAGTCATCAAGTCAAGTCAAGTCATCTTTATTTGTATAGCCCTAAATCACGAAGAGTCTCAAAGGGCTTCACAGATTATTACACTATATTACACAGACTATTTTTCAGCCGACGAGAAGAGTAGGTTATTCATATGCTATGGAGTAGAAGTGAGTTTTAAGTTTAGATTTAAACATTTCCACGGAGGTTGCAGATCGGATCTCAGGGGGAAGAGCATTCCACAGCACCGGTGCCCGGATGGAGAACGCTCTCGAACCAGCAGAACACTTCTTTGCTCTTGGGATCACCAGAAGACCGGCACTCTCAGATCGTAGGCTTCGGACCGGGACATAGGGGCAAATCAGATCCGAAAGATAAGAGGGAGCAAGTCCATGTATGATTTTGTACAATACTAAGAGAACCTTGAAGTCACATCTATGGCTAACTGGGAGCCAATGCAGGTTAGCCAAAATCGGTGTTATGTGATCGTACTTTTTTGTCCTAGTTAAAAGCCTCGCTGCGGCATTTTGTACCAGCTGAAGAGACTTGATTCTAGACTTCGGGAGACCAGAGAGTAGTGCATTACAGTAATCGAGACGGGAGGTAACAAATGCATGAATTATAATTTCCGCATCAGACTGAGACAGTATTGAACGGATTTTAGCAATGTTACGAAGATAGAAGAAAGCGGTTCTAGTAATTTTCTTTACATGCATTTCAAAGGATAGATCAGGGTCAAATATGACACCTAAATTTTTAACTGAGTCACTCTGTGTGATGTGACATTTGTCAATGTTCACAGCAGTTTTTGAGAATAAGTCACGGCATTTAGATGGACCAATGACTAACATTTCGGTCTTTTCAGAGTTAAGACGCAAGAAATTGAGTTTTGGGTAGATTTTCTTGCGCACTGAGAATGTGCGGGCAGTGCGCAGCTTAGAGGGAACATTGACCCTAATAAGATACATTTTCCTTATCACTAAAAACACATTCAAATATAATTGAACATACAAGTTTGATAAATATAACGAATAAGATGATAGCCCCACCCCGGTCCAGACCTCCATCACAGGCTTGCCTTGATGTCATCCGTCCATCGCATCCCTCAACACCACCCCACTTCACCACCCTGGTTTCTCCCTAACTTCCTGCCCGTGGCTGCCAGTCCATCCCTGGGGCGTAAAGGGAAGGGGTGCATGCACGGTGAGCGTTCCCACTAAAAACCACAACACAAGGTCGCGGGATCAGATCTATATGGCAGGAAACAGGTGTTAACTGGGACGAGCATATGCTAGTGTAGAGCGGTCTCGAGCAGTTTCTAGTGGTAGCGACTGGAAATTGTCGTAACTTTGGATTTTTGCTCGAAAGACATCTCGTATCTTGACTTTGTCATGTCTCGAGGAGCTTGTACGTAGAGGGGCCACTATATGTCTTTATAGTGATGAATGAATGAAACTTATTTCGAATATGACAAAAACAAAAAACAATACAAGACAAAAAATACAAAAATACAAAAAAAACACAAACAATGTTAATGTACATGTTCGGAAGGGAGTAGGAAGAAACATATGCTCATTAAATCCTTCCCCAAGACTTCCTTAACAATTGCATCCCACATCTAGAACCCCTGTGTATTTATATGCAAAAATAACTTATGAATATACATATTTACATTGGCTCTGTGGGTACAGAGTCTTTTCATTATCATCACCATGACTACTTCCAACCCTTTTTTTTTACAACCATCATTATCATCATTTCTGTCTCCATACATTTTCAGCATACTATATAATTAGAGTATCTATTATGATAACAATAGATCTCTTGGGTGCTCACGGTGAAACTGTTTATGTGGTGTGTGTTGTCCGTCATACAAGTATCTTTGGACCTGCTACCTTAGGGGGTCCGCCCGAAACAGCAGGACCACCATTCTCGAAAGTCCTGATCTTTGCATTAAAAAGACAAGGTACGGGAGCTTGAGCCAGATGCCTCCAGCATCAAGCTCCCACTTGTCTGCCCAAACTATGAGATCTGCAGTGTAGGTTTTGTTTTGTGTTCTTTTTATGATGTATATCCATGTTAATATATCCCCATTTATTTAGTTTTTGTTTGTTTTTCACCACCCTCACCAACATATTTATTCACCTCATAGTTTTATTATTTATAAATTTAGGCCCACATTGTGATAGATTTGCATAATATGATGGTGGCAGTTATATAAAAACAATGTTCAACAATAGCAGAATACAATAAAAATACATACAATACATACAGTTAATAATGATAATAATAATAACAACAATGAACATAATAGTCATGATAGTCGATGCAATAATGATAACCTTAAATATTAGCTTGACCCATCTATTGACTGTATAAGGCTTCTGCTCACTTACATTATTTGGATACCAATAATACAAATATTGATAACAATAATAGACACATAAATGTTATACTAATAATAATCATAATAACAGTTATAATACTACCAGATTAATTTAGTTTTACCCATCTATTACCTCTATAATGCTATAGAGATCCCATTGTTAATAATCAAGATCAGTAGAGTTGCTTTAAATGCCATATCACTATTTGGCGTGTGATGAATATGCATTATGCAATCCATTTTTGGACTATAAAATAATCTTTTGGACACTATCTTTAAAACAGTGATCAGTATCAAACTGAGCCACTTGTTGACACATTCCCACTGTTGTCTCCTTTCGGTCTTATCTGGGACGTCTCACGGAAAACAAATATTTATAAACCAGAACCGCTGAGCTTGAGGCAAGAGGGGGCATTTAGGAGAAAGCGCTCCTGTGCACAAGGAAGCTCGTAATCCGCCTTTGGTTTGGCGGAGAGATGCCGTGAATCTTGTCCGAAGACCCCACGGGAGGCCGATTGGGCCACAAAGGCGGAACGGCCGACAAAGAACAAATAGTCAAAGTGGACTTGAGGGATGTCGACTGCGGGATTTCATTAACCGCCTGTAGAAGAATGGCACCGAGAGAAACGACATAAGAATATTGCAAGTGAATGTTGACAATATCTGTGTATTTTTATTTAATGCTACATCCATTGCAACCTGGTCATTTTTTTAATATACTTTAACTCATTTCATATTTATTTTTTTATTTTATTGTTTGTTATTGCAACTTCCGTTGCAGCCTGGTCATCCTGGAAGGGGGATTGTCCTAACCTTCTCAAGGTTTCTTCATTTTCCTCATGTTGAAGTTTTTGAGTTTTTCCTTGCCCTCATGTAGGTTTTAGATCAGGGGATGGTGTAATAATAGTCTGTGGTTTGCAACTATCTGTGGTCTGTGCAGCCTTTTGAGACTCCTTGTGATTAAGGGCCATACAAATAAATAAACATGACAAGAGCTACCAGCCTAACTCTGAGGAGTTTGCATGTTCTCCCGTGCCTGCGTGGGTTTTCTCCAGGCACTCCGGTTTCCTCCCGCATTCCAAAAACATGCAAGTCAGGTTAAATGGCCGGTCCAAATTGTCCCTTGGTGTGAATGAGCGAGTGAGTTGTCTGTGTCTGTGTGCTCTGTGACCCGCTGGTAACCAGTTGAGGGTGTCCTCTGCCCACTGCCCATAGACAGCTGGGATGGGCTCCAACTCCCCCGCGACCCTACTGAGGATAAGCGGTGCAGATAATGAATGGATGGATGGACAAGGGTAACCCGTAGTTGTCCTTTTGTGACATGTGTCTTAACAAATGTTCAGTTTCACATTAATCGATTACGGAAGGGGAATTTCGCCCTGTCACAAGATTTTCCAAAATGATAAAAATAAGAAACAGAACAAGAAAGGTTTGCTTTCCAGCAGTCTCAGGTTTTTAGATGACTCTGATGAAAACCCAAAGGCCAAGAATAACCTTGGCAAAAAGAGACTTCCTACTCTTAATGGTTATCTGCATCCTTTTAGTGATTTAAAATTTTTCAGTCAAGCACATTTGGCCTTAGGGTCGGGTGTACGCCCCGGGACTGGGAAGTCGCAGGTTCAAACCTCGGCTGAGTCATACCTAAGACTTACAACATTGGTACCCATTGCCTCCTTGCTCAGCCCTCGGCATTAGGGATTGGAATTGGTAGCTTGGTCACCTAAAAAGTCAGGAAAAATCCAACCCCATCAGATTTTTTTTTTTACAAAGTACGCCTGGTCCGAAATAAACTATAATTAGGCATGTTTAAAAAAAAAAAAAAAAAAAAATAGAAAATAAGTTATTAACTACACTATAAAATCACTTAGCATCATAGCTCAAATAGGGTAAACAATTGTTGTTGTTGTTGTCTTTTATTCTGAATATGCATTTCAATTATTGTCAAACTATTTCTCAAAACAAAAACCTGTAAAAATAGAAAAGAAATGAGGACGCTACATAAACCAGAAAACAAAGGAATAAAACGATCAGTTTCCTACAAAATATATCCCTTAACTCAGTTGTTTCAATTGCGATATTTTAGGTGGTTATAACAACATTTTGATCGAATCTTATTTTTTTGGTTTGGTTTAAAACAAGCTGACCCGTTTTTTTGTGAGGTTTATTTATGATGTTTGTTTAAAAAAAGTGACACCATTTTTTTCTGCTTTGTTTTGAAAATAAACAAGTCAATAAATCAAGCCGGTCTATAGTATAGTAATTTTAATCAGACCTTCCGACATTTTTTGGTAAGAAGAAAATCCGATTTCTTATATCGTTTCAAAGGGATAATGTGTAGAATTTGACCATTCGGTGTCGCTGCACAGCGTAGTGCAAACGAAAACGAGTGCTAAAAAGCACAACAAAGTGAATGCTGGAACATCCTACCCTGTCAAGACGTCCTACCCTAATTTAATTTTCTTTGTAATCAAGAACAGATCATTTACCGATGATATAAAATGCGGGTTGCCATGCATACATACACTGCATGGTTACCAGGGTTGGGTAGGGTTACTTTAACTTGATTACTTTCAATTACTTTTGGATTACTCCAATACCAAATATGCTAATAAAGACAAAAGAAACCAAATATGAATAAAATTACTAAATTTTGTGCAGGCTTGGGGAGTAACGGAATACATGGAACGGCAAAAATGATGTTGGCAAGCTGTTTGGATTTATTTTCATTTTGTTTCTGTCTCATTTTATGTTAGTTTTGCCAGAGATCAAAGAGATCAAAGCCAGGAGAGAAAGCTTACCACGTGTTGTGAGTCATCATTTTATTCATATTTAGTTTCTTTTGTCTTTTATTAGCATATTTGGTATTAGAGTAATTGAAAGTAATCCAGTTATAGTAACCCTACCCAACCCTGATGGTTACAGTAGTCAACAAACACTCTGCTAAAAAACTATCTGCGAAAAACTCGCCAGGCGTGAAACAGCATTTCAAAGCAATGAAAGAATAAAATAAGGAAGAAACGAAAATCAGAAGTTCTCACAGCTTTAAACTGAATGTAGTACAAAAACAGACAGGGTAGGAAGGGATTTCAGAACACCGGAGCATATTTTTTCTCTTTTTTTGCCCAGACTTTTGCAAGGTCTTGATTTTTTGGGTCCCCTTAGAAACAACATTCATTTCAGCTTCCTCTAGGTGAGGCTCATGATATATGAAATAAATGCCAATTTCTCTACCAACAAGGATTGAAATGATCTGCATTTATTTAGCGCTTTTCAATTCAATGAAGACTTGCAGCCATGCAAGGCGCCAACCTGCTTATTGGGGGTGTTAGGGATTCTGTGTCTTGCCCAAGGACACTTAGACATATAACACTGAGGAGCCGGGAATCGACCCTGTGATCTCTTGATCCCCAGACGAGTGCTCTACCTCCTGAGCTAATGTACTCCATCTAATATTCAGCACACCTTAAAGGGACGCTGAGTAATATTTGACCACTAGATGTGGCTGTATTGTGCAGTGTGGTGCAACAGAAAATGTGTTCTACCAAGCACAAGTATGAATACAAACTACAGAGACTCAAAGAGACCAAACCGCACCATTTTTCTTGCATTGCCTTTCACAAGGTTTTTGTTTTTTGGGGTACAGGAAGATTGTGTCAGCTACTTCTAAGTGAGACTCATGTTATGTTAAATAAATACAAATGTATTGATTTTATAAATTCAAGTCAAGTCATGTTTATTTGTGACGCCCTTAATCACAAGGAGTCTCAAAGGGCTGCACAGACCACAGATTATTGCACACCACAGACTATTATTCCACCATCCCCTGATCTAAAACCTACATGAAGGCAAGGAAAAACTCAAAAACCTCAACATGAGGAAAATGAAGAAACCATGAGAAGGGGCCAGGCTGCAACGGATGTTGGATTAACAAATAATACACAGATATTGTCAACATGAAAAATAGGTCCTTCATAAGCTATCGAATAGAAGTGTGTTTTAAACCTAGATTTAAACAGTTCCACTGAAGTTGCAGATTGAATCTCAGGGGGAAGAGCATTCCACAGCACCGGGGCCCGAATGGAGAACGCTCTCGAACCTGCGGATCTCTTCTTGGCTCTTGGGATCACTAGTAGACCAGCATTTTCAGAGCGAAGGCTCCAGACAGCCTGTGTTTTGTTATTATTTAAATCCATATTGTTTTTTGGTTTTATGAATAAAGTCCGTTTTTAAACAACATACACACTATCTCTTTGAGCAAAATTATCCTTTTTTTTAGGAGGGGAGGTGGTGGTAATTTTGAGTGCAACCCTTTAAATGCAAGAACTTCTGTCCTATAGGACATCGTCCTACATCTGTTGAAATATTCCACCGGTGCTGGAAGTTAAAGACGATGCCGGGTTATTTAAAAGCATTTTATTGCCGAACACTTCAAAGAAGTGACATGTGTTGAATGTCAGCTTCAAATGCGGCAGGGAAGAATTCATTTCGTCCTTGGAAATTACCGTCAGTGAGCCCGCCAGACAACATTCAGGGATATTTCTCGTCTTCTCTTTCGCAGTAACCACAGGATAGGAGATGGAAAAATTGACTTTCTGGCGGAAAGAAATAATTTAATTCTACGTTGAATTAACAATGAAAAAGATCCCCTATAGTGTTTTTGTGTTTTGTTTTTGTTTGTTTGTTTTTTCTCTCTTTTCTTTTCTCTTTTTCTTTCATTTTCCCTATCTCTCTCTCTAACTCCCTTTCTTTTGTTTTTATCTTTTTCTTCTTACCCTCGCTCTCATTTTCTCATTTTTTCTTTTTCTCTCTCTCTCTCTTTCTCTTTTTTCCTCTATTTCTCTTTTGCATTTTGCTTTTTTTCATTTTTTCCCTCTTTTTTCACTCCCTTTCTTTCTATCTCTCTTTCTCACGTTCACTGTTTCCCTCTCTCTCTGTCTTCTATTCTTCTCTCATTTTTTATCTTTCTTTCTGTCTTCATTTCTTTCTATTTCTTTTTCTGCCTCTTTCTTTCTCTTTTTCTCTCCTTTTTTGTCTATTGCACTCTCTCTCTTTCTCTCTCTTTCTCCCTCTCTGGCTCTTTCTCTCTGGCTCTACTTGTTCTCTCTTTTTTAATGTCTATCCCCTCTCTCTTTTGTTCTTTTTCCCTTTCTCTTAAACGTACTAGTCCAGCCCTCAAGGGATTTCCTTTCTAACATGTGGCCCCCAGGTAAAATGAGTTTAGACACCCCTGATCTAGAGCCTCCCAATGGTTGTAATGGGTCATTATGGGGAATAATTCAGCCAAAACAATCTGTACAACATGGTACTGTAAGTATAAATAGAGTATAAATGTGATCAAATTGAATGCTTATTCCTATGACATCTAGATCCCTCGCAGTCTAGTCATTACACAGTGGATTTGGGGTTTACATTATAATTATCACTATTGTTTTTGGTATCGTTATTATTACTAATGTTATTATCAGGGTTGGGTAGGGTTACTTTAACTTGATTACTTTCAATTACTTTTGGATTACTCCAATACCGAATATGCTAATAGAAGACAAAAGAAACTAAATATGAATAAAATGATGACTCACAACACGTGGTAAGCTTTCTCTCCTGGCTTTGATCTCTTTGATCTCCGGCAAAACTAACATAAAATGCGACAGAAACAAAATGAAAATAAATCCAAACAGTTTGCCAACATCATTTTTGCCGTTCCATGTATTCCGTTACTCCTCAAGCCTGCACAAAATTTAGTCATTTTATTCATATTTAGTTTCTTTTGTCTTTTATTAGCATATTTGGTATTGGAGTAATCCAAAAGTAATTGAAAGTAATCCAGTTAAAGTAACCCTACCCAACCCTGGTTATTATTGGGCCGGGCCGTGAGACTATAGTCCGTGGTACAGAAAAGGTTGCTGACCACTGCTCTACACTATATAACTTTACCCAAAGAGGTGAGTTAGTCCTTTTCTTGACTAACTTGACCATGTATTAGTAATATTTTATCGTCCATAATAAAAACAACTACGCTGACCCATCTACTCATGCCATCCGAGACGACATACATTGTGTCCATCCCAATATTGTGCGCTATCCAGCCGTTAGGGGGAAGGGGTGCGAGTTGCTCCAAGCAAAAAAAGGAGACAATGTCAAGCGAAAACTTGAGGCACGCTGGCTGACAATTTCTAAAGTGGCACGCATTGTGGCCCGAAGGCAGATGCTTGAATACCTTTGAAAAGACTCCCTCACACTGACACGATTGAAGTAGACAACAGCAAAACGCTGAAAGGAAAGCTTAGAGCGCGCGCTGCCAAGCTGATCAGCATTCCTAATGCTCCCACTTGGAATTCATGTACATCTGCAGTAGGAGGGCTCACCATGTCCACTCGCAATCTCGGCCCTCCGATGCAACTACTGGTAACCCTCGGCCGCTCCGCCCGCCATCCGCCCAGAGTAAACCAAAAGAAAATCTGACTGAGTTCGACTTTGATCACCTTGTGTTCTAATTTGGTGAGCAGATGAGTCGCCGTGAATGTAAATGTATTTGTTGGCACCTGTTGTGCGATAATAAAAACGTGTGTTATCGTTTTAAGTCAAAGTCTGGTGAGCATAATTATATATATATATATATATATATATATATATATATATATATATATATATATATATATATATATATATATATATATATATATATCACAGCCATATCCCCCTAGTGGGAGGTGGCTAGAGTCATTTCTGACTCTTTTTTTGGGAGATTGATTCAGAGGAGGGGATTCCCAGCCCCCTCGCTCAACGCAACTGAGGTGTTGGGAGTCATTAGGTAACCAAACCCCCCAATTCCAACCCCTAATGCTGAACACCAAGCAGGGAGGCAACATGTACCAATGTTTTAAGTCTTAGATATGACTCGGCCGAGGCTTGAACCACAAACTCCCAGTCTCGGGGCGGGCTCCATACCCCCAAGGCCACCGAGCTGGTGGTGAGCATAATAATTCCCCCGAAAAATGACTAAAGTAGTCGTGAGGGAATTTCCAGTTCTTTTTAGAAAATCGGCTCTTTTGGTCCCCAAACGGCTCTCCAGATTGTTTTTGTTGCTTTGATCCATATAGTGTCAATTATTCTGTAACATTATGGAAATGACTTAAGAGGAGGGGAAATAAAGCAAAAAAGACAACATTGAAAATAGGACACAAAGAAAAAAAAAAGAGGAAAAAAAAGAACAAAGTAAGAAAGACGTAAAAAGCTAGCAAGAAAGAAACCAAAGAAAACTGAAAAAATGAAAAAGAGAAATTGAAAAAAAGCAAGGAAAAAAAGAGGGTTTTAGGGGTCTCAAAAAAGGATAGTGAAACTTTGTAACACAATGCTTCTCTGCAATCGTAGGGAGGCAAGCTCTTGAGCGGGCTTGGAATGTGGGAAGGCAAGCTCTCGAGCGGGCTTCCCGGCACTAAAGTGAAGGCCTTGTTTAATAGTTAGCAGGCCCCAAAAGGATACAAATGTTGCTAGAATACAAACAGCACCTGGATATAATCTTTGCCTTCGTTAAGCCACTTTTGAAGATAACATCATTCAAAGGCACATTTAAACTATTATCAATGTTTTCAATTACACTGGCTTTCATTTATCCTTTGTGAAACATGAGTAATGCTTTAGCAACACACTTGTTTGTTGTGAAATTGTTTTCAGTTTGTTTCATGTGCATGTGCAATGGTGGTCTAGGCACAAAACGAGCAGCACAATGTCCATTGAACTCAGGCAAAAAGAAGTCAGAAAATGAGTTTATTCCTTACATTTTATGACATTGTCATTTCTTTAATTTTTAACATGCTGTGCGTTTTTATTCACCTCGAAAGTATTTTTTCTTAATAAAACTTAAAAGGAGAACGCTACAACTGTAATAGACAGATTTCCATCGACAGAAATCAGAGACATTTAACTTCGTTCCATAAATGAAATGAATGTTTCTACTGTGTAAATTTGATTCTTTGAGCTCTCTTATATAGATTGGTGTTTTGACTGGTTAATGAAATATTGTGTGAAGTAAATAGTCTTGTTTAAAAAAAACAATAAAACACACCTTTTAGGTCTTTTACAGCTTGAAAACCTTGAAAATGTTCGAATTTTTGTGTTTTCAAGACTGGAAAAGTGCTTGAATTTTGGGTGAAGTGCTGGATTTTTGTGTGACTGATATGAAAATAGATTTAGTCTGATTCTGAAATCCTATCGGTCCGCATAAAAGTAAATTTTTTTCGACTAATAATAGGTTTATCAATCGAGTACAGGACTTGTCATTATGGGTTTCAACAAACTTTATTGACACAAACACACTACATCACACTCCAACAAGGTGGCCCAATTTAGACATTACAAACATTGCTTATTCGAATATCATTACTAATGTTTCAATAAAAAAAATAATTGTGGTAGGATAACAAGGTTACCATGACAAATGAACAAGTACTGAAATAGAGGAAAACAGAATTATTAAAACAATATTAACCAACATTATTACTCGGATCCCTGCTCTAGTTGACATTGCTATTGTGATAGAAATATTTCTATTGATATTGGGGCGGCAGAAGCTCAGGAGGTAAAGCGCTCGTCTCGGAATCAAGAGCTCGCAGGTTCAATTCCCGGATCCTCCGTGTTATATGTCGAAGTGTCATTGGGCAAGCCACTGAATCCCTAATGCCCTTGATAGGCAGGTAGTTGCCTTGCATGGCTGACGCTGCTATGGGCATGTGAGTGTATGTGAAGGTCTTCATTGACTTGAAATACATAAATCCAGACCATATCTTTATACTGTTAAATCAAACATTATTATTGCCTAAAACCTTTGTGCTGTGTTTATAAACTAAATCAAGAGGGGTTCAAATATTCAATAATCACAAAATTTCCAAGCTAAAGGTACCGGTATTGGATCTGTATCGATTGATACTTCATTCTTTTTACTTAGATCAGATCAATATCAAAATTCACAGTATTGCCCAACCCTTCTCAGGACCAGAACGGAAACAGGACCTAATTGTGTAACGTACCACAAGTTTTATTGAAGGAAAGAGGAAGGGCTGCGCCCACGATCCGGTGTTTGCTGGACGCGGGAACTAGGTCGCTCTCGTACTCTGATTGTGATCCGAACACGGAAGGAGATCTTCCGTAGAGATCGATGGCGGTGTTATTGACGGAAAAACTGGTCGGTAGCCGGGACTGGGGGAGCAAGGCGTGGTCGGGGTTGGAAACGAGTTGTAAGCCAGAACGTGAGAGTAGACATAGTCAGGGACAAAAATAATTCGTAAGCCGGGACGGGAGAGCAGACGTGGTCAGGATCAGGTCGTGGCCGGAGACAGACAGAAGCAAAAACGGGACAGGTGGGAGTCAGGGTCGAAAAAGGCTTGCCTAGTATACACTGAGGTTCGCAGACGGACTGACAAAAGGGGACTGACAGGACTGGGTCCAAATAGTAACAGGGAGCCAATCAAAACCTGCTGCGGTTGGCGCCAAATGAGCGGGCATAGGTAAGTCACATCAGTAATCATGACAACCCTACCCAACACACTCATGGTCAGCCCAGCAAATGTGAGTGAACCCCAAAGTGTTTTAGCCAGCAGGCACATATCATTGAATTCTCAATTCCCGATCTCACAATGAAACAATTTCATTTCCCTTAAAAACATGCCGCTACCGCTTTCTTTAAGCCCGCGGCTGTGTCAAGCATATCTTCAGAGGGCTTCTTCTTATCACGTTTGCTCACAGCTCTAATACATATCAGTGTTTATTAATAGTCTGCCATTTTCTTTTTGTTTACGGCTATTTTTTTTTATTATCTGCTAAAAAAAGACTTGAGCACGCATGAGTCCAAGGAGGGAAGGAGATCAAGGCTTTGCATTTACTGTTTGCTAAGACATAATGCCCACAACAAGCCAGCATCTTTGTGTGGGCCGGATTTAGTTCAGTGCCACTTAAAAATAGATATATATAGAGCTTTAGTGAACCTGAATTGCCGTCCTGTTAAGACACCAGACGTGTTGTTGGTGCCATCGCCATTCGGGCCACAAAAGTTGCGATTTTCCCAAATATTTTTCCACCACAGCAGTATAATGCGGTGCAAAGTTCCTAAATCTGTTGGCACGTATTAAAGTCGTGGCTGTGAATCTGCATATTGCCGCTTACCGTCGACTTTTGCTACACGCGGCGAGTCTAAATCAAGAAGCACTGACACAAAAGCAGGAACAATGCTCAAGTGAAACAATACGAGCGTCGTGGCGCAGGTTTTGTCGACGGGGATACTTTTGGTGCCAAGTGGAGGTTTGCTTTTGTTGGAACACTTTGGCCTCATTTGGGAGCTAGCGAATTTGGAAATCAAATGTTGCACTGTAGGAAAAATGTAACTTAGTCTCTACCGCGTGTTGAAAAATCCAAAGTACATTTATTAGAGGAAGCTGTTTCAATTTGTGTGGCAGAGCAAATATGCATTTTAGCTGAGGATGCTTGATAATTATAAAACCAATATTTATTGAACTAATACTGAAAAACATACCACCAAAATAAGCGATCAGTCATTTTATCGGTGCTGTAAAATATTGTTCTGATTTTAAACACATAAAAAACTCTCACAAAATAATCACATTTTTATATTTGTTTTTTTAAATGCATATAAAGTAAATAACATTCAAATTATTCCTTGATTGGAAAAAAAACTTCTTTTTGTGAAAGTTTTTAATATTTCAATATATATATTTTCTTTAATAAAATTATAAAAATGCCATAAATAAGGTTTTTTTATTTGATTTATTAATTTAATTTGACTATTTGTACTTAGATCACAAAAACCCTACTTAACGTGATTAAAAATCAGGTAATTTTGCAAAATTTATATATTGTGTTTTAATCTTACTAGAATAAAATTTAACACCTATCTATCTATCTATCTATCTATCTATCTATCTATCTATCTATTTATCTATCTATCTATCTATCTATCTATCTATCTATCTATCTATCTATCTATCTATCTATCTATCTATCTATCTATCTATCTATCTATCTATCTATCTATCTATCTATCTATCTATCTATCTATCTATCTATCTATCTATCTATCTATCTATCTATCTATCTATCTATCTATCTATCTATCTATCTAGCTATCTATCTATCTAGCTATCTATCTAGCTATCTATTTATCTAGCTATCTATCTAGCTATTTAGCTATCCATCTAGCTATCTATCTAGCTATTTAGCTATCCATCTAGCTATCTAGATATCTAGCTATCTAGAAAGCTTGCTATCTAGAAAGCTTGCTATCTAGCTATCTAGCTATTTAGCTATTTATCTAGCATTCCTTCCATATTTAACTCTGATGTTGCTATAATTGGGCATTGCTACATCCATCATATATGCTGTCTTTTGATGTTAGTCCACCACGACTATGTCAGGTAGGTTGACCATAAATGAATAAATGAATGAATGAATGAACATGACAGAAGCAAAAACAAAACAACAAATCTAAAAAAAAATCATCACCATCGAATCACTCTGGATCACTTTTTCTCTGTGAACTTTGGGGGTGCAACTCATCTGCACCCTTGGACCTCCATTCCATATTCACTAGAGAGGTTCTTGTGCAATATGCCCAATACCTGGTTAGGCCTTTCCCAATATGCCTTGCCTACCAACATCTTGGACCTTGCTATGTTGTGTTCAACCGTCTCAGAGTTTCTCCAGACAGCCTGCTCTTGGGTTCCTGTTTGAAGTGTAGCCCCTGCCCTCTATTGCTCTAGTGTTCAAGGTATGTTCATTTGGAACCATGAGCAGTGCCTCTGTGTTGACTTTCAGTTCATCTTTTTCCAGGCACTGGTATGTTTTCTCGATATCAGCTACTCTCTCAATTTGTTTGTCGGTGGTGCATCCTATGCAAGGGCTTATTCTTACATGTTACCCTTTCCAGTTCCTGGTCCTTACTGGCCTTTTGTTGCCTGAGGCATTCATGCAAGTGTTTGCCATTAGGGGCTATCTTGATGTATCCCTGGAGGTTCACCATTTCCTCCTGAATAGTTATGATACTTACAAATCCTCAACCCACCTCCTTTCTCTTTGTGTATAATCTTCAGGTGCATGGGAAGTATATTCCTAGTATTTACACCTTTGACTTGTATCTCTCCCATTGGCCGGAATATCATGCCGAAAAGGTATCGAATCACTGGCAGGACAAAGTGTTTAAATGATTGGATTTTATTTTTGCCTTACTCTTTGCTGGCGTTTGGTTGCGGCTGACTTTCGAGCTGCAGCATCACAGTTTCCTAAATAGGAGTCCTGGGTATTTGTAGCCATCCTGCACATTTGTAATGTTTTCTTCAGCTAGGTAAACCGCTTCAGTTTTGTCTTCTGAATCCAATCCAGAGACAACTACAACTGTTCTTCCCTTGTCTCTGCTCTTTGCATTGATTTTGCCCAAATATCTTTTTGCAGCATTCTTTGATGTTACCTGCCGGTTCTCTCTCTCTCTCGTTTGCACCTCAGCTATACAATAAAAGTCTTATTTTAATGAATCTTTGGTCTACAGATTTCATTTTTCCCAAAATGAAATCTCAAATCTAGTTTTTTTCAGTCATGTAATTTGTCATCATTACCTGACCTTATTTGTGTAAATGACATCACCTGACCTTATTCTTGTAAACGGTGCCCTTGAAACCTTTGAGTCAGTCTTCAAGAGTTTGCTGAGGTCCTATGGCGTGTTTGCTTGCAGCCTTTGTTGCCGACAACCCCCCAAGGTGCGTCTTGCATTCACCCTGAAACCTTGGAGGACACTTGCAGCGCTCTCTCTCTTTTTTGAGCCGAGAGATCCCCAAGAGACATCCAAAGACTGTGACAGCTTGTCTCTACTTCATTATTTGGCCATCTATTCACTACACCGACCCAGTCTTGTTCAGGACCTTCAAATGGAAGAGTTGAAAATAGGATAACTTCACATTGAAGCTCTCAGTATTGCAACCGTAAATTAATGTTCCTAAAATTGTATTTCAAAATAAATAAGAAGCCTAAATTTCTCGTTGAAAACAATGTCAGTATTGTCTTTTCAATTATCACTCAAGTCAAAACTCAAAGAACAATCACAATGATTCTGTCCATATTTCGAAAAATGTAATGCAGCGTGTTTGAGCTTCTCCATTAAAGGAAAGATTAAAAAACGAGAAGAAGCCTTCGCCACAGAGGCGCAGAGCACTTTCCCCGTCTGAGTGATCACTCAACATCTCGATTACGTAACTCAAAATTGATATAATGATGTTAACTCGAGCAGCAAAATTGAATTCTTGTTATCATCATTAAGTAATTGGAGTGGGCCATTAAAAAAAACAATGAAGAAATGGCTTTGGCGGGAATTTGCGGCTCTAAATGAATTAGACGCGCTCTTTTTTTTCTATTGCAAGTTTTTGTGGCTGCGCACAATAGCAGGGATTTGAATAAAATCAACGCTGGCCTAATCATATTCTGACTGCGACAAGTCAGCGTGCTTGTTCGTTCCATTGTCAGTCTACTGCAGCATATTTGCAACATGTGTGTGAATCTGCATCGAGCTTCCTAATAAGACCTGTCGCACGTTGAGCCGGTCTATCTGCTCGGAGCGTCATTCTCACGATAATCTCTGGGACACATTACAATTTGAAAGGAGCGCCCCTTCTCTTCTCACTCTCCCCCCCTTCCACCAGGCTGTCAAACTTTATGCTAGGAAACCGTAACATTTATGACAATAGACTGTGTACAAGCAAATGATAGAGGATGATCTCCTTGATGTGGTCAAAATTGCTGCCTCGACACTTTTGTGTCATGAAAAGCTGTTACCAGGAAAACGATTGTATTCTCATTAATCTCCTTCCTTGGTTGTATACTGCCTAAAAGGGATATTCCATACTACATTTTCTTCAGACTATGCGCAAATCTTGAGCGTACATTGACACTGACAACACTTACAAAAAGCACTAATAAACACTTATTCCTTTTGGGCAAAAGCGACTGATGTTTAAAACAAAATATTTGTATTTCTTGACAAAATATTTTTCTTGATTTTACATTTTTCTAACGGCAATTGAATATTGTTTTTGATTTAATTGCTAAATAGCCTGTTGGCAGCTGGTACTTGTATTAGCTACCATTGCAAGTACCTATACTCTACGTTAAAAAGGCATGTATCAGCACAATTACTGACACCTGGTATCGGTACTTCCATCCGTCCATCCATCATCTGCACCGCTTATCCTCAGTAGGGTCGCGGGAGTGCTGGAGCCCATCCTAGCTCTCTTCGGGCAGTGGGCAGGGGACATCCTGAACTGGTCGCCAGCCAGTCGCAGGGCAACTAAAGACAGACGCCTCACTCACTCATTCATACCTAGGGACAATTTGAACCGGCCAATTAACCTGAATTGCATGTTTTTGGAATGTGGGAGGAAACCGGAGTGCCCGGAGGAAACCCACGCAAGCACGGGGAGAACATGCAATCTCCAAACAGAAAGGTTCAATCTCATGACCTCAGAACTGTGCTGCCCCGGTACTGGTACATGTCTGTCCCTAATTAAAGTGGATGTGTTTTTTCTAAGAGGACACTGATAAGTTTATAGTTTGGTTGACACTCAAAATAAGGAGCGAGGCTATGCATTCTAAAGATGCAAGGAGAACAGGAGAGGACTGTACAAAAAAACATCACAATGCCAAATTCCAAATCTGTTCTAAAAGCCCTCTCCTGAGCTTTTGTTTTGATGAAATTTCCTATGTTACAAAAAGCATATCTGCCTTAAAGACTGTGTGAATTAAAGAACAGCAAGATTAATGGTCAATAGTAAAACAAATATAAACTGCATAATAATCAAATATACAATCCAAGGTGTCCAATAATAAAAACAGAATAAAATTATCCGACACATATTGAAATATACATCTAAATAATTCTATCTAAATCATTTTTGTCCAACTTCAAAGCCTGACAGTGATAAAAAGGATTTTTCCAACCCAATGTTGCCTTAGAGATGAGTTTTTTTTTTCAAATAGAATGGAAGTAAAAAAAAAATCTTACCGTTGTGCAAAAGTAGAACAAGTATAGTTTTGTAAAAAAAAAGTAGTATTTGTTGTACTTTCAAAAGTATACAGTTCTGCCCATTCTTTTTTTTTAAATCTAATTTTTCCATTTGTTTAGAGTATTCTTAGGGCTTTTTATTAATATTTTCACCACCCTTAACAAGTGGGCATATGTATCTTGCCTTTTGTATTGAAAAAATGGGTATTCATATATTATTTACCGACTTATTTGGGAATTTTGTTTCTGCTTAATGTTATTGATCTACTTTTTGTTGCGCTATTGTTACCATGCACTATTCTTAATTGCACTATTAAAACGAAAGAAAATTGCACTTACAACTTAGGCCAGTCTCCAAGCACTACTTTGTAAATATTTTTGCTTATTTATCATGAGGTTATTATATCTCAATTTTCATTTTGAGGTCTTTATTACATGTTTATCTTGAAGTACCATGTCTCGTCTGGTTGCAAATAATGTTCACTACGTTGTTATCAATAAAGACTACGGTATTCTGTTCTATTCTATTCTATTCTATTCTATTCTATTCTATTCTATTCTATTTGTACTTTATTGTCTTATATTGTAATCTATTCTATTCCATTCTATCCGTTTCTAGTCTATGCGTTTCTATTCTATTTGTTTCTATTCTATTCATATTCGTTTCTATTCTATTTGTTTCTATTATATTCCAATCTATTCATTTCTATTTGTTTCTATTCTATTCTATATTCAAAGATAAATTATTCAATTCAGTTGTTCATTCATTCATAACACGTCTGGTAGTCCTGATTCAATGCAGTCATAGAATGTATTGATGAGTCTAATCATAAAAATCGAATTGGAAATTGATCTTGAATCACAATGCAAAAAAATTAAATCACTAACCACGTTCCTAGCAATTAAATGTATAAAAACATGCCAGTACAAAGTAACCGTGACTTTAAATGTATTTATTTATAACAGGCAGTCGAATGGACGAAGTTTCAGACGTGGAGTCGGAGCCCGACCTCCCCCTCAAGAGG
The DNA here is from genome assembly GCF_059441175.1 of Urocampus carinirostris. Classification (NCBI taxonomy): domain Eukaryota; kingdom Metazoa; phylum Chordata; class Actinopteri; order Syngnathiformes; family Syngnathidae; genus Urocampus; species Urocampus carinirostris. Next base: position 19,831,670 of record NC_142351.1, on the reverse strand, counting down.
AAGCAGCGCAGGAGTCGCACCACCTTCACGGCTGAGCAGCTGGAAGAACTGGAGAAGGCCTTCGAAAGAACACACTACCCCGACATTTACACCAGAGAAGAGTTGGCACAGATGACTAAACTCACGGAGGCCAGAGTGCAGGTAGTAAACACACACAAACACAAAAAACGGGATTTCTATCAGACCAGCTGTGACGTGTGCAGACATTTCCAGGGGCTGAAAAAGTAAAAAACATTTGTTTTAACATCAGATTTTACTACCATATTTTCCAGACTATAAGGCACACCTAAAAACCTAAATTTTGCCAGATTTTTGATAGTACGCCTGATGTACACCGCAGAATGTGGTGGATAAGATTGGAAGTATAAGCAGGGTTGGGTAGGGTTACTTTAACTGGATTACTTTCAATTACTTTTGGATTACTCCAATACCAAATATCCTAATAAAAGACAAAAGAAACTCATCTCTCATCTCATTAGCTACACCGCTTATCCTCAGTAGGGTCGCGGGGGTGCTGGAGCCCATCCCAGCAATCATCGGGCAGTGGGCAGGGGACACCCTGAACCGGTTGCCAGCCAATCACAGGGCACACAGGGACAGACAACTCACTCGCTCATTCACACCTAGGGACAATTTGGACCGGCCAATTCACCTGAAATGCATGTTTTTGGAATGTGGGAGGAAACCGGAGTGCCCGGAGGAAACCCACGCAAGCACGGGGAGAACATACAAACTCCGCACAGGAAGTCTGGAGCTGGATTTGAACCCACGCAGGAGGTTCCCAAGACATGAACTGTGCCGCACATGCGCTAACCACTTCGCCGCCGTGCTGCCACAAAAGAAACTAAATATGAATAAAATTATGACTCACAACACGTGGTACGCTTTCTCTCCTGGCTTTGATGTCTTTAATCTCCGGCAAAACTAACATAAATTGCGACAGAAACAAAATGAAAATAAATCCAAACAGCTTGCCAACATCATTTTTGCCGTTCCATGTATTCCGTTACTCCCCAAGCCTGCACAAAATTTAGTAATTTTATTCATATTTAGTTTCTTTTGTCTTTTATTAGCATATTTGGTATTGGAGTAATCCAAAAGTAATTGAAAGTAATCCAGTTAAAGTAACCCTACCCAACCCTGATTATAAGTGTGCGTTACTACATGAGTTTTCACAGTGTACTATTGTATTTGTTTAAAACCCAGTGAGTAATCTTTGAACACTAGATGGCACTGTATTGTCTTCTGTGAACAAAAAACAGTGCCAAGAACACAGCAGAGCAGCAAGATGCCAGAAAAACATGGCGGCAACTTCTAGGCAGGGATTCCACTGTGTAAAAGGACAACAAATTTCTCGACCTAGGATGTTTTAATAAAGAATAATATTGGTATGTTGAAATATAGTTCATGTATTTTTGTTTTTATTTACTGAATGAAACTTTTTTTGTACCACTAGGAGGCAATGAATACTACACACTCTCCTTTTAATATTTGCTCTATCCATTAACAACGCTGACCATTATCAAATCATTCTATGCGTACAATTAGACCAACCATGGTAGAGATAGAAAAAGGTATTAGAGCTGATCTCATTATCACACTAATTTTACTCACAGTGCCAGAAACAACGATTTTCATAATGCATCTTCTTCTGCATTCTGACACGTTACGAAGTCTCTCCACTTATTCACCAACGAAGGTTAAAGACCTTATCAACAAAAATACTAAACATGCTCTTTTACGTACGTATAGATGTTAAAAGGCAACGTTATTCACGCACAGGTAAAGAAATGGAGAGACAGAATGCAGAACCACATGGACTATAACATCAGTTTTTCTGGCACCGAGTAAAAATAGCTTGATGATGAGATAAAATCGAACGCCTTTTTGTGTTTCTTCTGAATCACTGGTGGTTTAGTAATGATTGTCAGTGCTTTCATTGCTGCAAGCTTGGTTCGAAACCTGTTGCATACTGGGTTTTGGTCTGTGACACATATCGACTGATCAATCATTACACGCAACCCTCAAAATTGTATTTTTGGGGGGTGCACCTTAAAATCCGGTGCAACTTACAGTGTGGAAAATAAGATAGTTTGAATTCAGTAGGTGTATAAGTTTTGTCCTTGTTAACGTTAACTTTCAGCTGTAATGGTTTAAAAATGATAGCATGGTGCAATTTTGAGCATGAGCGCCATTAATCCAACCACGGAAAACTCAAGTGTTTACCCTTTTTTTCCCCGTCATTTTATTTCTTTTGTCAGAGCAAAATACAGTGGTACCTGATTTACGAATTGAATTGGTTCCAGCAGTGACATTGTATCATGAAACTGTTGTAAATCAAAACACGTTTTCCCATTGAAATGAATTGAAAATGGATTAATCTGTTCCAAAGTCATCAAATGCAACCCAACCCCTATCAAGCCAACTGCAAGTGCTCTGTGGGTACACTAATGTTCATAAATATACCGCAGAGTAATAATTAAAAAAAATGGGGCTAAAGAAATGCAAAAGATGAAGTTACTGTACAGTACAAAGCTTTATTTAGCAAAAACAAAAACGAAACAAGAAAAAAACTACAACAACCAAATTAAAATGATAAAAAGTCAGTTAAAGGGATTATAAAAGACCTTTTTTTTTAAATTTGGCACAGAACGTGTAATGTTTCTCCCCACAATCATACAGATAGGTTACAAAATATTCCATGCAGCATGGATCTTGAGAAATTATTTTCAAAGTAGACAGTTTGACCTCATATCCCCTAGAGCTGCAAAGTCACCGGATGACATCGAGAAGCAAAACAAACGGAAAATCCCATTGAAAAACAGACAGCGATTGTAGTAATCAGCGAATGCATAGTGCTTATCTCCTCTTGGAGTAATTGGAACTTTGCTTACCGTGTTACTGGGGGACCTCTGACTGTTTTGTCCGAGTTGATCATCAAAGGGTACGTTTATCTTCTCTGTTCCTTTATCTTCTTGGCTCATACCTCACTGTGAATGTGTAAAACTGGAGTGTCATGCCCAATTTCGTTGTCACAATATGTTAACCCATTTTGTAACAATGACAATAAAGGTATATTCTATTCTATTCTATTTACCAGTCGTTGTGTACAGCTTGCGTTCCTTTTTTGACTTTGCCTCATTTTAGGTAGGTGATTGGGATTTTTACTCTCGGGCCATTCGTCGCTTGTCTTGCAATATATATAATATGTCCAGATGGCTCACTGTTAGTTAGCGGGCTCCCGAAGGCTTCCAATTTTTTTTCGTTTCTATTAGCCTTGTTAGAGTTGGCTAGCTGGCCAGCCTGCCGTGCTCATTGTGTTTTCTCTCAGCTGGGTTCATGTTCTTTGCCTTGGTAAGGTTTTGCTGTTGGCTTGTGGTTATCCTGGCTGCTTACTGCATGATTTCGTTTAGCCGGCCTTCTGGTTTTTTTTCGTCGATCGGTCCAGGTTCATCCTTTATAGCAGCCGGCTAGCCTGTCGTGTCCCAGGTTAAGCCCATGTTACCTCTCTGTGTGTTATTTTTGTCAGTTCGTCCCATTTTGGCTGCTCGCAATTTGTTTAACCATTGCTGCACCCAACTGTGACACAACGCCTACTCATTCCCCACAAAAACTACCAAAACTTGCCCCAAAACACTCAAAACCTTTCAACTAGTTAACATGTAAACCAATAGGGTGACTGGCTTGACAGGGTGTTGGTGTGATTCACATGACCTCAGAGCTCGGGAAGTCAAAGACAAGACAGTCTTAAAATCATTAGCTCGGAAAAAAATTGGATTAAACAAATGACATCTATATAGATATTATACCAAAAAAACATCTACTGTTTTCTCTCACTTTTGTATGTTCTAGAATTTGGGAATCCCTTTAAATGTCTTGGCACGCTTTTTAACTCACTGTGCCGGTTCAGTTGCTGTACGCTTATAATAGAGATCCAGGGATTGTTTCTCTCTAGATCTCAGAACGTATTTTAAAATGTTTCAGACAGTTTTCCCCAAACATCTCCATTGACTGTCTGCTTTTGGCTTTATCAGGATGTCTTCTTGTGATAAAAGCCTGCAGGTTTCCCCCAGCAGGCGAACGCTTCCTTGATTTCAGCCCTCGATAATGTGATCGTGTCCCCGGCGAGCTCTTTTTTGCGTATCCAAATCTTAAGAAGCTTTTCCATATTTATATTTATTGCAGTCCCACTTTCATATTTTGCGCCCTGCCTCTCTTTTCCTCTCCTATTTTTGCAGAACCCATTGCTGGAAATCAAACACTGTACTGTGCTGTAACTATAGCCGTTAACAATGTGCAATAACGGAAATGAACTGAGCCCTGGTGGCTGCAAACGAATGAATTACCAGACTAAATCATTAAGCAATTGAAGTTTAAATAAGAAGCTCAGGTTTCAGGAGGGAAAACAACCAGTGTTAAGAGTAACCGTTTAACATTGCCTCAGTAGACATATGGTCCTAAGCAGTGTTCCCTCTAAGCTGCGCGCGTGCGCAGTTGCGCACTGCTTGCACATTCTCAGCGCACAAGAAAATCTAGCCAGCGCACAAAAATGAGGGCTCAAAATTACTAATCAAGAAGCGACTCAAGTCAAGGTTACAGTGCATGAAGGTAAAAATACACGGGTTCCCCTGACGTTGTGTCCTAAATGCAGTATTTTGAAGTCAATGTCGAACGAAGTTGAAAAGTAAAGTTTGTAGAGTTTGTCAAGAACCGGCTTCTTTGGGTCGGCTCACTAAAATGAACCGGCTCTTTTGGGTCCTAAACGGCTCTTCAGGTTGTTTTTGCTGCTTTAATCCCAACATGACCAAATATTATGTAAAATTATGCACAAAATGACTTAAAGGAAGGGGGGAATAGAACAAAAAAGAAAAAAATACCAAAATGAAAACGTAGTGAAAAGCTGAGAAAAAAAGAAACAAAAGGAAGAGAAAAAAAGAAGGAAACATTTAGAAAAAAGCCAGAAAAAAAGAAAAGAAAGAAATGTAGGAAAAAAGTAAATAGAGAACAAAAAGAACAAAGTAACAGCTCGGAAAAAAATAAACACAATGAGATTTTTTTTTAAATGAATTTAAAAAAAAGTAGAAAAAAAACACGGAAAAAGGAAGAAAAAGTTTGAGTTGCATTCAAATAATTTCCAATTATATCAAGTGAATCTTGTTGCCAACATTGTACTTCCACTAAAAAATGTGATCAAGTACAGTTCTGTATCTTACAACTGACTAAATAAGCCCCCCAAAATGTTAATGTTATGCGACAAAATATATCAGGAAATAAAAAGAAATGGATATCTTGTGAAAGAATTGTAAGAACAAACGACGTTTGAAGGCCGTACAACCTTTGCAATAGTACATGAGTCAATTCATTCAAAAGATAAAAATAATTTTGCATTGCCGGAAACTCAGCAAAATGTCAAGTTTTGGACATGTTTGATAATTAATCTTGCCACACTTAGGATTATGGTTGCTCACTGTTGTTTCAAGCGTTGCTCACCGACTTTGTGTGAACGCTCAGACCCGTGGAAAATTAGAGGGAAGATTGGTCCTAAGGCCAGGACTATATGTTTACTGAGGTAGTGTTAAACGTTTACTCTTTAAGTGTCGAATTGACTCTCTTACGAAGTATACTTAAAGAGAGTTTTAAATTAACACAAAGAGTAAACCTTTGACACTACCTTCGTGAACATACGGTCTTTATTTATAAATGTTAAATTTAAACTGGTTATTTTACTGTGAAGCAAAATTATAATGCCATCAGGGAAAAGGCTGTTTTGCAGGGTAAACAGCACATTATCCTAAATTTTCCAGTTTCTTTTACATTGATCTTATATTATATGTTGCAGGTATGGTTCAGCAATCGCAGGGCCAGATGGCGAAAACAAGCGGGGGCCAATCAGCTGACAGCTTTCAACCATTTGTTGCCGAGCGGATTTCCTCCGACGGGGATGCCTACGCTTCCTACGTACCAGCTAGCCGACTCAAGCTACTCAAGCAATATTTTGTCCCAAGGTAACACTGCACATTTTTATTCTTTACGAATGTCAGCGTGATACAGATAACGATCATACTCCAATCTGTATCGTTGAAAACGTAGTAATTTAATACTGTTCCACTAGAGGGCAGAAGAGGAGTCGATTGTCCGTGCGTGTACCGTAAAGTCTGGACTGCAGAGCGCACCTGATCAAAAGTCGGAGGCTCAATTTTGTGAACAAAATTGGTTTTGCCAGCACACATGATACAGTTTTTAGCATCGTCGTTTTTCAGATCTGTTCCGAGTTGTTTACGTCATTTGATTTCGGATCAAGATGGCGATTACAGCGACGGGGACGAGATATACTACTGCGCGGAAAGAAAGTACGAATGAAGGTTCCGTCGCGTAAAATGTGAATCCTATAGAGAGTGAGAGTTGTTACCAGTAGTGATCAGCTTTTCTTTGGCTCTTGTGAGTTTCATCAGAGTCTGATTTAATTGATGAATTTCTTTTCAAAGTTACTAGCTGTCGCCACGCATAATGGACCCATTGACTTTTGCACCTGCCCAGCTGTTTGACTGACAGCATACACGAGCCTATGACAGTCGCGCACACAGACAGTCAAGCCCACTCAAACACCCCCCGTACACACACACACTCACACACTCACACACACTCACACGCTCACACACACACACAGCCCTCACCTGCCTCCGTAATAGCATTTGCTGTGTGTTGTCTGCTACAGAACACTAAACACTCCGAAAATCCGTTAAGTATCAAAACCGAAAGGGATTACTGTATATGAATGATGTTGGAAAAAATATCAACTAGTTTTTTCTCTAGAAGGGCATCATAAATGTTTTCAGACATCACCTTGGTGTTTTGTATTTAGAGCGCATGCATTGTGGTAAAGAACATATCGCCACACGGTGTTTAAAGCCCCCTTGTTCAAAATGTAGCAAAAAGTAGCATTTGTACTCCAGAATTTACGGTAAATATCACCGTCAATATGTGATTATTGGGTAGCGTTGTTTTTCACATCCGGTGTAATTTCTTTCTGTGAATATTGTGACGGATTCATGCAGATATCGGCAGTACGGTGCACCGCCCCCAACCGCTGCCGCCCTCTACTATGCACCAGAACGGGCTGTCTGCCACCGACAGCAGTTCTACGTACGGCCTAGGTAGCAACCGCCACGGCTTTACCGGCTATTCTGACGCCTTCATGGCTTCCGCGCCCAGCAGCCACGTCAACCCCGTCAGCACCGGCCTGTCCCCTCAAGTAAGTCCTACGTGTTTGCTCTTGGGCTTGTTGTGAAAAATCCTGCCTTTTGTTTCCTTCAATATGTTTACGGTGATGTTAAAGGGACAGTGCGTCGTATTTGAAATGAAATGATCTGCATTTATATAGCGCTTTTCAAGTCAAGACTTCCCAAAGCGCTTTACAGTTTGCTTCACATTTCCCAATAGCGGCCGTGCAGCCATGTAAGGCGCTAACCTGCTTATTGGGGATATTAGGGATTCAGTGTCTTGCCCAAGGACACTTCAACATGTATGCCAGGAATCGAACCTGCGATCTCTTGATCCCAAGACGAGCACTCTCCCTTCTGAGCTAATGCCGCCCCATTTAGCGCACATGTGTCAAACTCAATGCCTGCGAGGCAAATGTGGCCCGCCACATCGTTACATTTGGCCTGGGAGACAATTCTGAGAGAAGCACAAGAGAAAAATGAGCCACAATGACGGTTTTAAATAGTTCCTCTGGATGTCAAAAAGTGCCCACAGCAGCTGTATTTACTGATGACCATTAATCAACCAGAGAACATTGACGAAACCCATTCAATTGTTATTTTAATTGAAATAAAATTCACGTATACGCTGTTTATCTTCAGTATCCTCAGTAGGGTCGCAGGGTGCTGAAGCCCATCCCAACTATCTTCGGGCGGTGGGCAGGGGGATAGCCTGAACTGGTTGCCAGCCCATCGCAGGAAACACAGGGACATATAAATCACTCGCTGATTCACACCTAGGGGCAATTTAGACCAATACAATAACCTGACATGAATGTTTTTGGAAAGTGGTAGGGAACCGGAGTGCCCAGAGAAAACCCACGCAAGGATGGGGAGAACATGCAAACACCCAGGCTGGTAGCTGGATTTGTTCCTACGACCGGAACGATGCCGCTGAATATTCAAATGCCGTGCCGCCGTTTTATCTTATTATCAGACTATTTTTACTCCCAGTGCCAGAAACAATACATTTCCATAGGTTAAACAGTCTCTCCACTTCCTTACTGTCAATAACCTCTCATCTTAATATGTATGTGTGTGTAAAGAGCTTCTATAGTATTTGGTTGAAAAACTTTTTGTTTCTGTCATTCGCAACATTATTGACACACGGGTGGAGAAGTGGAGAGTCTCTTTAACCTATCAGAATGTACTATGCAAATCAGTGTTTCAAGCACAAACAGTAAAAATAACGTGATAATCAGATAAGCTTTAATGCCTTTTCATATTTCATCAGTATTACTGGTGATCCAGTGGTAAAGTATTGGCCCCCTCACTGCCACGACACGGGTTCGAATCCCATTGCATACAATGCTATTTGGGCCAGTGATATTTATTGATTGGTCAATCAAAACTTAAATATCGAAGTACACTGTAAAATCTCGTATAGGAATAAACATCAGGGTTGGGTAGGGTTACTTTAACTTGATTACTTTCAATTACTTTTGGATTACTCCAATACCAAATATGCTAATAAAAGACAAAAGAAACTAAATATGAATAAAATTATGAATCACAACACGTGGTAAGCTTTCTCTCCTGGCTTTGATCTCTTTGATCTCCGGCAAAACTAACATAAAATGCGACAGAAACAAAATGAAAATAAATCCAAACAGCTTGCCAACATCATTTTTGCCAATCCATGTATTCCGTTACTCTCCAAGCCTGCACAAAATTTTGTCATTTTATTCATATTTAGTTTCTTTTGTCTTTTATTAGCATATTTGGTATTAGAGTAATCCAAAAGTAATTGAAAGTAATCAAGTTAAAGTAACCCTACCCAACCCTTATAAACATATATAAATAAGGTATTATTTTTCTGTTGTGACTACCATATTCAGCTGTATATAAGGCACACGTTCACATTTCTGGCCAATTTGGGGTTTTAGGTTGCGCCTTTTGGTCCGAAAATACGGTACTCCAACCGCCCATCAATTTAATTATCAGTATTTTTTCTATCGGCCTGCCCCTCCGAGCTGCCCAAAACCCATTCGTCCAATTTCCATTGACAAGACAGGCAACTTGAGGATTTCTGACAGAAAAAAGGGATTTGCCGTTGTTGCAGGGAGTCGGGGATAACAGAGGTGTCTCACCAGCATGTGTTTAATCGTTTAGTAGGAGCTTAATACAACAAAAAGAACATATTGAGAGACACGGCTGCCTTCATTTAGAGAAATCTCTATCCGTAAAGAACGCCGCCTTGGTTTACACTGGGGATTACCATACAGTGGGGGTGCGCTTCATATTTTCTGCATATTGTTATGCTTATTGGTTAACCTGCGAAGAGTTTGGACTGCTTGCTTTTCTCCCACTTGGCTATTAGACTCAGCCAACCATCAAAACAACATATTTTTTCTCCGAGTTAAGAATTACAAAACAACTTTAGAACTGATCAACTGATTATTTGGATTTTATTATCAAAATAAAAAGAATTTAGCAATTATGTACAAATGTCCAATTGAAAAATTGAATATACACTCGAGTAAAATAAGTCAAATTGTCATCTTTTCAGGTACATTTTCCTCCTATTCCCATAGATATTTTTGCTCGTATTAATTGCTAGTTTTCAATTGTTTATGATGTATTTAAAAAAATAATAAGAAAATAAGAAAACTACATAAAATCTGCAAGTATTTGTGTTTATTTGATTTGTTTGTCTTTCACTGGTAAGTAAATAAGAGTTAAAAGTGAAATATAACATATTCAAATATTAAATAAGTCATGTTTGTCAAGTCATGTTTATCTGAATAGCCCTAAATCACTAGGAGTCTCAAAGGGCTGCTCAGACCACAGATTATTGCACACCACAGACTATTATTACACCATCCCTTGATCTAAAACCTACATGAGGGCAAGGCAAAACTCAAAAACCTCAACATGAGGAAAATGAAGAAACCTTGAGAAGGGACCCCACATGAGGTAACCCCCCTTCCAGGATGACCAGGCTGCAATGGATGTTGAAATAACCAATAATACACAGATTAAATATAGATCATTCGTCAGCTATATAATAGAAGTGTGTTTTAAGCCTAGATTTAAACACTCCCACTGAGGTTGCTGATCGAATATCAGGGGGAAGAGAATTCCACGACACCGCCGCCTGAATGGAAAACACTCTCAAACTTGCGGTTCTCTTCTTGGCTCTTGGGATCACTAGTAGACCAGAATTTTCAGTGCGAAGCCTCCGGACCGGAACATAGGAGAAAATAAAATCTGAAAGATATGAGGGAGAAGGTCCATGCATGATTTTGTGTAATACCAACAGAACCTTAAAATTACATATTAAGCTAACAGGGAGCCAATGCTGGTTACCGGTAGATAATAGAATAGAATAAGGGGGAATTACCACTCGTGCGGCCCCTTCAATGGTTCTTATTTTCCTCGTGCTGAGGTTTTGAGTTTTTCCTTGCCTGCATGTTGGTTTAAGATCAGTGGATGGTGTAAGTGTAACCTGTGTAGTCCTTTGAGACATTTTGTCATTAAGGGCTACACAAAGACATTAACAATTTCAAATTAACAATACATTTAATAAATACACTTGTCCTTTTGGTGTTCTCCCACATTAGTCAATGTCATGGTGCAAGGCAATCACATTTCGAATTTAGGGGGCTCAAGGCTTGGTTGGGAAAATGAAATTAAACCGCACTTATGTTTGTCTTATTTTAAGAAAACTGACATGTGTAAGAGTTTCTTTAAATCTCTTGTCATTATCTTTTTGGTTAATCCTTATTTATACACCGTGATAGCATTTGGCATCCGTGAAGGCTCAAGACTGTAGTACTTGCACAGTACCAGTCTTCTAAACTTCCTTATGACTTTTCTTAATAAATCATTGGGCGTTGTTGGCATTTTGTTCTATTTTTTTGGTATTTAATGACATGTAATCTGCACTTCTTGCTTATATCATGGGCATTCTTGGAAGGGTCTTGCCTTGGAATGAGTGGTCTAACATACAAGACACACGTGGGAGAAATCAACAGCTCTCATTCGATTCCAGTCCGACTATTCAAGTGTCATTCAACGGTTTGGAGCTCTTCATGCTTTCAACAGTTTACATGAGATAGTAGCACAACGGCACAGCATGGATTCCAATTTTGAATGGCTAAAACGACGGACGCCTTCAACACCTTACGTGGAATAATAGCAATTCGAAATAGTCTGATTGTGTTTGCAATGTACCTCACACTCCATTGGTGGGCCTCGGCTTCACAAATTCAAAAGACGGAAATCACTGTGGAGACTGCTGCCAATTCGAAGCATTGCGAAGAGAAATAAAAGCACCTTGCGATCCTCGCCGAGTAAACACTTCTTTAAAACGAGCTCACATGAATCAATCGTTCTAAAGGTAAAGTAATCCAAAACAGTTTTTTTCAGTTAGACGGAGAAGGAGTAGTGTTCTTCCCTACAACGATTCAAATATGTTGCAAAATATTCCCTATGCCGGAGGAGTCAAGAAATTTTGTCTCAAAATTGACCCATCTGGCTTGTAGAGCTGTGAGGTCATTGAAGGAAAATGGCGTATCCCGTTAACACAACATATAAGGCCAGCTCAGAAACAGGCAACGATTGTAGTGAACAGCGATTGCATAGCACTCATTTCTGCTCGGAGGCAGGCATTTGTGACTTTTCGTTTGCGATTTTGCCGCATGTGTCGCAGTTAGTATAATTTTAGCTCGCTGTTAATGGTTTTCGAAGGCTTTCCTCTTTTGTTTACTCCTGGTTCTGTGCTGGTTGGCTGTTCACCATGTGTTGTTTGGATGGCTAGCCTGGCGTTTGCCCCTGTTTTGCCGTGTCCTTTATTTTATTCCCTGCCGGCTTTGCGTTTGTCGCTGTAGCCATGGCCGCTTTTCGTTGTTGGGTCCCGCTTAGCCTTGCTGCACACTGCATGTTTTTGGTCAGCTAACCTGGCGTAAGAGCCGATTTTGTCTTGTCCCTTGGTTTATTTCTGGCCAGCTTTGTGTAATTGCTGTAGCCGTTGCCACTTTTCGTTGTTGGTTACTGGTTAGCCTTGCTGCTCACTGCATGTTTTTGGTTGGCTAACCTGGCGTTAGCGCCGGTTATGCCTTGTCCCTAGGTCTATTTCTGGCCAGCTTTGCGTCGCTGCCACAGTCGTTGCCACTTTTCGTTGTTGGTTCCCGCTTAGCCTGGCTGCTCACTGCGTGTTTTTGATCTGCTAGCCTGGCGTTAGCGACGGTTTCGCCTTGTCCCTTGGTTTATTTTTGGCCAGCTTTGCATAGTAGTCACAGTCGTTGCCACTTTTCGTTGTAGGTTCCTGGTCAACCTGATGCTCACTGCATGTTTTTGGTAGGCCAGCCCCGTGTTTTTCCGCCGAGGCTGTGGCCTCTTTTAGTTGATCGGTTCCAGCTAGCTCTCTGTTGGCGCTTGCCGTTGTTTTGTTTTTGTTTGTTGCAAGTTAGCCGCTTTTTGGCTGCTCACTCTTTGTTGTACCATCACTGCATCCACCGCTACACAACGCTTAGGCATTCTCCACAAAAACTTTGCTTAAAACACTCGTAATCTCTTCAACTAATTAACATGTAAAACATTATGGCGACTAACTTGCTAGGGTGCTGGTGTTCCTCTGATGACGTCACAGCTCAGGATGACAAAAACAAGACATTCTGACTTCAAAAGGCATTATCTCGGAAAATAATTGGAACGTATCCATGGAATATATAAAGATTTTATGCAAAAAAAAAACCTCCCATATTGCATGTTTAGGAATACAGTAATACCTCTAAATCAGGTCAGGGAAGGTGACATGTTGAGAAGAGTGACCCCAAAATTTCAATGTGTTACGCAAGAAGAAGTGAAGAAAAAGAGGTCATTTCCTCTCCAGTTTGTTGTGAGAAAAAGATTTAGTAGCCTGCATGCACTGGAATGGTGGCGCTCTCTATTTGATGTTAGGCAGAGTGAGAGAGAGAGAGAGCGAGGGGGGCGAGTAAGGCTAGAATAGAGTGGGTTCCAGTGTTGGGGGATAAGAGCGACTTTGGTTCTGTGGCTGTGTGTCTTTGATCCATATCCCCAGGCCTGCCTTCCTCGCGAGCTCAGGCCTCTGCTGGCGTTTCCAGACAACTGTCGGCCTGAGATAAGGTGGGCTGGGGGGAGCGGGGGTTTCTCTCCCCGCATAATACTCCCTCCCCCAATTTGCTCACACACTTATTTAGAAAGTGGCCAAACCTGCTGGTTTTTGATTGGATTTTATAATACAAAACGCAGAGGCTGATTTTCAATTCTTGCCCATCAAAACAAAACATGTAGAATCGAAGAGAAGAACGCAAAAATAACTTATACTTAGCCAAATTATACAGGATTACGCACTGGTCTCTCACTACTTCACAGTTTTTTTGTTGAGGATTCACGTTATTGCAGACTTTTAAATGGGTTACACGCAGGGTTGGGTCGGGTTACTTTAACTGGATTACTTTCAATTACTTTTGGATTACTCCAATACCAAATATGCTAATAAAAGACAAAAGAAACTAAATAGGAATAAAATGACAAAATTTTGTGCAGGCTTGGGAGTAACGGAATACATGGAACGGCAAAAATGATGTTGGCAAGCTGTTTGGATTTATTTTCATTTTGTTTCTGTCGCATTTTATGTTAGTTTTGCCGGAGATCAAAGAGATCAAAGCCAGGAGAGAAAGCTTACCACGTGTTGTGAGTCATAATTTTATTCATATTTAGTTTCTTTTGTCTTTTATTAGCATATTTGGTATTGGAGTAATCCAAAAGTAATTGGAAGTAATCAAGTTAAAGTAACCCTACCCAACCCTGGTTACACGTGTCAAACGTAGTATCTGTAAAATAACAAACTGACCTCTTTGAGAGGGATAAATTCGCACGTTTTGGTACGACCTTCGGGTTCGGTGTTTCTTATGAACTCTCAATTCAAGCTTTGACTTTTGTTGTGCTAGAATTTATATTGAAACAGCCGCTGTAGTTCATCGCAGATCTAGTATCTCAAAATGACTTGCAACCCCGCTTCCATTTAACGTATGTCTTAGAGATTTATCGAGAAAAAACAGTCAATGATATATTTGAATGGGACATGCACTTGAGGTAGGATTTGAAGCCAGAGACCGAGCTTGACTCTGACCAAGCCTAAAATGTCGATTACAGTGCTCCGATTGGCCCAGGCTTCACTTCAGCTGATTTTTATTCATAAATACAATATTTTTGTTCATAAATGCAGTGGTACCTCTTTATACCAGCACCTCTAAACACGAGAATTTCAGTATATGAGTTTTGTTAGCGACAAAAATCTCGCTCGCTATACAAAGGAAAATACAGTTCACGTGCAGTCCCGAGGCTACCACTAGAGACCGCTCAAGACCACTCACCGCAAAAGTACATCAGAAAAATGGGCTGCAAATTTTTTGTGTGCGTACATTTGTTTTAAAGTCGACTGAACTTTGATCTTGAGTGTACAGTAACTGCTTACAAATTATTATCAGTCTCTTGGACTCATACCTGTCAATCTACGCCATTTGCTCCCCTTATTAATGATTGCAAATCCTCCTTATCAAGCAAAAACAAACCTTACAAGCACAACGCGGCAACTATTTACTCACATCCAGACAGAATATGTAGAATACAGTGACAATATTAGCGATCTTCTATGACGTTGTCTGATACCAAGGACCAGGTTAGGGCTTTGTTTATATTACAAAACGTCTCCACCCGGGTGGCTGACAACTTTTTCGAGAAAAAAAAAAACCTTTCGTTTTTTTTTCTTCCCCCCAAATCAACCCTTTGCTTTATTCCGATTTCGAAATCTTTGTTCGGTTTGTAAATTTCGGTTCATTTGGCAATTTGCATACTTGGCAGCCAATCAGAAGCCTGCATCGAATAACTTCGTGCTTCCGGACTTTCCCGAGCGTTATAATGTCGTGCATTTGCATATCATTTTCCAAAGTATACGCACAGAGAACACAAGAAAAATGGTAAAGTCAAAACCTCAGCCCCAGAAGAAATTTTCAAAAGAAGCTAACAAAATTGATGACGCTCCAAAACGTAAGCGTACATTAAAAGCATCGTGGAAAGAGGAGTTCACGTGTCTTTTAGCAGATGACGCAACGCAAACATTGCATGAATGAAGAAGAGTAAATACAGGTACACACTGATGGTAGATGGAAAACAGCAATGTCATATATATGCAATGAATATTAGTAGATTTAGAATAAACTTAATTTTAAAGTGTTGTCCTGTTATATATATTCTGAACATCAATCCTTAATGCTTTGCAACAATGTTTTTTTTTGCGATTAGTCGTCTTATTGTGTTTCGAGTTGTGAAAAAATGGGGCTGGCAACTTTGCAGAGTTGTCTAACCTGGTGTCCGGTAACTTTTTGACATGAGTTTCAGACTATATATATATATATATATATATATATATATATATATATATATATATATATATATATATATATATATATATATATATATATATATATATATATATATATATACATATATATATATTTGTCCCTCTCAAAGAAGCCAGTTTGTTATTTTACAGATACTACGTTTGATGCGTGGAACCCATTTAAAGCTCTGCCATATGAAAGTATGAACAAAATTCTTACGTGTGTCAGTTCACAGTAATGTTTGTTTATTTTCCCCAACTGTGGTTGGGCTTCGTGTTTTTGCGCGAGCGTGTACAAACAACAACAAAAATCAAAACAAAATTCAATCTCTATTCCATTCCAAGTCTTACTGGGTGTGTTTGGAAGCTGAATGTCAATGTTAGTCTCAGCTGCTATTAAAATTTGCGGCATTAAGCCCTTTGACTGGGCATACTGTCAAATGGCACACTTTGACGTCAACCAATCAAAAAGGATGAGTGTATATATTTAGACCATCAGACTTGGAGGTTGTGAGATGTCGGTTGCTGCTTCTCTTTGGATGGAAGCTTAGCTGCCGCAAAAGAAAATAATCAGACCTGCCGCGCCAAACATGAAAGAAACTCGAGAATTATGTTTGAGGAGGGCGGTTGCAGCTCAACATTTTTAATGACACAGTATACATAAAACACACACATATATATATATATATATATATATATATATATATATATATATATATATATATATATATATATATATATATATACAGGGTTGGGTAGGGTTACAATAGTACACTGTGAAAACTCATGTAGTAACGCACACTTATAATCAGGGTTGGGTAGGGTTACTTTAACTTGATTACTTTCAATTACTTTTGGATTACTCCAATACCAAATATGCTAATAAAAGACAAAAGAAACAAAATATGAATACAATTATGACTCACAACACGTGGTAAGCTTTCTCTCCTGGCTTTGATCTCTTTGATCTCCGGCACAACTTACATAAAATGCGACAGAAACAAAATGAAAATAAATCCATACATGTCTTTTATCAGCATATGTGGTATTGGAGTAATCCAAAAGTAACTGAAAGTAATCCAGTTAAAGTAACCCTAACCCTAACCCTACCCTGTATGTATATATATATATATCTATGTATCTATATATATATATATATATATATATATATATATATATATATATATATATATATATATGTAAATATCTATCTATCTATCTATATATATATATATATATATATATATATATATATATATATATATATATATATATGTATATATATATATATATATTCCATGTGTAGACGTTGCCTTACTTACGAATGAGATTGTTCGTAATTGCTTCAGTGCTATATTTTGTATTTTTGAGGGTTATATAAGTATGTTTGAGGCTTGTATAAGTAACCTGTATTGTTTTGTACTAAAAAATAAACATTTCATAAAATACTATGCTCTATTGAGTTAAATAAAGTGTAACTTACATTTGTAAGATGGGATTCAAGAGTTTGGCGACTTCCTCCTCCGTGGCCAAACAATGCGATCCAACCATTTTCTCAACCGCATCAAGCTTTCTTATTCCACTTCCGTTTTAAATGAAAGTGCTCGCCTCTTCTTTATACTTTACACCACCCATATTGAATGGATGCAAGAGATACTAAATAATAACAACGTCAAGTTCTTAGAGCGCTGGGGGTATAGAATGGAAAGTTTAAACTCGAACTAGGAACTGGAAGCGGATTTCTTCTTAAGAGTGGATGCTAGGTGACCTCTCACAGCGCCACCACACGCTGAAAGCAGCGCACAGAAGCACTACAGTACTGTCATGAACTCGGAAAAAGGTTCACACAATACAAAATTTAACTTACAGCAATGTCCGGATATTTTTTGACATCCAGAAAAAAAATGTTATTATCTACCGTTTTTTGTAAGCCGAATGGTCGTAAGTCGGGGAGCGTCTGTATTCTAACTCTTTTCCGATATAATGCCTTTTGAAGACAGCATGTCTTTTTTTTTTGTCATCTATAGCTATATATCTAGGGTCGCAATAGTGCTGGATTCCATCCCAGCTATCTTTGGGCAGTGGGCAGGGGACTCCAGAACTGGTTTCCAGCCAATCGCAGGGCACACAGAAATAGACGACTCACTCACTCATTCACACTTAGGGACAATTAAGACCAGCCAATTAACCTGACATGCATGTTGTTGGAATGTGGGAGGAAACCGGAATTCCCGGAGGAAACCCACACAAGCACGGGGAGAACATGCCAACTCCGCACAGCAAGGCTGGTAGCTGGATTTGATCCCATGACCAAAACAATTCTGAACAATGACATCAGAACTGTGCGCGAATGCGCTTGCTGAACCTTTACCATTTAACTTCTAGTCTCCAGTTTTTGCTTGTTTTTTCCTTGAATTCTATGCATGTTGACATCAATATTTTTCAGACAATATACCAGTAGAGCTAATATTGAGCTGTTCATACACCCATTTCTGTATTTTACTCTACCTCTGGACTTAGTCTTACTCTTTAGGTTTTTCATTGTCATGCCAAAAATGATTTTGAGTCCCAAGGCGAGAGATGGTTCAATGGCGCACAGCCATTTTAGTTTTTAAATACTATCTTCCTTTTTTAGTAGAATAAAAAGCTTAAAAGTATAGTTAAGTAAGAAAACAATACTAAAATCCCCAATGTGTATTATTTGACCACTAGATGGGACTGTGTTGTGTGGTATACAGTAAGCGAGGGCCAGTGATACACAGCAGAACATAGCGGAAGGATACCGGAATAACATGGCGCAGATCCAAAAAGGGATTCCAAACTGAAAAAGAAGAACAAATTTCTCAACCAATGTTTTTTTTTTTTTTTTTTTTAATTAACAATCTTATGATAGTTCATATGCCTCTTACTGGCTGGCAACCAGTTCAGGGTGTCCCCTGCCCACTGCCCGAAGACAGCTGAGATGGGCTCCAGCACCCCCGCGACCTTACTGAGGATAAGCGGTGCAGATAATGGATGGATGGATGACCAAATTAATTCGCTTCAAAATCCGCAAAGAAGAGAACCAGCGATAACCGAACCGCAAAGTAGCTTGGGGTCTCTGTACCTTGCAGATCCCATTTTAAAGAAAAAACTACTGGGTTTTTTTTTGCAGGTGATGAGCATCCTAAGCAACCAGAGCAGTGTTTCCTCACAGCCCCAACACGACTTCTCTGTGTCGCCTCTGCACGGCATGTTGGAGGCCGCCCCGCCCAATTCCGCCTCCGGCGGCCAACGTTCCACGGAAGCGTCCATCAAGCCGGCCGATGGGCTGCCGTCCTCGCAGGCTTACTGTCCCCCCGCGTACAGTGCCGCCAACTACAGCGTGGACCCAGCAGTGGCAGCCGTGGGCTACCAGTACACTCAGTACGGCCAGAGTAAGTCGAGAGCCTTCCCGGCTTAGCGTGGTGCTCGTGGCGCACGTTAAAGCTCGTGTTTGCTGACGGGATCTCAAAGAGTATTATGCATTACGGATGTGGCGATTGTTGGTCCAATGCAGAGTCGGGAGAACGACTAGAAAGTCTCGATAGTTAAGCTTCTTTCCCCTCTCCCTTTTTTTCCTCCTATGTCGTGTTTATTATGAGTGCGATGTGGTCCAAAGAGTGAAAAAATGATTTGAACGGTGTATATATATATATATATATATATATATATATATATATATATATATATATATATATATATATACAGGAACATTGTGTTTTATTTTGCTCACGCATGTCAAATGTACAGATGATATAACGTAAATTCCGGACTATAGAGCGCACCTGATTATAAGCCGCACCCACCACATTTTAAGAGGAAAACCGATTTTGTACATACACAAGCCGCACCTGTATACAAGCCGCATGCGCCCACATTCAAAAATGTAACACAAACACAAAATCCTGCGATTGAAACTAAATGTCATTCATTAAAGTCCACAGTTCAAAATTCACAGCTGGCAAAATGAACAGAAAATGATACCGGTACTTAAGGTTTGATGCAGACCTGCAGAGTCCGGGTCCCGTTGAAAGTAATCCAAGGAAAAAAGTGTATTTTTCCAAAGGTAAGAGTGGGAAAAATATATCAGATGAACACATTTACTCACGCAACTCCTTTTTCTTTAACCAACTTTTTACCCCCTCTTCTTTCCTTGTCTGACCCTCACCTTTAGCGGTCCCCACTTAAACTCGGCACCCAGCGTTTGTTCCGCCCCTCATTTTTCGTTCACACGTGCAAAACATATCAGAATAAGTGTCTAAAATAAATACAAATAAATACATACAATACAATACAAAAATATACAGTTGCAAATACATATTATACATGGGTTACACATATTTACAAAGAAAGACGGTACACAGAGAGAGTTTTCAAAGCTTTAATAATAATAATATAGCTTTGACAGGGCAGTTAATGGTAGCAACACTCGAGCGCCGCTAGCGGCCGTTAGAAAAATTACATAAATTGGCCGCATCACTGAATAAGCCACAGGGTTGAAAGTTAGGGAAAAAAGTAGCGGCTTATAGTCCGGAATTTACGGTACTCTGGCCCGCAATAAATATCTGAGAATGTCCAAAATGAAGCGAATCTCTAGGTCATTTCAACCAAAAGTTATGATTTTTTTTTTTCAAATAAATGCATACCAAATGTTCTCTCCAGCTGCTGGTAGGTATTTTAATTTGTATAGCGTGGTGAGCGGGTTCAGGTGTAAAACGGCATTCACTCAACTGTTAAAATAAACCAGTTAAAACATCCAATGCCAAACGTGAAAATATTTTTGACCCGTTGTTTGTGAATAAATGTGTTTTGTATAGAAAATATCCCTTCTCATCCGTGATTATAATATTTAGGGTAGGTTAATTATGAAGACTGAAGGATAATGCATAATACTGAAAAACAAAGCTAAAAATTTGGAGTTGACATTCTTTGACCTCAGAACAAGACCGGATCCGGTCCCAGAGCCAAACTGAGTTTGACACCCCTGATTTAGCGTCTCCTAGTGGTAAAAAAATAAACTCTATTCATTAAAAAAAACAATAGTTTTAGGAGTATTTTTGTAGTATTACTGTTTTTTATTATTTTTTTGTATTTTTTGTACTCTCTCACAGCGGACATGCACCGACGATGAAAATTTCAGACCCCTCTATGATTTCTAAGTGGGAGAAATAGCAAAATAGCAAGGTGTTCAAATACTTATTTTCTTCACTGGATATATATACTGAGATTGCTTTGCCCGAGGGTGATAATAAATAAATGACAATATAAATGGCACATTGTACATTGTATTAGGTCTATTACATTAATCAATTTTGTTCATTTATCCTATATATTAGGTAGGTATTTATCTATACATATAGCAGAATCAGTCCTCCTTAGAAAGTGAAGAGACCCTCTTTGGGCCTGCTCGAGCATTTCACTCTCATTCAAAAAGCACCCGACAGATTAAGTATATACTCCCCTGTGAAATTTGACGCGGGGCGTGCGCTCGCAAATATTTGTGTGTGGTTTTCTCGGCTCCACCTTGGACACAGAGGTGTCTCGGCTTGACTGCTCCGCGGGGGTTTAAGGTGTAAATCTGTCTGACGGGGAAAGGAAAGCTTCACATTCAAGGCCTGGCTAAACCTCCCTGGTTCCAGGAATGCTCCTGCGCGACAGACTTGCCCGCCTCTAGATGCTCTTCTTCCTACAAGTGTGACACTTTCCTTTTCGTGTGTAGTAGCATGCTAACGGACACACACGTCTTATCCGCCAACAAACACACAACTTCACCTCACGTTGCTGTCAACGCTGCTCTCCTTCTCGTCATTTCAAAAGAAGAGAAACCATCAGAAACTCGGCGAGGGAGGAGCCCCTCGCCAAGAATCTGCTGAGTATTAGTGCCAGCTTTGGGGAACCTTAAGGGTTGTCTGTTTATTAGCTCTTGGCCGCCTTTTGTCCGTCTGTCTGTCTGTCTGACGCGCCGTCCTCTTATCGCTCGCCTTAAATCATCCAAACAAAAACAAAATGTGGGAATCTTCTGAATATTTTCGTGATGTGTTTTCCGCAGGGTCGGTTAGGGTTACTTTTACTTTCAATTACTTTTGGATTACTCCAATACCAAATATGCTAATAAAAGACAAAAGAAACTAAATATGAATACAATTATGACTCACAACACGTGGTAAGCTTTCTCTCCTGGCTTTAAACTCTTTGATCTCCGGCAAAACTAACATAAAATGCGACAGAAACAAAATGAAAATTAATCCAAACAGCTTGCCAACATCATTTTTGCTGTTCCATGTATTCCGTTACTCCCCAAGCCTGCACAAAATTTAGTCATTTTATTCATATTTAGTTTCTTTTGTCGTTCATTAGCATATTTGGTATTGGAGTAATCCAAAAGTAATTGAAAGTAATCCAGTTAAAGTAACCCTACCCAACCCTGGTTTTCCGCAAACTAGCTCTTTGAAGTCAACGCGTCTAAAATCAACCAGCTATATGTGACCTGAATAAGTTAGGAAACATTTGGCTAGACAATTCTTTGTACGATTAAAGATATTATTTTTGGATGAAATCTAGGTTGAATCTAAGTTACAAGACTATTCAAACAGAACAATGACAGGTGGGTTATACAAAAAGCCTAGAGAGTAGGTCAGCCCAACCTAAACGTAATGATTGACATCATTGGCCTGACCGGCCCGAAATTCCAAACAGGTCAGCCTTGGGCTTAATATCTTACCTCCAGGATGAAAGTGGCGGACAAAACCTTTTCCTGCACGAGAAAGGCTTGTATGCTTCTGAGAAATCAACTCAAGAGCATTCCCGCCCCCTAGGTGACGCTTCCTTACGATTGCAAGAAGGCCTGAATGTCGCCAACTATAAATCTGATCGGCTCAACCAACAGCTTGTCACTTGTTAGGTGTCATGATGACCTACAGATCTCCTTCAACGGGCAGATTTCTGAGCCACAAGTAATGGCTGATTTAACCAATCAATGGTTCCCAAATGTAGGCAGGCTGGCGCCCCCTTGGCTCCCCAGTGTATACAAGCCCCAGTTGTGGTTGGCCAAAACTCCATCACCCACTAAAAAACCTTGAAAAAAACCGCAGTGCTTTGGGAATCACTGGGTTAAATGCCCTAAATATGAAAGCAGCTCAACTAGGGAGAGGAAATGAAAGGAAGCTGACAGACAATTTGGAATTCTAAGTATTGGCAGACTAAATATAACTAACATGACGATTTTTATATTTTTAGGGCCAGCAGAGAAGGCCTTTTAGAACCTCACGCAACACCACTGGTCAAACTAGATACTCTAATGTATTTGTCATTTTGCTTCTTCTCTGCTCTTTCTACTCCGGTTGGAGCTTTTTTGTGCTGTTTGCTAAAGTGAGTAGTATACACCCTTGTAGGAGATCTTCAGTTTCTTGGCAATTTCTCGCATGAGTAGTTTGCATTTGTTAGAATTAAAATAGACTATGGGGTTTCACATAAAATTTATTTTTCCGGCCATTCTAAAGGTTGAATCAAACCCGCAAATGTGACGCTCGAGATGCTCCACCTGGAATGTCAGTTTTATAGCTTTTCTAACCAGCTAAACTTCTGTGCTAACATCGTTGTCCAATGGTTGTCTAATCATCCAATAATCCTCTAACACAACTATCAGAACACGTCGTTCTGCTCGGTGGAAATGAGCCTCTATACACCCGTGTAAAATTTGTATTTAAAAAAAAAACATTTTCAGCTAAGTCATTTACCGTGTTAACAATGTATGGAATGAATTTCTCATAAGTTTCACATTAAAGCCCCAGTGTGTATTATTCGACCACTAGATGACACTGTCATGTAATGCAAACGAAAACCAGTGCCACAGCTAGCAACAAGACGCAGACAAACATGATGGCAACCTAGTCGAAATTCTCGACCTATGATTTTTCTTTATGAATATTAGCATTCGTATGCTAGGCCATGTATTCTTGCCTGGTATTCAAATTCAAGTCAAGTCATGTTTATTTGTGATGCCCTTAATCACAAGGAGTCTCAAAGGGCTGCACAGACCACATGTTATTGCAAACCACAGACTATTAGTACACCATCCCCTGATCTAAAACCTAAATGAGGGCAAGGAAAAACTCAAATCAATGTTTTTTTTGTTCTGTACCACGCTGTTCCTTTAAAAGATATTCCTAAGCGGCCACAAACATTTTAACAATAGTCTTACATTTACATTTCAAACGTGCATTCTTTCTTTTTAATCTTATATTTCTCTTGAAAAGTCTTTAAACCCTGGAGGGCCACGTTGTAAACCAAGGTTCTCCAACCTTATTGAGGCCGAGAGCAACTTCAAGGGCATATGGATGACCCACTTCTGAAACAAGAATTTAAATTAAATTAATTGACTAATTACATTTTCTCCCTTACTGATATTTCACTTGAGAACTGATTTTTAATGATGAATAATTATTCCGAATGAGTCAACAAGTCGGAATCAGCTCAACTTCAACATGCAACATTGGATTTCTTCTTTACCTTTCTAATTGTTTCAATTACAAATGCTCAAAAGGAAACAAAACTTTAACAACATTATGTAGGAAATCTTGATGCTTTTTGAGATTATTTTGAACAGCCTTGTTTCTTCATTTTCCTCATGTTGAAGTTTATGAGTTTTTCCTTGCCCTCATGAAGGTTTTAGATCAGGGGATGGTGTAATAATAGTCTGCAGTTTAATAGTATGTGGTCTGTGCAGCCCTTTGAGACTCCTTGTGATAAAGGGCGTCACAAATAATCATGACTTGACTCGACCTTGTAAAAAAGACTGCTGTTTGCCCAAAGTTGCCTTTAACTCACGGGCCTTTTATGTTCGTGGTGCGCTGCCGGTCGGGTAATTACGGTAGCACAAATGCTTTATGGTACCCACCACCCCACCACAAAAAAAATGAATTTCCCAGTGCAATTTGTTTATTTACATAATACTGTCAACAAAAACGAGATTAAATAAGTAATTTTTATTTTGTTTCTTTTGGATTAATTAAGTGAGGAGGTATTCATTTGTTGTCTCGGTAAAATAGTTTTAACATGCTTTGTATGAGATTTGTGTTCATAATTTAGCGTTGTTAAAATAATATTTTACATAGACAACAAATTAATTCGTTTTCAATTTCATCCACCCATCCATTATATGCACCGCTTATCCTCAGTAGCAGGGTTGGGTAGGGTTACTTTAACTTGATTACTTTCAATTAGTTTTGGATTACTCCAATACCAAATATGCTAATAAAAGACAAAAGAAACTTAATATGAATACAATTACTAAATTTTGTGCAGGCTTGGGGAGAAACGGAATACATAGAACGGAAAAAATGATGTTGGCAAGCTGTTTGGATTTATTTTCATTTTGTTTTATGTTAGTTTTGCCGGAGATCAAATCCAGGAGAGAAAGCTTACCACGTGTTGTGAGTCATCATTTTATTCATATTTAGTTTATTTTGTCTTTTATTAGCATATTTGGTATTGGAGTAATCCAAAAGTAATTGAAAGTAATCAAGTTAAAGTAACCCTACCCAACACTGCTCAGTAGGGTCGGGGGGTGCCGGAGCCCATCTCCGGGCAATGGGCAGGGGACACCCCGAACTGGTTGCCAGCCAGTCGCAGGGCACACAGGGACAGACAATTCACTCATTCACACATCAATCCAAAATTTCACTGACAGCCTGACACTGACAGTGGAAAGCACGCCTCCTAGTGACACTTTACACTGCCCAACACTATCATCCACTATCTGAGTTTGACCACAATCAAACTCAGTTTTGTTCCTGGTCCTTTTTTTTTATACGCACACTTGTTTTGGTATTCAAGTTGGTCGCGTGAGACTCGAATCTAACAGGCCAGTGCGCTGTAGCGGTCGCATCCAATAGGCCAGTGCGCCATACAAGCCGACAAAAAATAATTCATACCAAGGAGGGTGCGCCCTTTAAAACAGTTCACCAAATGGGTGTGGGTGTTTATCAGCTAAAGCAGGGGTGTCAAACTCATTTTAACTCGAGGGCCACACGATAGAACAAACATTCTGTCGGGGGCCGGACTAGTGGATTAAAGAGAAAGAAAACGAGATAAAGAAATAAGAGAAAGAGGGAAAAGGAAGAGGGCAGGACAAAGAAAGAAAAAGAGAGAGAGGGAGAGAGCGTGAGAAACAAAAGATAAAAAGTTGTGAGAGAGGGGGAAAAGAAAGGGAGAGGAAGAAAGAAATCCAAAGAGAAATGGAAAGACAGAAGGAGAGAAAAGAGAAAAGAAAGTGTGAAGGGAATGAAGAGAAAAAGAGAAAAGAGAGAAAAGGAGAAAAGGAAGTTAGAGCAAAAGAGGTTAAAAGTCACAGAGAGAGAAAGAGCAACAAAGGAAGAGGAAAAGAGAGACACAGAGAGTGACAGAGACAGAGTGGGACGAAAGGGGTGGAAAAGAAAGAGAGAGAGAGAAAAATAAATACAAGTAGAGTGTCTTTGTGAGAGGCACCTGGATTTGGCAACGTCAAGTTGACATATTTCAACCTGCAGCTTGTTTTTCTCTTGTGCTTCTCTGAGTGTTGTCTCGCGGGCCGCCTGTTTGACACCAGTGAGCTAAAGAAACGGAGATGTGTAACCCATGCTTTGTCTTGTATTCCTCAGCGGCTATGAATTGTCTGGCCAAGAATGTGGGACTGTCCAGCCAGCGGAGGGTGAAGCTGTCTGACCACTCGGGTGTTTTGGGACTGCTGCAGGTGGAGACCGGTCAGGCATACTAGTCCACCCGATATGACCTCAACCGCACATGGCAACACCGGCAGTGCTATCGCCTTCTGTTTTGGCAGGAGAATAACAAGTAATCATTTCAGTATTTTAGCGGGTTCCAGTCCAAAGACTCTTGGCAATCCAAAACTTTGCATATTTGGTCCCAAACGCCGGGAGGGTAAACCAAGGTCATGGACTTTGAATATTCAACTCGACCCAAATTACAGAAAAACATTGTGATAAAAAAGAAAATGCTGGTAGACGTTGATACTTCAATTTATATGAAAGTATTTTTTACTCTAACAATCATTTTTGGCTAGCGAATTATCAGTACTCATGTGTTATATTACTGTAAAAAAATGTGTATCCTTGTAATATATTATCTTATAAATTGTCAGTTTCGAATCATTTCATATGCTTTTATGTGATTTATCAAATGTAGTTGTTAGAAGGACATCACATATTTTCAATTTTGGACATTATTTACTTCCTCAGACGGATCAAATTTGTATTATTGTTTTTTTTTCTTAATGATAATGGTGGTAGAAACCACAGTGGATTGTCTAAAGTGTGTTGTTTTCTTTGTTATTTTACTGTTGACAATCACTCATACAGTATGTGTGGATCAAGCAGATGCCCATGGCCTTCTGTAACTATGCTTCATTTGGATTATTTAATAAAAACAGTTTGAACAAATACACAAAACGCTTTTTGTTTCGTCTATATAGTGAGGAAAATAAGTATTTCAACACCTTGCCATTTCTCCCACTTAGAAATCATGGAGGGGTCTGAAATTGTCATCGTATTTGCATGTCCACTATGAGAGTGATAAACTAAAAAGAATGAAATGAACTGCATTTTTATGGCGCTTTTCAAGTCGATGACTTCCAAAAGTGCTTTACAATGTGCTCCACATTTCCCAATAGCGGCCTTGCAGCCATTTAAGGCGTTAACCTGCTTATTGGGGGTTGTAGGGGTTCAGTGTCTTACCCAAGGACACTTTGACATGTAACACGGACGAGCCGGGATTCGAACAGGGACCCCTGGCTCCCAAGACGAGCGCTTTACCTCCTGAGCTACTGCCGCCCCACAATAATACAAATCCAGAAACCACAATGAATGATTTTTTGAGGCGCTAAGTATTTGAACACCTGAGGAAATGAATGCTAATATTTGGTACAGTAGCCTTTGTTTGCTGTAGTTTTTTACCAGGTCTTGGCTCACTCCTCCACACAGATCTTCTCTAGATCAGTCAGATTCCTAGGCTGTCGCTGAGAAACACAGAGTGTGAGCTCCCTCCAAAGATTTCGATTGGGTTCAGGTCTGAAGACTGGCTGGGCCATGCTAGAACCTTGACATGCTTCTTACGGAGACACTTCTTGGTTTTCCTGGCTGTGTGCTTCCGGTCGTTGTTGTGTTGGAAGACCCAGCCACGACCCATCTTCAATGAAGGAAGGAGGTTGTTTCCCAAAATCTCATAATACACGGCCCCAGTCATCCTCTAATGCAGTGCACTTGTCCTGTCCATGTGCAGAAAAACACCCCCAAAGCATGACGCTACCACCCCCATGCTTCAGAGTAGGGATGGTGTTCTTTAGATTGTACTCTTCATTCGTCTTCCTCAAAACACACCGAGTGGAATTATGACCAAAAAGTTCTATTTTGGTCTCATCTGACCACAAGACTTTCTCCCATCACTCTTCTGTATCATCCAAATAGTCATATGGAAACTTAAAATGGGCCTTGACATGTGCTGTTTTAAGCAGGGGCCTTGCATGATTTTAAATCATGACGTCTTAGTGCATTACCTTCAGTAACCTTGGAAATGGTGGTCCAAGCTCTTTTCAGGTCATTGAATAGAAGAATTTACTTTTTTTGTCATTCTTTGTAACCATGCACACCGAACGAAATGTCGATACACCTGACCCGTACAGTTAAACTGTAGCGAGCTGATGCAGCCGCAGCCAAACAGGGCGCCGCCATTTTAGACCCAACTGCTGTGTTGGGAGTCATTAGGTGACCAAACCCCCCAATTCCAACCCTTAATGCCGAGCGCCAAGCAGGGAGGAAATGAGTTGTAAGTCTTAGGTATGACTAGGCCGAGGCTTGAACCAGCGACCTCCCAGTCTCGGAGCGAGCGCCCTACCATCTAAATTATGAAATGATCTGCATTTATATGGTGCTTTTCAAGTCAAGACTTCCCAAAGCAGTGGGCTTCACATTTCCCAAGAAACCAATAGCGGCCATGCAGCCATGTAAGGCGCTAACCTGCTTATTGGGGGTTCAGTGTCTTACCCAAGGACACTTCGACATGTAACACGGAAGAGCCGGGATTCGAACTGCGATCTCTTGATCCCAAGACGAGCGCTCTACCTCCTGAGCCACTGCCGCCCCCAGAACCCTACAGGTCTCCACCTTTCTTAGAATCATTGAGACCCCACGAGGTGATATCTTGCATGCGGCTCCACTCTGATTAAGATTGACCGTCAATGTTTAGCTTCTTCCATTTTCTAATGATTGCTCCAACAGTGGACATTTTTTCACCAAGCAGGTCCTTCAGGGTCAGAATTCTAGATGATACACAGGTGTTCAAATACTTATTTGCAGCTGTATCACACAAATACATCGTTAAAAAATCATGCATTGTAATTTCTGGATTTTTCTTTTTAGTTTATCTCTCTCACAGTGGACATGCACCTACGACGAAAATTACAGACCCCTCCATGATTTCTAAGTGGGAGAAATAGCAAAATAGCAGGGTGTTCAAATACTTATTTTCTTCACCGTCTGTGCCGTGATTCGTTGGAAATGCTTTTTATGGCTTCAGAAACAAGTACAATAATCTTAAAGGGACAGTGTGTACTATATAGCGCCTCCTAGTGGTACAAAGAAGCTTAAGCCATAGAAAAAACACTATCATACTAAATAATAAGCAAAAATATGAACTATCACATAAATACGTTTTTTTTTATATATAATCCCTTGATGTATCGCAGTTTACTTACTGCAGTTTCGCTACTTCAGCTTTCATTGTGCGTCGTGTTGTGCACTCTGATTTCCTAAACTGTCACCCTGCCCCCTTTCCTACTTGTCTGCCTGCGCGTCAATGACTATTCGGTCTGAGTTGTACTTTTAACAGCTTGACAAACCTATATTATGCATGCGCAAATCTTTTTCATTTTCAAGTTTGTCTAAAAGCCATCAATGCAACAAAACGCTTTTGACCCACAAAAGCACAAAAGGCGGCGGAAGATGCTATCTGTGACAGCAAAGTTGGACTTCTCCACCCACTGAACTTGCTCTGGAGCCAAATGTGGATCTTTGGCACTCCCTAGTGGCTGCCTGTTGCTTTAGCAAAAAGGTTTGATAATGGAAAAAAGTAGTTCATTGTTTTGGGGTGAAATGAGTT
Source organism: Urocampus carinirostris (assembly GCF_059441175.1). NCBI lineage: Eukaryota > Metazoa > Chordata > Actinopteri > Syngnathiformes > Syngnathidae > Urocampus > Urocampus carinirostris. The sequence goes on along the minus strand of NC_142351.1, from coordinate 19,801,874 downwards.
TCCTCAGCAGGGTGGCTGGGCTCTCCCTTAGAGATAACGTGAGAAGCTCTGGCATCCAGGAGGGAATCTATGTAGAGCCACTGCTCCTCCACATTAAGATTGCATTAAGTTGAGTTGGCTCGGGCATCTGATAAGGATGCCTCCTGGACACCTCCCACGGGAAGTGCTCCAGGCATGTCCCACCGGCAGGATGCCCCAGGGATGACCCAGGACACCCTGGAGAGACTATGTCTCTAGGCTGGCTTGGGAACCCCTCTGGATCTTGTCGGATGAGCTGGAAGAAGTGGCTGGGGAAAGGGAGGTCTGGGCTCCCATGTTAAGGCTGCTGCCCCCGCGACCCGACTCGACCCCAGATAAGCGGAAGATAACGCATGGACAGATGTCTCTCATCTTGCTGTTACGGGTACCCAAATGGCTCATAAAGGCTTGGCAAAAAAACAGGAAGAAAAATAGTGTGTTATGGTCACTTCGAGTTTCTGTAGTTTGTAATTACCTGGTGCTTTTTTAGCACTCGTTTTCAGCTGCACTACACCATACAGAAAAGTCTCATAGTAAAATAATGCACATTGTCCTTTTCTGACATAATTTTTCTAGATAATTTTGTGCATTCCATTATGAACCACGAAATATCTTTGAACTCAACGTTGTAACGGCAAAGCAGTGACTCTTTTTTAAAATCCATTGATTTTAATAGCAACCATTTTCACGTATTCCACCATTTATTGTTGTCATGACAAAACACAAACAAAAAAACAAAAAAAAACATTTGTTATGTGGATGTGGGATTAAAACATGACTCAATGGCAGAACATTCTCAAAGTTAACCTAATGTTATACTGTATTTGTATGTTTTTGGACTCTAGTTTAAGCAGTTGCCTTTTTGTACCACGTTTTAAATAATTCAGTGGGTTATTTTTTAGGTCATTACAGTTACATGAATAGTTTTTATAAAATTGTATATAAAAACAGCAAGAATTACTGCTACACACTCTGCTAAAGGTGGAGGCCTAACCCAATAAATCGTTTTTCAGCCGCGAGTGTGCTGAGAATTTGAGTATTGTGTGAAACTTTGCAAAATGGGAAATAAAACAAGTTAAGCTAATTGGTCCCGAAAATCACACCATTTCTGAGTCTAGCGATTGGGCATGTAATAATGCTAGACTGTATACGATGGTGGTAGCAGGACAATGAGATAATTTCAGATTTAAAAACAAACTGCTTTTGTATTGTTCAGATAATTCTGGTAGACTAACATTTACAGATAACTATCTTATATATATAAAAAAAAAAAACCTTTGAACATAACCACAGTACGCCATGTCATCTGACGTGGCTTCTGCAAAATCCAAATATGAAATACCTTCGCGATGATCAGTCCTGTTAGTACAAAATGGTCTTGACACACGAGGAGAAAAGCACAGCTAAAAAATAAAACCTTACGTGGCTACAACAATTGGTGCTTCACAGAACATACCGCATACGTTCTAAACGTGTTAATAAAACCGATCGGACCTGAAAAAAATAAATTATCTGGGAAAGTCAATACAGCCCCGAACAGGGGTAACTTGACACCGTTGAGGATGTTTTCCTGTTCTCAAAATCAGCAGAAAACAAAACCTTTTCTCCCTTCTGGAAAATGAACAAATTCATTATCGAATGAATGTTAAAGTACCGTATTTTCCGGACTATAAGGCACATCTAAAACCCCCAAATCGGCCAGGTATTTGAAAGTGCACATTATAACCTAGAGCGCTTTATATAGGGTTGGGTAGGGTTACTTTAACTTGATTACTTTCAATTACTTTTGGATTACTCCAATACCAAACATGCTAATAGTCAAGTCAAGTCAAGTCATTTTTATTTGTATAGCCCTAAATCACGAACAAAAGAAACTAAATATAAAAAAAATTATGACTCACAACAGGTGGTAAGCTTTCTCTCCTGGCTTTGATCTCTTTGATCTCCGGCAAAACTAACATAAAATGCGACAGAAACAAAATGAAAATAAATCCAAACAGCTTGCCAACATCATTTATGCCGTTCCATGTATTCCGTTACTCCCCAAGCCTGCAAAAAATTTAGTAATTTTATTCATATTTAGTTTTTTTTTGTCTTTTATTAGCATATTTGGTATTGGAGTATTACAAAAGTAATTGAAAGTAATCAAGTTAAAGTAACCCTACCCAACCCTGTTTATATACCACAGAATACAGCGGATAGGACTGGAAGCACGTACAGTTATTATAGGTATGCGTTACCATCCAAAGTTTTGCATTAATACCGTATGTGAGCAATGCTTGTGCAATGATGGATCAAATTGATAATCATTGTTGACCTAAATTGCAAAGCATTGTATGCAGCGGGAATTGAACCAGAGTAGCAGCAATGAGAGTTCCGACCACCATTGGTACAAATGACCTGAGACAAGGCATTAGAACAGTGTTGTTAAACATACTGTATTGACATTATTGTTTTGTGTTGGAACATAAATGTTGATTTATTTGAATGTTTTGTATATTTGCAAAGGTCTTTTATTTTGAAAATATGCGACCTCTGTGGGTGTGACGTGCAAAATTGCCAGTGAGCCACAGTTGAAAGGGGCTATAGCCTTGTGTGTTTTCGACAACGAAAGAGGCATTCAAGAGAAGAGCAAAGACTAAATATAATAAACTTAACTTTCTAAATATCGGTTAAAGCAGTAAAACGAGGTAAAACGTGTTTATTCATTTCATTCGTTATTTCAGTTTCATGTTAGTTTTAGGACTGATATTTTAATACCATACCTGTCAACCTCCACGGCTCCATGCCCGTACAAACTGTCATATTTTCCCATACAAAATAATCGTACACCATATTTGTTTTTTTCTGAATGATGCATGATGAGAAACCCCCAGGTAGCACAGACGCATGCGATTGACAAATTTGCGTTTTTCCCTACAGATTTCCTTGTACGTCGTATTCATCTTAAAATGCATAAAAAACGTACTTTGTACGGCAAAACCGTACAGGTTGACAGGTATGTAATACTGTGTATCATGTGTATGTTTTTAGTTTTCATGGGTTTAAGACGTTAAAGAAAACCAATTCCGTCGTCGTGCTTCGGGATGGAATTACACATACAGGTTGCGGGCCATTGGATGATATAATCCGGCCCGATGTAAATTTTCGAGTAGGGTTAAAAAGAAGCAGGTCTCTAGCTAAGAGCTATGGTTTTCTTAATAAATACACAACAAATGCTTCTTCCCGCCTCTAGAGGGCAGTAAAGTTGTGAACGATTCCCGTCTGGTTTCATGTTAAAGAAAATCTTGTAAAATAATAATAATAATAATAATTTCCTTTGTATTGTCATTCTTTGTAACAATGTACACAGAACGAAATGTCGATACACCTGACCCGTTGTAGCGAGTCGATGCAGCCGCAGCCAACAGAGGGCGCCGCCATTATACCAATTAGGTATGACTCTGCCGAGGCGCGAACCAGCGACCTCCCAGTCTCAAAGCGGGCACACTACCATCTAGGCTACTGAGCTGGTATTGTGCAGTATTATCCCAAATATGTGAGAGCTCTCGCCGCCACTACTCTGAATACAATTCCCATTGCATATAATATTTTGCAATTTTGATCAGCGGCACATATCAATGCATTGCATCAATGCACTAATATCTACCAGTACACCGTAAAGCTTCTACTGTTAGCTCAATTTCAAGGAGATTATTGCCCGGTACGCCTTTATGTATGACAAAAGACAACTTTTTAGGGGAGCACCTTCTAATCTGGTGCACCTTATAGTGCAGAAAATACGGTACGTGCAGTATCGACTCTCTTGGCTGGCACAGTCCCAAACCCCCTTGCATGCTATACGTTGGGGCTACCAACTATCTTCTTCCGACCGCACCAAACGAATCTGTGGGTTTGCTGGAATTAAGAAAAACACACACCGCAAACACAGGCATCGCATGTACGACATCCTTCCATCTCTTCCGATCCCCCATGGGGAGGCACGTTTGTATTTCACCTGTCTGTTTGCGCTCACATCTAAGACACACAGCCTTTGGCGCCTCCTGGTGGGTCACCGCTTGCCACCAAATTACAAAGTAGTCTACGTCGTCCTGCCTGGTAGTCCTCCTCATCCACGTTGACCAAGAGTTTGATGGCCTCGTGGCCCACCGCCTGTTTAAGAGAATCTGTGATGAAAACTCCTTTTAGGGCCTCCAACAAGGAGCCGTTGATGTAGTCCCTCCAGAAAGCATCCAAGTAGGTGAGCTCAGAGAACTTGATGTCACAGATGATGGAGCCCAAGTCTCGTGATTTTAGGATGGTGTTGGCCTGGTTGAAGCGTTCGAACTGCCGCTCCACCGCTTCTTGTTTGTTGGAAAAGATGTTGCCCTGAAGGGCCGAGTCGTGTGTGCAGTACTCGGCGCGGACGCGTAGGCGAATATCTGAAGATGCAGTAAACAAAGAATTATGAATCAACACTAGCTCTGTGATGAATAGTTCATGTTGTTGATTATCTTCCTCCCTCCATCTCACTATACCCCCTGCCCGCCTCAGCTCCATGGGGAGCAGAGCTTTCAGCCGCTCTGCCCCCCAGCTCTGGAACTCATTGTCGCCTGACCTCCGAAATTCTGCCACCCTGTCCACCTTCAAATCCGGACTCAAAAGTCACCTCTTCAGACTTGCCTATTTTTGACCATCTGCCTCACACACCGCCTCTTTTAACTCTAATGTGTTTTATTGGCTATTTATTACTTGATTGTTTTACTCTTGTTTAACTCTTCGCTTGTTGTTGTGTCCTATTCATATGTACAGCGACATTGGGTGTCCTGAAAGGCGCTTTGAATACAAAGTATAATTATCGATAAAAATTTATAATATAGTCGACTATTGTCAACAGAAACGTTTTTCCACCTGAAGGAGCAATCTCTCCATGACTATAATCTCTGCTGAGAGCCACTAAGCGCTATAGTGTCTCTGTCTCGAGCAGTAACAAACATACAGAAATGGCGGCATCAACATCAAGTACACCTGGATACAGCAAATAAAAACACGACTTCCAAAGTTTACAAAGCAGACCTTGCGTATCATGGCAGTAGCTCAGTGATGCATGAATATTTAAACAACATCTTGGACAGTTGAACGAAAGGGAGACTGACTCGCCTCGGTAAAATTCAACCAACATTCAACCCAATACCGTTTTAATGACATGCATTGTACATTTCTTTTGCATGTATTTCACTAGCAAAGAGCTTTATATGCCAGACTACCTGACAAACGTATTAGAAATTAATTTCATGCAGTCCGAAGAACAGAGGTCAATTGTTAAAACATTAAAAACAACAAACTCCACTTGTTATAACTGTGTGGTTTCAAATTCTTGAGAATTGTTAGGTTCTTTTGGTGCAGACTTTGTAGTTGACCACCTAATGTACTTTACAAAATATATATAATATTTGTTTTATTTACTGTTCTATTATTGCTATTGACGTGACATGGATTAAAATGTTTACTTGGCTTTTATTCATTACTAATTTGCTTCACCCTAAAAAAAACGGAGGTTTATTTATGAATTTACGTTTCTACTGCGCCTAAATTGTTTATGATAGTGCCTTTTTATTATTTTTTTTTTACGAATAAGAAGTATTTTCAATAAAAGACTTAATTTCATCAATTTTCTTGTGTTTATTGTCATTTTTCACATTAAAACAACACCATGCTAAATGAAAGAAAAAATAATTTTCTGATAATTGTTTCAGTAGTCGAGCGATACAGTTTGAAATTTGGTGGAATAAGGTTGTCGTGTTGCCTGGCTTGGTTGGCGCATGTTGTCCACACGTCACTGCTCGTTTTTTTTACTCAGACACTTAAATAACCAAAATACCGCCATACATCTTAGGATGGGGGTGCTCTCCTGTTTAGGACTGTTTTCTTTTAACCTGCTTTGAGTGGGTCTGCTGGGTGTCTTTTGTCTCTTTATCGCTCATTTTGACCTGTTGTAGTATAGTTTCGCTTTCGCTTTGTGAGCTGATCTACTGCTATTCCTGCGAAATGAATGGCTGGTCCTTGTCACCTTCTTTGTCTCCTGAATGTTGGTCTGGAACTTCCGTTTTCATTGTATTAGCGCTCTCATTTTTTCCGGTTTGATTACAGTTTAAATGATCGACTTTTCGAATATTTATATTATTTATGTTGGCAAAATTGTATAAGAATAATAATAGATATCGTTTTATCGCCCAGGCCTAATTACAGGCATGCACTAGTCGCTTTGGAACGAGGACTCGTTTTCTAGAAGAACAATCTTGCTCGACAGTAGAATATTTTTCTAGAGAAATGTATTTGAAAATTGCTGGTTGATTTTTAACATGTTATCTGTAACTACAGGGCTACCAAAAGATGGTGAAAACCAGTTATTAAGGCACATACGAAGGATCACTTATTTCTTCCCTTGTTCCCTTAAATGTTTACATGCGATCTCTGTTGAAATGAAAAACACTTTTTGTCCCTACCTCATTCAAATTGTGGTTGTTGAACACATATAAAAAACTCTTAACTATAATGGAACCGTACCACAAGTTTGCTTCTCTCTGAAGTCGGATAAAGAATGGCTTCTCTTCCACACGCCGTTTGGTACAGAAGGAGCTGCTTTCACTCGCGATGCTCCAACATATGGTCCTATAAAAGAGATGCAGAATTCTTTTTTCTATCACGTCTTACACTTTTGTCTTGCGATGAACACAAAATAAGTTTCGAGGACAAACTCACCTATCACTTTATGAGGCGCACTTTCCCTGCTTTTCGTAATTCCTCTCGGTGTAATGTAGCGCACTGACGTCTCTTCCAGGTACTTGTCAACAGGATCTGGGCACACTAAAAATACACATGTCTGTTCATCTGCAACCTTCACATTCATTGCAGTAAAAACTATAAATCATATAGGGCAAAATAAAAAGAATGAAAGCAGTGATATATGCTATCACTTACTCTCATCAAATGGCAATGGAGTAAGGGGTTAAACACTGCATTTGTAAAACCAAGTAAGCGGTACACACACGGCCACAAAATATAAAACATGATGGCTGCTTGGAGGTACAAAATAAGAGCACAAGGGGTTTACCTCATATTCTGTATAAATTGGTGACAATGTGGGTTTGTTGTTCATGGTTTGTTAAATGCATTGGATTATAACGTTACACGTGGCTTTAAGTAACAGTCATTTTTGCACAGAGTCATGAAAAAGTAAACAGGTTTCGGTCAGTCAATGAACTGAGGATTCCTTTTACCACTTCATATCTGATATTTATTATAAAATCGTCTCTGCGGTCTTGCAATGTGATTGACGTACAAACACAAAATTATTTTTCCTTACAAGTGTTAACTGTAGAAAATTTGTACTTATCCATTCTTTAAATCGTAATCCAAGATAATGCATTAAAAGTCCGAGTGAGAACTTTTGATGACGACTTTTAATCCTCTTTAATACTTTTTATTACGCTCATTGTTTTGCCGATGTTTTCATTAAATTTCCCCTTATTAAATATATAATCCAATGTTCCTTTGGTTTAAATGTTTTGCCTTCTTTTTTTAAGTAACATGTTTTTTAAAAGTAAGCATTCGTTCATTATATCGCTTTTGTCCAAGTTAGGGCCACCGACGAGTAAAGCACTCAACTTTTAACAGTGGATCCAAATTGAACATGAGTTCTTTACAGAGAATTATTCGTCAAGTATCAAGGGTCGGGAACCTTTTTGACACAAAGAGCCATGGAAGCGAAATATATATTTTTTTAAGAGCCAATCCATGTATTTTTAAAAAAAAGATCCACAAAACCACCAAGCCCGCTATCCAGACAAAGGTAATTCTACAGCACATTTCACTGTGTGATGTTTTAATGATTTGATAAAATCTATGAAAAATAATAATACCAGAGCCTGGGTCCCATATCAACAAATATACCACTTCAAACATGTCTCTCTACCGCAGTTACTTAAGATCGCTGAGGTTAATTTTGACCGTCATATACATTGGTTTCAAAACAAGGTGAGGGTAGAGTTCCTTTTCTATAAATGTCACAAAACACTGCAAACGGAAAGGATCTTAATGTATTGAGGAGTGCGCTAGGTGTGCAGAGATCCTTACAGATCTACAGTCAAAACATGGTCTGTCTGTGTAACACCGTGAATGTAAACGGCAGTTGAAAATTTGCGCAATATATTTTTGACCCAACATACAGCTTTATGTGTTGCTTTGGCTTTGCACACACTGGAATTGGAAAGTCATAGAGAAGATTACGATGGCCCTTGTTTTATACCCGAGCCAGATGTACTCATAAAAAGAGCCATATTTGTCTCGTGAGCCATACGACCCAACGACTGATGTATAGTGTGTAGTTAAGTATAGAAATTCTAAAGTGATTTTATTACTTACCAGGCTGACGTTTCTTGAGTGTGACGTAAGGCAAAAGGTCATGACGAGTAATAATCCTCAGAAGCTGGAGCACGTGTTGAAAGTTGGTCTCATCGCAACGACCCTGACGCTCCAGCGCCAACAAAAAATCTTTCCCACTCCTGATGCCACCGCGCTCGTACTCGTCGATCACATCGACAAACAAAAAGGAAAGTACTCTAACGTCCCGATGAGTGAGTTGGGCTCCAATGATGTCGAACATGCGGTGAAGCGAGTTCATTCCGTGTGACCTGTCCTCCTCCTCCTCCGGCCAAGGCTCAAACCTTATTGGTCCTTTGGATGTGCTGGAGTTGACCAAACAGGCCGAGACTCCGCTAGTCTCAGCCAAACTGGAGCATCCTGGCCGGCGTGTAAAAGTTCTGCTGTCCAGTCGTCTAGCGGTGTTGACGCTGGGATTTGAGTCCTGACGATGGGCCTGAATATGAGGTTGGGCTCGTTGAGCAGAGTCATTTTGGGCAACCTGTTGATGAATAGCCCCACCGTGGAGTTGAGGCTGCTGTGATGTCATCTCAGGGACCAAACCAATAAGGTCAACCGCAAATCCTTCTGTCTTCCTCTCTGGCTAAAGATCTTGAAAAAGGATGAACACATATTATGTGTTAAACATGACATTAGATGAAATACATCATAGCTAGTTATTTATAGTTTAGCCCAGTAAAACATTACAAATACAAAAGGTTGCAACTACAATTTCAAGGGTAGAAAAGGGCTTCATAAAAGAAATAAATGGTTAATAGAGGTTATGTAGTTTGAGTTTTCAGGTTATGTAAATTGCAAACATAGAAAGTACCAAGTTCAATGAATATGTTGAAACGTTAAGGACTTTAAATGAATAAAAAGTTGAAACAGTGCTGTGCAAAACAATATAAATGTATCTAGACAACAGGAAATTTTATTTCAAGTAAAAGGGGCAAAAACCATTCCTATTTTATATGAAAAAGTGGGTGTTATATGTTCTAAAAATCACTAGCGATAGCATTATAAGTTTGAGCATTTCTTCTTTTTTTTTTTTTTCAATTTTCCCGTGTGGGGCAAGGTTGTTTTCTTGTTTTAACTTTGAATATGTCCTCTCTGCAAGGAAGAACTTGAATAGGGGTGGGTAGATAAAAGCTTCGGCTTCAGCCAACTCGTTCTGCACACATTTATGTATTGTATTATTGTGTTGTACAGCAGTTTTTTGTGCAAATAGTTTGTTTCTTTTGTTTAAAAATCGATGTTGTTCTTTTGTGATCTGCCTATATTAAAAGCCACAAACAACATCACTCCCTTTTTCACGTGTAATAAAGTAAAGCATAATACTGTATGTTTTGTCATACGTCGACTCATCAACCCATAAGTGAATGTACTCTCACCTTACATGCCTTGGACTGGTTAGATCTAGGAAATAGTGTTTACACAGGGTGTTCCAAAAATCAGAGGCACATTTCAAGTTCCCATTTCTCCTTCACTATTAATGGTAGCAAGAAAAAGTTGTGCCATTTTGAAGTTACATTAAGATTGTTGCAAGGATATTATTTTTTTTATTTACAGACCGAATAATGGCGTTCACTCAACCAGAAAAGGCAGTTTGTGTGCTTGAATTTGTAAAAAACAGAATCATGGATTGTTGTTCATCCTGCATTTCACAGACAATTTGAAAAGGTGCCACGAGAGGGCAAGTCCATTATAGCATGGTACATTTTCAACAGATGGGTGCTTATGCCCACCTAAAAGAACGGGACGCCCTTTAACTTCAGGAGATGTCATTGAACAGGTACCAACTGATCCACCCAGATCTCACAACATGCAATTTCTTTTCTTGGGGATTTATGAAAGGATTGGTCTATGTGCCCCCCTATTCCAAGAGACGTAAATTGGCCGAAGGCACAAATAACATAAACTGTTGCAACCATTGACAATTCAATGCTGGGATGTGTTAATCAAGAATTTGACTATCTTGATGTATGTAATGTGACCAATGGTGCGCAAAATGATGATCTTTGAACATCCATCCATTATCAGCACCGCTTATCCTCAGTAGGGTCGCAGAGGTGCTGGAGCCCATCCCAGCTGTCTTCGGGCAGTGGGCAGGGGACACGCTGAATTGGCTGCCAGCCAGTCGCAGGGCACACAGAGACAGACAATTTTCTCGCTCATTCACACCTAGGGACAATTTGGACCGGCCATTTAGCCTGACATGCATGTTTTGGGAATGTGGGAGGAAACCGGAGTGCCTGGAGGAAACACACGCAAGCACGGTGAGAACATGCAAACTCCTTACAGGAGGTCCGATCTCATGACCTCAGAAATGTGCCGCACACGCGCTAACCACTGCGCCCCCATGCTGATCTTTTATCATGTCATGTGAAAATTGAGCCTACAAGTTTTCTTAATTTACCAGGTGTATTTTTAATATCTTTAATCGTTTCAGAGATATTCAATGTCAGAATGTGCCCAAGAGTTTTGTATTAAAACTTGATGAACAAGTGAGTCAGCAAGTTTGTTTTATACGCGTTCTACCCGGAACCTAGACAAGTACTAATAATAAACAAAATGATTGATCAGTCATTGTCGTGAAGTAAACATGACTTGGCGATGACTGATAAAACTAGCTACATTGCTGTTTTCAATCACGCCTTTGCAAGTGATGTATGACACATTAGCAAAAATTCAAGGAGCTTAAAGCAAAAGTGGCTTGACTAGCTTAAAACTTCTGCACAGTTCAAAGCAATGGGTCTATAAATGACCCATTAAAGCTTTGGACCTCAACGAAAAATGTATCTATGGTGTCAAGCTTTCACTTATTCGCGTTACCTAGCTAAATCCTACATGCCATTGTCGATCTTAACTGTTCCAACGTAATAATGAAAAGGGATGTACGCCTATTAGATTTGGCAAAATGTTGATTTGAGGCAGGTAACAGCCCGCTGACATGGCATTAAAAAAACATATTTTACTTAGGAGACAACTAAACAGAGCAGGTTTCAAATCCTCGTGACCTGCTCCTTATTGGGAAGGCAAGCAACCCGCAACGTAAACGCTAGCGTACATAAATTCACCAATATTTGTATTCCAGAACAATTTTGTGTCTTGAATTCGCCTTGTTAAATTAAATTGAGGAAACATTACGCTCGTTGAGTAATCGAATTGTAACACCGTGAAGACATGGCGGCAGCTAATGCTAAACTAGCTTGACGCGTCATCTGGCGATGCTTCTTCGTGGACGAATATATTCACATGAATGACTCGGGGTATACGTTCCAAAACTCTTACTTTGTGGTAAGCCAACGCCTAAAGGCCAGCAGTAAAACTTGTATTTCTGTTTTTCCGCCCTTAAACACATTCCACTTGGATTTAAGGATAAAATGAGGGCACTTCCTGTTTACAGTATTATTCATTTCCGCCCAAGTTGCATTCTTCTTCTTCAGCTTCCTTTTTTGAATGATGAATCTTTATTTGAAGGCAGAAAAAACACAACCCTCCCCTTATAAATCTTTAAAATTCCATACCTGTCAACCTGTACAGTTTTGCCGTACAAAGTACGTTTATGAACCATTTAAAGACGTGTACGACGTACGAGAAAATCTGTATGGAAAAACGCAAATTTGTCAATTATGGGTACCATCCGGCATACACCGACTATCACGAAACGCAAATCAATCAAGTCAAACGAGTTTGCCACTGAAGCCTCTATCTCGGTATCGTTTTTTCCGTTGCAAACGAAGCGAGCGTTTTGATGTAGTGAAAGGAAGTCCGTCTCTTTTTAGAGAACCGGCTTTTTCGGCTCCACTCATTAAAGAGAGCCGGCTCTCAAACGGCTCACTTGCTTTGATGCATTATATTACGAATGATTTTGTTGTATAAAGAAGTTAAGAAAAAAAGAAAGTATAAAAGGAGAAAAGGAAAAAATACAGGTTTGTGGTTATCCCTTTAATCAGTATATTACCAACAATAATTTAATGCAAAAAAAAATGAATTCATAATTTGAATAAGAAAATGTATTATTCTACTTAATCATATTTGCATGAATTGTTTCCCTTCTACAGTGAACGTCCAAACTACTTAATTGTTGAACTTTTTTTTTTATAATAAACCTCATTCATGCCGAGCAACTCAGGATCCCACAACAAAATGTTAATTAACAATATATACATGATATAACGAAACACATGTACAATATAACATGTTAAACAACATAAATAAAGAGGTTTTAAAAAAAATATGGTGTAAGATTATTTTGTATTTTTTAAGGGAAAATACGACAGTTTGTAAGGGCATGGAGCCCTGGAGGTTGACAGATATGCAATTCCCCTTAACAAACAATATTAAAACTTACAAGCATAACACACATTTACAAAAAATAATAATAATAATTCAAAAATGTACTTTAACCATGAACCATGGCAATTATGTAAAATGTTAAAATGTATTTATGATATAATTTTAGTTACTTTTTTTTTGCTAAAGACTTTTTATTTAAAAGGCTGTTTTTATTTATCGGACATTCGTTTAAGAACGTTTTACAATATGAATTTTACTTTAAATGACTTTATCATTATATATATCTGTATATATATATATATATATATATATATATATATATATATATATATATATATATATATATATATATATGTATGTTCATTTTTTTAATTGAAATATGACACTCTTGGGCTTCCATACCCTAATAATCTTTGCAGTTCCTTTAATAATTTAATCACAACAAAACAAACACAAAATGAGTAAAACGAAGAGTTAATCTGTGTAAACAAATTTATTGTATTAAAAAAATACATGGGGCAGCACGGCGGCGCAGTGGTTAGCGCATGTGCGGCACAGTTCAAGTCATGGGAACCTCCTGCGTGGGTTCAAATCCAGCTCCAGACTTCCTGTACGGAGTTTGTATGTTCTCCCCGTGCTTGCGTGGGTTTCCTCCGGGCACTCCGGTTTCCTCCCACATTCCAAAAAAAAACATGCATTTCAGGTGATTTGGCCGGTCCAAATTGTCCTTAGGTGTGAATGAGCGAGCGAGTTGTCTGTCCCCGTGTGCCCTGCGATTGGCTGGCAACCAGTTCAGGGTGTCCCCTGCCCACTGCCCGATGATTGCTGGGATGGGCTCCAGCACCCCCGCGACGCTACTGAGGATAAGCGGTGCTGATGAGATGAGATGATGAGAAAAAAATACATGCTTGATCAAGGATAAGAGTGTGATAGTGTACGGAGACAATCTCAGCAATATACGATGACGATTTCATTTGCTACCAGTGACCGAGACGATCTGGTTGAGAGCTGATATCGGTCTCCCCCCAAAAAAACAACTGAATAAAAGCAAAGCATCCTCATCTACTAGACAATGTAGGAGGTAGCAGCGGGTTATTATGTTTTCTTTCTTAATAAATGGTTGTGAAGACGTTTAAGATTCAACTGCAAAAATGAGGATCCATCCATCAATCGTTTTTTTCACGCCGTTTATCCTAACTAAGGTCGCAGAGGCAAAAAAACGATCAGAGAAATCGAATATCTTGAACACAATATTTCTGATTTTAATTATTATTTTCTTATTTCATACTCAAAAAGGTAGTAATACGTCGTCTTGTTCCATTGGCTGATGATTCTTGCTCATTTTATGTATTATTTGTGTCATTGTTTTAGAAAAAAGAGTAAAAATAGTCATTCTTGAAAACAGGTAAAAATTATAGTAATAATTACCTCCATTATTGCTCACCAAAATGAATAAGTCATTACTTATATACAGGGTTTGATAGGGTTACTTTAACTGGATTACTTTCAATTACTTTTGGATTACTCCAATACCAAATATACAAATAAAAGACAAAAGAAACTAAATATAAATACAATTATGACTCACAACACATGGTAAGCTTTCTCTCCTGGCTTTGATCTCTTTGATCTCCGGCAAAACTAACATAAAATGCGACAGAAACAAAATGAAAATAAATCCAAACAGCTTGCCAACATCATTTTTGCCGTTCCATGTGTTCCGTTACTCCCCAAGCCTGCACAAAATTTAGTAATTTTATTTATATTTCGTTTCTTTTGTCTTTTATTAGCATATTTAGTATTGGAGTAATCCAAAAGTAATTGAAAGTAATAAAGTTAAAGTAACCCTACCCAACCCTGCTTATATACTACTATACAGAACACAGGATAAATGTAGATTCCTTGTGCTGGCACACACTTGGGAGTGTTGTTTTGGTAGTTACTGGTGGAATGGTGGATAACTAAATTGTAATTTGGATGCATCATCAGTATGGTCACCCTTAATGACTGGGCGTTTCAGCCACAACACTAGACACCCTCACCAGGGGTGGTCATCCACGGGGTGATCAGCCTCGAGTTTCCATCAATCTTAATCCTTCATGAGAGTGGCTTTGTTGGACAGCAGACTTCTCATGGGACGATGCATGGCAGGAACTTCCTTTTCCCTGAGTCAAGCCGAGGCTGACCGCATACGTCCTGACTTGCTACTTGGGGGTGTTTTCTCCTGACGAATAGCCACCAGCTGCTTTTTTCCGGCTGTCTCTGATGCCGCTTTGATGGCTTTACGCAGGCTTCGACCCCAGATTCCCAGGTCAACTAATGACTTGGTGGTAAATCTTGCGACAAAGCCTTTGCAGCCCACCTCCACTGGGCGGACCTCAATGTTCCAGCCACGTTGTTGTGCTTCAGCTGTAAGCTCGGCATAGCGTAGGTGTTTTCTCTTGAAGATCTATTCCCTTCAGTCCTCCCAAGGTGCTGTGAGCTCGATGATGAAGGCTTTTTTTGTAAAGGCGACCACAGCACCAAGTCCGATCTCAGGGTGGTTATGGTGATCTTCCCTTGCTCAGTTACTATGGAGATGCCCTTGGATACCTTAGCCCCTTCACCGACAAAGGTCTTTGCCTGATGGTGGTTGACTGGTGGGGGTGGTGGTTTTGGTAGGGAGTTGGTGGCTACTCGCTTGTCTTCCAGGGTGGACGCAAGAATCTCTAAGACCTTGTTGTAGCGCCACAAGTAACGCCCTTGGGTGAGACTAGTTTTGCACCATGTAAGAATGTGCCCACAATGTCAACATGTCTGAGAGCTGCTGTTGCTTTTTCCACTTCTTTGTTCAGTTTTAATTTGCGCCCATGTTGCCAAGATCGGTGCATTGCTGCTAAGTCTCTAGATCCGTTTAGTGTCATCTGGAGTCTTTTTGCACACTTGAACTCCTCTGTAAGACTGATGAGGGGAATCTTGAGGACACCATCCCTATTTAGACCTATGGAGGTAAGGCATTGTGGAACTCCGAGCCAATTTGATGTACTCTGTTACTCTCCTTTTCAACTTCTCCAAGGTGGAGATTGGGACATCATAAACTGCAAGAGGCCACAGCATTTGAGGTAAAAGTCCAAACTCCTGGAACTAGGCCTTTATCTTCCCAGGTAGTTGGATGTTGTAGATGAATTGTTGGCCACCGCTGATATCCTTGCAGTTGTTGCACCCGGTCTTTGTTCCTCAGCCTCCTACCACCTGCCACGGTTCTTAACAGGCTGATCAGACACTGTTGGGATTGGGTCATCGCGAAAGAGGAATTTAAAATCCGAAAGCACCCCTACACAACTGAGATGCTTTGAGACTTGGATGGTTATACCTTCATACAGGCCCAACTGATGTCCCCCTCAAGTTTTCTGAGAAGCCTCCTGGTTCATAGGACAGTGGTGGTCACCATTGTAATGTAAGCTCTGAGTGGGGGGAGGCACAGGCCAGAGTCAATCCGCTGGCCAGCTACCACCCGTTTTGTAGCATGGCTGATGACCTCCATTGCCATTGTGAATGCCACGGGTGAGTTGGTGCGTCCACCATGGTGTCTACCTCCAAACTCTGCGATGAATTGGTAAAGTCAGAAGTAGTGTAGCAGAACTGTAAGTCCTGTAAGCAGAATTCAACCAGGTCTTTGATGGTGTCATGCACGTGGAATAAGTTGAAGGCAGACCACAGGAGTTCATGGGGAAGCAAGCCAAAGGCATTGGCAAGGTCAAGGAAGAATACATGAAGATGCTTCCTCCATGCCTTTGCCATTTGTATTTGGTGACAGATCATGCTGGAATGTTCACAATATTCCTGCCTTCTGACCAGATGTCAATGTACTCATTTATTCGCAGAGACTCGCCCATTCTCTGTGCAATGAACCTAAAGAAGATTTTGCCTTCAACGTAGGGGAATTCGACGGAACTGGCTGATGTTCCTTGCATTCTTCTCCTTTGGGATAAGGACTCCCCCTGCACTACGCCACATTTCGGGTATCATTTTCTTACGGCATACTGTTCTCATGAGCTTTGGGAAAAACCTTAGGACGTCTGTTGCATTCTTGTACACCTTTAATGGGACTCCATTTGGCTGGGGCCTGATGCAGATCTTGCTAAAGCACAGTCTTTTACACCTCTTTCCATCCTAGGGGGCCGGTTAGCATACGGTGTTTGGGAGTGTTGATGGGTGGGATAACTGAAGGCATGATGAGACATTCGTTCCGCTTTGGGTCGTAGTGAGTTGCTTTCAGGTAATCTTTCAGGTCTGCGGTCTGCTTTTGTTGTTTTTAGGGCTCTACTTTTTTCCTTTGAGAAGATACACTCAAGGAACATAAAGGGATCTTTGCAAAAACGTGTTACAGTTTGTTCTTTATTCCTTAAGCGTTTCCGTAGCTTCTCTGCTCGGCGAAGGGTTGCCAGTTGAGTTTTAATGTAAACTTGGAGCATATTTATTCCTTCCCTTTCATCTTCAGAGGCTTTTTATCCATTGCTTCCTAAGTTGTCTCCTTTCAAGGACAAGGCGTTTGATCTCATGCTACCTTCTGGAAACCGGTGCGGCTGAGATGTTTTCTCCATCTTTTTCACCTTTCCTTATTTGCACTCTAAAGCGTTCCGATCCATTTTAAACACACTTCTATTCTATAGCGTATTAATGACCTACATTAAATGTTGACAATATCTGTGTATTATTTGTTATTGCAACATCATGCGCGGTCCCTTCTCAAGGTTTCTTCATTTTCCTCATCTTGATGTTTTTGAGTTTTTCGTTGCTCTCATATGGGTTTAAGATCAGGGGATGGTGTAATAATAGTCTGTGGTTTGCAATAATCTGTGCTCTGTGCAGCCCTTTAAGACTCCTTGTGATTAAGGGCTATACGAATAAACATGACTTGACATATTGATCTATGATGTCCTCCATCATCTCAAACTTCTCCACTGTCCCTAGTAGTTTACCAAGGGACTGGGACAGGTTAGTATTGATCATTTCCCAAATCTTCTTTTTCACAACCCGGGCCACTTCACACACAGTCTAAGCTCTGCTAGTCTCTTTTTCGACCGCAGGTCCAAGATTTTAGGTTTTCATCAGCTATGTGTTTGCTTCCTACGTGACAGTGGAACTGATGTACTGCAAGCTGTGGTTTGCGTCCAGTTGCTGTACTGTACCAGTTGCTTATACTACTAGTATAATAATTAGGCTATGTGGTAATCAAAGATTAAAAAGAAAAACACAAAATTGGTTTCAATAATTCATTTTTGTTCTTAGAGATTTTTTTTAACCAAAAAAAGCCTCAAAAATGGAAAACACTGTTCAAAGCGACCCCACCCATCATCTTATAAAACAATGCACTAAAACTACATGCAAGTCTTCCAAAGCTTAATCATAGTTTTTAACATTGTCGCTCATTCGTGCCCAAGCTGGCACCGCATGCAAAGCAATATGCACAATTTTATTATGCAAATTTTGCTAAATGCTTATTTTACTGTCACCTTAACCATTTTTTTTAATTTACCAGTGATGTGTAAATCTATTCTATATTTGCAGAGCAATTATTTTCCAGTTTATTTTGAGAATACTGTACAAGAAACACCACTTACCCCCACCATTACTGTTTCAGGCCTGCTATTTACAGCCAAGGACATGGCACACCTAAAATAGCCCTCTATCTGTAGAACTATTTTCATGGAGTCATATGAGAGAAATAATACAGTAAAGGACAATGTAACTGAGAAAGAACTTTTGTTATTCAGCAGATAATGACAAACAGTTGAGCAGATGTAAATGACACGTTACATTTCCTTGAAAGGAAGCATACCCTTAGTCCATTTGAGGTGCCCTTGAGCAAAGCACTTAACTTCTCTAATTGCTCCCGTGGCAATAGAACCACTTCTCACTTCTTCTCCACTGCGTTAGGGTGAAATCATTTGTGCAATCTACATCTCATCTTTTACACATGGAATGCACTTTGTAGCTCCAAGACACTTGTGTGGTCTGTTTACAATAACAAATTTAGTTAGTAAGCCAGCTATGATGTTTTTATATGGCAAAATATTGAAAACACTTTCTATATAAAACAACAGTAATCCCCCGCTGTAACGCGGTTTAGCGACTTTGCAGATTTTCTTCGTGCATTATGTCGCGCATTCCGGTTGGCTAAACAGTCACCCGACCCTTTTTACTGGTGTCTTCCTGCACGTCAATGACGTTGCGGTCTGAGTTGGAGACGCACGTAAAACAGTTTGACAAACCTGAATTATGTATGCGCAAATCTTTTAAAACTTCAAGTTTCTCCAAAGGCCATCATGTCAAAATTCACAAAAGCACCGGTAGCTGGAGCAAAAAAGGAGAGGAAAATGCTTTCTATTGCCAACAAAGTTGGACTTCTCCACCCGCTAAACTCGCTTTCGAGACACATGTGTTTTTCTTGCGCACTCTCGTGACGCCATGGTGCTTTTTCAAAATGTTTTATAATGGAAAACAAAACTTGATTTCTGTAAAATGGAAACAGGACACATTCTTAACATTTTTAAATGAATATAGATACAGTACACGTTTCCTCCCTTATAAGGCTTAAACAATATATACTATATATATGTATATATATATATATATATATATATATATATATATATATATATATATATATATATATATATATATATATATATATAAATTTAACTCCACCCAGGGGAGTAAATGCCCACATTAAACCACACCCCCACATTTCATATTACCCTATTTTTATTACAGTGTGTATTTTATGTAGCACTATTAAAATAGTCTATATCAACACGTTACATTGAGTATTTATGTATTCTATATCTTTTATTTTATTATTTTATTTTTCAACACAAGGATACTGCTGAAAGTGTGAATTTCCCTACTGGGATGAATTAGGTATCTATCTATCTATCTATCTATCTATCTCTCTCTCTCTCTCTCTCTCTCTTTCTCTCTCTCTCTCTCTACCTACCTACCTACCTACCTACCTACCTACCTACCTACCTACCTACCTACCTACCTACCTACCTACCTACCTATCTATCTATCTATCTATCTATCTATCTATCTATCTATCTATCTATCTATCTATCTATCTATCTATCTATCTATCTATCTATCTATCTATCTATCTATCTATCTATCTATCTATCTATCTGTGTGTGTGTGTGTTTTATACTTGTGAATTTTGAACATTGCAGGAATTTTTTGAATTGCGCCCCTACTAAAAATGAGGGATTACTGTATTAACTTATTTACCAAATAATGTTACCTACTTTTTTCGATTCTTTTCGATTCTATTTTGCATAATGTACAACAATTAATTTGGTTTTATCCTCCACTAGTTGTCTCGTCTTGCTACAATGGCTTCATATCTCCTTTGCAATTACTCTTGAAATAGTACAACAGTCATGAAATTGGAATCTTAAACTCTTGTTTGAAAGACACCTAGATACAATATTATTTATTCTCAATGACATTAGAGACAAAGCATATAAAGATGAATATGACCCGGTAAAAGATCACTTCAATCCACCTAGAGCTTCCCTGTTCTACTTTTAAAAGGTGGCTCCTTTTGTTTTGCTATTTATAGGTCATTCACTCTCTGTTTCTGTCAATCAGCAACACCCCTCGACCATCACTCTTCAATTTTGTGGGATGGGTCAAAGGCTTTTTTGATGCTAAACTTGCTCCCGCTCCTCTGAAGTCTGAACCAGTCCCGCATTTTGTCAGAGCCGAAGAAGGACCAGCAGCAATGGATGACGTCTATAAAGCAGCGGTAAGTACGAAATATGCGGAAGGAACTCATTCTGTGTGATCATTTTGAAGGTCAAGGTAATTTTTTTGTATTTCAATGATACTCTACTGGTACCGGGATTAAAGTCCGAGCATAATCTATACAGAAATTAGCCGTTTGACTGTGTCTTTACATCATACAGCTGAGGGACAATTGTTTCCCTTCTTTCAATGTCAAGTCAATGTATGGATAGCCTTGGGAATACAGTAAGAATTGAAACACCAGAGCAGGGGTGGGCCAACTTTTGTAGTTGTGGGCGACGATGGAATAAAAATTTGGCAAAAGGGCCTCAAGGAAAAAAGATTTAATTTTTGGTATGGACTAATACATTTTAAAATCCAATACCGCGGCAATACATGAGGGGAAAGGATATTGTAGGCCCATCTCTATTTTTGCCATTACAAAAATTAATTTGCTGTTTTTTTACACCTTCTATTCGGCCTAAAAAAATGGCAAGAAAATAGAAATACATTTTTTTTAGAATAGCAGCGACAATGTGCATGAGTTATGAGTAGTAGTATCGGTGCATGTTATGTTTCTTTTTTTGTCCATTAACAAACCATTTACACAATTGGGTTTGAAACACTTAGAATCAAAGCAGAGTAATAAATGACATGCCTAAATTTGATCATATATTTTGAAATTCTAAAAATGCCTCGAAGCTAGCTAAGACGTTTTTTTTTCATTAATTTTGATAAATAACTTGATGATAGATAAAATTAACACATAATAAAAATAGCAAGCAAGGTAAAATGTAGACATTTATTTGAATGTTGGTAACCATGGTGACAAGGGTGGCACCAATTCAACACATTTCTATTAGTAGTACCTTTCTAACAATTTTATACATTTTACCATGACATATTAACAATTTTCCCCCAGATGAAAAAGCTGTATGTGGCCTGTGGGCCGTAGTTTGCACACCCATGCACTAGAGACTCTTCAGTATAAAGAACAATGAAGTTCCAGGGGATATCTGGATGAAGTGATTTAAGTTTTGTAGTTGAAAAGACATTATAGATCATATATATTCAGGGTTGGGTAGGGTATCTTTAACTGAATTACTTTCAATTACTTTTGGATTACTCCAATACCAAATATGCTCATAAAAGACAAAAGTAACTAAATTTGAATAAAATTATTATATTTTGTGCAGCCTCGGGGAGTAACAGAATACATGGAATGCCAAAAATGATGTTGGCAAGCTGTTTGGATTTATTTTCATTTTGTTTCTGTCGCATTTTATGTTAGTTTTGCCGGAGATCAAAGCCAGGAGAGAAAGCTTACCACGTGTTGTGAGTCATCATTTTATTCATATTTAGTTTATTTTGTCTTTTATTAGCATATATGGTATTGGAGTAATCCAAAAGTAATTGAAAGTAATCCAGTTAAAGTAACCCTACCCAACCCTGATTATGTATATTGTAAAAATCGACGGTGACTTACATTTTGACTATAATTAGAACATGGAGTGAGAGATTTAAAGTATCAACGGAACGAGTTTCTGTTTTTGGCTCTGGGTCCCTTTTTACATTTTTCACTAAGTAACTTCACCGTCTTTCCTAGTCTTGTGTTGTCTTTTAAAACTAAATGGAGCAACGGAGCAGTGTAACAATCGAAAAAAGAAAAAGCAGCTGCATGTAAAAGGAACAGCTGATGGTTCTGCAACACTTACGCGCCGTGCATAACCCCATGACAATCTCTTTAGTTTATGCTTCCCCACTACCAGAATAGCAGGTGAAGACAGCTCCATAAGATATCATTCATAACACTGAACTTCGGTACAATTGATGCTTGTCTTGCTCCTTTCTTGTCCCTAGGTTGAGAACTTGACCGAGGAGCAAAAAAATGGTAAGCAAATTTTTCGTCACAATATACCCTTACACAGGGTTGGGGAGTAACGGAATACATGTAACGGCGTTACATAATTAGTACACCCAAAAAACATAATTATATTCTGTTACGGTTACAGGAAATTACAAATTACTTTGCAGGATTACGGTTTGATTAAAAGTATGTACACATATACAAAATATGCCAATAGCAGTGTTCTCGTTTGCCCGCGTTCCTGCGTCCTAGATGCATTATTTTTCCTGGGGACGCAACTTTTTTGACACGAAATTGTCATTATCATTTTTTAACAAAGATTTACCGCACTCCAAACTTTAGCGGCCTGATCTGGCCCGCGGGCCGCCTGTTTGACACCTTTGACTTAAAGCATTCATATTCAGGTGGGGCTTCCAACTATTGTCCAGCTGATGTAAAAGATGTAAATCATTCTTAACCAAAATTCCCCGTCACTGCATGTGAAGAGAAATTAATTAATCTTATTTAATCTGCCCCCCTCATTCCCCAAGAGTTCAAGGCTGCGTTTGACATCTTCATCCAAGATGCAGAAGACGGCTGCATAAGCACCAAGGAACTGGGGAAAGTGATGAGGATGCTGGGGCAAAACCCGACGCCGGAAGAGCTACAGGAGATGATTGATGAGGTGGATGAAGATGGTACGTCAGAGATTATGATATAATTGTGATACACAATTCTCATACCGTTTTCAAGTGTACCTTGCAAAGACATTCGATTGATGGACTAATACCGAGCAGTACAAAAAAGTAATAGCTCATTGAACTTTCTACACACCTGATAGTTTAGTAGACACGCAAAATACGGAGAGAAGACATCACTGAATTTTGAAATTGCAAGGAGAACAGGAGAGGACTATACTAACCCCCCTCATGATTTCAATATGGAATGAATGGGATGGGGTGTATGTAAAACCCTTTTCTTTTGATTAGATTGCATAAGTTACAAAAGCAGATCCGCTTTTTAATGGTGTGAAAATCAAAGAACATGCACAATATTGGCAAATGAAATGAAAATGATCTGCATTTATACAGCGCTTTTCAAGTCTAGACTTCCCAAAGCGCTCTACAGTGTGCTTCACATTTTCCCCCAATAGCGGCCATGCAGCCATGTAAGGCGCTAACCTGCTTATTGGGGGTATTAGGGGTTCAGTGTCTTACCCAAGGACACTTCAACATGTAACACGGAGGAGCCGGGATTCGAACTGCGATCTCTTGATCCCAAGACGTGCGCTCTACCTCCTGAGCCACTGCCTCCAGAGGCAGTACAATAAATAAGAAGGAAGTACATCTATGGATTTAACCCTCAGATAAGAAATTCAAATTTGTTCTGCAAGGTCCTTCCTTAAACCGATTCTTTTTATTAAATCTCCAAGGTTACAAAAAACAGATGAGCTCTAAGGGGTGTGGAAATCAAAGAACAGCAATGTTATTCACAATGCTGTAAACAGTGCATAGTAGTCAAAATAAAGAACAACTTTGAAGCATCTGTCCTTTATCTGCAGCGTTTATCCTCAGTAGGGTCGCGGGACAACTGTGAGGCATAATAGTCAAAATAACAAACAAACCTGACATCCTATGCAATGTCTTTTGCAGGGGTCCAATATTAAAAACAGAATAAGCTTACCAATATCACTAAAATCTTTTTTTTATTAACTTTTCATAAACAGGCAGCGGGACGGTAGACTTCGATGAGTTCTTGGTGATGATGGTCCGCTGCATGAAGGAGGAGAGCAAAGGAAAACCAGAAGAGGAGCTAGCCGAACTTTTCAGAATGTTTGACAAGTAAGCTTCCATTTATTTTTCCGTACGATTCAAATAAGGAAATAGGTCACCCTCTTTTTTTTTTTTAAGGAACGGAGATGGCTACATAGACCTGGAAGAACTTAAGTCCATGCTGGAGTCCACTGGAGAATCCATCACTGAAGATGACATTGAGGAGCTGATGAAGGACGGAGACAAAAATAATGACGGGAAAATTGATTATGATGGTACGTTTTCATTACTAGAATTATTTTATTAAAGTCAATGTGGTTGCAAGTGTCCTCATAAGGTAGAATAACTGAACTTCTACCAATTACATCCTGGTTATAACATAGTAATAGCATTGTAATAACATAGTTATTTTAGAACTGCATGTCCAACTGGTAGCCCTTTGTGTCAATTAGTACCAAAAAGTAGCTCGCAGCTTCAAGACAGTTGTTGTCCCTTGGTTTATTGTACTTAGATTAAGGAGAGCAGACATCAAAATGAACTTCCAAGGATAACAGGAGAGGACACAAACCTTAGCTAAGAAATTCCAACTTGTTCTAAAAGCCCTCCTGAGTCCTTTCCTTTCAATAAATGTCCTAAGTAACAAAAGCAGATATAGCAATATTGCGAAAATGGGGAAAAAAAGCTTTACAGTAGTATTCCTAACGTTTGTTTGAAAGGACAGATTGGGGTCTAATGTGACACCTACATTTTGAAACAGTCTATGGCAGGGCTGTCAAAACTCATTTCACATCGCGGGCCACATAGGGCCTCGGTAGATGTCAAGTGGGCCGAACTATTAACATTATACACATACATTCTATGAAAAATTCCACCATACTTATATGTAGTGAGGCTGCTGACCTGTGTTCCCTCTAAGCTGCGCGCGTGCGCAATTGCGCACTGCCTGCACATTCTCAGCGCACAAGAAAATCTATCCAGCGCAATGTTCCCTCTAAGCTGCGTGTGTGAGTTTTTAAAGTTTTTTGAGAACCGGCTTCTTCGGCTCTGCTCACTAAAAGGAATCGGCTCTTTCGGGTCCCAAACGGCTCTTCAGATAGTTTTTGCTTCTTTAATCCCAACATGACCAAATATTATGTAAAATTATGCACAAAATGACTTAAAGGAAGGGGAATAGAACAAAAAAGAAAAAAATACCAAAATGAAAAAGTAGTGTAAAGCTGAGAAAAAAAAGAAAAGGAAGAAAAAAAAGAAAAATTCAGAAAAAAGCCAGAAAAAGAGAAAAGAAAGAAACAAAGGAAAAAAATAAATAGAGAACAAAAAGAAAAAAAGTAACAGCTATGAAAAAATAAACACAATGAGATTTTTTTAAAAGGGATTAAAAAAACAGGGGAAAAGAAGAAAAAGTGTGTTGCATTCAAATAATTTCCAATATACCAAGTGAATCTTGTTGCCAACATTGTACTTCCACGGAATAATGTGATTAAATACAGTTGTGTATCGTGCAACCGACTAAATAAGCCCCCAAAAATGTTAGTAGTATGCGACAAAAGATACCAGGAAAAAAAAATGTAAATCTTGTGAAAGAATTGTTGTAAAAACAAATGACGTTTGTAGGCCGTACAACCTTTGCAATTATACATTTGTCAATTCATACAAAAGTGAAACATTTTTTTGTATTGCCAGAAACTCAGCAAAATGTTACTTGATGTCAAGTTTTGGACATGTTTGATTATGACTCAGTTGCCACACTTGGGATTGCTGTTGCTCACTGTTGTTTCAAGCGTTGCTCACCGACTTTGTGTGAACGCTCAGACCCGTGGAAAATTACAGGGAACGTTGCTGCTGACTAACATCAAATCGCCCATTTTTTAAATCACCACAGTAAGGATTCGTATTTACAGAACTGTAGTCTTTATTATAAGGCAGCATTTTAATGGCGTTAGTCTAGTCTGGACTTGATTTTGTTCCCGATATTTAGCATCTTTTACGCCTGTACGAATGCTTCAATACCAGGTGTCATGTCCTGACTAGCTGACACTTTAGAATGTCATTTAAGTGCTTGTTTGTGAGCTTTAAACGCATTTTTGTTTTATTGATATTCATTACAGACAGGGTTGGGTAGGGTTACTCCAACTTGATTACTTTCAATTACTTTTAGATTACTCCAATACCAAATATGCTAATAAAAGACAAAAGAAACTAAATATGAATAAAATGATGACTCACAACACGTGGTAAGCTTTCTCTCCTGGCTTCGATCTCTTTGATCTCCGGCACAACTAACATAAAATGCGACAGAAACAAAATGAAAATAAATCCAAACAGCTTGCCAGCATCATTTTTGCCGTTCCATGTATTCCGTTACTCCCCAAGCCTGCACAAAATTTAGTCATTTTGTTCATATTTAGTTTTTTTTTTGTCTTTTCTTAGCATATTTGGTATTGGAGTAATCCAAAAGTAATTGAAAGTAATCCAGTTAAAGTAACCCAACCCAACCCTGATTACTGAGATATGTTCACAAAGGTAGGTGGCTCTGAACATGCACAAAATTCTAGCAGCAACGGATGTTAATTTGGGGAACCCCGGTAGTAGATGCTGATAAAATGTGTCCAAACCTACGGAAGCAAATTTCAAATCTGCATCACACTGCATTGATCGAAACAGCACCACTCTGCTCTCTAGTGGATAATCCATGAATTGCACCTTATCAAAAAATGTGCATTTCATGTCGTTAGTGCATTTTTCCACCTTTAATTTATCCTACGGGGGCCGGTTCCAGCCCACGGGCCGTATGTTTGACACCACTGGTCATACTTAGAAAATGCATACTCTAACCGTATTGCTAACCTTGATTTCTCTGTTTCCTTTGACAGAGTTCCTGGAGTTCATGAAAGGTGTTGAATAAAGGCTTCAGACGGCGGCCATTTGTTTTCTTCTCCCCGCTGCACTCAGTTCTTCTAATAGGCCTGTTTGCTATCTGCTTGAAGACACAATCTGTCAACAACCATCAAAACTTACTGATGAATTTTCTCAAAATACCTTGTGAAATGACCAGTACGAAAAAGACAACTTTCACAATTTTTTGAGAGGTGTCGTACATGATTTTCTATTGTTCACAGACCCATCGTAAATTAAAGTACAACGTGGATTATTTACAACCGGTTACGAGCAATTTTTATTTCGATCGAGTCAAAGGCAAGAAAGATTGACTAACAATCAATTGCTGGAGTGGTTCGTAGTAGAAGCTTGCAAAAGGTAGTGCAAGGGGTTAGTAAAATACAGCCCGTGGGCCATATGCGGCCCGTCAGGATTTTTAATCTAGCCTGCCAAATGTTAAAAAAATAATAATATGAATACACATGAATACAGAGGCTCCTCTACTTACGACTATTCGACTTAGGTAAAAAGGTAGATACGAACATTTTTTTTGGACATTGCTTTAAGTTAGATTTTGTATTGTGTGCACCTTTTTCCGTGTACAGGAAAGTACTGTAGTGCTTCTTTCCGCCGCTACCAGCGTGTAGTGGCACTGTGAGAGGTCACCCAGCATCCACGGCAAAGAAGAAATCCGGCTTCTACTTCCTGGTTTGTGTGTAAACATACAGTACTACATGTACTGTATCTCAAGTGCGCTAAGAACTTGACGTTTTTATTGTTTAATATCTCATTCATCCATTCAATATGGTTGGTGTAAAGTGTAAAGAGGCGAGGGGTTTCTTTTGAAATGAAAGTGGAATAGGAAAGCTTGATGCGGTTGAGAAAATTGTAAGAACACTTTTTTTCGTCCCCTTTTTTCCAAGAAGGAGGTTGCCTTACTCTGGAAGCACATCTTCCAAAAATAAGTTCAACTTCACTTTATTTATCTTTATAGAGTATATTATTTTATGAAATGTTTATTTTTTTAGTACAAAACAGTACAAGTTACGTATACAAGCCTTAAACATACTTATATACACCTGAAACATACAAAATATAGCACTGAAGCAACTTCAACAAATTCAACGAACGATCTCAATGTAAGTAGGGCAGCGTTTGTATATGCTAGATTTTTTTATCGGGTATTTATTGCATGGATCAAGAAAATAATCAAATGTAATGGCAATAGCAGCAAAAATATGAAAACAGATGAATACGCCTACATCATCCTTTTTCTTCATGTATTGTCCAGGTATTTGATAGTAGACTGTATTGTTATATACAAAAAAATATCAAAACATTCATTTTTTTAACCCAATGCGGCCCGCAAAGCAAATATTTTGCACACCCCTGAGCTAGTCAGAGCAAAGCAGAGGATGTTGAACTGCTGCAGCCCAAATTCCAGTCCTCGATAACGAGTAGGTCTAAGCTGTGAAAGAAAATGTGCTGTTGACTCAATTGTCAGACATGGACTTTAAATACCACCAGAAGCTAAGTACGCTAACGCAATGCTAGTCTTTAGAAAAACATCGCAGACGGATGGTAGCTGTGCACAATGCCGGAGTGACTAATCGGGAAGAACGGGAGATTTCCAAAGGGTTGGGTCATGTCACGGTCGTGTTTGAGCAGGCTGGATGACAAAAACAATTTTAATATATATATATGTTACTTGCACTATCTAACTTTACTAATGCATTTATTCTCTATTTAGCTATTTGGTCACATTCAGTGCAAACCCAACATCATAGCAGATGAGTTTAACCACCGTGGAGAATTCTCCCCTCCCAAATCTTAAGTTGGCTTGGGCCACCACCATTCTTCATTTCTGTAGTGTAATTAACGCAGAATACCGCAAATGATATGAGTCAGGTACAATGGAAGGCAGAAAGGCAGTAGTTGAAAACGAAAAAGCCAGGAAAAGAAATGCGTTAAAAGGAGGACTGATATAATTTATTCCACTCCTCTTGCACTTTTTGCCTCTCATGAAATGAAATGATCTGCATTTATACAGCGCTTTTCAAGTCAATGACTTCCCAAAGCGCTTTACAATGTGCTCCACATTTCCCAATAGCGGCCGTGCAGCCATGTAAGGCGCTAACCTGCTTATTGGGGTATTAGGGGTTCAGTGTCTTACCCAAGGACACTTCGACATGTAACACGGACGAGCTGTGTTTCCAGATTGAGTGTTGTGGTACGTGTTTGCAGAATTTAGCAGTTAACTGCCTTTACCGGGTAGCTCCTCTCACTCAAATAAGCTCATAAAGATCGGAATTAAGTCTCTTATTGAGAAGCGGAACTTTCAGCTCGGCTCACTGAAAAGAGCAGTCAGTTTTGACTCCCAAAAGCCTCTTCAGATTGGTTTTGTTGCTTTTATTCATACATTAAAAATCATTATGTAACCTCCACCCATCCATCCATTATCTGCACCGCTTATCCTCAGTAGGGCCGCGGGGGTGCTGGAGCCCATCCCAGCCGTCTTCGGGCAGTGGGCAGCAGACACCCTGAACTGGTTGCCAGCCAGTCATTATGTAACATTATGCACAAAATTACTTTTGAGGGACAAATAAAGTTAAAAAAGAAAAACAAGAGAACAATGAAAAAAGCAACAACAGAAAAAGAATAATAAAAGCAAAAGGGGTGAAAAAAGGAGACAATAAAAAAGTAAGAAAAAATAATCAAAAAGCTAGAAAAATTAAACAATTACAAGGAAAAGGTAAGAAAATCTAAGAAAGAGGAAAATGCTAGAAAAAAAGCTTGGGGAAAAAAGAAACAAAAGTATCTCTAGCACGCTAAGAACCTTTGACGCTTTTATTGTTTAATATCTCGTGCATCCATTCAATGTGGTTAATGAAAAGTGTAAAGAAGAGGCGAGCCGTTTCTGTTGAAATGAAAGTGGAATAAGAAAGCTTGATGCAGTTGAGCAAATGTCTGGAACGCTTTTTTTTTGGGCACTTTTTACCACGGAGGAGGAAGTCGCCTAACTCTTGAAGCGCAGCTTCCAAAAGTAAGTAAAACTCAACTTGATTTATCTTTATAGAGCATATTATTTTATGAAATGTTTATTTTTTGGTGAAATACAGTACAGGTGACATATACAAGCTGTAAACATACTTATATCAACCTTAAACATAGAAAATATAGCACTGAAGCTACTTCAACAAGTTCAACTCACAAACGATTGTCCGGTACATATAAGAATATAAGGAAAATATAAGAAAGAGGAAAATGCTAAAAAAAATGCTTGGGGCAGTAGCTCAGAAGGTAGAGCGCTCGTCTTAGGATCAAGAGATCGCAGTTCGAAATCCGTGCTCCTCCGTGTTACATGTCGAAGTGTCCTTGGGTAAGACACTGAACCCCTAATGCCCCCAATAAGCAGGTTGGCGCCTTGCATGGCTGCAAGGCCGCTATTGGTGTGTGGGTGAATGGGTAAAATGTGAAGCACATTGTAAAGGAAGTCTTCATTGACTTGACAAACACTATAAAAATGCAGATCATTTCATTCATTCATTTAATTTCATTTAGTCTTTTATGTCTTCTCCTTTGCTATTGAACTTTCACGACACTTTTCGTTGCTGAGCTGACGCAAAATACCACAATTTTGTATGCTTCATTCATACACAGAAATACATTTCTATTCAATGTTTATTTTTTTACTTATACAACAAAACTGCCTTCAAGCCATATACCGTATATACAATAGAAAATATGTCAACGTCACTATTTCTCATGGGATTTTCATTTAAAACTTTTTTGCTACCAAGAGCTAACAAAAAAACTACAAACTGATTTACAAAGACAAAAATGACTATTGCATTACAACAGGGTTTTGACCCATTAATATGGGTGACACTCTGGTTCAAAATAAACCTGGGTAAAATTGGCTTAACAATTCAAGGGACAATGCTTAATAATTGTCCAAAATAAGTCGCTTTGTGAGTCTTTATACTGTTTATTTTTGCCAACTGGGCTGCAACTGTAATCGCACTGTAGCAACACGATAATAATAAAGAAGATAATGATTGTAAACTTCAAAGACTAAAAGGGACCAAACTACATGATTTGTCTTCTTATTTCTTTTGCCCAAGCTTGGTCTTTGACTTTTAGGGGTACTCGTAGCAGCAAGGTGGCGGACAATTATGTCATGTCTCTCTCGTCATTTTATGTAGAATACAAATTTCTTGACCAACAAGTATTTAAAAAAGTACTTTTGTATGAGAGTTCAAGTATTTTTGCATATTCATATCAAAATGGTTTAGTTTTAATGAAGTTTTTCACCACTGGGGGGTGCTAAAATGCACAATATTCCTTTAAATGATGATTCGGGTATAAAATAATGAGTTAAGTTAGATACAGTGTGTTTCTAACTCTTAGTCTGCATGCTATGGTGTTCACTTGAATTTTGTTGGGTATAACAAGGAACACGTTTGTTTCTATAAATGAGGTGGAATAATAATCCCCCTAAAAATGTAGAGAATATATTCTACCAAGCAAAAAATGCTCGAAGTTGGGGGAGAAAAAAACAATCTCAGCTCTTATGCAGCTAACTTAATACAGATATGCTGCAGTCCTAATAAACAAAGGAATCATATAAAGCAAGGGTCTCCAACCTTCTTCAAACTGAGAGCTATGTTTGAAACAACCGATCATGTTATTACCATGTTGTTACTAGGTTATTACCAATATAATTATTGGAAGTAGGATTAAATAGATTCAGTCAACAACTAAAAAAAAAAGGTTTTACCAGAACATCACAATGTCTCAACACGGGTGAACTATTTTCAGGACAGGTCCGTGTGCACCTCAGCTGTGTAGGGGGCACCATGTTGGAGACCCCAGGGTTATATAGAGTTGGTCAACAACTAAAAAAAGTCATTTTACTAAGAAAATCAAAATGTCTCAATACTGGCAAGCTATTTTCAGAAATGGTCGGCGGGCGACACAGCGGTCCTTCGGGGGCACCCTAGTGCCCAGAGGCCCCACTTTGGAGACCCAAGATATAAAGCATATCTTTGATGAGTGGTTTGTTTGCATTGCGTTTCTATTTGAAAAGCAACGAAGAAAACCAAAACACATACTTAAACGCACACATTAATCAAGTGGATCAAAGACCAGCGGGCAAGCCTTTTTTCAGCAGAGTTGAAAGGAAGCTTCCAAGGTCTTCATCCTGACGGAATAAAAAGAAATAGCTTAGAACAATGCAAAAGGTGGATCTTTATCATTTGAATCGTCGATTAGATTCCCGACCCCACCATTATGCAATTGTCATCAGCGATAACATTTATTGACTGAGCAATAATTGGTGCTGCATTTCCAGTTTTGTCCGCACAAGGCGCACCAGATTATAAGGCGCACCTTCAAATTTCTGGCTTCTGGTCCGAAAAACCTGGTCCAGTGGGACCTCTACTAACCAACATTTATACATACATTGATTTCTACGCTATGCGGAAGAACATGGAAACCGAGCAGCCTCCGTGAGAGAATTGAACATGAATGTATCGAAGGTACGCAAGTTGGAAAAAGCTGAAAACGAATTCCGACAAGTTTTTATCTTTGTGCACAGACGCCCTCCTACTTAAGACCTATTCGACTTACAAAAACAAACTTTTTTTTCGGGATGTTGAAAAATATCCTGACATTGCTGTAAGTTAGATTTTATATTGTGTGCACCTTAATCAGAGTAAAGGACAGGGCTGTAGTGCTTCTTTCTGCCCCTACCAGCGTGTGGCGCTGTGAAAGGTCACCCAGCATCCGCCCCGGAGAAGAAATCCGGCTTCTACTTCCTGGTTTGTGTGTTAACATACTACGTGTACTGTATCTCTAGCGTGCACCTTTTTCCGAGTACAATACAATAATACTATAGTGCTTCTCTCCGCCGCTACAGACATGTGGCGCTATGAGAGGTCACCCAACATCCACCAGCTTCCTCTTCCTGTCACAGTCTCAGTTCGTGTGTAAACATACTGTACTGTATCTCCAGCACGCTGAGCATTTTGACATTTTTATTGTTTAATATCTCGTGCATCCATTCAATATGGTTGGTGTAAAGTGCAAAGAAGAGGCAAGCCGTTTGTTTTGGAATGAAAGTGGAATAAAAAATGCGGTTGAGAAAATGGTCGGTGCGCTTTTTTTCGGCCACATTTTTCTACGGAGGAGAACCTCATGAAGCGCATCTTCCAAAAGTAAGTTAAACTTCACTTTATATATCTTTATAGAGTATTTTATTCTTTATTTTATTATTTAATTTATGAAATGTTTATTTTTTTAGTACAAAACAATACAGGTTACTTATAAAAGCCTTAAACATACTTATATGAACCTTGAATATACAAAATATAGCACTGGAGCAACTTATGAACAAATTCAACATACGAACGATCGTCCGGAACGTATCTCGTTTGTAAGTAGGGCAGCGTCTGTGGAAAAACTTTCAAACCAGAAAGTTGGCATTTCAGCATTTGAAAAAATATGAAACAAAATTACAATTTTACCTGCAAAACAGGCAGAGCAAACAAATTCAAAAATACAAATTTTCAAATGCCTCTCATAAGAAAATAGATCCATATTTAGCGATAGATATTAAATTATAGATATTTTCAGACATTTTATATATATATTTTTTTTTTCTGACTCTTTCTGGGAACTCGAAACAGAGGAGGGGATTCCCAGCCCCCTCGCCTAACCCAACTGATGTGTTGGGAGTCATTACGTGACCAAACCCCCCAATTCCGACCCCTAATGCCGAGCGCCAAGCAGGGAGGCAATGAGTACCAAAGTTGTAAGTCTTTGGTATGACCCGGCCAAGGCTTGAACCAGCGACCTCCCAGCTAATCCAAAAAAAAAAAAAAAAAAAAGATTCTAGCAACCTCCCACTAGGGGGACATTGCTCTGGAATATGTATATATACTGGACTGTCTCAGAAAATTAGAATATTGTGATAAAGTTCTTTATTTTCTGTAATGCAATTAAAAAAACAAAAATGTCATACATTCTGGATTCATTACACATCAACTGAACTATTTCAAGCCTTTTATTATTTGAATATTGCTGATTTTGGCTTACAGCTGAAAAAAACTCAAAAATCCTATCTCAAAATATTAGAATACTTCCTCAGACCAAGTAAAAAAAATAATTTTATAACAGCAAAACTAAATCAAACATTTGAAAATGTCCATTGATGCACTCAGTACTTGGTTGGGAATCCTTTTGCACGGATTACTGCATCAATCCGGCGTGGCATGGAGGCAATCAGCCTGTGGCATTGCTGAGGTGTTATTGATGCCCAGGATGCTTCGATAGCGGCCTTCAGCTCATTTGCATTTGTAGGTCTGGTGTCTTTCATCTTCTTCTTAACTATACCCCACAAATTCTCGATGGGGTTCAGGTCAGGGGAATTAGCAGGCCAATCAAGGACAGTGATGCCATGGTCAGTGCACCAGTTACTGGTGGTTTTGGCACTGTGGGCAGGTGCCAGATCATGCTGGAAAATGAAATACTCATCTCCATAGAGCTTTTCAGCAGATGGAAGCATGTAGTGCTCTAAAATCTCTTGGTACACAGTTGCATTTACTCTGGACTTGATGAAACACAGTGGACCAACACCAGCAGCTGACATGGCTCCCCAAACCATTGCTGACTGTGGGAACTTCACACTGGATTTCAAGCAACTTGGATTTTGCTCTTCTCCAGCCTTTCTCCAGACTCTGGCGCCTTGACTTCCAAATGAAATGCAAAACTTGCTTTCGTCTGAAAAGAGGACTTTGGACCACTCTGCAACTGTCCAGTGCTTCTTCTCCATAGCCCAAGTCAGACGCTTCTTCCGTTGTCTTGAGTTCAGAAGTGGCTTGACCATGGGAATACGGCTATTGTAGCCCATTTCCCGGACACGTCTGTGAACTGTGGCTTTTGATACCTGGACTCCAGCTTCAGCCCACTGTCTTTGAAGCTCCCTCAAATTCTGGAAGCGGCTCTTCTTCACAATTTTGTTAAAGCTGCGGTCATCTCTCTTGGTTGTGCAGCGTTTCCGGCCACATTTTTCCCTTCCGACAGACTTTTTGTGGATATCCTTTGAAACTGCACTCTGTGAACAGCCTGCTCTTTGAGAAATTTCTTTTTGTGTCTTACCCTCCTGATGGAGGGTATCAATGATGGTCCTCTGGACAGCAGTCAGATCAGCAGTGATTTAGTTTACTGAACCAAGCTGAGTGTTTTTAAGGCTCAGGAAACCCTCGCAAGGTGTTTCGAGTTAATTAGATGATTCAGGTGATTAGTTGAATAGCCTACTTGTATACTTTTTCATGATATTCTAATATTTTGAGATAGGATTTTTGAGTTTTCTTAAGCTGTAAGCCAAATTCAGCAATATTAAAATAATAAAAGGCTTGAAATAGTTCAGTTGATGTGTAATGAATCCAGAATGTATGACAATTTTGTTTTTTTAATTGCATTACAGAAAATAAAGAACTTTATCACAATATTCTAATTTTCTGAGACAGTCCAGTATATATATATATATATATATATATAATAATATTATATGTAATATATATTTTTTTTTTACAGGAACGCATTGCTTATAGTTTGGACCTGTGTTTCATGTTGATGATATCTGTGTACTGTTTGTTGATACCCCAGCATCATCTATTGCAACCAGGTCCTCCCTGAAGGGGAGTCACCTCATGTGCCGTCCCTTCTCAAAACTTCTTGTTATTAAGGACTATACAAATAAACATTACTTGACATACAAAGGCTTCAGGTTACGAGTACTTAAACTGGAAAATATTGCCTCTAGTTACGAGGATTGCCTTTAAGTGTAAAGTAAAAAATTCAGTACAGTACGCGCTACCATTCGCCGCTCCCAAAGTTTCCCCGAACATAAACAAACTGGCTATCGCTTCAAATCTGTCTGGCAACCAGTGTGCATGCGTGCTACCAGCGTGCTCTCCGACTCACTGTCACAGTTCAAAGGTTCACAGACCTTCCTTTCTTCTAAGTATTGTACATTTTACATAATCTAATTTTAACATGTATTTGTTTCATGTACTGATGCTGTTATAATTTATTAAAAAAAACATCATAATGTACTTTTGCGGGGCTCAGAACAGATTAGTGCATTTATATACAAATTGCATCTCTATGTACGAAGCTTTCAGGTTTACGAAGCTACTCGCAGAGCAAATTAAATTTGTGAGTTGAGGTACCACTGTACTTACTTCCCTCCAAACTGTTTACCTGATAACTCCAGGAAAGCAAGATGACTTTAGTATTGCCTTCCTCTGCTGATGATGACACTTTGATGACGATGGAATCCACCATGACCGTGCCATCGAGAAGGTGCTGAACGGTGTAACCCTTTAAGACACTGCGATGAAGACAAAGTAAACCTTGTCATGATTCTGATAAGTTTATTCTGTATTTTAATATTGGAGACCTGCAAAAGTGATTGCTGCAGTTTGTCGTCTTCCCTAATGTGCACTGTTTACATTATTGTCACCATCAGCTTCTCATGTTGCTGTTCTTTGATTTTCTCACCCTTTAGGGCGGATCTGCTTTTGTAACTTGGGAAATGTAATTTAAAAAAAAAAGGCTAAGGTAAGGACTTTTGGAATAGTTTAGAATTTCTTCTCTAAGGGTTTGGCCCTCTCCTGTTCCATTGATCTCTTCTCTCTTTATTTTGAGTGTCTACCAAACCATTGGTCTGCAACCTTTTCTGTACCGCCGCCCAACTGACAGTATCCTCTCAGCCCAGCTCAATAATATCAGAAGTAATAATGATGACAACAACAAAAATAATAATAAGCCTAAATCTGCGGCGTAACAACTAAACCACTAGTAATCTAGATGACATAGGAAAAGGCATTCGATTTTTATCTCATCATCACAGTAGTTTTACTCACTGTACCATATTGTACAATGTATTTTTAGGATTTGGCGCTCGGGTTTGATCTCTGTTGCACCCAATGCTGAGCTAATGTGGTGAGCGGCAATTGTCAACGGATCAATTGATGCTCGAATACAGTAATACCTCGTGCATCCAAACGTTGAGTATTTTGGGGGGTTTAAATGAGTGATTAAACACAAATAAATACGGTGTCAAAGTAAGGCTACTTTTTCTCTATTTGTGCGTCCCTGTACCGGTCCGTGGCTCGGTGGTTGATGATCACTGTACTGAACTCTAAACATCAGATTCTCACATGTAAAGTAAGAAGACAAGGTGGACCAGTGATATTAAAGAATGAAGGTGCTTTTTTACTCACCTCTTGAGGTGTGTGTATATTCTTCGAAGCGTGTCAGGGTCGCTGTGCGGGTCATGGAGCTGAATGCGACACGTAAATCGCAACTGATGCTCATTGAGTCCAAGCTCCTTCAGTGCTTGTTCCGAGGAGACAAGTTTGAGACTCTGTGTCCAGT
This sequence comes from Urocampus carinirostris, assembly GCF_059441175.1. Lineage (NCBI taxonomy): Eukaryota > Metazoa > Chordata > Actinopteri > Syngnathiformes > Syngnathidae > Urocampus > Urocampus carinirostris. The sequence continues at coordinate 19,764,449 of NC_142351.1, read as the reverse complement.
GGAAACAAAGCATTATTAAGCCGTTAGGTTGTTTGGTCATTATGATGAAAGTGGTCTAAAAAAGAGCTTACATTATCTTTCATGATGAGGGTTCCGTGCATGATGTGAGGCTTTTTGGGATCAGGCAAGGGTCCTGAAATAACACAATGCACAGGCCACAATGCTAAAATGGTGCTGAACACTTTGTAATTGGAAAAAAAAATAAATGTCTGCGTGTCTGCTCCTATTTGAAGATATTACAATGTGTCCGTAAAATATGAGACGGTAAGAAGATTTTTCATCTATCTGCCATTTGCCGTTTTCAAAAATCTATATCACCCAGAGTGACTCAGTCAAAAATTTAGGTGTCATAGTTGACCAATCTGTCCTTTCAAACACACGTTAAGAATATTACTAGAACAGCTTTTTTCTTTTTCCTAAAAGTCGTCCTTTGTTGTCCCAGTCTGATGCGGAGATTATAATTGACGCGTTTGTTACCTCGCGTCTCGATTACTGTAATGCACTATACTCTCCAGTCTCCCGAAGTCCAAAATCAAGGGCCTTAAGCTGGTACAAAATGCTGCAGCTAGGCTCTTAACTAAGACAAGAAAGTTTTATCACATTACCCAGATTTTAGCCGAACTGCACTGATTTCCTGTTAGCTCAAGATGTGATTTTAAGGTTCTGTTCGTAGTATACAAAATCATGCATGGACTAGCTCCCTCATCTTCCAGATTTGATTTCCCCCTATGTTCCAATCCGGAGCCTTCGCTCAGAAAATGCTGGTCTACTAGTGATCCCAAGAACCTGAAGAGATCTGCAGGTTCGAGAGCGCTCTCCATTCGGGCCTCGGTGCTGTGGAATGCTCTTCCCCCTAAGATTCGATCTGCAACCTCAGTGGAAATGTTTTAATCTAAGCTTAAAACACACTTCTATTCTATAGCTGATGAATGACCTATATTCTATGTTGACAATATCTGTGTATTATTTGTTATTGCAACATCCATTGCAGCCTGGTACTCCTGGAAGGGGGATTACCTTTAGTGTGGTCCCTTCTCAAGGTGTCTTCATTTTCCTCATGTTGAGGTTTTTGAGTTTTTCGTTGCCCTCATGTAGATTTTAGACCACGGGGTAGTGTAATAATAGTCTGTGGTTTGCAATAATCTGTGGTCTGTGAAGCCCTTTGAGACTCCTTGTGATTAAGGGCGTCACAAATAAACATGACTTGACTTGACTAGACCCAATATTTCCACTTGCTACTAAAGCAAATAATCAGAAAGGGTTTTTGGTGAACAGGTCAAATTAGAAAAGCACTAGTGTCAACAAGCCCAACAAGTTTTCTAGCATGTACCTGAAGTGCTAATCCAGGTTTTCTACAGTTTAAGATAAATTTAAGACTTCTAAACATTCAAAGAAACAATTCAGACATCCAAGTACAGTAATCTGCAGTATAACGCGGTTTACAGACGCTCCCCTACTTACGACCATTAAAATCACGTAAAACAGTAAATACGAACATTTTTTTCGGGAGCTCGAAAAATATCTGGACCTTGCTGTAAATTAGGTTTTGTATTGTGTACACCTTTTTCTGAGTACAGGACATTACTGTAGTGCTTCTTTACGCCGCTACCAGCGTGTAGTCGCGCTGTGAGAGGTCACCCAGCATCCACCCCAAATAAGAAACCCGCTTCCTCTTCCTTGTTCGTGTGTAAACATTCTATACTGTATCTCCATTGCGCTAAGAACTTTGACATCTTTACTGTTTAGTATCTTGTGCATTCATTCAATATGGTTGGTGTAAAGTGTGAAGAAGAGGCGAGCTGTTTCATTTGAAATAAAAGGGGAATAATAAAGCTTGATGCGGTTGAGAAAATGGTTAGATGGCTTTTTATCATCCACTTTATACCACGGAGGAAGTCGCCTAACTCTTGAAGCTCATCTCTCAAAAGTAAGTTGAACTTTATTTATTTTTATAGAGCATATTATTTTATGAAATGTTTATTTTTTTAGTACAAAAGAATACAGGTTACTTATACAAGCCTTAAACATACTAAATATAGCACTACAGCAACTTACGAACAAATTCAACTTACTAACGATCTCAATCGTAAGTCGGGCAGCGTCTGTACTTGACACGGTTTTGTTATTTCACGGATTTGCATCCTATAGTGTGTTCTGCGTTCTGAGTGGCTGAACAGTCTACGTGATTATTTTTATTTGACGGTACAGTAGTTAGTTGCAAAATAAATAGACAAACATTTATAGAATACTGTTATTTGTGAAACTGATTTAACCTATAAAAATTGTTTCTTTACTTATTTTGAGTATTCGCTAAACTTGAAACTTACTAACTTTGTACTGCAAAGGAAAACAACATCAACTTGAACCTTAAGGACTTTTACACATTCTACTGACTCATGAACAAATCAGACTTTTAGCCTGAAATAAAATGCATTTCGACACATAAACAACAATAAATACATGCTGCAAAGAATATTACAGTTAGACTGACCTCCAAGTGCCATTTCCCTCTTGAGCAGGTTGAGTGACATATCAACCGGCACTTTGGGATTTGTAGTCACTGTAGTCGTCTCGCCATTTGCCGGCATGTAGCAGTCGATACCTGCCGTGACACAAATCAATGTCCGAGATCTACCAAACGTGTCATGCGCATGATGATGAACTTACTGAACTCTTGCTCGATCTTGCCCTTGAGGAACTCCATCTTGACAGCCTCGCCGTGCACCAGTAGCATGTTGCGAGGTTCGGCCATGCGGATCAGCTGCATGATGCCCTTAGCGTCGGCGTGTGCGCTAAAGGACATGTACTCCACTTGCAACTTCACGTCCAGCTACCGGGAGGATCACATTACGGTTTTCGCTTGCATTGATGTTCGTCGGAAAGAAAACGTTCTATACCGACTTTATTCGTGTATAACAGGTACTATTTCTGTACCTAAAAAGAAATCACATTTTGGGTGCGAGTTGTACACAAGATTTGACGGTCGTACATTACTGTATTTGAGCAACGATCTCTCAGACGAAAACCTTTTCACATTTGATGCAAAAGAATTTGGAACAAAGATCGTTCCAGTGAGAGTGCCGATTCTGAACCACTTGAACAATAGATTTATAGATGACATAGGAAAAGGCTTTGGGTTTCATCTCATCATCACACTATTATTACTCGCGCTACTACAATGTTGAATACGTGGGTCCATGATTGAAATAATATACAACGTAAACAATGAACACAATACCAAAATAAAAATGACAATGTATTTATTTAATGTGTTTCAAAGTCTGATTCAATGTCAAAAAATGATTTAAGTCATAGCCCCACCTATTCAGCAACGTGGTACGGACGCTCCCCTACTTACGAACATTCGACTTACCAAAAATGGTAGATGCGCACAAGAAACAATTCGGGACGTCGAAAAATATCCTGACATTGCCGTAAGTTAGATTTTTATTTGTGCACCTTTTTCTGAGTACAGGACAGTACTGTCGTGCTTCTATCCGCCGCTACCGGCGTGTGGCGCTGTGAGAGCTCACCCAGCATCGACCCCGAAGAAGAAATCCGGCTTCTACTTCCTAGTTCGTGTGTAAACATTCTATACTGGATCTCCAACGTGCTAAGAACTTTGACATTTTTATTTTTTTATGTCTCGTTCAATATGGTTGGTGTAAAGTATAAAGAAGAGGCGAGCCGTTTCATTTGAAATGCGAGTGGAATAAGGAAACTTGAGAAAATGGTTGGATTCTTTTTTTTCGCCCACTTTCTACCACAGAGGAGAAAGTAGCTTAACTCTTAAAGCCCATCTTCCAAAAGTAAGTTAAACTTTGCTTTATTTATCTTTATAGAACATATTATTGTATGAAATGTTTATTTTTCAGCAAAAACAATGCAGGTTACTTATAAAAGCCTTAAACATACTTATATAAACCCTAAACCTACAAAATATAGCACTGAAGCAACTTCCGAACAAATTCAACTTACTAACGGTCGTCCGGAACGTATCTCGTACGTAAGTAGGGGAGCGTCTGTATCGTGAGTAAAAGCAGTGTGATGATGAGATAAAATCGAGTGTCTTTTCCTGTTTGCTCTGGTAGTTAGGAATCAGTGCTCTCATTTCCCTGATCCAGGTTCGAATCCCATTGCTATACTTCTCAACACAACGTTTGTGACCTACAATGCTTAGTTTGAGCAGAGAAAAAGTGAAACAATATTTTCTACCGACTTTTCGTCAAAAATTAGGAGTGCGCTATATACACAGGGGCGCATTATAAACAACTTAATATGGCATATAGAAGCGTCCTTACTGTTGCTCTGCCCTCCATCTCCAGTTTCCTTTGTCCATTAAGGATTTTATGCCCGATTGTTCCTTGTACACAGTAACCTGGCATGATGACCTGCAAAAGTTAGAAGACATCATTGTATATGATCTTTTCTTTAGTTTAGGGCTGCAACTAACGATTATTTTCATGATCGATGATTCGGTTGGTTACTTTTTTAATTCATTGATGAATCGGTTGGTTACTTTTTCGATTCATCGATGAATTGGAATTCCTAAAGACATTTTTAATTTCCTCCTATTTATTCAAATATTAAAGGTTTGGACCATATAGTAAAATAGTTTACAAAACAACAGAAGACAGTATACTAAAATATAAAACATCAAATAAATTCAAATGTTTGTTAAGTGACTTGACAATAAATACAAATATATACAAATGTATCCATCTAACCCAAAAGATCATATTACATTTGTACTTATCATAGAAAAGAAAAAAGAAAGCAATACATTTCATTTTATGCGTCGCATTTGTTTATCCACAAAAATGTATCTGCAATTGTATAACCACTTTTCAAAATATTGTCAACAAATTTGTCTTTGTGGTAAAATCTTTTAGTATGTTCAACATTCCCAAAATGAAAATTATATATATAATATGCTTAAGAATCTGCCCCTTGTGTTGAGTTAAACATGTCATTATTATTCTTATCTATATTTTACTTCATTTATTTATTTATTTTCTGATTTGTCTTTCTTTGTACTTCTGAAGCATTATCTGATCCCTTGAAAAATGTTACTTTGTTTCATTATTCAGCTATCGAGCACAACCAGGTTTAAACTTTCATGCCATGTTAATGTTTTTAATAATGCAATTTTAAAAAAAAAGGAAAAATGTAAGATAACTTTTTATAGATTAAAAAATTGCCTTAGCGCTCTCTGCAGGACTAAAGTGGTACTCCAACTCTCAGTGTGCCCTCTTATTTTTCATTGATTCAACGTACTGGCTCATAAATAACGTAATACAACGAATCGACGATCTAATGAGTTGCCAACGCTCTTAATAATTGAGTTTGAACAATGTTTCGATTAGTTGTTGCAGCCCTTTTTGAGTAAAATAGATAGATAGATAGAATATATTGGGGTAAGAAATGCTCACCATGTTCTTCTCATTACCAGCCCATTTCTTGAAAATTTGCAATGACTGTCCAGCATGCAGCATTCCAGGGGTTGCAAACACCACCTGCCAATGTGTCCACAGTACTTTATTTTTTGATATAAAAAAAAAAAAGAAAGAAAACACCCACCATCGGTCCTGGGTTGTCTGCATACGACCGGTCAAAAGCTTTGATGTGCTTGAATTCAAACATGTTCCTTTGCACAAACGTTTTTCTGATCTTCTGGTTGGTCCAAGTGATGAATAGCTTGTAGTAATGATTTGCTTTCTCCGTCATCCCCGTGGAAAAGTAGATGGGAGCCTTTAAGTTCATTCGCTCCCTGTTGGAGGAAGCTGGTTGAAATGGGAACACACCAGGGTGACTTTAGGTGTAGTGAAATTTACCAAAATGTTTCCAAAAGAATGCAGAGTTCCTGGGCTCTTCCAAGTGCAAACACCGGGATGAGAACCTGGACGGAGAGGAGAGTTTTAAAAACATGAGGAAAATTACAAAACCGCAAAGTGAGGTGAGCAATACTTTTCCTCCTCGTTCTATGCTTTCGTGCACTTTCTTCAGGAAGTCTCTTTCTCTACATCTCTTGGAGTCCCGTATGGTGGTGGCATATGTCGACTCTGAGATGAGAATGTCCGGGCGGCACTTGTCGATCCAAGCGGCACTGCCATGGAATTCAAGAATTGTGTTAAATCTACACAAAATGTTGCTAAATGTTGGTCGCTGAGACTGAAAACCTATGAAATATCACAAATGGTCACACATCAACATCTGTAGTCATGTCAACTTCCCCTTCTGAAATATAACATGAGCTGAAGAAGTATAGGAATGGATAAAAGCATTTAAAAGCTTTCGTTTTGACCTACTCCTTTTAAGTTCATGGCCTTGTACAGATAACAGTACAGACAACTTTTTCTGATACCTGCTAGTTGCACAAACAAACCATGCTAATTATTGGTGCAGTTGAACCCATTTTAATTTCCTTTCAATTGTCTGATGTGTGGTTTAACTTTATGCTGCACAGGGTTTGCATCCACAAAAGGATTGCATTTTAGATTCCAGCAGAGTTTTCAAAGCTGTTTCTATTGTGTGGGAATAGAGAAAGATATAGGACAGACGCTGCCCTACTTACGAAGGAGATTCCGGACAATCGTTCGTAAGTTGAATTTGTTTGTAAGTTGCTTCAGTGCTATATGTTTTATGTTTAAGGTTTATCTAAGTATGTTTACGGCTTGTATAAGTAACCTCTAATATTTTGTACTAAAAAATAAACTTTTAATAAGATAATATGCTCTATAAAAATACACTGTTAACTTACTTTTTGAAGATGGGCTTCAAAAGTTAGGCAACTTCCTCCTCCGTGGTAAAAAGTGGCCGATGATAGGGTTTTATAACTTTATTTATCCTACAGTTGACATTAATACGTTATATATATATATATATATATATATATATATATTCTTAGTCATTTAGAAGAAGTTCTCAGCTTGTAAACTGCTTCCAAGGTCATGAGTTGTGTCTCACATACCAACGGATGTTCCCTGACCTGGAATGACCTTTTCATGCCATAACTCAAGCCAAAGAGCGTGAAATGAAGAAAAGGGAGTCTCACCCATGACCAAAGGAAACCTTTCATCATCAGCCGGAAGGCAAGCTTTCCAAAAAAGACACTGATTAACTCTACGTAACAAAGGCAAAAAACTGGATATTAGAAGGGACGTTGGAGGAAGATCTTCAGAGTCAGCCGAGGAAACACGCAGAACGGGCGGCTCTCAATATGATGATTAATAAAGTAACTAATTATAAAGAACCGATTCTCTTTGTCCTATTTTGTAGAGTGTTTTATTATAGATGTTGGAAAATTAAACCTAACATTTAATTGGTCCTTCGAGCCGGATTCCATAAGACTAGACGATTCCAGGACGCGAGAGGAAAATCCAGGAAAAGACTGTGGCCACAGCATAAAGACCCTTTTTCCGGGACTGGACCTTCCCTCGCGGACTGGGATCTGACGGTTGACGGAAAGCCAAGGACTCAGAGAATCGTGAGTAAAATTTATTCACAACATTGTGTGCATGTAAATTACCGGTAAAAAGAACTAGGAGAATAGAACTCGCGAGCGGGGGGGGGCAGATTCTTAAAGTTTAGGAATCCTCCGTCGAAAAGCTTAGGAATCCTTTGTAGAAAAGGAAAATCTTAACAAAGTTTAAGAATCCTCCTTTAAAAAGGGGGGCAGATTCTTAACAGAAAAACCCTGACAATTCTAGACTCTATCAGGTAAATAGTTTTAGGACAGTTAAAATTCCGCGGGAGGTGTGGACTCCCCTAACCCAGCGCTTTAAAGTTAGTTAAATTTCACAAGGATGTGCGGAGTCCTCTGTCAATTGAAAATAAGTGGAAAAAGAACAAGATGTAAGAACGTGATCACGATAAAAACAAGACGTCTGTGTGATTGAGAAAGAGCGAATGAAAAATAAAGTTGCCCCTGGGCAATTGTATTTTATATAAAAATAATAATAATAATAATAAATACTCGATGAACTCATAGATGAAGGGTTATTTATAAGGAAGACCCGACCGCAATCGAGCCTCTATGTTACTGGATAAAAGTGAGAAATTTAGGAAAAAAAAAATAAATGAGCTATTTAGATGCGTTAAATCAAAATAATGCCGGAATAATACCGAATAAGATAAAACATTCCTGTTTTCAGTTCAAAAAATTGGTAAAAAAAAAAAAAAAAGGACTGGGAAGACTAGGAAAAATCTAATTGAGTGAATTGAATACACTAATTTGAGATAAGGGCATTTTTATACCAAAAATATTGAAAAAATTGTTTATAAATACTTTTTCCTCTTTCCATTAAAATGGAAAAAATGGATTGAGTAAAATTCAAATGAGTAAGATAACTCATAAATAAATAGAGGCCATTTTCACATTAAATAGGTGAAGCTAAAATAGTAGATTTAATTGGTTTAAAGAAAAAAAAAAAAGAGAGAGAGAAACATAAAGGGGAAAGTTAATTAAATATTAAGAGAGATAATTTGGTGAAAATTAAGTGAGACTAACCTTAATACAATAGATTGGAAAAAAAAAAAAAAAAAAAAAAACCTTACTTTTTCAACATTGAACTGTTTTACATCTAGAGTAAGTAAATGGGTAGTGTGGAGCACATTATAGAGTGCTGTTGAAGATCTTCATTGACTTGAAATGCGTTGTTTAGATGCAAACCATTTGTGATTTATGGCATTACCTTTGTAGAAATACCGTAATGTTTCCTAAAAGGGAGGATAACGAATATACGGGGCCATATAGTGAAACCGCGTCTCTTTACTGAGGGAGGAAGTTAGCTCGTCAAAGGAAATTATTTACCTATAGGTGAAGGGGGTAGGGTTTTACCGCCCAATTCTCAATGGCTAAAAGGCCAAGTGGACCTCCTTATTGACAGAGTAAAAAATAGATATAGATAACGATAAACTGATTGATCCTGAATAGGTTGGATCATAGGAATTTAAAAATAAAATAGCTGATTATTATCTTGAGACAGATCATGAGAATTTAAAAATATATCTGCATGGATAGAAAATAATGTGTACATGGCCATTTCACTTTAAAAATAAATAAATAAATAAATAAATAAATCAATAGATAAATTGTTCTGTGTAAAGAGTTGTTAGAACACGCACAGGTGGATTGGAGAATGACGGACATATGGTCTGAGATAATTGGTCATTGTGCAAAATTGGAGGCGCAGTAAATTCACGGGATCAAGAGAGAGTAAATCAAGAAGGAAAAGGAAAGTACATTTTGGCAGATGTTGAAGGAGGATCACAGGTCATAGCACGACCTTGGCAGTAAATAATTAAAAGAGATGACGTGATAGGAGTGAAGAAGAGAAAAGGGAGTATCTTTCTGGGTTGAATAATGGTTTAAATCTAGAAGGGGCATTCACACGTGACACCGAGCAAGCTGTGAATGATAAAAAAAAAAAAAAAAAAAAAAGGGGGGTAAATATGAGGACGCAGGAATTAAGTGGACACTAAATTAAGGAAAGTTATAATTGATACAATATTTACACAAAAATATTTGCATGTAAGATGTTACATACAGTTGAGATTTGTGTAATATGCATTTGGTGAAAAACAGCCACCGTAGTAGTAAAAAAAAAAAAAAAGGGTTGTCAACATTGTGCAAAACATGTGACAGTAATTTTATAGATAAGATATAAAAATAAAAGAACTATGTAAAGGATGAAAATCTATTTGAAGGCAAATGACCATAGACATGACATATTGTTTTGCTTTAGAACAAGAAATGAGATTAAATGCAAAGTATTACAATAATAAATTTGACTACAAAAATACTGTAGTGATACAAAAACTACACTATTTTGTTGCCATAATGAAAAATATTATAGACTAAAAAAAAAAAAATATATATATATATATATATATATATATTAGTGAACTGTCGTGAAAACACTAAAAAAGAAACTTAGGAAAAGTTGGATTTTACAGCAAAAGTGTTGCTCTAACGATATTTTTGAGTTTCAGAATTTGGTTCTTGTCTCATTTGGGCTCAACAATCCGCTGAGGAGAAAATGGAAGAACGGTGAGGGAAAAAAGTAGCATTACTAACGATGATGAAGACATTTGAATGGGATGAACGATGGTGAGAGCCAGAAAAGTTTTGTGTTCATATTCGGCCGGTATGAACCATAACTATGATAAGAAGATCTCATCTTGTTGGAATCCATTACAGCGATCATCGAGCAGCGATTGGAGGACACCCTGAACTGGTTGCAAGCCAATTGCAGGGCACACAAAGCTAGACAATTCACTAGCTCATTCACACATAGGGACAATTTGGACCAAACAGTCCATCTGAAATGCATGTTTTTTGAAAGAGGTAGGTAAATCGTAACAATGAGAGCAGCCAGTGGACACACACACCTGTTCCCAGGTCCTTAGTAATGCCGCACACGTGCTGGCCACTGCGCCACCGTGCTGCACACACACATATAATATATATATCTCATCTCATCTCAGCAGCTGCACCGCTTATCCTCAGAAGGGTCGCGGGGGTGCTGGAGCCCATCCCAGCAATCATCAGGCAGTGGGCAGGGGACACCCTGATATATATGATTTTTTTTTAACTGAACTATCAATAATGATAATATGATAGGAATTTTGAATTCCGTGTACTAGCTTGCTAAAAGATTTAAAGATCTTGGCAGAACCCCTGAAATTTAGTGATACAAAGATCGAACTTATAAATCGGTGACAGATATAGTAGATATCTGCGTATTCGTTCAGTTTTGATCATCGAATTATTAATTTATTTTCTGCATTTGTTGACGGTAATTGCGAATAACAGGCTTGTCTTTTTCCATTTTTCTACTTCTTTCTTTAACATCTTAGTACAACATAATTCGTGATGTCAATCATCAAAGCAAATGAGCCGTAAAAGCAAGCTCTCTTTGATGAATTGAACGAGGAAGAAAGCCGTTTGTCTAATAAAAAGACTGACCGTCACTCGACAAGAATTACCCACAACAATGACGTAATTTCGAAGAGACGAGATCTCATTAGCTAAGATCGGCGTGCAGGAAAAGAAAATAAAAACTCGTACAGCGAATTCGAAAATAATGACAAGACTTGTAATGCGTTAAATCTTTGTTAAAGAGTAAACTAAATGATAAGAAAATTTAAAGAAAAAAAAAAGGTTGCGTACCCAGCATAAATGATGCGTTTAAGACAGGTAAGTGAAAAAATGAAAACACTGAGAATATAACACAAGATAATTATACAGAATAGTATAAAAAGAAAGAATATTTGAGTGAACAACTAATCATTTTTCGTTGAAAATGCGAATAGCAAAGGGTAATAACTTTAAGACGTGTAGTTTTGCTCCTAATAAAGAAAGGACGATTAAAGCAATGAAGCTGACTAAAAATGGTCCATAATTTTAGTGTCAATCTTCTTGTTCGTAAATGGACAACTTCAAAAGAGGTGTATTACGTAAAAAGATTATTTCCTTAGTTGTTCTCGCATTACAGAAAAGAAGAATCGAGACTAGAAATAATCAATAACGTAGATGAAGCTATTTCAGTCACTGAATGAAATTTTTTTTCCTTTTAAACAGGAAAGAAACTAGTGTTAATAGTCAGACCAGATTTGTTTAGCTTTATATACAAGGGATTTCGGAAAGATGCTTAGAACAAAGACACTCACACACCTTGTAGCTCTTCTCTTGTTGCATGATTCACTTCAGGCATGTTGTGCATGCAAGCGGCCTAAAAACTCAGACAGGTCATAGGTAACCATGTGTGTCAACAAAATGAAACCAAGCAGCCTGCCTTTTCTTTTTTCCTGGAGGGAAACCCATCGAGGTTTTGTTTGTTTGTTTGTTTGTACATGATTCAAATTGAATCTTTTCTTCCGGCGCCGTCACGAATGGCAGCCACTCCAGCAGCTCCCATTTTATTTTCGATTGTTCTCGATTGTTCTCAGCTCAGGGATGCTGCTGGAAATGTGAATTTCCCTTCGGGGATGAACAAAGTATCTATCTATCTATCTATCTATCTATCTATCCATCTATCCGTCTATCTATCCATCTATCTATCTATCTATCTATCTAGTGCGTAGAAACAAAGATTGTTGAGCAGAATAAAAGATAATGAATAAACAAAATAGATACACTCAACAAGATAATTCATAAGTGACAAGTATGTATTGTTCTTTAATGAATCAATAACAAAAGATTGATTATGATTACAGAGATAAGAAAATACATAAGAAAAGCTATGACATTAAGTTCGATTTGGCATTTTTTGAGAAATTTTTGTTGATCTTTTGGGATTTTTGATGTTTAGTGTGAGGGTTTGGAATTTTGACAAATTTAGCCCAAAGGACAATTGGGAGGACAATTGATTACACACTGAATTTTTTTTTTTTAGAATGAGTGTTACGATTAACAAGTGTTAAGCAAATGTGTAACAAATACTGACTTATGGTTTGGTTAAGTTAAAAAGGGAACGGTTTCTATGGAAGAGAATTTTTAGAAGACAATGAGAAATAGATTGAACAATCTTGAAGAGGTTCATAAGAAATGAAAATCACGGATTAATTGATTTTGAGACATATCATGCCAATTTAAAAATAATTGCATGAGAAATAAATGGGTAGAAATTGATTAAACTAAGATAATGTCTACTAGTACTTAAATTTAGAGAAAAAAAATTTAAGACATAGAGTAATCCGGCCAATTTACTAAAAAATTCCACTACGTAAGCACAATGGTATTAACGAGACTCTCAAGTGCCAGTGAATTGCACAAAAAGACATCAGTCATCCATTGTCTGCACCGCTTATCAACAGCGAGGCCAAGGGAGTGATATGGAGCACATCCCAGCTACGCTCAAGGGGGTTGGGGGTAGCACACACGGCGAGTCAAAAGGTCACATGTCCTTGAATGTGAACAAGAAAGCTCTGTTGAGCAACACCAAACAGCGTGACTGGGTCAAGATAGTAATGATAAAATAGGGACAGTAGAACAGTATCAAAACAATGAATAGTTAACTGGGGAAGAAGGAATTTTTAATCTCGAAAGAGTTCTCTTTGAAGAAACAATCAAACCCGAAGTAACATTATTAGTTCAAGGCACTCCTGTAAAATTTCTCTGTGATACCAGGGTGTGCAGAACCACCCTTAAAGAACAAATCCCAAATGTGACCCTCGGGCCAAACAAAGTAATGGTGCGCGCAGCTCAGGGGGTATTAAAAGGAGTACTGGTGGTACGTGTTTGGACACGGAGCGTTCCAAGCGTGGGAGTATTTGGTTATAACGGAAGCAGGGGAGTACTGGACCCCAGGGGACAGCTCTGAGGCCCAGTATTTCAAAAATCGGGTTAAATTGCAGCATCAAGGAAGCAATTTACAACTGACTATAACCGTAACAAACCAGACAATTCGACCTCCGGGGTCAGATTTTTTTTTAACAGCACGTGCTGGGGTTTTTCGTTGTGGGCCTGGTCCTCGGGACTTGAACCGTTTTGTTTTCCGGTCGTGGTGTGTGTAGATGACAGTATGAAATCGACTGATCAGCCAAAATTAAGTAACTACTCTCTAACGACAAATATCACATCAGTAAGCATGTCAGTCAAAGACATTGATGCGTGGTTCAAAGTTACCACAGGAATTTCAAGGATAGATGACAACTAGTTGCTAATGGCTGAGCAGGCGGCACATGCTGTCATGATTAATTGTGTTGTGTGTATGGGTGCTCGCCTCAAAAGAGAGTTGTAAAATCCACTCTGAACTCAGAGTGCCTGATAAACGTAATGAATAATACTGTACCAAACGGAAACTGCTCTTTCTGGGATCAAACCTACCCCGGAACGACAGTTGAAAAACATAAGCCTGTGTTTTCTAAAAGAGTAGTTCAAAATAATTTTACCTGTATAAATAGAATCGGACTTTGTGATAGTCTGAATGGTATACAATGTCACCAAAATGTTGACAGTCAATATAACATTTAAACCACTCTCCCGGAGCGACATCTGGTGGTGGTGTGGAGGAGACAAGTTGTATGATAGACTACCGTACAATACCACAGGATTGTGTGCATCTGTGTCTTATTTTACCTGTGTCTATAACCGCCACCACAATCCCTGAATTGCTAACATCTGTTAAGAGCTTGTTACCACATGCATGGAAAAGTAAAGGTCTACCTATGCCTAGAGTGACAATGATCCTACATACATCGACAGCATCGGTGTTCCAAGAGGCGTACCAGATGAATACAAATTAGTAAATCAAGTAGCAGCGGGTTTGTGAATCTTTGATTTGTTATTGGTGTACAATTAATAAAAATGTTGACAGAATAGACTATATCCATTTCAATGTGCAGAAGTTAGGAAACAAAACAGAACAAGGTTTCTCCGCCATAACGAGCAACTGCTACCTCCCTCATGGCTTTCCAGAACCGGATTGCTGTTGATATGCTACTGGCTGAAAAGGGAGGGGTCTATTCTATCTTTGGTGACCAATGTTGCACGTTCATACCGAAAGACACGGCAGCAGACGGAAGTCTGACAAAGGCCCTGGAAGGCCTCAGGTCACTTAACAACAAGATGAAAGACCACTAAAGAGTTGACACACAAATGTGGGATGGTTTTGGAGATACGTTTGGAAAATATAAAAAAAAAAATGTATACTATACCCGTTTTTGCGGATATTCTCACATTGTGTGGATGTTGTTGTATTCCGTGCATAAGAACATTGCTAACGAGACTAATTACAAAAGCTCTTGCCCCAATGCAGGCAAAGATGGTACCTTTGTATGCTCTGTTGCCCTCGGATACCAATGCTGACGATGACTCTAGCAATTACCATAAAAATGATGATGGTGAAAATTGTAATGACACAAATGTTGATGATGATTGCCTGTCTCTGCATTTTCATGATTTTTACTCAGATCCTGGTCATTATGACGACAACCTCTAAGTGTAACGACTGTTGTTGTGTTCTTGATTTCTCTGTTGAAAATCGTATTGCGAAGTGACAGTTGAATGAAGTATTATGTCTCCGGTAGGATAAAGAGGAGGGAATGATAGGGTTTTATAACTTTATTTATCCTACAGTTGACATTAATACGTTATATATATATATATATATATATATATATATTCTTAGTCATTTAGAAGAAGTTCTCAGCTTGTAAACTGCTTCCAAGGTCATGAGTTGTGTCTCACATACCAACGGATGTTCCCTGACCTGGAATGACCTTTTCATGCCATAACTCAAGCCAAAGAGCGTGAAATGAAGAAAAGGGAGTCTCACCCATGACCAAAGGAAACCTTTCATCATCAGCCGGAAGGCAAGCTTTCCAAAAAAGACACTGATTAACTCTACGTAACAAAGGCAAAAAACTGGATATTAGAAGGGACGTTGGAGGAAGATCTTCAGAGTCAGCCGAGGAAACACGCAGAACGGGCGGCTCTCAATATGATGATTAATAAAGTAACTAATTATAAAGAACCGATTCTCTTTGTCCTATTTTGTAGAGTGTTTTATTATAGATGTTGGAAAATTAAACCTAACAGCCGAAAAAAAGCGATCCAACGTTTTCTCAACCGCATCAATCTTTCTTATTCCACTTTCATTTCAAAAGAAACGGCACGCCTAGCGGCATTTGTCGACTGATCAATCGTTGCTCTATTACAAAGGTATACGACCATAAAACTTCTGTATAACAAGCACCCAAACTTAGAGGGTTTTTATCGATGTGAAAAAAATGTGTGTACAGACGCTCCCCTGCTTACGAACGAGATACGTTCTGGACGATCGCTTGTAAGTTGAATTTGTTTGTAAGTTGCTTCAGTGCTATATTTTGTATGTTTGAGGTTTATATAAGTAATCTGTATTGGTTTGTACTTTAAACTAAACATCTAATAAAATAATATGCTCTATAAAGATAAGGTTGAGTTTAACTTACTTTTGGAAGACGAGTTTCGAGAGTTAGGCGACTTCCTCCCCCGCGGTAGAAAGTGGCCGAAATAAAGCGATCCAAAGATTTTCTCAACTGTTTCAAGCTTACTTATTCCACTTTCATTTCAAAAGAAACGCCTCACCTCTTCTTTTCACTTCACACCAACCATATTGAATGGATGCACGAGATATTAAACAATAAATATGTCAAAGTTCTTCACGCGCAGGAGCTACAGTATAGTATGTTTACACATGAACTAGGAAGAGGAATCGGATTTCTTCTTCGGGGTGGATGCTGGGTGACCTCTCACAGCTCCACACGCTGGTAGCGGCGGAAAGAAGCACTACAGTACGGTCCTGTACTCGGAAAAAGGTGCACACGATACAAAATCTAAATTACAGTTATGTCCGGATATTTTTCGACATCCTGAATTTTTTTGCACATCTACCGGTTTTCGTAAGTCGAATGGTCTTAAGTAGGGGAGCGTCTGTATATATGAATTACGAAACATACCCCAAATGTCTGTCTGGTGTCATGTTGTAGTCTCCCTAAATGGAACAAGACAGTAGCAGTTATTCTGAGCTCCATGTTAAGCTTTAATGCACACATTTAAAATTAAGTTTAAAGTAAGCTTTGAAACATATCTTGGTCTTCAGGGAGGCGTGTTATGGTTACAATTTATAGTTACATCTAAGGTCATGTTATTGAAAATTAACACTTACAGTGTAGACCACTGACTCCGACCCGACTCTGATGTGCACCATGGCCGCACCCAGAACATGGCCTGCGTAGTATGCCTTGATCTCCAGTTCATCGTCCACCTGCATGAACATGCAAAAAAACAAAATACAGACTATGGATAGGAAAATTATATGATGGAGGGGCACCGTTTGTTAAAAGTATGACTCAGGGCTGAAATAGTTTGAAGACCAGACCTACGGAGATTTGTGACCTAACATTATGCTTGAAAATGTACATTAAATATATGGCAAGAAAAAAAGCTTTATAAAGTAGGTTTATAAAATTGTGAAAAAAAAAGACCTTTTTTGTAGATTGTGAATTTTGGTGACGATTCACATTAGGGTCCCACCTGGACAGTTTGATGCAAGTTCAGTGGGATGACTTTCTTCATGCAATCCTTGATCATCTGCGAAGTAAAGAAGTTTGTCTCTCCCTTCTTGTCAACAGTGATTTTGCGGAAGTCCTCCAGGAGGATAGGGCAGATGGCCTTAGTGGGGTGCGTCATGTAGATGGGCCCGTCATATCCCACCATCTCACTCATGTAGGGAAGTGCTCCACAGTGGTCCAAGTGGAAATGGCTGTTAGAAGCAGAAACAGCTTTGCAAAGGCTTTCTACAGGTGATGAAATTTAAATAGTAGAACTGTCTAAACATACCTGATAATTACACAGTCTAAAAAGTCTGTAAGGCGTCCGTTCTGAATGATGTACGAGAAGTCTGGGAAACGTCTCTAGAAGGACAATTGGACTTATTTTCATTAAGGGAACAAAACGTTGTATACTGTAAAGTTCTTAAACTATTATCTATTCGCTTTTTGATCTTCCCCAACACACTTTTTTTCTATCATAATTGAGTATTTATGCAAGTAAGAACATCATAAATGTCACAGAAACAAGCTGCACGAATACAATCATCAGGTAAATGTGTGGAGACATTGATTAAAGTTTTCTAAAATCCGTCAACAGGTTTATCAGTTTAATTTCGTTGTCTGCCTAATTTATTGGAACAGAATATGGGCTAAGCATGTTATATTGCGGCAGCGCAGTGGTTAACGCGTGTGCGGCACAGTTCTGAGGTCGTGAGATCAAACTCCCTGTGTGGAATTTGCATGTTCTCCCCGTGCTTGCGTGGGTTTCCTCTGGGCACTCTGGTTTCCTCCCACATTCCAAAAAACATGCTTGTCAGGTTAATTGGCAGGACCATTTGTCCCTAGGTGTGAGTGAGCAAGCGAATTGTCTGTCCCGGTGTGCCCTGCGATTGACTGGCAACCAGTTCAGGGTGTCCCCTGCCCACTGCCCGAAGATAGCTTGGATGGGCTCCAGCACCCCCGCGACCCTACTGAGGATAAGCAGTGCAGATAATGGGTGGATGGATGTTATATTGCAAATAAAACAATACCCTGTACGTAAGGTATACTTTATGCAGATAAAACCCCAACAATCAAGTGTTTTGCAAAGAAAGCTCACGTCATCATTGTATCCCATGTGCATGCCGCAGTCCAACATGATATTTTTCCCTCCGATGGAAACTATGATGCAGCTACGTCCAACATCCTGTCCAGCACCTTGGAGAAGCACAAAATCGTCACTAAAGTACAAGCATGGCCATGGATCTCGAGTTGTTAGCATTCTAAAGACACTTGCTCGAACTTTTACCTGTGCTAGCTAAAAATTGAAATGAACTCACCGAGCGGTGTTACATTTATTTCGGGCATTTTGACACCCGTTTGATTTCGGGTGGATGACTAAAGTAATCCAAAAGTCTTATTATGAACATTAAATCACAAAAACTACATTGCATGTACACTAAAGACTGGAAACGTGCATCAGTGGGTTTCAATTTTGGAGACTCCAGCCACACAAAGACACTACCATAGTCGCAGGGTCCGGGTATAATTTCAAAACAAGTTGTGACGTGTTTTTAATCGTGACATTGTTCCGTGAAGAAAATTATTACATAAAATACTAAAATTATTTGTTATTAATTTTAATGTATTAGTAGGAATGAAAAATATGTATTTCAGATTCTATCCTAATTTGATTTAGTAATACTTTAATTTTGAAAACATGTTTCCGGTATTATATGTCTCGAGTCTGCGCTGTGGGAATCCAACCCGGAAACAAGCTTAAAATTAGGTTGGCAGGTAAGTGTTTTGTTTGATTGGATGGTAATGCAAATAAACTTGTGTTTAGCATTTATTATATATGTGTTTATACGTAACCATTGGGTAGCATGAATAGCACTAAACAGCTCATTTGGACATTTTCGCAATGAAATACGTTTTCCGTGGAATGAAACGAGATGCGTGTGCAAACAGTTTGGCAGATAGGCGACAAGAGTTCAGGTAGACGGATAAAACGTTCACTTTTATTTTTTAAAGTTGAATAGTATCATTATTTCAGTATTGATGCATCTCGTATATTTTTCTTTCTTTTTAAAAAAGAATTGCCCTTATTTCCATTGACAAGAACGTGATGAAACTTGTTTGTAACGAGATTGGACATGGCACTCCAGGATAAACACGTAATAGATTAAGTCAAGTCATGTTTATTTGCGACGCCCTTGATCACAAGGAGTCTCAAAGGGCTGCACAGACCACAGATTATTGCAAACCACAGACTATTATGACACCATCCCCTGATCTAAAACCTACATGAGGGCAAAGAAAAACTCAAGAACCTCAACCTGAGAAAAATGAAGAAACCTTAAAAAGGGACCGCACCATGAGGTAATCCCTCTTCCAGGATAAGACACAAATAAGATAAAAGAATGACAGGTCGGCAAATTTATTTATAATTTAGTGCTTGGATTCCTAAATTTTAATTGAATTGTATTGTGTTTGTTGTCATTGCTATCAACGTTGTGAAACATTGTATGCAACGAGATTATACATGGCACTCCAGAATAAACATGTAATAAATAGGTTAAAGAGAAAAAAAGGCCAAAGACTGTCAGGGGTGTCAAACAGGCAGCCCGCGGGCCGGATCAGGCCTGCTAAGGGTTTTATTCCGGCCCGCGAAAATGCTGAGAGAAGCAGTAGAGAAAAACGAGTTGCAGGTTGAAATATGTCCACTTGGTGTTGCCAAAGCCAGGTTCCTGTTACAAACGCTGTACTTATATTTTTTTCTTTCTCTCTCTCGCTCTCTCTTCCTCCCTTTTTCACTCACTCTCTATCTCTCTCTTTCACGCTGCCTGTCTCTCTTTTTCTCTTTGTCCCTCTTTCTCTCTGTATTTTCCCCTTATTTTGCTTTCTCTTCCTTTTTTCATTTTCTCTCTCTTTTCTCTCTTTCTCTTTTTCTTCCCCATCTCTTTCTCCCCTTCTCTCCTTCTCTTTTCTCTCCCCTCTTTCTATTTCTTTTTTGATTTATTTCTTTGTCTCGCTTTCTCCCCCCCTCTCTTTTTTTCTCTCTTTTTCTACCTTTCTCTTTCTTTCTCCCACCCTCTTTTTTTCTCTGCCTCTCTTTATCTTTCTCTCTAATCCACTAGTCCGGCCCCAGAGAAAATGTTTGTTCTATCGTGTGGCCCCCAAGTTAAAATGAGTTTGACACCCCTGGCTTAGAGTCTAGCCTAAGTGTCAACAATAGTGCATTGTTTTTGTTTTTTTGTTTTTTTAGAATTGTGCTTGCTGTCATCTGACGCAGAATCCATGTGGATTTATTTGATTAGAAACTTTTTTTTAAACAACAAATGTATAATCCGTATCATACAAAACCATCAGAAAGTGAAATAGAGAAAGTCCATCCATTATCTGTACCGCTTATCCTCAGTAGGGTTGCGGGGGTGCTGGAGCCCATCTCAGCTGTCTTCGGGCAGAGGGCAGGGGACACCCTGAACTAGTTGCCAGCCAGTCGCAGGGCACACAGAGACAGACAATTCACTCGCTCATTCACACCTAGGGACAATTTGGATCGGTCAATCAACCTGACACACATGTTTTTGGAATGTGGGAGGAAACCCACGCAAGCACGGGGATAACATGCAAACTCCAAACAGGAGGTTCGATCTCATGACCTCAGAACTGTGCCGCACACCCACTAACCACTGCTCCGCCGTGCTGTAAAGAAAGTCTATTGAAAAGTAAAACGTATTACAGCCAGAGGTGGTTTGTAACAGAGTACATCTACTACTATTACATTCACTTAAGTAAGTTTTGGGAAATGTTGAACTTCTAGGAGTTTTTTTTAAAATCCCTATACTTTTACTTGAGTAAACTTGTGAAGAAAAAAAACAGTACTTTTACGCCGCTACATTAAGCAAGGTTGAGTTCGTTACTTCGTTACTTAATAAATCCCCTCCACGTAAGTACGCGTCTGTCTGTCTCCGCTAAGGCGCATTCATTTAGATGCAGAACTCCGCCGGGCTCAACCACGTTTAACCAATCAAACGTAGCCGCCTCGTCACGTGACCATATTTAACTTTCGCGTTACTTATGGATGAAACAGATCAAAAATGCTTTTTTTTTTTTTATGTTATTGTTAATTAAAGCACTTAAATTTACATTGATTATTTTAATCTACTTTTAAATTAAATGTATTTTTTTGTTGATTGGATGGACTCTAAAAATTGTATCTGATTTGTTAGTTTGAAAAAAATCAATAGATATAGTTACTCAGTGCTTGAGTAATTTTTTCAACAAGTACTTTTTTACTTTTACTCAGGTAAGTATTTGGAGGAGTAATATTGTTCTGAAGTAACAGTACTTTTACTTGAGTACAATTTTGGGCTACTCTACCTACCTCTGATTAGAGCATCAAATACTTGTGGCATTGCCCAATGTTAAGGTGATTTGAACTTTACTTTTACCACTTGGGACATTTCAAATTTTTTTGCGTTTTAAAGCCTAAAATGATATTTTGCAATTATTTATTTCTTTGCATTACCTAAAATTAGCCCTATGTAATATTATGCTGCTCCTTCAGAATGTTATTTTTCCACTTTTTTTTTTCCTCAAAATATTAACACAAATGAACTAATCACATGTATCGAGCGGGACGATAGAATTTTACTTGGAAAGATGATTCTTTCACACAAGTTTTTCCCTGTTGTTTTTTCTAATCCCTTTTGCTGTCTGGTTTTGACGAAGGTTTGGAAATACTGAACTTGACACCCTTCCCACCATGGCCGATTCAGCAACCTTAGATGATCAAAAGTTCTGTTTCGACGAGGTTCTGAGCACATTCAAGGTGTGTTTGTCTCCGGATAAAGCTGTTATTCTGGAAAACTACGTGTCTGGCTGGCGTGGTCTTATAAAGTAAGTTGGAACTCGCACACCTTGTTGTTTTTTACAACCCGCTAAGCTTGTTTGCGGCTATTTGTGGCCACTGTAGATTTCCAAAGAATGATGTGAATCCATACTGAAGATTGTGTCTTGAATCCAGAGAGTCGGTATTTTCTTTTTAAATTTACAACCCTTCCAATTTTCGGGTTGAAAATCCATCCATCCATTATCTGCACCGCTTATCCTCAGTAAGGTCGCGGGGGTGCTGGAGCCCATCTCAGCTGTCTTCGGGCAGTGGGCAGGGGACACCCTGAACTGGTTTCCAACCAATCGCAGGGCTCACAGGGACAGACAACTCGCTCGCTCATTCACACCTAGGGACAATTTGGACCGGCCAATTAACCTGACATGTATGTTT
The DNA here is from genome assembly GCF_059441175.1 of Urocampus carinirostris. Classification (NCBI taxonomy): domain Eukaryota; kingdom Metazoa; phylum Chordata; class Actinopteri; order Syngnathiformes; family Syngnathidae; genus Urocampus; species Urocampus carinirostris. The sequence continues at coordinate 19,742,143 of NC_142351.1, read as the reverse complement.
TTGGAATATGAGAGGAAACCGGAGTGCCCGGAGGAAACCCACGTAAGCACAGGGAGAACATGCAAACTCCGCACAGGAGGTTTGATCTCATGACCTGAGAATTGTGCCACACACGCGCTAACCACTGCTCCGCTGCGCTGCCCTGGGTTGAAAATATCCCTGACAAAAGTTTAATGTATGTGTTTTTCCTCAGCAAGCCGTACTTAATTCGGTGCGTTGGAAATAGTAAAGACTTGTTGAAATGGTTTTACCACGTTCAAAGTTTAGTTTCCATTTTCAGGAGCAGGACGCTCTATTTATTGAAATGTAGACGTGCGTTCCTTTTATTCTGACTTCTTGATTGTAAATCATCGTAAATCGTGGTTCCCACTGTACTTTTATTCTTCATTCTTGAAAATGTTACACTGACTAGTACAGAGTTTATCTTGTAAAGTACTGCGGGCCTGTTTTGTTCATTATTCTTTTTCTTCACTTTATTAGTTGTTTGTTACTGCACATTTTTAGTTTGAGCATGCGTGGCGCTTTTATGTCTTCTGTTACGCCTTTTTTAGTCCATGGCCAAGACTTTGTGTTAAATGGTATTATGCGTTAACCATTGGTCGGAAACCGTGCGCCGCAGACTGGTACTGGGCTGTACAGAAAGAAAATCAATGCCTCTACGGTATTTATTTGTGTACAGACGCTCCCCTACTTGAGAAAATCCGGGTTACGAATAACGGTACATCCGAACTTTTTTTTCAGGATGTCGGAAAATATCCAGACATTGCTGTAAGTTAGATTTTGTATTGAGTGCACCTTCTCCCAAGTACAGGACATTACTGTAGTGCTTCTTTCCACCACTTCCAGCGTGTGGCGGTGTGAGAGCTCACCCAGCATCCACCCCATAGAAGAAATCCGGCTTCCTCTTCGGTGTGTAAACATACTATACTGTAGCTCCTGCGTGCGAAGAACTTTTAATATTTCGTGCATCCATTCAATTGGTGTGGAGTGTAAAGAAGAGGCAAGCCATTTCTTTTGAAGTGAAAGTGGAATAAGATAGCTTGATGCGGTTGAGAAAATGGTCGGATTGCTTTTTTTCGGCCACTTTTTTACCACGGGGGAGGAAGTCGCCCAACTCTCAAAACTCAACTTCCAAAAGTAAGTTAAACTTAACTTTGATTATCTTTATAGAGCATTTTATTTTATTAAATGTTTATTTTAAAGTACAAAACAATACAGGTTACTTATATAAACCTTAAACATAAAAAATAAAGCACTGAAGCAACTTACAAACGATCATCCGGAACTTATCTCGTTCGTAAGTAGGAGAGCGTCTGTACACAAATTGTTTTCACCGTGAAAAAAACCCGCTAACATTTGGGTGCATGTTTTACAGAGGTTTTACGATAGTATACCACCGTAATTGAGCAACGATTGATCAGTTGACAAATACCGCTAACCTCGTTTGCTCAGCATTGGATGAAATGGAAATCAAACCCAGAATGCAACAGAGATGGATCAGAATCCCAGGACCTAGGATACTGAGAACGTATATGACGAAAGATTTTATCTCATCATCACATTATTTTTGCTCAGTGCCAGGTTGTACAACGTTGAGATGGAGCATTATGGAAAAGAGTTCAGCCAAAATAACATTGTAAAATGTGGTACGGTGAGTAAAAA